>NC_084811.1:6290587-6933087 GCF_963583255.1 Pyrus communis | reverse complement strand
TTGATTAGCCAGCATACTAAGGTTAAAAGCATAAAGATTCTGAAAACCAAGACCCATTTCCGTCTTTGGAATGTAAAGTTTGTCCCATGAACACTAATGAATCTGGTGCTCGCCGTCGTTCTTGTTCCACCCAAATGAAGCAATAAGCTTATTAAGGTCTTCACATAAATGTTTTGGGATAAGGAAGCAACTTATGGTATAGTTAGGAATTACTTGAGCCACTATTTTAATAAGTAATTCCTTTCCCACGAGCTGAGAAGTTTGCCCTTCCAATTCTGGAGAAATTTTCCAAGACGATCTTTGATAGAACCGAAACATCGACTTTGGTTCTTGCCTACCAAGGTTGGCATACCCAAGTATTTCTCATGACACTACACACATTGCACACCAAGGATGGAAGCCAATCTAGACCGAAAAGGATATTTGATGTTTATGCTAAAACAAACTTCACTCTTGTGAAGATTAATTTTTTGACCGTAAGCCATTTCATACTCATGAAGAGTGGGCTATATGATGGCATTCCGCATGATTAGATCTACAAAATAGGAAGCTGTCATCGACAAAAAGAAGGTGACTTACCGACGAGGCATTGGGGCAAAGTGAAATACCACGAATAAGGTCGTCTTGCTCTTTCTTGGATCAAAGATGAAAGACCCTCCACATATAGGAGGAAGAGATAGGGAGACAAAGGATCTCCCTGACGTAAATCGCGGGAAGGGTGGAGTTATCATTTTGGATTGCCATTAATGATAAATGAGTAGGAAACAGTGGAGACGCATATCATAACCAACTGAATCCATTTGGGTGAGAACCCTAAGGTCGATAGAATCCTCCAGAGAAAGCCCCAATCAATCATGTCATAGGCTTTGCTGATATCCATCTTTAAAGATAAGAAACCATTTCAGCCCCTATGGCGTTTGAACATGCAGTTGGCAATTTCAGAGGCCAAGATTGTATTATCTACAATATGCTGACCAGGTACAAAGGCTGATTATGTTGGAGAAATAATCTAGGGCATAAACGTTTTGAGGTGATTTGCCAATACTTTGGACGCAATTTTGAATAATACATTACATATGCTTATTGGCCTGAATTGGGTTGCATCTTTCGGATGTTTCACTCATTTTGAAAGTAAAACTAGTGTGTAGTTCATTTGTCTCAGAATTTTTCTGGAGGATTGGAAAGATTGAATGGCACAAGTGATATCCTGACCTATGATTGACCAGTAACGTTAGAAAAAGAAGGGTGGCATACCATCAGGCCTAGGAGTAGTAGAAGGCTTCATCTGAAAAATGGCAACTTTAATTTCCTTAACAGAGTAACATGAATTCAATAGGCGATTCATATCACTTGAAACTCTAGGCTCCATAGAATGAAGAATCACATCCCTATTGTTTGAGTTTAAGGATGTTGAAGATGGAAAGACTTTATGGAAGTAGGTGAGGAATGAATTTTTTATGCCTCAATCAAAGTCAACATGATTCTCATTAGGGGAAGTCAATCCCTTAATACTGTTTTTTGAACGGCGAGTGTTGGCACGTTAGTGGAAGAAGTAGGTATTCTTGTCACCTTTACAAAGCCAGAGAACATGGGAGCGTTAGCGCCAATAAGATTCTTCCTGGCCGAGAAGATTGTCCAATTGGAGTAGAAGGTTGGATCATTCAGCAATAGCAATGTTGGTTAAAGGTTGTGCTAAGATGAAACCAAGCTTAACACGAACCTTAGCTATTTCCTCTTTCCGACCTAAGAAAACCGATTGGTGCCACTTGAGAAAAGCCATCTTGGTTACTTTGATTTTTTGAACCACCTGAAACATAGGAACCCCAGTCACCGAAAAGCTCCAGGCTTCATAAATTACTCATTCGCAGTTTTCATGTTTAGCCCAAAATTCTTCGAACCAGAAGGATTTTTTAGGCTTTCACCAAAGTGAAAAAGTTTTGTCCACTGAGAGGAGGATGGGAACGTGGTCTGAAGCGCATGGGTTAAGGTGAAGAATAACGGCATTAATAAACAACTCCTTCCAAGGTGTCGTAGCTAAGACTTTGTGGAGGCGCTCTTTAATGCCACCATTTCTAGTGCTGACCCACGTATGAATTGGGCCCTGAAATCCCAAATCATGAAGGTTGTAGTCGCAAACAACTTCTTTGAATTGGAGGACCTGGTTAATAGGATGTTGGGGACCGCTTTATTTCTCGTTGATGTTGAGTAATTCGTTGAAATCCCTTCCAATCACCCAAAAGATAGAACTTGCAGTTGAAAGAAATCCAAGAAGATTCCAGGGTTATTTACGATCGACAGTGGCAGGGTGACCATAAAAACCAGTAAATCACCAATGGAAGGGTTTGCCAATATTGCCAATTTCGAAATTGATATGGTGGTCAGAAGATGATAAGATTCACAAATTTACCTCATTTAACTAGAGAGCTCACCCTAAACATATTCTCAAAACCCAATTTTATTTTTGGAAACTAGGCAGAAAGATCAAATTTTGTTTCGCACAAGAACACTATTTTGGGCGCTTGCTGGTGGATTAATTCCAACAACGATTGAACTTTTCAAGGGTTCCCAAGCCTTCGCCAGTTCCAAAATAAGGTTTTCATGGCCGTCGGCGGGGCTGGAGCGCACCAGCAACCAGTGTTTAAGTATTAGAGTAACCACATTTTTTGCCAATCATACCACATTCTTCTGCCTCCACCAATTCCTTTGATGGGCTAATAACTACGTCACAGAGCTCAGATGGGTTGCCCTCATCGATACACGAAGTATAGCCATATCAATTAAGACTCTTGGCTCCATGACCACCTCCTCTCGGTTTAGAGCCTCGAGTCTTCAAGTTTGAGAGATGAAGTAGGCAACCACTATTTGAGTTAAGAGTGACATGAGCTTTTTTAATGGAAAGAGTAAACTCAGCTCCCAAAGGATCATTCTTACTGTTAACTTGATGGACCATTTATGAGGCATGCAATAGGCTTTGTTGGTTCACCTGTAGTAGATTTATTTTAGGTGGGAAGCAGTCCTTGATTGAAAAATTGGATGGGCCAGCCCAAGTAGCATCTGAGGCCATGAGAAGCCCATTAACAGTTTCCAAAGCTCAATGAGGTAGCCAGTGGAGGTCACACCAATTCTTTTCCAGAGATAATCCATTAACGGCAATGGTAAGGGTACCATAAGTGAATTATGTACCAAAATTATCCGGATGCCACATATGCACATAATCCGGTAGTAGGTTATGACGTGGAGGCACGAGATCAAGACAGTTCCCCGCAGAAGTGATGTGGGGGACTGGATTATCAGAGAAATTAGAAGAGTCAGGGTGGGACGCTGGGCAAGGGACACGACCGAATGTCCCTTCTGACAATTCTTTGTCCTTCTGAATTTTCAAAAAGTTGTTCGTCGGAATATCATGTTCAACGTCCGATAATCCGTAAAAACCTCATTCATTGCAACTCCACTTTTGGCGCCAATGGTATTCGTTGGCACTAGAAAACAGTCGAGAAGGTAGAGTCGGGAATAGAAGAGCACTGGCTTTTGATGGAGGCTCCGCACGGAGGGAAGCATGGTATCTACTTTCTCCAGTAGGAGGCAGAGCAGCCGAACGCAGGAAACCGTGAAGTAACCTAAGCGGCCCCAGCGGTAGCAAAAGTTTTTTAGACCCTCGTATCGAAGCCGAATTTGATAGAACCCTAGTCGGGGACAAAGAGCCAAGAAACTGGTGGTCAGCGGTTTTCGACCATCGAAATCAACTCTTATGCGCAGATAATCGCGAAACCTCGATTTAGATGGGTCTTCAACCTCGAGGATGGCACCAATCTTAGGCCATCTCCAACCGAAGGGTCCAGAGGGCCAAAGGGTCGAAAATAGCCTGAAAACCGTCTCCAACCGAGGGCTAGGCCAGAGGGCTGTGGAATCTCAGAGGGCCCTACGGAATCAGAGAGGGTTAGAGGGCTGGAGGGCTGGCCAGAAAAACTGGATATCCTGTCGGTTATAACCGACAGGATTTTTTAAAAATAATTTTGAATCCAACGGCTAGCTGGCGCCAGTTACTATTGGATTCAAAATTTATTTATTTTTAGGGTTTTTTGGGCCACTTTATTTATTATTATTTATTTTTTATTTTTTTTAATTCTATTTTTTTTCCTATAAATACCTAAACCATTCCTCACAAAATTTTCACCATTCCTACCATTTCAATTCTCATAGTTTCCTTCCTCTTTCAAAAATCTATCCTTCAATTTTTTTAATAATTTTGAAATGGCCTCTTCTGCAATGAAAGGTAGGGCTTGGACCCGAAAAGAAGATGAAGCTCTTTGCAAGGCTTATAGATGGGTGTCGGAAGATAGTGTGAGGGAGAATTGTCAAACAAATGACGGTGTTTGGACTCGTGTATCCAAAAAATACTTAGAGTTCTATGAAGGCACCACTCCAATGAATATTCGAAACCACGAGAGTTGTTCTTCAAGATGGAAGAAACATCTTCAGCCAAGTTTGAACAAATGGCATCAAGCGTTGTTAACAGCCGCAAGTAGATATGAAAGCCGCACTAATTACTACGACGAAGTAAGTATTTTCACAATTTATTTTAAATATTTAATTATATTACATTTAATTTCATAAATTAATTTCCTTTAATTTTTTTCTAGGTACGCCAAGCGGAGGAATTGTATATGGAGAGCAGCTCAAAACTCTTTCAGTTTCACAGTTGTTGGGAAATTTGTAAAGGGTAGGTGTTATTTGAAGATCCACCAAAGAGAGCTCCTACGCCGGTGTTCAAAACTGCATCCTCAATTGTAGATATGGATGAAGATGGATCTCTAACCATTCAACAAAAAAGGGTAGAAAATCCGTCTTCGGGTGAAGGTTCCATACCTAGGGCTATGGGACGAAACAAGGCACGAAGGTTAAAGGAAAAGGGCAAGGCAAATGATAATTACGCCGCTCAACATGAAGTGGCGGCCTCATTGCGATTATTGGCGGAGCAAAATGCCCTTGAGGCCGAAGAAATGAAGCATAGGCATGAAGAACGGGCAAAACAAATACAAGAAGAGATGGATGATAAGAATATGGAAAGGAACACTTCGAATTACACTCCAATGAGTAAGGCCTATTTTGATAGGAAAAAAAAAATAGAAATTATGAGCAGACAGCAGTTGTTTACCTCTGACTATACTCCTACGATGGCGGATGATGAAGATGATGTTGATTATGGATATTAAATTTAAGTTGTTTTAGTTTTTAAATTTAAGTTAATGTTGTTTTCGAATTTAATTTGTAGTTTTTAAATTTAATTTATCATTTTTAAATTTTAGTTGTAATTTTTAAATATAAGTTGTAATTTTTAAATTTAAGTTGTTGTAGTTTTTAAATTTAAATAATAAATTCTGTTTGGCTCTTTGACCTTCGGTTAGAGACGGTTTTTTGTTGCAGGGCTAAAACGAGCTCTCTGGCTCTTGGTTGGAGACGGAGGCAAATATACCCCTGTACTGTTCATTCAAATATTAATATCTTGGAGAATTTTGGAGGGCCAGAGGGCTAAAACAAGCTCTCTGACCAGCCCTCGGTTAGAGATGGCCTTAAATCCCAGGTTCCTAGTATTTTTCACCGTTCAGTAGTTTCTGGGGATTCCATGGGCTTGAATCCAGTAGATAACCCGGTCGGCTTCAATGTCACCAAGTGAATGGTAGGATGGCCAGAGCTTCACCGAAAAAGAGTAGTCTTTTATGAACCGGGGGTTACCTTCCAGTAGCTTTCTAGCCACATTTTCCTTCCCTACAGTGATAGCGTAGATGTTTGCTTTTGCTCGAAGAACACGAACAACACCCATTTTGTTCCAAGCAGATCTGAGGATTTCTTTGACCACATATTGTGAAGGTTCGTTGTCAGCAAACAGCCGCCCCACCAAGTGTATTGTGTTGTCAAAGCGCGCTTCGAGGTCAAGGCTATCCTCAAAAGTGATGTTGAGGCAGTTGAGAATTTCGTCCTCGTTGGACATTGCGGAGAGATTACCAAGTCGAGAATTTCGTCCTTGTTGGACATTGCGGAGAGATTACCAATTTCTCACTGGTAAAGAAAGCATCGGGCACGAAATCCATGAATGATATAAATTTGAAGACTCACGGCAAGATGCCGGAGTAGAGACCGGGAAAAAACACATCGGGGAAGGTCAACTGTAGCTCTCAATCATCCTTAGTACAACATAGTGCTTAATCTCTTTGAATATCAGAAGGAAAGACGCCACTAAGGCAAAAACTTGATGAAAAAGTTTGAACTCGCATTTTCTATTCCTAATTAGAGAATACTTTCCTTTTAAATTTCAATGGAGTAAATCAATGATTCAAAATTTTTATTAAGTTTTACACATGTTTATATGATGCATAAAGCAATGGTTTTGGTAGCAGTGGTGGTACTTGCGCTTTTCTTTTGTCTTCTTGTTTTCAGGGTATAGAAAGTAGTTAAATTTCCAAAACAGAACAAAACAAAACAAAGATTGTTGAGTGACAAATTATTGAACGCAAATTGAGTAATTATACACTAATATATTTATCCACGTTTATAACACGAGAGATTACATTCAATTAGGTCAAACGAAATGGGCGGCACTCGGTAGTGCTTAGAAAAGAAAGAGCGCCTACTCATGAACTCACCTAATTGTAATTAGATGACAAAACTGGGTTTCCCAGAAGCAGCAAAAATGGTTTAGCACGTGCGAAATGTAATATTAGTGCTTTGATGTACTGAAAAGTTTGGGTAAGTGAATATAAACCAAATTATCTAAACCCTAGCTGTGGTGAGATGGTAATTATGTATGCCAGATCAAAATTACGGTGGCAAAAAAAATCCGCTGTCTTCAGTCTTAACGAATTTGTACCTACAAAACAATTAATCATCTTTGATCAAAGATCAAAACCACGTACCCATAAGAACACCTTTGATCAAACACGAAAGCTTATTGTTTTTTTAATCGCAATAGACACACATGTGGCTTACTAGAATTTGGTGTAGAATGAGGTATTTATAGGAGCATAGGGTCGGCCACATGTGTAGGTTTTTCATGCCATTTGTCGTCATCCAGTTGGCCAAGGTGTGTCATGCATCCCCTAGAATGGAGGAAAGAATTATCCCTAAGATATTATTAAATAAATAATATCATGGATTATGTCATAGTATTTTTGTGATTCCTTGCTTTATGGAATTGGTCTTCAATTAGGAAAGCAGAGTTTGGGGAAGTTGTAGTCAGCAGCTCAAGTCTTCAAGAAGGTTGAACTGTGTGTGGAATAAATGTGAGTCTCACCAATTTAATAAAGACATTCTTGTTAGTGGTAGATGAAAGTCCACATGTCAACTCTAGAATCTTTCAGAATATTTTTTATTCTGCAGCGTGGATTTATGTGTAACAAGAGTGGCGGCCGAATAAAGAGAGCCACAAATGCCAACATAACTCGCCCGGCTATTACATTTATCATTGGAAATTAATACTCTCAATTTCCTACTTGTCCAACAATTCGAGGTACATAATCATGAACATCAATCTGGTGTGTTTAAACTATATACCTAGCAGAAATATAGTTCTTATCAGTGTGTCTGTTATGCTTTTAGAATCAAGATGGAAGGATATATATCTCCTCGTTTCATCCTCCCCACAAGTTTCTGAAGAGATTTTAGATTTGCGACTATTAACTACTAAAAGGATGTTTGCTAGCGACATGGGCGACATGCAACGTGGGTTTATACGTAGTTGTGGGCAATCGTGCCGGAAATAAATCCGAAGCCTACATTTCGATTTGGAATGACAATTATTGATTCTTTATTTTGTATTTTATATCCATGTTCTAACCTGAATCGAAGGCCTTGGTTAAGAATCAAAAGTTTTAATCTACTAATTTTTCAAAACAATAAGAAAGTAATTAGAAAATGATTGTGGAATGAACCCCAAAGCAACAAAAAGTCAAAGAAAATGTCAAGAAGATCACATATTTAAATCACATTGGTGTACTATCCGACGTGGTAAGTGACGTTATACCACGTCAATTAATAAATTTATCTTATTAGATGTTATGGTGTATCTAACGCTTTCCACATGACATGATACACCAATGTAGTTTAAAAACATGATCTCCTTAGCATTATTCAAAAGTTAGTATAGTTAGTCCAACGGTGAGAATTAGTGTAAGATGGTTTTAAAATGTGGTCTCAAAACTCTTTACGCAAGGAAAAATACAAATGGAAACCAAAACAAACCCAAATCGAGAATCTTATATGCCAAACGAACCTAAAACGATCACATTGGCAACAGTGTGTCCAAATCATTACCAACATAGTCGATTTGAACTTACCAATTAGATCCTAAACCAAACCAAAAAAAATATCAAACTCTTGCCCAACCTTATCCACAAATACGAAGGATTAAAGGTAGGACGGACCCAAGCATGACTCTTAGAACTAAACAAAACATTAACTTTTCTTGCTCGGAATTCAATGAGGCAGAAGATCTGCATAAAAATGCACACACCATTATATTCAATTTTTTTTAATCTAGACGTGAATATTCGTAAGGGATGTGATATCCACACATTTCTTCTTACTTTTCAAATATTTTTTTAATTTTCAACCGTCAGATTGGATGAAATAAAGAAGATCAACGAACAAAAATTAACAAGAGGTATGCGAGAAGTAAAAATGAATGTGTGGATAGCACACATCTATCCGTAATTCCCAAGGATCTTGGCACATGTCTCTCTCTACATTACCCATATTGTGACGAAATATCAATTGAAAATCCATGCAGCTTATGAGTCATGATTAAATAATAGGTGATCCGATATAAGCATCACTAAAATTGGTGATCTGATACAAGCATGACTAAATAATTGGGGATTTTATATAAGCATGCTAAAATATAAGTAAATTACTTATACAGGATGATATTTAAATTGACTTATTTGTCGATTTGCTTTTCGAACTTGTATATAGTTGCAATTTTTTTTTAAAATTCTAATTTTAGCCTATTATTCCCTTGAACTTTTGTATATAACCAATCCCATTTCCCTCCCCCCCCCCCAACCTCCCCAACCTCCACGTGTTAGATTTTGAAATTTTCCATCCATCTTACACGCGAACAACACATGACAATTGTACAAGGACAAAAGATAATTTTGTTTCGGTAAATTGAGTGCAAAGCCAATACTTTGAAGCTGCTAATTGGACTCTCATGACTAATTCAAATAGAAAGTGTCCAGAGTCAACTAGTAGAAGAGAATGTTCAACTACTAGAAGAGAATGAGAAGAAGAAAAAATCAATATGTTGTCCACATTAAGGATAAAATTGTTTTACCTCAAACATTTGCCATGTGACAAAAATGATTAGAAAATTGGATGAAAATTTTCAAAATCTATGGTTAGGAGAAAATTAATAAATTATAAAATTCAGGAGATAATCAGGTAAAATTAAAGTTTAGGAAAAATAAATTAACAAGTCTTACATGTTCAGGAGAAAATTGACAAACATTCTTTTAAATTACTATAATGATATAATCTACCATAAGTGCAATTCGAACTTGAATAAATAGTAGCTGTAATGTAATGGTCAATTGGCTTAACTCATAAAAGTAAAAATATAAATAAATTATTTTTGACCTTTTGGTTATTCTTATTCCAAAAAAGTTTGTTTCATTTTTTTTCACCTTTTCGTTTGGCAAATAGGTTTATATGGTTTTTTTTTTTTTAATTTATTTTTATTAGGTACTTACCTGTCTTACTTTTTAATTTTTACCTTCACTATATATTTGACCTTTTCGTACGATATATGTCATTACATTACTAGTGAAATATATATTGTTTAAATGTTTCTTCACCTGTAAAGTGATATATGTGGCGGTATTTCTTAACACGTCGTCATATCATTTCCTGGCCCCCGTCCTTTTGCTATTAAATTTCTCCAACAAGAAAGTAGGACGCAAGTTCATGCATCCAACCCGACCCCCTCCCCACCACTATATATACCCCGCTCCCAACTCCCACCACAACTCACAATTTCATACCCCCTGGATTTCTCAATCTACACCTCCTCGAAACGCACCATTTCACCATGCCTTGCTCCGATTCCTCCGTTTCCGTAATTTCGCAATGCACAATTTACCCCGACCAGAAATCCGCCGTCAAATCTCTCAAGCTCTCCGTCTCTGATCTTCCCATGCTCTCGTGCCACTACATCCAGAAGGGCGTCCTCCTCGACTCCCCGCCCTTCTCCGTCGCCGACCTCCTCCCCTCCCTCAAACACTCCCTCTCCCTCGCCCTCTCCCACTTCCCTGCCCTGGCCGGTCGATTCGAGACGGACGCTGACGGTCACGTCCACATTGTCTGTAATGACGCCGGCGTCCGTTTCGTGCACGCCAAAGCCAAGAACCTCTCTCTGGACGCCGTCCTGCAGCCCAACGCCGACGTTCCACATTGCTTCAGGGAGTTCTTCGCGTATGAAAGGATTTTGAGCTACTCCGGCCACTTCAGACCTCTAGCCGCCGTACAAGTCACCGAGCTCACCGACGCCGTGTTCATCGGATGTACGGTCAACCACTCTGTCGTCGACGGCACATCCTTCTGGCACTTCTTCAACACCTTCGCCGAGATTAACGGAGGCGCCAGGAAAATCTCAAAATCTCCTGATTTTTCCCGCGACACCGTCTTCAACTCGCCGGCGGTGCTCCATTTCCCAGAAGGCGGCCCTAAGGTCACCTTCTCCGGCAACGATCCGCTGCGTGAGAGAATCTTCCATTTCACCAGAGAATCAATTCTCAAACTGAAAAACAGAGCAAATAACACTCATCTGTTCAAAACAACGCATAACTGTAACAGTAATGGTAACGGTAACTCTAACGATAACGGCCTTTCTGAAACGGCCGAGATTCTCGGGAAGCAGTTAAATGACAGCTGGAATACCGTCCACCTATATAACGGCGCGAAAACGGCGGAGATTTCGTCGTTTCAATCTTTGAGCGCACAGCTCTGGCGTTCCGTGACGCGTGCCAGGAACCTACCTGATTCCAAAACGACGACGTTCCGAATGGCTGTGAACTGCCGCCACCGCCTCCAGCCGAAGATGGACTCGCACTACTTTGGTAACGCGATACAGAGCATCCCGACCGTCGCCACCGTCGGCGAGCTGCTGTCCCGGGATCTGCGCTGGGGTGCCAATCTCCTCCACAACAACGTGGTTGCGCACGACGACGCCACCGTGCGCCGCGGCGTAGAGGATTGGGAGAGCGCGCCGAGGCTGTTCCCGCTGGGGAACTTCGACGGCGCGATGATTACGATGGGCAGCTCGCCGCGATTCCCGATGTACAACAACGATTTCGGGTGGGGCAAACCCCTCGCCGTGAGGAGCGGCGCGGCCAACAAATTCGATGGCAAGATATCGGCTTTTCCAGGGAGGGAAGGCAGCGGCAGCGTTGATTTGGAGGTGGTTCTGGCTCCCGAGACGATGGCTGGGCTGCTGTCCGATGCGGAGTTCATGCAATACGTATCGGTTGTAGACTGAGCCGGGTTGTAGGCGGTCAAACCCGCGCTGTGGGTGGGACCCGCCGTTAATGTTTCAAATTACGGTTAATCCGTTATGGTGGCTGGCTCGTGGGATTTAGGAATTGGTCAAAACTTAGTCAATCGCTGTGGTGAGATTGATTTGGACGGTTGCGATGAGACGTCAAAACAGCGACGTTTTGGCTTCTAGTGTAGTGTGTGGGAGTGGATGTCTGTACTATAGTAGGGGAATTATTATATTATATTTCATCTGCTTAAAGAATTATGCATGTGACGAAAAATTGCGGAATTTCTTAATATGATAATAATCCATTAAAAGCCTCTATTTTTTGTGAATTTTTAGTAGGAGTCCCATCTCCTTGTATCCAAATCACAATCTGAAATATATATATATATATATATATATAACAATTATTTGACAAAAAAAAAAAAAAAAGCAAAAACGAGTATTTGCAAAAGCAAAATCCTAATAGGTGACCCATTTTTTTATTTGAGTTCTGTTAATCAAATATCCATTTCGACTGTATTTATTGAAGTTTTAACAATTCAATACAGAAAAGAACCAATCCAACCTTTGGCGAATTTGGAAGTGTCAAAATAGGATGGTTTTTTATAAGATTGCAGTGGACCTAAGGGAGGCGGTGGAACTTTTGAGACAACATTGGAGTGATATTGAATTGGATGCGGGGGAGGGAGGACAAAAGGCATGTCGACAGGATCTGCAAGTTAGAGGCGATGAGGGTAGCTGGTCTAAACCACCATTTGGGACGATCAAAGTCTATTGTGATGGTGCCTGGTGTTCTCGAACTGGAACGAGGGGTTTTGGATGGGTAGCAAGAGATTTTGCTGGGACTACTGGAGGGGTGGGTAGTGTACTGTGCTAGTTGAGTTTAATGGCTGAGGCTGAGGCAATGAGGGAGACGTTGTTGGCATGTGTGGAGAGGGGGTTTGACATGGTCCAAGTGGAATTTGATTCAAAAAACTTGGTGGATATATTGAATGGTGCATTACAAAATGAGGCCATCATTGATAGTATTGTGTGGGATATTCTACAGTTAAAGCAACAATTACGGTCAGTTGAATTTCTTTTCACTTCTCGTGTCTGTAATGGGGTCGCACGTCAGGTGGCAGCTTTTTTCATGAGTGTGGGGGGTGTGCATGTATGGGATTGTTTTGAGCCATAATGGTTGTTTAATGTTCTGGCATCTAATTGAAACATTTCAATTCGAATTTAATGATATCTACTCTTTGGAAGAAAAAAAAAAAAAAAAATCCCAACCTAGAGCTAATTGGCTTTGGATTGAGATAAAATGAACACAAAATTTTTCAAATGATGGTCTTACAATTTACTCGTTTTCCTTTCTATGTAAATACAAGTCATACCAGAGAAATTCAAAAGTATTTATAATTAATAACCAAAATTTGACTCTTAATTTCAAAAATATCAATTTTTATAAAAGCTTTCAAATATAACAAAATATTCGCTTGAATAGACATAAACACCCTTACTTTTTGATGTTACCTTCAGACATGGAGGGGAAATTGTAGAGCCGCATCCCAATTGCCGAGCAAACTTCCAAATTCAAAAGTAATTTTCGCGATTTATGAAACTACCATGGATACGATTTTATCAAGCGGTGCTTTGTCCACGTTTCTTGAATTGCCTTCCACTTCTCTCTCTCTCTCTCTCTCTCAAAATTCTTACTTTTTTCTTCAGTTGTAATTTTTTATATTGATAATATATGCAATTTTTATTGTCTAATCAAAATTACAGAAGTAATTTTATTTTCCACCTCTCTCTCTCTCTCCCCAAATTTCTGTAAATTTTTTTTCCAGTTGAATTGTCTAATCAAAATCTTTTCTGCAATTTTATTTTCCACTTCTCTCTCTGTCCACATTTCTATAAAAAAATTTCTTGTTGAATTGTCTAATCAAAATCATTGATTCTCCTTTTATAATTATTTATCTCAACATTTTCTTTGTAAAAGATCATTGATTCTCTTTTTATAAACACAATTTTGAGCAAGCACCCATTAAGAACTTTTCATCTGATAAACAAATTCATATCGCTTTCCAAAAAATTCTGGTTTTTCCCGAATGAAGTTGTCCCATGGATAGTAGATAGAACAATGCCTTTGCATTCGATGACACAAAAATAAGTTTACTACCACGTGAAATTCAGATTCAAGAATGCAATGATATCTAGAGATAAGCTTTACACATAATAATGTATTATTGAATTCGAACGTCATGTGATGATGAATCCGTTCCATGCAAGTTATTTTCGTCAGTGAAGGAGACAATAGTATCCCCAATGGTCCCCAAACCGAACCGCGTCTGAGAAAGATATAGACCTCGACCATTTATCCCAACTGCCAAAACTTCTTTTCATCGGGCAGCAGGCAGCAGGCACCACCACTACTGAGAAACAGTGCAGCAGGTGTCTGTGCATGTGTTCCGCAAGTTGGTCCCAACCATCCAAAGCGCACGTTAGATAGATTCTCCTCTCTTTTTACACTTTTGACATGTATTGATTTGGTGTTTCGCAAATTAACCACGAAATTTGTTGTGAGATGTATCAAACTTCCTGTCCAAACCCAACTCTTAGTTTTACATTGTACACATAACCTAAATTAACCTAATTAGCTCGAGTTGTGAGGACGGGGTGAGGGGAAATGGCTTAGAATTAGATAAGATTAATGGTTTGACTCTAACCAGAAAATTGAGCTGATTGCAGTTCGGTTTGTCTAAAAAAGTACATGTTCTGATACAATGCACAACAAAGTAGATGTGAGGTTTTATCATGATAGGCATGTAGTTTACTTTATCGCGTCAAGTCTTCAGTGTGCAACTTTTACATTATTCAACAAGACCGTAACAGACGTCTAAATCCAATCCCATATGTTATATGTGACAACCTTGGCATGGAGAAAAATACTTTCTGGCCCTGGTTTTCTTGTGCCCATCCTATTGAGGATAGAGACTGGAAATAGGGAAACCGGGACAGGGAAGTCTCTCTCTGATCCAGGGGATGCACCGGGATGATTTTCGATGTTGTGGTCCATGGCCTGCTGCCTATAGACCACCATGTACATGAAAATGTGTTACCACTTTCAGTTAGACCTACTCATTCGAATGCATGTGAACTAGTTAATGAACACCAGAGCTATTCCTTCCCTGTACTTACTGCAACTGGTCCTCAGGTACCTGATCTATGAGTGAAGGAGATGATGTGCATGTGAAATGCATGGAATCAGTGACCCTACACTTGAACTTACTCTCAGCTGACATCTGACAAAAAGTTACCGCGTTAAAAAAACGCATGAGGAACTTGCACAACATTAGATGCACAAAACATGCACACAGATCTCTCATTACAAATTGCATGGTAAGATGTGGCAATGATGGGTACAAATGCAGTTTCGTGAACATAAAAATGAGCAAGAGAACGACGTAACTGACATTGTCTACCGTTCCATATTTACAAACAAATAATCTACAATTATCCCAAGTATAATCCAACAATAACTTCTTTTGAAGCGCAAAGCAAGTTTACAAATAACTAGTTACCTGTGCTGAAAGCAGTAGGACCTGAAATCACCTGTACTTGATTGCTGATGTGGTTGGAGGAAAAATGCGCTTCATGAACCACTGCAGAGGTCTAAGAAATTGCGCTCTCTTCTTCCTCCAGAACCAAATGGCAGCATTGTATTGCTCATTTCGAATTACTCGCGTGGCTGCTTTCCAATCGTATTTCTCCATTTCCTCACGTGCTGCCTTGCCAATTGTTTCCCTTAAGTCCTTGTTCTCCAGCAGGGGCTGCAACTTACTTAAGCAGTCATCAAGGTCATTATAATCGTAGAGAAAGCCAGTTTTCCCCTCCTGATCTGTGGGAATTATATCTGGGATTCCACCAGCTCGAGCTCCCACCACAGGGATACCTGAAGACATAGCCTCCAATACAACAAGCCCAAGTGTCTCTGATTCTGAAGGCATCACAAAAACATCGCCACTGGCATATGCCTGCGAGAGCTCTTCACCTCCTAACATTCCTGTAAATACTGCAGGCATGCCATCAAACAGTTTTTCCAGATCCTCCCTGCAAAAATAAAAGCCATACAATTGAATGAGTACAAGTGCTTTTTATGTTGAGAAGGGAACACGTTTTTTCCGGCATTTCCAATAACAAGCTGCTGCATCAATTTTTCACAAGCTTTTCTGTAGACGCAGATTACCACCTAGAATTCTAAAAGTTCACTATGTACCAGAGTAATACCTGTATGGTCCATCTCCAATGAAAGCAATTCGTGCTCCAGGAAGCCGATCCATGACACTGTTAAATCCAAATGGTTCATAAGTTAAAGGCTGCAAATTGTAAATATTTTTATAAAATCAAGGTACAAATTAGAGAGGAGATCTACCACAAGATATAACAACATCCACGTTTAAATTTTAAATATGTTATTTGTAAGAGAGAAGCACGCTACCTTTTCAGAAAATCCAAACTCTTCTCCACTCCAAGTCTTCCAACATGAACAATTAAAGGTTTCTCAGGTTCACCATTGCTGTTCACAACAACATACACGAATTAAAAAAAGTTTCCAACCCAATGGGAAAGTGAGAGAGGCAAATTGACTAATAGAGGCACTACCTTAGTCTTATACGCATTTCATGAGAACGGAAGCGGGGATGGAAGCTTTCCGAATCAACACCCTTATTCCAAAGACGGATTGTATTAGCTGCAAATAAGCAATTAAAGATTAGTTTACAATTGTGCTGAATGGACACATTTTTTTTCCTTTCTAATCAATCCAAATTTTCCGAAAAGTAAATCTGGGATTGAGACATCAAACACTTTCACTATAATCACCTGCGGCCACCCCAGCTTCTAGGAGATCCTTACTGATTGCAGCTGATGGCACTAGTGTGAGATCAGCAGCTCTGTGCAGAAACTCTGATAACGAAAACAACAATGGTAATTATATGCTCTGGTATCCATATCACTATATGAGGCCAGTATACAGTTAGGGTTACATACTTATGACCAACCACATGGGTTTCACCAGCCAACTGAAGGTGTATCTCGGGATATATCTGCATAACAAAAGAGACCAAGGCTCAGTCCAAAGCACTCATAAACATACATTACTTTCTTCATAAGTAATTAAATGAATTTGAATTTTCAAAATATAAAATGATATCTGACAAACTTCAATAATATAAGGAATTAAACTCACACTGGCACATGAGTGTGATACGACATCACTATAGGGACACATAACAACTTAGCGATAATGAGGGCGCCGAAAACCTGAAAAATAGTGTTCCGCGTCAGCTATCTTTTCAATTCTTTGTTATTACTCTAGTTTATCTATATATACAGAGTCAATCTACCATCTACAAAGAAAAGAATAAGAACGATTTGAATACTTGCCATAATTCCAGGCGAGGATGCATGTATAATGTCAGGCTTGAACTGAGCAACCTCCGAAATTATTCTAGGACTAAGTGCAAGGGAAAGGGGCACCTTTTGATACCAGGGGCAGGGAAAACTGAGAAATAATACAAAAAAGAGCAAACCAATGGGAGAGATATTAGGAAAAGTAATGTTTTGTATGCTTTTTGTTTCTTATCCTTTTTGCACCAAAACAATAGAAATTAGATCACTATATAGCTTACCTTCGGGATCCAATCAACTTTGCTCCATAAAATTCGTCAGGAACTCCTTCATGGGTTGTCACAACCATCACCTGTACCATGTATCAGCAAGAAAATATGTCAGACCTCGTTTAAAGACATTAGAAATTTAAAGAATTTCACTGCCTCGAAGTTTAAATAGGCATGTAAATGCCAATTTAGCAACGAATCTGATTCTCACTAATGCAGGTTCAATTAAGGATATCCATACACAATATAATACAAAACGTGGAGATATAAAGAATTTACCTCATCCCCCATTTCACGCAAGTATCGAATGAAATTCTGGAACCGATTTTTATAACCTGACACATATCTGTGGGATAAACAGAAAAACAGCACTTTCAATAGGCAAATAACCAGCTGAAAATTTAACAGAGTAGAAATTACAAATAACCAAAGCTCAAATTACGTTTCTAATGTGTTATACACCTGTACTACTACAAAGGCTTACTTGAATGCAATACATTATTTTAATTTACGTTTCTAAGGATAAATAGAAAAAACAGCACTTTCAATAGGCAACCCTTGGTCGTTCATATCAGCTGAATATTTAAAAGAGCAGAAATTACAAATAACCAAAGCTCAAATTACGTTCCCAATGTGTTATACTCCTGTACTGCAACAAAGACTAACTTGAATGCAGTTCACTGATCCCAATAGAAAGAACACTTAATAGCTAATAGACAAAACTAGCCAATAACTCATCAAACAATGATCCCAACAGACGCCCATGACATGCCAGAATGGACAAACCAGCAAGCCGGACAGCAGCTGGCAGACGGAAAGAGCCACTAAATCTACCAGCTAAAACAGTAGCACAAGTCATTTTTTAACACTAAATTTGAAGTCAACCGAAACTAAAACAACGAAATTTTAGCTGAAGTTAACGATTAGTTGACGTACAACCTTCAAAGGAACCACAAATGCCTCATAGTTAAAGTTTAAAACCAACAGAAATTCTCGATGCAGGACGTCTGTCATAGACAATTCACCTAACACAATGTTAGTTAAATCTAAAAAACCAGATTAGAAGCAAACCTACTGCCAATGGCAGCACCTAAATGCATAAACTTCACTTAATTATGCCTTAAAAAATTTAAACAGCCACAATTAAAGAGAGCAAAAGAAAGCATTTTGACAACATGGGTAATCTCAAAATTGAAAATTTAGTGAAGCTAAATCAAAGTAGCAAAACAGTAGGGACAGAGAGAGAGACTCACGCAAAGGGAGAAGGCTCGACGAAGAGAGCAATGCGACGAGGTCTCGAGTTAATCTCCGACTCAGCATATGGAGGAGGACCCTCTTCCTCTTCCTTTTCCTCTTGCCCGACCTCTGTAATAGTCATGTCGCTGGCTTTAAGCTCAAGTTTTCTACTTTTTGGTCTCTCAGAGCAACACAATCGAACACCTTTACCGCAAAGGCTACTGGGTTTTGTTCGTGAGGATCGGCAGGCTGGGAATCTGAGAGGAGGAAAGGGCGAGGAGTAGGATAGTTGAGTATTGGTTGCAGAAAAGGGAGGAGGAGAGAGAGAGGGATTTAGAGAGAGAGAAGCAGGAAAGGAGGTCACCATGATGAGTGTACTGTAAATCGTAATATAAGCAAGTAGTTGTTGGAGTGGAAGAGGGTTTATTGTTGAGAAAATTTGTGGGAAATATTCGATTGGGATTTAAGGGAATATCACAAGAGTTTGGGTTGCATGTGGAGATTGGATGAATTATTTGCAAAGGATATTCGTTGGGAGGTGAGGTCAAATGGAAGCTCTCCTAGCATATGCCCCCTCTATTCCTTATTGGTTCGAGATGTTTGAGAACTTGAGTTGAATCTTTCTTCTTCACCATTCAACAAGCCAACAAAACGAGGGAAAGATGTTACACGCTCGAGTGGACAATTCTCAACATTTAATGCATTTCAAATTTTATTTTTTTGACAATTAACTGCAGAAGTTGTCTATACAAACCGAATAACTAACTTAAACAAATTTTGTTTAATAATCAACAGCTGACTGGCAGAGAGTTGCTTACTTGAACGGAGCGAATTATTCCAAAAGGTAACTTTTTAATAAATTAAGACAAGATGGAAGGCTAACAAGTAAAAAGGGACAACTAAAAAGTGGGTATATAGTTTACCTTCTCCTAGTTGACAATAAAAGAAGATATGATGTGGAGTAATTAAAACAAATGTACAATATTTTTTTGTGGTACTATTTGACAATCACTTAATCAGATAATTTCTAATTTTCACCTTTAGATTATTTAATTTGAATGGATGAGGATTCCATCCGGATCTAAATGGTGGAGATCTTAAGGATCCGTACATTCTAGCCGTTTATCGTATGTTGTACGGTCAGAAATCATTTAATTTTTATTATTTAAAATTAAACATAAATAGTACTTGACAAAAACTGATTGTACGATATACGATAAACGGTTATAATGTGAGGATCCCTAGTATCCCACCATTTGGATCCGGATGGAATCCTCATCCAATTTGAATTACAGTCAAACTGTTAAAAACATAGCTTGGATTTCACCTTTATTCGGAAATTGACATGTGGGCAACAGAGTAACACACGGCCTCCATCCCACAAATCCTTGTCTCAGCATCACAGCGAAAGAACGTGGATCTCTGTGTTCGCAGTTCGGAGATCGAGAGATCTAGGCCGTTGAGAGAGAAACTCGAATTTTGAAATTAGGTGAGGAAGGTTAATGAAACAAATTAATAAAAATCATAGAATTGAAATTAAGTGACACAGTATGCAGGTTCTGGACACAAAAATTTATAAAAAATCTTATTTCACGCCAAACAAAAGGGCCCCGCCAATACTTTTACCAATCATTGAATTCACTGATTTTTAACTTTTGATAATTTGGTGAAGAAATTGAATTTACACTCCAATGTTTGGAGACAAAATCCCAATTATTCAACGTGCACTTGTTCTTCTCATACTTTTTCTACATCTGGCATTTACATGACAGTTTGGTAGGTGCTCTATCTGTCTTTCCGTACTATCTTTTGCTTCAATTATTCATTTTCCGGGGCTGCCCATTTTGCTCAATTATTAATTTTTAAGCATGTGAAATACATATCTCTTTTAAAGCAATCATATCGAATACTCTAAGGAACAAAAATAAAACCAGCGTCTAAAATCATATGAAAAAAAACTTGCACCAGTATTCATGCGAAAGCAAACGATACGACATATACAACATGAATAGGGTGACGTAGAGTACGTGTGACCGTTGGCACTTCCCACATGGAACAACCTGTTAATTAAGGGCGTTTGTGTAACTTCAATAAAGACAAAACATACTACGTCACTCCTCATTCTTCAGTTGAGAGTTCACCGTCGACTGCGGGACGAAGCCTTCTAGGGCAATGCCTACACTTGCAACATGTCATCGGCTGGTTTGATATTAAGTTTTGTTCTAACCATTAATTAAAGTAGTTTAGATACAGGTCTAATCACAAGTGTATGTAGTCTAACGGAATAAGTCCTTAAATTTTTTAAGCACAGCTGGCCTTGCAACGTGTAGACCGCATGTAGTGCCGGATTTTTCTTTTTGGGGGAAGGTGGGGGGGCGTTGCAACATGTGATCGGCTGGTTTATTAAGTTTTGTTCTAACCATTAATTAAAGTAGTGTATGTATTTTTGGTTAAGTTTTGAAGCTCTTTCCATTTCTTTCCTTATAAGATTTGGCCCAACTTTTGAGAAAAAAAAAGGAAAGAAAAAGAATTAGCCCAAATTAGAAGGAAGCTAGGCCCATAGAGTATTTACGTACTTTTAAAATTTTGACGCATAATTTTTTTCCTTTTACAGACTTTTAAAATTTTGATGGTTAGAAATAAAGAGAAGTATGTATGAGAATACAAAAAATATTGTAATTATCATTTCTTTCTTTCTTTCTTTAATGCAACAATAGCAACTAGTGAGGCAATAGAGTATTTACGCACGCAGAAGTCTACATTAGATTTCAATCATTGGTATATCAAAGTAACTTACTCTTGCCCTACTTAAAGACCTCATTTGACAGCTTGGCTATTTGTGTCAGATAAGATAAATAGTCATCGGATAATACTGAATAAAGTTGTAGGGCGTTTGGTGTAGTATCAGACTAATGATTGTATGTGTTTGGTATTGAATTGGATAAGAAAAGGGAAGAAAAAAAAATTTTGACAAATCTTTGTTTGTTTGTTGAACTTTTCTCATATTTATACATATTGAAAACCACACAAATTTTTAAATAACAAGGAAAAATAGTAAATTCCATACATCAAATTCAAAATATTTTCCAATAACATAAAAGAAGGTTCACAAAACACAACTACAGTTGTTAGTTATATAGATTAATCCAACCACATTTCTAAGTTCACAAAATAACAAATGCAAGTTGGTTTCAGTAAGAAACAGTTGGTCCAAATAGCCAAAATATATGCATGCTGCTGCTTTGCTTTCAGTAAGAAGCAATTTGTCCAAGTACCCAAAATATATACATGTTGCAGCTTTTAACAAAAGATATGCATGCTGCTTTTAAAAAAATATATCGTTGTTGCTTTCCAATGTCAATTGTGGTTACTTTGTCCAAGTAACATAAGTACGAATGATTTTTTTCATTGCACCATTCAAAGACAAGAATGTCCTCTCATTATGTGGCTTTTTGAAAAGGATATTGACTGCCTTGATTTGATCCACAATAGACAAATCCATCTTTGACAATTTTGAAGCAATCTCAGATTTTGGATCCACTCATTTCCCAAAAGCAGCTTGTAAAACTTTACCAGACTTATCAAATGATTCAAAAGGCATTTCTTTAAATGCCACAGCAAAATCATTATCATTAGCAGTTGACATCTTCCTT
Organism: Pyrus communis; assembly: GCF_963583255.1. Lineage (NCBI taxonomy): Eukaryota > Viridiplantae > Streptophyta > Magnoliopsida > Rosales > Rosaceae > Pyrus > Pyrus communis. Next base: position 6,911,005 of record NC_084811.1, on the reverse strand, counting down.
TTTCGGGTACTTGAATTGCTATAACATTGAGCAATAGAGGGAGAACTAGTCTCCACCTCAGCTTCATCTTCATCTTCATTAATTTGCTCATGCTCATTCATCATCTCAGTAGGAGTTGCAGCTCCTATTCCGGTTGCTCGGTCTTCCTTGTGGGAATTTTTAAGCCCGATGGTCTACTTATCGCATCTCGAAGTACTCTAAAATCAGAGGCCGACCTTTCCTAACCTGGGTACACAAATATAAAATTCATGTCCAGATTACAAACTCCCAACATATTGGTCGCAATCTCTCCCTTCCTTGATCGGTATCTTGGTTTATCTCGCTCAGGGACATGAACGTTAATGTAAGTCCCATCCAATGCCCCCAAGCAATTCTAGAAAAAAAATCATTAACATTAGTAAGCTCAATATATTTAATTACATTAATTTTAGAAGAAATTTTTATAAAATATGAAGAATACTTCAAACCAACTCCATTTAGGATCTGGGTAGGCATTAGGAATGGGTTCTGGCACTTTCAAAACTCTACCTTATAGCCTTAACACTCCATGTAAAATGGAATTGAAATACATACTTATGGTCTCCCCCAATTGACAAAACCTACTCCCAATTGTACGATTCTTTACATAATGTGCAAGTATATGCAAAAACATGCAAACTTGTTCTTCCATTGTCACTACACCATCCAATTTTACTCTACTGTGGTCACAGAGCATCTGACATAAATAATGGAACGTTCTTCTATCCATTCTGATTTGGTTCACACAATGAACATCATCATATCCTATTATGCTATCTAAATAGGCTGACCATACCATTCTCTTAACAAATGTGTAATTTCTAAGTGCAAGTTGCTGATTCTGCCTTCTAGCTGAATTATGATTCATCATGAACCACATCATCAACCAAGTCACAATATTCAAGTACCACAACTTAACAATGAAGCATGCCACAATCTTTCTTTCATCCATGTCTAGTGAAAATATAAAATAACATTATTAGATAGTAGCAAATAATTAAGTAACTGGAGCATGACATTATACATGTAAGTAAGGACATAGGAAGGATACATGAAGACATGATCATTGGCTAATTAAAGAAAAAAAATGCAAAGGAGATTAAACGTCCGTAGTAGTAGGATACAAAGAGGATACAAGCATACATGGGTAAGGAAGCTCAAGAGAGATAAGAACACTAAACTACTATCTTTCAAGTAATCCATGTTCCCCCAAACCTTTATAGTCTCAGGTGCCGTGTAACTATAAAGCCAGACAACACACATTTGAAACTTAACTATAAAATGACCTTCTCCGTATATGTAAGCTTAACCAAAAGGCAAAATTCTACACTCAACTTCCTAGGTCACTCTAGGCTCAAATAAACATCAAAACTAAATCATTCGAATTTCGAACAAAAACTTCACACCCAACAAGCAGTTAACAAGTGAACAAGTAGAATAAAACTTGATATCAAAACCTGAGCCGTTACTAAAACTTGATAGCTATATAATAAACCAAAGTAAAATCACAAATTTTACTAGGCCAAAAAATAAGACACCTAAAGCAGACCAAGTAAAATTATATTCAATCCTTCTTTTCACCTCCCTTTTTCTTTTTAGCTGTTGCCTGCGAATACAAGAAAGTCCCTGAAATTGCAATGGCGGATCCAAGAGCATTAAGAGGTCTAACTGGATTTCTGAACACCAACACGGTCGATACGATTACCGCCACTCTCTTCATTGTGTTCCCAATTGAAAAGGCCAAGGGACTAATTTAGTCAAGTGCTTGATAAGACTATTGGTTATAGAGGTGGTAAAACACTCCTGATAACAACACTCATATATACAATGTGGATGGTTTTCCCACAGCTGCAAGAGCGTTGTGATATCCTTGAACCCATTGAGACCCTTCAACGAAAATAGCGGCAGGAAACATATAGAAGAACGAAATTATACTGATCCAACCATACAAATTCAACCCATCTACTTCCTTGAAGTTCTGTAAACTACGTTTCGAGTACCCCAAAGGCCTTGCACATTGAATGACACCTCAGTGACAGCAGTTAGAGCATTACCCATTACAATAGGGAAAATTGAGAGCCAGACCTGTAACGGGTACGAATCTCCTAAGAACGACGAAAACACTACTGAGAAAACAGACTCTGAGGATTTGAACCTCGCATGCGTCATAAGCCATGGCCTTAAATCTCACATGCCAATGACCAGAAAAGTCACAAGGCATATATCATGTAAGTTAAACCCAAGTACTTAACAATATACTGACATGGATGAAAGTTTAACTCCAACAACAAATCTAAAATTCAACCCCAACAACTAACCCTAAAATTCAAAAATTCTAATTAAAACACAAAATTACATAATCAATTGCATAATTAGAGAGAAAACAATAACTAGATTCAATCAATTGAAAGAAAATTGCAACAAAAATAGAAGGAGAAGGGAAGAACATAGGGAAGGGCGGAACCTGGGAAGAAAAAGAAGAAGAAGAATGAGAAGATGAACTGGGATTCAAACTAGAGAGCAAGCGCAAGAGGTAGAGAAAGCGTCTGGAAATGACAAACAGTGCGTCTGGAGAGGAATGAGAGAGCAAGAGATTTCACTCGACTAAATTGTACTATGGTTTTGGAGGGTAAAAGCAAGCGGGTGTTTACAGTATAAAGTAGGTGGGTTAAATTATTTAATTTGGTGGATATTTAATACAACCAGATACCAAACACCGTACTTTGTATCATTAGTCCTATCTGTTGTATTATACGGTGTACCAGACGAGGTCAAAGTGACTAGATGAAACTTAACCCTTAATAGAGCATCCCCCTCTCCCTTGTAATATTTAGGGTGCGTTTGTTTACCCTCACTAGCATTCATTGGATTGAACTGGACAAAGTGATAGTATAGTCCCGTGTTAGTTACACATCGGGACAAGCTTTAATGAGACTCACCTCGATTAAACACGACTAAGCGCCTTCACTAGAGGGTCTTAGCGAGACTCCCTGAAATTAAGCGGATTGCTAAGACCAACTCTTTCCCATTTCACCCCTCTCATCTAATTCTTCCTCGCAAAATTTGAAACCCATATCCCATCTACCAACTCTGCCCCGCTTCCCTTCTTCCATCTACCATTTTCAAACCCAAATCCCACAAAATTTGAAACAAAAAAGCAAAAAAATTATCAATTGTTCCATTTTCAAAACTAGATCCAACCCCTAAAATTCGAAACAAACAAGCATATTTTTTTTTCTTTCACAAAATCGTTGTGCGTTTGAAACGCACAACAATCATCCAATCACATAGTCATTCTAATCACACATACACATGGTCCAGACTCCCTGATCACAGACCTTCCCCATTGACTCCGGAGAAGCCGACTCATGAATACCCAGATGACTTAGATTCTGATTCAAGTTCTAATTTGCCAAGTCATGCTTGGAAGCTCAGGTGCAGGAGAATCAAGGCAAGCTTAAGACTTTGGAATCTGATTTGAGATCGAGAAGGCAAAGAAGGAAAAGGGAGAAAAAAAAAAGGAGAGTGACGGAAAAAAAATTAGGAAGAAAAAGAGGGAAATGGATGGAGAAGAAAAGTAAGAAGGGAGAGGTTTCTAAAATGAAAAAAAAAATAAAAAATAAAAAGAAGAAGGTAATAATGAGATATTAATAAATATAAATTAAATAATATAGTATTAAAATTTGTTATTATTCTGTTTCTTAGTTTGACACTGCACCAAACTGTGAAATCTCATTCCTGGATTTCACTATTGTAAACTATGTATTTGAATTAACGAGATTTTATATTATTTTCCGGAATTTATATTAAATTTTATTAAATTTAGATTTTAATTAAACTAATTACGAAGTTTGAATTTTGGTCAGTAATCATTAAAAATCTGTCACACTAAGTATAATTGGATAAAGCTCAATCCTACGAGAGCGTAGGTGACAACCTTTCACAAATAGGAATTGAAACGAAAAAATTAGAGACGTTTTAGTTGTTTAAAAAAAATAAATAAAAATTAGAAGCTGCCAGATGGCAGCAGGAAAGAGGGGAAAAGATAGAGATGTAGGAGAGAAAAGGTAGGAGAATGACCAATCAGGAGGGGAAATGAGGGAAATAAGGGAGAAGAAAATGAGGGAACCGGACCCCCTCTTCGATCTACCAACCCGACTCGGCCATATCTCCATATTCCAACCACCGTTGATGATGAGACTAGTCGATCCTCACTTCGAACCCAGTCGATCCTTTCTTCAATTTCACGCAAAAACTAACGTAATTTGGCCCCGTTTCACTATGAACAATGTCGGTGCTGCCGGTGTTCCTTGGCGACGATCCACTATTTCTGAAACCAACTTCGTCGACCACCACCCCCAACAGACTCCTCTTAATCTCAAGAATAAGACCCATTCTTGGGTTAAGGCATCGGAGTACGTTTTGAGGTCGAATCGAGAACACCCAAATCTAGGGTTTCAAATGGATCGAGGCCAATTTCAGGTGTTTCCCAGTTGAATTCAACTGCGACCCAAGTATAGAAGTTCTTCCCCTTGATGAGCTCTACATTTTATAAAATTTGGTAATTTTTAGAGTTAGTTGAAAAATTAAATTTCCATTCGTCGGAAACAGCTGCATGTGGCGACAAGTGGCCAGTGGGCCAACTCTGTCTTTCTAGGCTAAATTCGATACCCCAAATCCATATGTGACATCCGATTGATGAAATCTTGTCGTTTGAACATATTTTCGTTAGAGGCCGCCATTTCATCATTATAACAATCGACGATTCGATCGTTAGATCGTTACCAAACTTTATTATATTAATATACGTAATATTTGAGGACTTTAGAAACTTACAGATTGGAAATCCGGTGGGCGAATCTTCCTGATTGATTTACTAGGGTTGATTTTGATCAAAATGTTCTTATTCGTTATTGAATACTAAAATTAGTATTATTAGAGAACAAGTAGGGCTTGGTGAGTATATCGGTTAGTGAGCTATCCCATGTAATATATACATCAGTTTACGTGTATGGGACACCTTATTGTGATATAGATGTGTATTTATCTTCTTTATAATATGAATGACATGTATGGTAACTATTATGACAATGTGAGCCTAGAATCCTATTAAAAGTGTTCCGTAGAACTTGTATGATTGTGTGACATTTTAGTTAGTGGCCATGAGAAGTTGATAGTGCAGGCGATTGCGTTGTAAGTTATAGGGGTTAAAATGGGAGTAAGGAGGTTGTGTGCTGATCTAACTGCACCATATAGTAGTGGTACATGGATGACCCTGCTTGGTATATCCACAATAGGGGACCATACGTATTTTAGGGGTGATCATGCTCGGTATATCCGCGATGGGTGATCACTGCCTGCACGATTAGATTATGCCTATGGTTCTACATGATATATCAGCAATAGAGGACCATATGCATTCTAGGGGTGATGAGGATTAGTTGTACTTGGTACATTTCGATAGGCGACCATATTTTAGTTGGATTTCGTTGAGTTGTCCAGAATCCCTACTCTTGCTCATTTCCATAAGGTTAGTTCGACCCTAGATTTGAGTGAATAGAAATTGCTCACAATAGAAATTGTGTTTATAAATTAAATTTATCATGTTATTACATGGAATCTAGGTAGGGAATTATGTAGAATTTCTTTATTAAATTTCATGAATTGATATGTGATCTTAGTGATTGATTAACGTAGTTAAATGTTAATATCGTGCATCTTTGATTCTTGGGATTGATTCGTTGGAGTGATTGCGGAATGATGTTAGATATGATTGTTATTACTATGATCAGATTCATTGACCAATGTGGCTAGAGAATAATATTGTGCTACGTTGGTTGTTCTTTGAGAAGTTGCATGCTACAAATTGAGGTATTATATTGAAACATAGTGATTTATAAGATGGATGAAATGGAAATCTTGACTGTCATGTGGGTTTGTTATGTAGTCCTGAATCTAGTAATTCATGCTTGTCAAGTCCCAATAATTGAGTGAGGAATGCTATGCCTTCCTGTTAGAACGCACTGGGATAAATGTCTGAGTTTAGTGAATGGTGAACTATATATGAATGGCTTGATCCCTTCTTAGGGTATGTAGGTAGTGTAACGCTAATGTTAGATGCACCCATGAAATAAAAGAAAATGAATGCGTAGTTAAATCATTGATTGTGTTGCGGTCTTGTCTCGGAGGCGAGACATGATAGATAAACAGGAATGTGGTGACGTCACGTGTCGATCTTGGTTGTATGTCGGGATCGGGATGTGACACAAACACTTCATTAAATCAGTCTAGCTTAGTTTCCAAAGCTAGCTAGTTCGGTCTGAAATAGTTCGGTACAACAAACGTATCCTTGGAGAAAGAAAAAAAAAAAGTAGAACGTGACGAGCATGAAGCGAAACCTTGGAAATAATAGAGGAAAGATCATAAAGACCTATATGAAATGATAGTTAGGCATTTTATAGTAGACCGAAAAAAGTGAGCGTGATACTAATATATTGAGCTCATATAGGAATCACAATCCTGCAATGGGCTAGAAAATTTTAGTGTGATACCAATATTTAAACTCATGAGTGTGATACATGTAAACTAATGGGTTCTAAAGTTTAACTCTCAAGATTATTGAACTCATACTAGTGTAATAGTAGTGTTGTAAATATCAAACTCAATATGTCTTTGATTCTTATATATAGGTATCATAACCACTTAAACTATTATGAAATGCATTGGGCATGCTTAACTAGTTCCTATGACAAAAAGAGAAAATAAAAGCATGTCGCCGAGTCCTACTACAAAAACTAGATCACTAAGCACCACGGTTTGTCAAAGCACTTATTATATGATTTCGTTCACCAAAAATTTGAATAATATGAGTCCATCTATTCTACCAGTCTACTCGAACTTGTCGAGGTACCAACTTAGAAGAATCAAGAAAAAAAAAAAAAAGAGAAATTATATTCACACACCCTAAATTACTTATCTCACATTTTTTAAATTTTTTAATATTTTCTACACACCACTAATATTTGATAGAAAAATATTAAAAAATTAAAAGGATGTGGGAGAAGTAATTTGGGGTGTGAAAAATAATGATTTAACATTGAGTTCATTTCAATCCAGTTATATATTACGCCAAACATGAAGGCAAATCAACTCAAGTGAGCATCAAAACTTCCACACGCACAAAACTATGAACTTTCAAATTAGAGCAAAACTCCGTAATTAAGCACACCTTAGTAATCATGAAAATCCACAACGAACCCTATCCAAAATCTTGTACTTCGTCATCAATAATTAGATTAAACACATTACTATATTTACGTAAATTAATTAGTAACACCATGTGATCGTCAAACAATTCCCCGTTAAACTTTTTAGGCGTGGTAAAGATGAAGTCTACTGTCTAAGTATAGTTGTGGTCCACCTGGGCATCAGCAGCATCTAATAGTCTATATTTTGAATAGAGGACCCTCAGACCAATCTCCTTTCTTCCATACTGCAATGACTGTCCAGGCTGGATATAAAAAAGTGGCATACATTGATTCCAACAAGTCATGATTCAAAGCAGAAAACTTTGAACCCAAACTTGAGATGTTGATTTCACACAAGACTTTACCGAGGAAACATAGTGGAACACTCAGAATCCAATACAAATTGGAGCTAAAAATAGCCACAAAATAATGAGAATTTAGCAAGAAAAGGCATCATCATGATGAATGCTTTAATTAATTTAATCTAAATTCAAACTTAATTGTCGAGAGAAAGTACGTTGCGTTACTAAACTTAATTACATCGAAAAGAAGTACACCATTCCAACCAACTTTAGTAGCGCCTAGTCTGTATGTTTACTTGTGTCGTAAACAATGAGAATGAGTTCTGGGCTGAATATGCAAAATCCACATTTATTGGGGAGCGGGATGAGCCTTTTGGCTTGTGTACCAGTCAGTCAAAAAGAACCACTCCCAGCAAACAGATTCTTCGACACAGGAATTTTTGTCTATTTATTTTCTTCTGTCAAAAAGAAGAGGAGAGCAAATAAAGTGTGCCCTAATATTCACGCCAAACCCACATCTATCCTCCTCTCTTATATTCAAAACAGATTCTTCTCTCTCCCCACCGAGATTCTGATGGACAACTGAGGGAAAAAAGTAGGGCCTTCACTGCACTGCACCGCAGGGAGCACCTAAAAAGCAAGAAATATATTGTTGATGAGAAAAGAATTGCCAAGTGCTTGTCTCTCTTGCTTGCCCCCTCCCCTCAACACTCCACTCTTTGTCTTCCTCTCATGGCTCCACCACCTCCTCATTCTTTTCTTTTGACCAAAACCTATTTCTTCGATCCCATCAAAATGTTCTATGGTAGCATCTAAGATTCAAAATTTTCCCATGCTAATCATACCTACTATTAGTGCCAGCTGATTGGTAATAATATATAACCACCTTTAGCTCTAATCATAATCAAGACAAATACCTAACTTCTCATAGATAAAAGAATCATTTTATCGTTACAGACAAATCACAGTTTCATATGTGCACATCAAGTTTTTCGTTTTATCATTTTAATGAGTTACTTTTGCACGTTTGTTAGTTTGTGATTTACAAGCATAAACGAAAGAGGCATTACACATAAGTAGGGTCGGCTCTGAGATTTAGGAGCTCTTATGCAGTAGACAATAAATGGACTCTTGTAAAAAATAAAATAAAAAATTCTTGCTACAAAGCTAATTTATATGTCTATAGTTGTACCAATAATGGTGTACTATAACTATATAAAAAAAAAAAAAAATTAGAGCAAAACCAACATAACCAAACTAAAAACATATAAAAGTGATTATGCATATGGAGGTCATATTTCTACTCACATGCAAAATCTAGAAAAAATTTCAAATATGAAGGGTTTTTTTTTTTTTTTTTTTTTTTTTTGTTGCGACAAACCAAATTGGTACATATGTAGATGATATCATCTTTTAGGGTCCCTTTAGGATTGGGAGCCCTATTCAATAGCTTCCTATTCCACATGTCCAAAACCGTCACTACACAATAGAAGTCAAACTGTGTTATATTGATTAATCTCTATATATAAAGAGAGGGGACTAATTTGGTGAAACGCTTGTAATACCAAATTTGCCTCTCCCTACATATAAATGTTGGAAAGACTGACTTAATTACTAAGGCTGAAAAAATAAAATAATATATCTCTACTAATTAATAAAATACTTATTGTCAACCAAAATTCTATGAAATTACCAATTTAACCTTCTAATTAAAACATAACTTGAATAAGAAATATGGGGTAGAAATGTAATTTCACACAACCAAATTTTGCTGTTTTTTTTTTTTCAAAGCCTCACCCATATGTAATCCTAACATATCTCTAAATATAAATAAATAAATAAATAAAACTTCCCACTCCCACATTCTCTATCACTCTCTTCCTCTCTCCTTTTATTTCAAAAACAAAAATAAAAAATTTACTCACACACTTTTTGTGTGCCCATATGCTATTGTGATTTAAACCATCCCAGGTTGGGGTAGTTACTAACTTTTTTTTTAAATATTTTATTTTGTATTATTAAATTATTTATAATTTATATATAAATTACATAAATTTTAAAAAATAAATATTTAATTAAAAAAAAAAAGTCTATTGCCACACACATACATGTGTGGCAAGAGGATAGTCAAAGCAAGGGCTAGCAGTGTTTAAAATGAGCCATGAATTTATAATTTTCTACATCACATCATGAGGTTTTGATATTGTACCAATTTTTATATTCCATCTGTTTGAACGTGTAGTCTTACATTAAATCGATGACATGCTATATGTGAGACCACTTTCTAGGCTGATGTATAAGCCATAGTTGAAATGTTTGGACCAAACTATCCAATTCGCTATCGTTTGGGGACATGAAGCGTTCATTAAGGAAACAATAAAGCTCCATGATGAATACTTTTGGTGCAAATGTAACATACATTGTATCTCGTAACTAAGTCTCACACCTACAATGACATCAATTTAATGAAAAACTATATAGTCAAAAATCCAAAAATCATGTGTTCTCTTATTCACATGCAGAATCTAGAAAATTTTCAAAAATGAAGTTTTTTTTTTTGTTTGCGACAAACCAAGTTGGTACATGTGTATATGATATTGTCTTTTAAGGGCCCTTTAGGATTGGGAGCCCTGTTCAAGGGCACCACCAAAACCGTCACTGCATGTAAAAAGCCAAATAGTGTCATTGTGATTAATCTCTATGTATAAAGAGAGGGTGCTAATTTGGTGAAATCTTTGAAATACCAAATTTGCCTCTCCCTACATATAAATGTTGGAAAAATTGACTTAATTAATAAGGCTGAAAAAAGTAAAATAATATATGTGATTTAAAACCATCCCAGGTTGGGGTAGTTAAATTATTATATTTCGTATTATTAAATTATTTATAAATTACATAAATTATAAATTTATTTATTTTTAAATATAAATTTAATTAAAAAAGTCTATTGCCACACACATAAGTGTGGCAAGAGGCTAGTCAAAGCAAGGGCTAACAATGATTAAAATGAGCAATCAATAAATCTCTACATTACATAATGAGGTTTTGAAATTGTACCAATTTTTATATTTTGTCTAGTTGAATGTGTAGTCTTACATTAAATAAATGACATGCCATATGTGAGACCACTTTCTAAGCTGGCGTATGAGTCATAATTGATATGTTTGGACCAAACTATTCAATTCGTTGTCATGCAACGCAATCAATTTAATGAAAAACCATATAGTCAAACAATCCAAAAACATAAAATGATACGATTGAAAAACATTATGGTATAAATAAAATTTTTAAAACAGTAACTTATTTTAAAAAATCATTTCTAAATTTGAAGAGTATAAACGTAGTTAACCCTTTAATCAACTTTAAAAGCCGGCCTGCAGAGAATGTGGGTTTAATAATGATCTATTAATTTAGCATCTTATTACATCACTCGCGCCAAGTGCATGGCTCATGCAGGTATATAAATATGACCCAGTCGTCCCAGTGGAGTGACAGCGTGAGCCAAACACTTGCTCGGTCTCGTAGTCAAACCAGCATTTTGCTTTTTAACACCAACACACAAACCATTTCTCAATTTTAGTCCAATCCAACCCTCTCTTTTTCTTTTCCCTTCTGTATCCAATCCCCCCTTTTCCTTTTCTCTCTTTTCCCAAATCCAATCCCACCATAAATACTCGTCATAACAAACCCAACTGCCCTCTCTCTGCTCCACAATCTAGTGCTAACTTTTTTCATATCATAACCCTTCTCTCTCTCTCTCTCTCTCTCTCTCTCTCTCTCTGTGTAAAATGTCAACGAGAGCTAGTAGGAGGGTGAGTTTCAGTCCTGATGTGAATGAAAAGCCAATTCTGTATCTGAAACAGGGCGGCGGTGGATGCTCCAGAGTTGGTGGAAGCAGGAGCAGGGTGACCGGAATTTGGACTTTCAGGTTGCTCAAAGATACACAAGTGCTCTCCACACCCATCAAACTACTACGAACTCTCAGAACCAACATGGCTAGAGCAGTGTGCATTATGTCTGCAAGAAAGCGGACTTCGAGGAAGGTGTCATCGTCCAACCACCTGACAAGGTCAAGGTCTGTATCCGATCCTATGGAATCTCATCGAGTTGAAGCTTTGGAGGACTGCATCGAGTTCCTGAATTCTGCTGCTTCTTTGCAGAGAACAAATTCAATTGCTTGAAATTTTTGTTAATAAGAGACTTGTAGAATGATTAGTGTTCATAAAAAAGGCAAGAAAATAAAAGTTTTCGGTTGTTGCATGCAAAATTTATCTGTAACATGTAGAAAGATACATAACGAGTGCAAATCACATTATCTTGTGTGAATTTTTGTTTACCAAGTTGCTTTAATTTTGAGCAATCACTGATAGTCTATGTAAGAGCTCGTAAATCAAGTGGTCAAGAGTGGTTCCTGAATGCAAAATCTTGTGTTCAAACCAATGTTTTAAAAGGCGAAGGCCTATGCGAGGCATTTCATGGGTAGCCTCACCTAGCAAAAGCTTTGAGGCATGAGGCGAAGCCTCACGAGATATAATTTTTTTAATTTGTATGTATATATATACATATGTGTGTGTGTGTGTAATGCTTTGTAAAACAAACAAATCATCAATAAAACAAGCAATCAAACTGACCATTACCAAATTGAGATTAGAATACTTAAAAACTTGAATTTTGAAACAAAATGTAGTATGAGATTGGGTTAAAATTGAAATATGGGATTGGGATTGAGAATTTAGGGTTTGAGGAATTGGGGATTTGGGATTGGGTGAAATATAGCAGAGTGAATTGAGGATCAGGTGAAATATAGTAGAGATAATCGGGTATTGGGTAGGGAAGAAGAAGGGGACGTTTGTGAATATAAAAAATAAAATAAAATTAGACTTGGCTAAAATGACGTTGTTTTGGATCAAGTCATTTACAAAGATTAAAGACTTTGCCAAAACGGCGTCATTTTGGGCCAAGTCTCTCTAAATAAATGGAAAAAACCCTTAATTCTTCTTCGTGAAGACATTGTTGCAACATAGAACCAAAGCAAAGGTTTCCCAAAAAATTTCAAATTTCAAGCAAGATTTTGGATTGCTAAAGGGTCTTGGGAATGCCCAATCAAACACCTTAGGCGCTTAAACACGCCTTGACCACGTCTAGGCGAGTTTATGCCTTCTCTCACTGGGCAGAGGTGATTTCACCTCTGCCCCGACTCCAAAACCGACTAAGCACGCCCCAAGATACGTTTTTTTATTAAACACTAGTTCAAACCAGTAATTACTGGGTGATTAAAAGCACCAACCCTGGAATCTAAGTATTGTGTTCGAATCAGTAATTAGCAAGAGCTTGTAACCCAAGTGAATAACCATAAGCGATTAAAACTTTTTTAATCCTGCAGCCTAAATGTAATCATGCTTATTCTTCAAATTCAAAGAAGTACCTGTCGAATATCTTACAAGTACCAAACAGGATGCAAAGTTACCAACTCATGGATACTGATAAATTCAGAGGAATCAGCATGGGCTGTGGGGCTAGAGTCCCGTGCCCCTTTTGGATTGGACCACAATTGTTCAACTCAACGAATATCCCACTTTTTACATCAACTTTATCTCAATCTTTTGACCCAACAAAGCAGCTGAATTTACTCAGGAAGATCAATGGTAAATCCAAGATCAATCAAATATCATGAGACATCACACACTGCTACAACAATGAAGGATCACTAATTCTCTAAAAAATTGGGACACCAGCCCGTCTATAAGTTAAATTATACGATATCTAAGGATTGCTAGTGATGCTTGATTCTGTGTATGAATGACAAACGATAGCGAAACACGTTCAAGATTCCAACGAAAGTTTCTCAAGCTCTGTAATGCCCTGGCTGAAAGCTTTCTTCATTTCTAGAGCTCTCTTATAGGGAGGGGCAATTGGGGGCTGTACAGGATCCAAGCTCCGGTAACTTCCCTGGGCGTCTTTAGGCAGCGGATAGGAGCGGTCGGAGTCGTACCCACTGAGGTCACCACATGCTAAAAATGGAATGTACACCTTATTGGGCCCTTCCAACCACCCGCTACGGCAATCTGCCAAAATAACTTCAATTACTGCCATATCAAAATCCAAAAATACAATGAAGCTGTGCTCTTCATTCAAATTTTGAACTGTGACTGTACAAATTCATTACACATCACCAAAGAATTGCAAGAATGGCTATAAATACTGTAATTTTTATGAACCATAAGAGTCTAAATGTATATACCTAGATCATCTGCTCCGGAGGGGCTTCCCACCTTTTCTAGCAGGCGATGCAGATCCTTAGGGTTGAACCCATCAGGAGGGGAATAATTCTCACAGACTGCAAATGCCTCTGTATAACATGAAATACCAGCATTAGTATGACACAACAAAAGCACACTACCATGTTATGTTAATATATTCAGAAATCTGTGCCGCTCATGCCATGCTGGATGCCCTCTAAGGAATTGAATTTAGATATGATGGAAGACTTCGTTCAGCAGCATTTCAAGAGGCACTTATATATCTAGAATTCTAGACCAGAATTATATTCAAATTCCAACTTATATAAACAACGAAAAAGAGCCCTCCCTTTTTTTTTTCACATAACCACAACCCACAATTAATCGTTCTGAACTTTAGTTTTCAAATGACTGCAGATAGACCATAATATAAGATTGATGATCAATCTGTTACCTATGCTGGAGTTGCGGCTGCTTTTCGGCTTTGCAAAAGTCACGATGGGGAAAAATAGTTTCAGCTGCAACCAAATGGGCAAAACAACAAGGATATTCATTTAATGAAATCATGATTCTTGATGCCAAACATAAGAAAAAAATGCAGAATACATTGTTGCAACAAGTTTTTAGGATCCCAAATTTGTGAGCTTTAAACTACCTGACAGTACAGAAGACTTGTATCTTTTCCACGGAATATCTTTGCTATAAATTTACCACCCTCTTTAAGTACATGAGTCACAATTGTTAAACCCTACAAGGAAGACCCACCGGGTGATATCAATACCATACAAAGCTCAACAGCATACATATGGGTTAGAAAGATTGAATGCAATGTAAAGTAACAAGAATGGACAACAAATGATGATATGGTGCATTCTAAAACAGGTACTTATCATGCAAACTTTTATAATGTTAAATTGCCTTGCAAGGACTTCCGGGATACTTACCGCTAGTATCAGCTGGGACTGAACAAATTCATCCATGTCATGAAGGCCAGTTACTGCAAATCAGATAAAGCACACCTAAGCAGACATTACTTATAAATGAAAGCAGTAACAACGCAGTGGACCATAAAACCAGAAACGCAGCATACCATCAGGAGCACCATCACACACAACCAGGTCAGCTTTGCAACCGTCGAAATGTCTGATGACCTAAAGTGTTACGAAAAAAATCAGATAAACAAAAACCGGATTACAACACATACCACCATACCATGATAACGAACAATATGTATAGAAGGGAAACTAGAAATGTAGCTGATTGTTACCACTTCAGCGGTTCGGGCATTAGTTATATCACCCTGGACTTGAATAACACCTTCAATCGGAGCCATTGGCTGCAAATCAATAGCTACGATAAGCGGAACATCGCCATCTCTGAAAAAATAGGGGAAGGATCAAGTTAGGATCATTGTATGTTAGAACAAGATTAAAAACTACTAGCAGCTGAAAATGACATGAAAACTTACTTAGAATCAGATGAACTCTTTGCTGGGAGATACAATTTCCTACTCAAAACCTACACCAAATTACGCATCAAAACCAAAATTAGGAACTTTGAATTGGGTTTTCGGCGTAATCACAGTAAGGACAATATAGATATTACGATATATGAATCGTTTGATACCTGACTCCAGCTACCAGGGGCGGCACAGAGATCGACGACCCGCTTGACGCCGTCGAAAATATTGAACTCCTCGTCGATCTGGAGGAGCTTGAAGGCGCTGCGTGCACGCCATCCTTCTTCTTTTGCTTTCCGGTAGTAGATATCCCTCTTATCCCTTGAAGCTTTCCCCATCTTTCTATGTTCTCACAGAAACAGTGGAGAGGTAAAGTTCAGAGTTGGGTTGTTCTCAGGCGGGGCGCGGTACCGGAAAATCCTAAACCCTCCTCGTCTGGCTCGTTTCTACTTTATTGTTTTACCAGGGGCGGCAGCGCTGAAGTGGCTATGCCGCCACCGTGGGTTTTGGGTAAAGAGGTACATGTACTAAAACGCTGTGTCGTTGCCCCGGATTATCAACTAAACGACGTGTAGTTGCTTTGTTGGTGACATTTTATTTTGTAAATTGACCTAAATGATCATAAATTAATTCCACGAATTGTTGAACTAATCAAAATTAAATATCGACAATACAAATTAAGTATGTATAGGCCGAACATGAACAACATACTGAAAGTCCATTCATTTCAACAATTGAAATTTGATAAGATCATTTTAGCCAAGTCCTTGAGTTTGCCAATTAAACTTTTATAAGAGCTTTAATTCGCGACTTTGGAAAAAAATAATTGCACCCATGGTTTTGGACTAACCTAAATTAGCCACTTGGGCAAACATTCAAGTGACATATCGAAAATTTTGCCTTTCGTTGCTTTGGAACATACCTAAATTAGTTTTGGACTTAAACACAGCCTAATTCATCCTCTTTTTATGTTACACTCTAAATTTTTAATTATTTGATATGACGTCACACTAAAGCTAACTCCATCGTCCATTCATATCATAACACATGGAATAAATATCAAAATGTGATAATATGACCATCCACTTGCATTATGACACGTGGATTAAAAACACGACATTGCAATGTCACCATCAATCCGATTATTTCCATTACGCATGGTGCTCATACGGTTTGATCTTCAATCACGAAATGGTAGCACTTATTTCCAAAGGAGGTCGTTGTTCTAATTTTTAAGCAAACTAGCTTGGTACTGATTAAATATGAATGCTTGTCAATCGGAGAAATGCATCGAGAGTCTACTCGTATAGTGTAACAAATCAATGACAGAAATATCTCCACCTGCAAATCCTGTCAATCTTGAGTACAAAATTTTCAATAAAAGCCTCGAAAGTAGCAGATCGAATTGACTCCACAACGAAAGTTAAGGCAGTGTCACAACGGTTGAAACCCCAGTCACCAGCAAATCATGTCTTTCAGCTGCCAGCGGCAGACGGGACGGTTGCTGGCTTTGCATCCTCAGCTTTCTCATGTTCTTTGTTTAGCACCTGGAAAACAGATGTGAGAAAATCATAGAGATATATCATTCAATCTGCCAGAAGATATCCATTTAAATTCGATAGAAAGTACCATACTCTAATTCTTTAATAAAGAAATGCAACCGTGACCGCACCCTCGGGTTCCCAACTTTTTTTTATCTGATCTGTTGGGGTTTATTATAAGTACAACATATTAGTAGCATAGCCTTTTAAATTTCCAATCTAAAGTAGCACATTCACAATCTCATCTGTTAAGAGGCACAAAAGGTTAGCACACACAAACCCCCGACTCATATTGTCTGACCTACTGGGAGAAGCGGGGAGTTTGACAAGATTAATAGATTTGCAATTTATTATTTTTCTTTTTTTGAGAAGAATAGTTTCATATCTTTTGGAACGAATTAGGGGAAACAAAAACCTTGCACGGGGCAGAATATTCACTCTTTATATTGCACATGTACAGAAACTCGTGTTCCAGAAAGAAAGGAACATTAACAGTGGTGGTGAACTCCTATAAGGTGTTACTTCAGTTCAGCTCAGATAGAGCTATATAAGAGGGAGGTACAAGGGGATTCTAAACCCTCAGAAGAAAGTTCAAAACGCGTGGTGCGGTTGTATGCGTCTGGTTGACAGAGTGGGATGAAGAGTTAAAAGGGCATGGTTACCTTGTTGTTGATCAAGTTGTGGAGGGCGATGACGCTTCGGATGAGAGAAGAAAGATAAATAACCAACATCATGTCATTTGTTTTTACTGCATAGAGAAGGGAAATATACATCAAAAGGCCTGCATTAAAGAGTAGAGCTATCTAAATTACTGAACTCACACACTAGATATTTTTGCTTTTATACCTGAAAATCCCTTGACTAAATCTGCCACATTGAGATTTGGAAGTAGATTGAACACGTCCTGACATTTCAAAAAACAACCTCAATATGACTTATTATATAATAAATACACAAAAAGTAAGAAAAGTGAGTATGCAGCAAGAACAAGAAACACAACAAGGTAGTCATAATAAGCGATAACGGTAATGTATAAATAAGGAATGAAAAATGTACCTGCAAATGGTAAAGTATCTCATGATTTAGTGGGAGCGTCTCATCAATGACAAGATCTAGGTAACTGCGTATTTCTCGTAACCGTGCATCCAAACCCTTTAGAGCAGTCAGTTTTCCAGTAACCTGTAAATACGAAAGGTAAGTGTATTCCTTCAAATTCATTAAATATGTAGATGCTTTTAACATTCATTCTCAAGTTTCTTTCTGTAGGTTAAAATCAAACTGGACTTCATCTTTTCATTTTGAAAAGGAAAACAAGATGCCCAAAAAGGAAAAAGAAATTATATGTTGAAAAACCTCATTTGCAAGTGTACTGATGGTTGTATCCTTCACATCTCTTAGTAAGTGTTCCACTCCTGTTGATAAATAACAACATAACACATTTAGTAGGCTAGGATTTTAAACAACAAAGAAGTGTATGCTTGTATGTCCTACAGCTTTTGAACAGGGATAAGTTGTTAACAAGAAAATGTAACTATTCGTCCTATGGCATACCAATTTCCTCAACCTCGTGAGCAGCAATTTCTGACGGCACATGAACAAAAATCTTCTGGCTTTTTTGAGTTGCATTCTGTATTCAAATCTTTTAAGTTAGTTGCATTGGTGGCCATACAAAGGAGCTTGTCAGAAATCTAGTAATAACTATGTTCTCAACATTTAAACAAGGGATAGCAGCCAAATAAGAAGATGTAAATCCATGGTTACCTCTTTAACTTCTTCGACATCATAGTAGGCTTTGGTGGGTATTCCCAACTCCTTAGGCTGGACATCAATAATGACGAGGACTGGGTTTGGGACATAGCTACATACCATAAAGAACTTTACTTTATAAACAAATAAAAATTAAGCACAACAATCATAATATTCCAAGCTGAGAAACAGTGCGTATGTGTGTATTAGTATAACATTCATTCATTAATCTAAACGACCAGCCTTGATAGTCACGCATTTAATAAAATCAGGACTGTAGTAAAGAGATGAAGGAAAAGCGCATATTGGGAAAAATGCACAATGCCGCTTAATGCACGCATATGCTAATTTACATGATCTTACTTGTGGAATAAACTGTGAATATCCAGATCATTCTCCTTGAGTTTTGGCCCAGTGCTATACCAACCTACAACATGCTCCTTGGCTGAAATTTTAACAGACATTCATAAATGGAGATCACTAACACCTCCCACGAAAAAAAGCAAACATCCAAATATACACAAACGTTGAACAAATGTTACCATTGATCCTCTTGAACATGGAGAACATTGCTTCATGGTAGTTGTGGTCAAGAAACCAAATGCTAGGGTCTTTCTCCTCTTCTTCGAAGGGCACTGAACATCAGAGTAACAATTTCAAGCTCAATCTTCAATTACTGTAAAACAAAACCCAAACCCCAATCCAAATTGGTCCCAATTTGCAAACCCTAACCCTAAATTAAATCAATCTTAAACTAATAAAAAAAACTAAAACCCAATTCGAATCACGAAATAACTGCCAATTTCGATTCAAACAAAATCCCAAAATCTCAAAATTCACAATCAATCCAACAAATTTTCGGATCTAAACCTAAGGACAAATCAAATCAAGGGATTGGGGGGCAAAATTTGAAATAATGCGGTGAAATCAACTGGGGGGAACTTAGATAATCGGACCTGCGTAGCTGTTGGAGACGTCGACGACGCCTTTGTAGGTGCTTCCGAGCAGAACGCCGACGACTCGCTTGCGAGTGTCCTTGGCGACTCGGTTGTAGTTGTCGACGATGCTGAGCAGAACAAGCGGGTGGACTATCACCTTCTCGATCAGTCTCGCCGATACTTGCTGCGTTTTGATGACGTCCATCTCAAAGCTTCGATCTGTGTTCTGATGGTGAAATTCGGATTTTTTTCGTGTCTAAATTTCTAAAACCCTTCAGAGAAAGAAGAAAAACCCCCGACAAGACAAAAAGGGCGATGAAAAAGCCATTGGGAGTTCAGGCAATACGCGGACAGATGCCGTCCGATGTGTTGACCAAGGGGAGTCAGCGTAGCGAGAAAATTTTCAGTGTGACACAGAGTCTTCGCGGTATGGTGTGCAATAAATACTCTTTTGCTTTATTTTATTCTTTGGACAAGATAGTTTTTCTTTTTTTATATATATATATATATATATATATATTGTTTTTTTTTTTGTCAAATTTTATCTTTTAAATTTTTGGGTACAACGATAGCGTTCGTATTGGTAGTTAGCTGTTGGGGAGTAGTGAAATCGATAACGATTTAACTCGCACCAAAGAGTATTAGTATAATTGTTTTCCGCCCCTTTGTTAAAGCGTTATTTAGATAAAAGATAGTTTTCATTCAAAAGTTAAAAAATGCAATTTTACAACCGTATTGTGGACTTTTATCACTCTTCACTTGTAAATAAGATGTTTTATATTCGAATCACATAAACAGCGAGTTCAATACTAATTGGGAAAACTTAATATAACTCCAATTTTACAAGCCATTATTAGTTATAGTCCAATTTTGTTTAATTTTTGAGTTAGGTCCAGTAATTTACTGTCCACATCAGCTTATATGTATTCTCTTGCCACATTTACCCTTAAAATTTGACTAATCAAGTAATTACTGTTTTTTTTAATTTTTTATTAAAGTTAATCTTATCCTTAATTATAGGATTATTTTTAGGGATTTAAATCTCATTTTTTCTCCTCCTTCCACAAACCGTTCATTTTTCTTTTCTTGTTTCTCCCTCACAATATCTTTCTCTTCCTGCATTATTCTGCCCAATAATCTTCTTCCATAATATTCATCTTCTGCTCCTCCTCCTTCCATAAAGATGATCAATATAATTGCAGGCTCCCACGATTAATTTCTTCTTCAGTTTTTTGGTATGTATTAAGTAGAATAAATCTACTTTATAGGTATAAAGTATTTGTCTTCCTAAAGAGTAGTTATACATAAAATTGAATGTATTTGGGAAATAAAATCCCAAATGCCCCACCAAAGTAATAAACCCTCCATCCCCAGCACTCATAGTCACCAAACTGCTGCTCCACTTTGATCTGCGCCTTCCACCAATTCAGGCAAACAAAATTTTGTTACGTTTTTTTGGGACGGAAGGGAGAATATCAAACAAATTAAGATAGCATCATAATTAAAGATCCCCAAACACCAAGGTACAAGCACAGAAACTAAAACAAACTTTGAATCAAATGTATATATAAAAACTCTGGCCATACGAGGATGATGGATTGGGTGCGCCATGAATTATACACAAGGAGGATTGAAGATGCATAAATCATTCCACCAAAACAGGTAGATAAAAATAAATTAATTAATTCCACCCACAAAGGTAGAATGAAAAACCTTTTCCACTCATAGAGGTGGACAAAAACACATAACTTACGTACCTCTATCACAGTTTTTAATTTTTTTTATCTACCTCTCACAATTGTTTTACTTTTATTTTTGATAAACTTATCATACTTGTTGTATATGGATTTTTAATTTTTTTTTTTTTATGAGAAAGTAGATAAAGGCATTTGAAATTCAAATTTAACAAATTAAAATATATTTTTATTTTTACTTTAAGGGGCAAAATGGACATACTAACAAATCAAATGAAACTGGACTTGATCTGAAAGTGGGTGATTTTTTTGGACTTGTATCAAAATGCCCCTTTATTTTTTCTACCATCTATTATATCTTAATAGTTTTTTTATAAAATAAAAAAAATTAAGTATTATAGTTTTTTTTTTAATTAAAATCAGTCATGAAAACTAGAAATTTAATTACTTCAACCCTCCATACAGGAAATTTTGCGCACAAAAGTGCCAACAAAATTACCAAGTGAGCACTCTTCAACAAAGTTTACTCCTCGGCCAAGTCCGGCTGATGAGTTGGCACGCCCCGCATTAACCTAAGGACGTAGTTAGCTCATTAGTTACTCGACCTGCACGCCACGTAAGCTTTGTAACTTTTAAGGTCAACACAACCATACTATTATCGAAAATTAAACGTCAGGGGACGAAAGCACTCTGTGTTGGTGATATAATATTGGACATGACCGACTTTAGCTAATTAGTAAGGACCTTGGAGCAAATCTTGCAGACAATGTTACAAGGATTAATGGGTCGTAGTAGTTGAGTCATGCATGTGGGGTCCTTCGTCTTCGGAATTAAAGTCACATGGATGAAATTAATTTTACCAAGCATAGTCCCGAGGAAAGCAGCGAACGCACCCCGATACACACATCTTGCCCCCACAATCCCCCAATGTTTTTGGTAAAACCCGGGGTCATACCATCCGGTCCTGGAGCCTTTGTAGGATGCATTTGAAAGAGGGCAAACTTTATTTCCTCATCCGTAAATGGCAAAAGAAGTTCATCGTTCATTTCCTTTGTAACTCTCGGCTTAATGGCATCAAGGACTTTTGACATTTCATTTGATCCTTGCGACTTAAATACTTGTGTGAAGTAATCTACAATAATATTCTCCATACCTGTTTTACCATCGTACCACACTCCATTAGCATCAAACAGTCCATGCAACCAATTTCTTCTTTGTCATCTGTTGGCTTTTTGATGGAAAAATTTGGTGTTTTGGTCCCCATACGTAGCCAATTCTCTTGCGATCTCTGTCTCCAAAAGGCTTCCTCTTGGGCAAGTAAAGAGTGAATCTCCAAATATAACTCTATTCGCTGCGCAATGGTGGTTTCATTAAAAGGTTGTCCAAACAAACAGTTCAACTTGTCTTCCGTGGCTGTAATATCCCTAGGGAGAGTTCTCGTAGTATTCTTTGCCCAATTCATTAACTGGACAAATGTTGCTTTCACATTTTCTGTTACTAGGTACATCGGAGAACCATGGTACGTAGACTTCCACCCCTCCCTCACTGCTTCGGCACAGCCATCTTGAACGGACCAACTGTCGTCATAGCGGAATGTTCCTCTTTTCTTAACTACTTTCTTGGCTGCCCAATCAAACAAAATTGGGATATGAACGGAGGAAGTAGGATTCAAATGAACAACTCTGAACCTCGGGAATAGGTCAATCCACGCCTGATTAGCTAAGGCACGGTCCAACCTCACTTTAATACCTCCACCCCTTGTTGTTGCCCTGGTGAACTTATACCCCGTAAAACCCAAGTCTTTAAGTTGACAATTCATCACCGTATCTCGAAAGCCCTTCATTTGTCTCTTGCCCCGCAAGTCTCCACCTTCTTGCTCATCTGCTCTTAGAATTTCATTAAAATCTCCTATACAACACCACAACAAAGCCAAGTTTGCATGGAGATTTTCGAGGAGTTGCCAGGACTTATAACGATCAGCTTCAGCAGGATACCCATAGAAAAAAGTCAATCTCCAATGAAGCGCATCCCCCAATCCTCCTACCTCCAAATCAATATGATTTTGGGAGTAAGATCGTAGTGAGAGATTCGTTTCCTCTTTCCACACGACTCTCAAACCTCCTGAACGCCCACGACTAGGAACTGAAAAAATAAAATCAAATTGTAATCGTGATTTCATCTTCTCCATAAACGCAACTGAACTCTTTGTTTCACAGAGAAAAATCACAGTAGGATCTTGCTTGAGAACGAGTCTCTTTAGAGCACGAATTGCCCAAAGGTTCCCAAGCCCCTCACAATTCTAGCTGATGCAACTCATTGGTGTCAGCGGGGCTGAAACTCATCAGCCGCCACCGTTGTAGAGTTTAGAGACATGAGATAGAGACTGTTTCTTGGATGTAGGAAGACTAACCATGATTAATTTATGCATATATTTTTTAATCGAAAAAATATTGAAGTTAATTAAATATCAACCTTACCATCTTAGTGCATCCTCGTTAAAAATTTATTGCAATATTTCGTTGTCTAATACTTACCGTTTTGTATCACTCAAAAACCAAATATGCGAGGAAGGATTTTGTTGCGCCTTGGTTTACCCGACGACGTTTTTTCATCGCACAAACTTTCTTGAGACGAAGGTCTTTGCCTAAACCTTAGCGCAATGAAGATGTGTCGTCGCCTTAAGTTCTTTGCGATGGATAAGCTTTGTCGCCTAAATTTGGCGCAATAAAGTATTTTGTCACGATAAGTTTCGTTTGACGAAGTTTTTCGTCGTGTTTCTAACGTAACTTTCATTGTGTAGACACTATTGCGCACGACAAAGCTTTATATTTTGCCACACAAAGCTTTGAGTCTTGAACGTTATCCGAGTATAGAGGGGCAACAAAATTTTCGTTGCCCAATGTTTTAAGGGACAAATTTACGTGTTGCGTGACGAATGGTCTTTTGTCGGGAAAACACTTTTCTGTAGTAGTGTTAGTGTATATAATTTGTATGTATTCCAAAAATATAAAAAAAATGGAGAGATGATTTCCACACACCCATATTAGCCTTCACACATCCTTTTTTTTATCTATAACCAAATAGGTCAAATGGAAACAACGACCAAGATTAAACAGAAGTTTGTAAGAGGCTAAAAAAGTGTTCATCATTTTCCTAAATTTTGATGTTATTCGGGCCTTACACGTGAAAACCCCTAAATTCTATATGTATATGTTAAGTGACGCGTTTATTTTTTATACAATGAGTACCATTTATAACTAATATATACATATTACCGAATCTACAAAGTATATATGTATAAGTAATTTGTATGTATCAGTAATTTGTGACCTAGAAAAACTTACGGTAAGGAAGACAAATCTGGAGAGCAGGGCCAGCCCTGAGAATTTGGGGGTCCTAGGCGAGCCTTCGAAGTGGGGCCCTAAAATTATCTGATCTCCGGTTCTTTGTATATTGATTTGTATAAAAAAGAATTTGCTAAATACATAAAAAGTTCTATTTTCACATCAAATATCATTAAAAATATATAAATATACAAACATTATTTAAACATTACATGATTCACGTTTTTAGACACAAATGTACTAAATGTTTGCAGTCAAGAATTTAAGATTGAGAGTGAAAACTTGATGATCACGGGAGTAAATAACAATAAAACTTGATTGATGAGTATAATAAATTCAACGCCAATTGCTTCTCTTGTGTTTTTTTTCTTCTAAAATCAACATCACACTAACGAATTGAATATTAAAATAATCCATTGAAAATAAAAATATAAAATTCAAAGTTTTGATTACCTTAAAGCACAATCTTTAAGACCATATGATAGTTGGTTTAAACATTCAACAGAAATGGAGAGAATGGGAAGTTGGTTTAAACATTCGATAGAAATTGAGAGAATGAGAAGTTGAAAGAAAAAAGATTGCAAAGAGACTTGAGTTTTATAATTTTATATGCATTTGGACAGATGAATTGGGAATTGAATAGATGAATTGGCAATAAATTTGAAAAACAAGAAAAATCTAGTGACTGAAAGGTAGCTTCGTGTTTCAAACTCAACACCCCAAAGAAAAATAAAGCCAACATTTCCACTGCACTAACAAATGAATTATGATATTTCTCACTTTATTTTGTATTTATATATTAATTACAGGATATAAAAAAATTTTGGGGGTCCTTCCGAAGTGGGGGCTCTAGGCCGGCGCCTACTTGGGCTACCCTGAGGGCTGGCGCTCAGAGCAACAACTTCCGATAGCTACCCCTGCAAATATCATGTACAGGTTTAATGAACGCCGGCATGATAACTACAATACCGGAATACAAATTGAGAATTGCAGCCGAGTCAGTGATAATGAGCTCCCACACACCAGTTAAGTACATGGTCATTACCGACATGAAATACGCCGTTAGTATATACGGCCAGTACACACACCTACAAATAAGCCAGCATCAGAACTGTAAAACAAAAGAAGCAAAATTTATGATCAAGTGTGATCATATATAAATATCTGGGGTTAACACACCTTTACCTTACATGGAACTTATTCATTGCCGCATGACATTTCGATCTAATAATGCAATGACATATGAAGAGAAATTAACTTAAACATGTGACATCGTATTAAAGCCTGTACGCCACACACTAGTACAATCCTAGTCATAGACCTAGTCATAGACTACTGTATATATAGTGGCGCTCAATCAACCTGTTCCATGCATGTAAGTCTACCATCTCCACTCAAAAGGTATGTATATCAGGATTACTTACCAGAGAACATGAGCATAGGACATGATGTCATTCCTGAGAACAAGGACGGCTGCAAACCGGGGAAAAAGCGCAAGAGAACAAGAATATCCCAGAAATCCAACCCTTCAGATACTCCAAGGGGAGTAGTTATTTTACAGGATGGATAAGGCTGAGGAATTGCCAGTCTTGCGAAAGACGTCGTTCATTGAACAAACTCTTGGTGAAGTTACTACTTGCCTCTACGGAAGAGGTGTGCCACCCCAGGCTGGCATTAAATCTTTCTCATGCCAGTGGCTATTGTGCACGCCATTTAATTAAGCTTAATTAGTGAGTAGGAAATTAACAAAAACTTTCTTTAGTCTTCCCCTTCCTAGTTCAACTTTCAAAAGAACTCCAATATCTAATCGAAAAGTATATTTTACAAGAATTCGAACTCATTGACCGAAATTTAATAATTATTAGTAGTCAATTTCTCTTAAGCTACTAGAGCAAACGAGAATTTGACATGGCTGGATATGTTGGAGTTTTGACATTATAACCGATTTGAATCTTCAAATCGGATCTGAATCTTAACGCTGTTGTTGGCGGTTTTAATGCTCGCAGCGCGATGCAAGGTATTCAGAGAGAGAGAGAGAGAGGGGAAAGCAACTTGGTTCGATGCAAGGTATTGAGAAGGGTGTTTGTAATGGTATCCGAGAGATGGTGTCGTCGGGGCATATTCTTCTGAAAATCAACTACACACACGTTACAAAAATTCCCAAAGTTAAGGAGGCGACTAAGATGGCTCAATTACGTCCTATCAGTCTTTGTAACGTGTTGTATAAAATTTTGGCGAAAGTTTTAGCGAATAGACTGAAGACCGTACTCCCTTATATCATTTCACCTACTCAGAGTGCTTTCATTCCATGTAGGTTGATTTTAGATAATTATTTAGTAGCAACGGAGGTTGCTCATTATATGCATAAATGGAGTTCAGGGTTGAATGGGCTTATGGCGTTAAAACTGGATATTAGTAAGGCGTATGATAGACTAGAGTGGAGTTTCTTGGAGGCTATAATGAGACGCATGGGTTTTTCTTCTACATGGATCCATACAATAATGACGTGTGTGTCTACCGTGACCTATTCATTCAAGCTCAATGGGGATCTAGTTGGGTGTGTGAAACCTGGTAGCGGAATTCGACAAGAGGATCCATTTTCCCCCTATTTATTTGTCATGTGTGTCGAAGGTTTATCGGCTATCCTCACAGCAGTAGAAGCTGACAGCGTGTTGAAGGGTATCAAGGTATGCCGACAGGCCCCGAGTATCCACCATCTTTTTTTTTTTTGCGGATGATAGTTTTTTGTTTGCTAGGACTACATTACAAGAGTGTCAGAGTATCAAACAAATTCTACAAGTGTATGAGGTGGCATCGGGGCAGGCCGTAAACTTTGACAAAAGTTGTGTGTCCTTTAGTAATAATCTCCCCATCATTAACAAACAACTCCTTGCTAATTGTTTAGGAGTAAAGAGAGTGGAGTTTCACGATAGGTACTTAGGCTTACCGGTTCTTGTTCGAAAGTCGAACAAGGAAACTTGTACCTATGTCAAGGATAGGCTTTGGAAGAAACTTCAAAGTTGGCGTAAAGGCATAGGATATGCTTGTAAAGACAGTGGCTCAGGTGCTCCCTATGTATTCCATGCAATGTTTTCTCCTTCCTAAATCGTTCTGTGAAGAATTGAATGTTATGATTGCACGGTTTTGGTGGAGTGATGATCCGGGAAAGAGAAAAATCCATTGTCTCAATTGGAGACACTTATGTAAGCCTAAGTTCGAAAGGGGGTTGGGATTCAGAGATTTTTATGCTTTCAACCTAGCACTGTTGGCAAAACAAGCTTGGAGATTTACTAATCAGCCTGAGTCCCTCACATACCATATGTTTAAGGCATGGTACTTCCTAACTTCTGAGTTTCTTACTGCTCCGATTAATGACAATGGGTCATATGTATAGAGGAGTATTGCGGTTGCTAGGTAGGTGATAATCAAGGGGCATCATTGGCAAGTGGGGGATGAGGTGAATAACAAGATTTGGCAAGACAACTGGTTTCCGAGAGACTCTTATTTTAAAGTATTAAGTCATTCGCCGGTGAATTGGGATACGAAGGCTACGATGGACAAGCTTATAGTGTCACAGTCGCGGGTTTGGAATGTTGAGTTGCTATAACAGTTATTCTCTCAAGAGGAGGTGGACCGAATTTTAAATATGCCGTTAAGCTTTTGGACCGTTGGACATAGACGAGTCTGGCACTATGAGCGTCATGGGAAGTTCTCGGTGTGGAGTGTTTATCTTGTTGCTCGGGAGATTGTCTCTGTGGGCGGGGATGGTGCGAGTGCTTCTGCCTCTTCGTCAGATAACGGATGTGATAGGATGTGGAGGAAGATATGGAATGCTTGTGTACAAGGGAAAGTTAAAATTTGTGCCTAGAGGGCATGCTTAGATACTCTCCCTACCAAGTCCAATCTTGCTAAAAGAAAGGTGAATGTGGAGAATCACTGTGTGTTTTGTGGATCACCTGATGAGTCAACCAATGTTCTAAAAATCGACATAGGCGACCGCCTAGGCGCTGGGCGGCGGAGCTCCGACCTGATTTAGACCAAAACGTTCAGTTAGGCGGGGAGGACATAGGCGGGTTAGGCAGCGCTAAGCGGCAGTCTAGGCGATTTGAATCTACAACTTCCGATCTCATACATAGCAGCAGAGCCCCGAAAAATTTCTGTAGCTCGTGTCTATGAAGATGAGGGAAGAGAGAGTGCGAAGAGAGAGAGACTAGGTTGTCACTGTAGGAAATGGTAGTCCAGTCGGAGTGTTGGCTGCAGAAGTTTCAAAAATGCCACTCACCCTGTTAAACGGTGGAGTAAGCCCGATGTTGGCTATGTCAAATGCAATTTTGACAGTGCCTAGGCTCAAAACGAAATGTGAGGTGGCTTTGGGGTTGTTCTACGAGATCATGAGGGAGGTCTCACAGCAGCTGCAGTTGCATTTAGTGGGCGAATAAATTCTGCGATCGAGGCTGAGCTGTTTGCTGCTCGTCAAGTGGTGCTGTTGGTCCAAGAATGTTATCCAAGTGGGTCCAATATCATTTTCAAGGGTGATTCTAGTTTGGCTTTGGCTGCCATGAAGGGGAAGGATGATGATTGCTCGCTGCTAAGACCTTTAATAAATGAACTTCGATTTCTTCTTCAGTCGTTTCCTCAGTGGATGGTCACCCATATGCCGAGGGAGGGCAATTCTGCTGCACACCGCCTTGCTCGTATGGGGGTGGGTAGTAGCCAATCTTTCTTATGATTTGAGGAACCTCCTGATTTGATTAGGGATATTTTGTTTCAAGAAAGTTTATAATTTGATGCATTATCTTATGAGGATAGGTTTCTTCTGTAGTGCGGGACACTCTTTTCCTTAGATCGGGTTGAAAGTTTCGATAAGGTTTTTATCGAGACCCATTATGCACAATATCCTCAGTTTGTACGTATTCAATTTGATTTGCAATAAATATCGTACTTGAAAAATAAAAAAAAAGTATTGAGATTTTTATCGAGACTCATTGTGCAAAATATCCTCGGTTTGTACGTATTCAATTTAATTTACAATAAATATCGTACTTAAAAAAAAAAAATAAAGTTATTGAGAAGGGGAGAGAGTGTCGGCCGTTTCATATCAGTGGAATGTTAGATACGGAAAGTACTGGAAGTTGTTATCAAAAGTCAACTGCTGCTCCCAGCTATCAGAAGTAACGGCTCCTAGTTATCAGCATCGTCAAAGCCTCTGATGCCCTTTAAGGTAGCTGATTGCAAGCCGTATTGATGAATGTGTGACTGATTTCAATTTGACGTAACTTTCCTAATTTAAGGAACTGATTTCAATGGAGAGCTTGAGTGTAACCTTCTCCTTCAGCTGCTCCTACTATGACTTGTGTAAATTAAATACGATAACTAATCGAATCATTATTAAATCATACGATAAGAACTCATTAATAACGGATCTTTAATAAGTTTACATGAGAGTGACATGTAGGTAACCCGTTTTGCCACTCTAGTAAAAAACTTACTATAAAATACAATAGCTATAGTGAATATGTGTGTATATATATGTGTGTGTGTGTATATATATATATTGTATATTAAATATGTATTATTGTATTATTATTCTATACAAATTTAAAAAAAAAATTTATTTATTTATTTATTTTTATAGGGGTGTGCGATCTACAAATCTCATTTTACTTCTCACACACCCCTTGATAATTTCTGTCCGTTGATTTTCTTCAATTCATCCGATCCAATGACCGAAAATTAAAAATGTGTGTGAGGAGTAAAATGGGGTGTGTGGATATCACATCCATTTTTATATTATATTGTAGACAAAGAGTGAGATTAAAAAAAATTATAAAACACATTAAAAATAAAAATATCAAGTAATTTAAAAATACCAAACACATTAAAAGGGGTTTTTTGAAATGGGTCCAAAGTAACTAAAAATTGAACCTATTTCAAAAGTTAAAAGTGACAAAAAATTAGATCTATTTCAAAAGGTAGTCTATAAAATTGGATCTATTTCAAATTTTTCCTATTTAAAAATTAGGTCAATACCCCAAGGGCCACTTGCGAAGGGTTGGTGTGGTTTGGTGGCTGGCTATTGGGCTAGATCGCCTATTGTTTGGTTGTTGTATGTTTTTATTTTATTCTTTTAATTAACAAATAAAAAAGTTAAAAAATGGCATGGGGGAGGCGAATTTGGAAGCACACGCGTGGCACCCTTTCTCGGTCAAGTAAATTAAATTAAAATTTGAGACTTTTTGAAATGGATCCAAAGTAATTAAAAATTGGACCTATTTTAAAAGTGAAAAGTCACTAAAAATTAGACCTATTTCAAAAAGTAATCTATAAAATTGGACCTATTTCAAATTTTCTCTTAAAATTTTTGTATAGTCACAAAACTCAGTATTATATAGAGATTTATTGCCTTTCAACTTTAAATATTAAAAGAAGTTTCCTTTTTTTTGGGTCAAACAAATATTAAAGGAAGTTTATGCATATTCAAAGAAAAAACAAAGCGTCCACATGTGAATTATTGTCAATCAACAGTTTTTAAAACGACGTACCAAAAAAATAGGAGTTTTAAGGAAGACCATGTTTAGAAAAATCCCTTCTTGATCTGGTCAAGTCAAGTAACTAAATGTTGGTCTTAATTAATGAATTAGTTTTGGCCGTTGTCTAATTGAATTATCTGATCTGAAATATAAGTAATGTTAAGTAGACCTTTTAGATTACTAAATTACTTTAAGACCAAGATGCTTTAAAGTTGCAATGTACTGGTGCATATACTTACCATCAATTCGGAATTAGCGTCCGGCATGTCTGCGATCCTGGCCCTCACTTCTGCAGAAGTAGCTCTAAGGAATGAGATGAATGTAATTATGCTACCAGCAAGTAAATCGAAACAAAGTAGCGGTGTTAATTAGAATTTGAAAGATGGAATCTGATAGTGCTTACACGTTAATAAAACTAGTTGAAATTAAAGTTGGGGTTCCACTATAAAACCAATTTGCAATATAGATCTCTTATAAACCCTTGCACGGTTTTTATTTTCACAAATTTAGAATTCTTTTGCCTTCACATCCTCACAAACCAAACTGCTCGTACTTGGCATTCTTTCGAACTAACTTGTTTTCAATGTAATTGGGTTAAGGGTGAAGACCAGGTATCTGAGATATCCGAAATATTAAATCCATAGAACCAAGCAAAGAAATGAAATCTTAGACAATGTGCAACGCTACGTGCATGCCGAGAAATGCAAAACATTGTCCCGGAAAAGCAAAACACAGTAGAAATAAAGATGTAACAGATTGATAGTACAGACCCTTTTTTTGGACTGTTTACTAATTAATTATGAATTTCTACTGAAGAGAGAAAGAGAGAAAGGTGTGAAAGAATTATTTATTAACGACCTCCGTTGCGTAGCTGGCCAATGTCTCCGGTCAAAAGGAGAGGGAGAAGAACTCTCGACTCTGTATGGTGTGTAGTCAATGGATTTCCTATATCATATTAGATGTTTCGGACTATATATACAAGAGTTTCCTTCAGCCAGAAAGGGAATATTGAAGCAAGTTTTTGTTGCATACTTGGGAGTCTGGATTGATCTCCGTGCTCCATCTCTTTGTTTCTCTTTTCTTTACTGTTGGGGCTTCCCTCGTCAGAAATGGAAACCGAGCCACTCCCCTCCCCCTCGTCAGAAATGGAAACCCAGCCACTCCCCTCTCCCAAGTCAGAAATGGAAACTGAGCCACTCCCCTCCCCCTCGTCAGAAATTAAAACCGAGCCACTCCTATCCCCCTCGTCAGAAATGGAAACCAAGCCACCCCCCTTCCCCTCGTCAGAAATTTTAACCGAGCCACTCCGCTCCCCTTCGTCAGAAATGGAAACCCAGCCACTCCCCTTCCTCTCGTTAGAAATTAAAACCGAGCCGCTCCCCTCCCCCTCGTCAGAAATGGAAACCAAGCCACCCGTCTCCCCCTCGTCAGGAAAGAAACCATCTAGGTTGACGTTCTGTGGTAAGCAGACCTACGTACCCTTTCATGTACTCACTACTTCTAGTGAAACGATTTGGGGACACATTCTTTTCTCCGTCTGCACATTCCCGTTTATTTACATTCCTTAATTCTCTTTTTATTTATTCAATCCAAAAACCAAAAGTAAATAGAGATTTGCAATGAAAGAAAACAGTGCAGAAATCAAAACCCCTTCTTACAAGTTATTAGCCTTAAAAAATCTGTTCATTAATTTTCTTCCTAATATTCCTGATTCGCTTTTGAATTGCAGTTGTGTTTTGGCCGTATGTACTCACTCTATATACCATGTCGATAATGACAACGTACTTAACTGGTGTATGGAATCTCAGTATCACGCAAGCCGCTGCAGTTGTCAACTTGTATTCGGGCATTGCGGCTATAATGCCAGCGATCACGACACGTATAGCAGATTGTTCTAGGGATAGCTATTTCATGTTGTGGCTTTCTAGATTTGCCTTCGTCTGTGTAAGTATTTTCCGATAACAAAATCATGTTTGATTGTTACTTGTGTAGATATATGTGAACGACCCAAATGAAATTTAATAACTACAAACGTGACCCAGAATGCCGTTCTTATGTGTGAAGTATACCCAAATCATACTGCATACCAAAATAACTAACGTATACCTGTTCCTGGTAAATATCCTCACGCGTAAGAACTTTGAGGTTGGCTTCCACTTGGAAAATCCTAAATTGTTTTTTTTTAACATGATTTTCTCAACACACTTGGTGTTCTTACACCGTATGGGACGGGCCTTCAGCTTGCACACTTCTCTCTTTGTTCTCGGTCTCTGTCCTCTCATTTGTAGAGAGGAGTGGCTGGTTGATGATTTCTTTTTCTTTTTCTTTTTTTTGGGTAATGGTTGATCTTTCTTTTTTTTTTTTGGCGAAGAATGGTTGATCCTTCTTCAACAACAAACATTCTCACACATTTGCCTGATGACATTCTTTCTTTGCACGCTTCACGGCTTTCTCATAAAAGCCTTAACAACTTTACAATAGTATAATGGAACACTCCTATTTATTGTGAATTTGTTGAACTTCCATGAACTTCTTAATGGTCTGCGAAACTTGTTATTTGGTCTCCATGAACACTCCCATTGCCAAGCTCTTTGATTCTTCATGACTTCAAGATGCTACCAGAGGATGAACATACTTGTCATCTCTTCTTCATACTCTTTCTTTGCCCTTGTTCTTTTAGCGATCGGTTAGAACTTAGAGGGCACTTTGGCCTTATCTCAAGAATTTCTTCTCCTCTTCAATGTCCTTGATCTTTTTTTTTGGATTTGACAAATTCTTTGGATTTTCTGGACTGGCCCTATTTTTCAAGAAGTTTGCCATTTTTTTTCTTTTTGATGTGCTATAACAGGAGTGTTACTGTGCTTTCGTTGCAGTCTTTTTTAAGGTGTTGCATATGATGAATCCTCATGGAACTAGTAGAAGAATATTAACCATAATTATTTGGAACTAACAAATGCAGGGATTTGGTCTTTTGACAATTTCAACACCACCAGTCCTTGCTGTAGTAACAGGCAGCTGCAGCTCATTTGTGCCCCAGTGCATTGGCCCAGTCCATAAAACTCTCTTTTACACAGCATTGCTTCTATTAGCTATTGGAGAATCGACTCACTTGTCCTCCTGGCCTCAGTTCGGCAAGGACCAGTTTGAAACAGAAAAGGTTTACCAGTTCGCAACAGAAAAGGTTTACAAACGTTCATGTCAGCTTTTCTCATTGGCGACACTAATGTTGGTCGTCCCTGTTTGTGCCGTTATAGCAGTTGGTTTATCAAATTCTTGGTCGATTAAGTTTGCGATAGGAGCAATATCTGCAGTGGTATCTACACTTATCTTCTTAAGTGGTTTATATTCATATAAACGCCCCAGTGGAGACTCTAGCCATCTTACTGGAGTTTGTTCTATCATACTCGGCAGCGGTATTTCAGCAGTTATGTTTTTCATAGTCTCATGTATGGCCGTTGTCCCATCAGGTGTTATTGCTTCCATTGGAAATACTTTCTTCATGGAACAAGCAACCGACATGAACCATTACATTGGGAGGCTCAGAGTTCCTACTATTATCCTTCCTGCGTCACAGCTGTTGGTGAAATTATTTGTAAAGCTACGAAAACAAGATTCTAAAGTTTTCTTTGCCTTCCATGGGATTATAGTGTCATGCGTGATTTCAGTTGTATGTTGTATCACAGCTGCAAAAGTGGAGACCCGAAGGTTAGACGCGGTGAAGAGCCACGGTTTCATTGACAAGCCTGAGGAAACAATTCCGATGACCATGTTCTGGCTGCTTCCTCAGTTTCTTCTTCTCGGTTTGGCTCAAGAGATTGGCAAACAAAGCATTGCGAATCTATATTATGCTCCGCTGTGGTGGTCTTTTAGGAGCCGATCATTCTGTCAATACATGCAAACCTTGGCTGACGCTGTCAGTGGAGTTGGATATATAGGCGGGATGTTGTCAGTTTATCCAGTTCGTAAGATGAAACCCAGTTGGTTCCAGTACACGCTTAACCGGAGTCGTTTGGATAATTACTACTGGACCTTGGCCGCATTGTCCGCAGCTAATCTGGCATCGTTCTTTTTAGTCCTCCTTTGGATTCTTCTGAGGCGGCGTTTTTGATTTTCCTGAAGTTTGACATGCTTATAAGTCCCACCTCTTTTCTTAGAATGAATTTCCGTGTTCTTAGTATAACATAAAAGCTAAATAAGACATTTCTCTTCAATCCCCTGCACCTCGAATTCAAACTCTCTATTTCTTGTCAGCGGCCCGTAACATTTTTCAGGACCAGGATTGAACCAAGCAAATTTCCCAACTAAGTCGGTGTCATATTTTACAAATTTGGATTGGCTCTTGTAATAATTTTGATCGTTGCTAAGCAAGCGTTTTTAATTTCCATTTTCCGAAACATAGTGAGGCACACATGGTCTCTCACAAGTCACAAAACGCCCTACCTAAAGCTTCATCATTCCTGTTCCTAATGTAGCGCAAAACATGTACTTGCTCATAATAGAGGGATGCAGCTAATTGTTGAAAATACTGGCATCGCTGGCATCACCACTTCCGTCGATGGCACCACCGGAAAGGTGCTCTAAACAGCTAGAAGCCTAGAACACACACATGGGGATGGTCTCGAGCATCTTTTCAATAAAATCTTGTTTCCTAACCGCATCTAGCCTCCGAGTATCCACTTGTGAAGCAACAATTCTACCTTGTACAGAAAGTACAGTCCATGCTGCCTACTGTGTGGGGTTCTTGATTTTGATTTGAAGATGTATATTTCTGATCTTGATCCCGGTTTTGACATGTTCAAGAAACAATGTTCCTGGCAAACTACGTAGTAACCGAGCACCTGCATTTTTAGAAGGAAAATGTTATTCTTACCATAAAAAAAACTTGCAGCGAGAAGTTTTGATCATTTATTTACTCATAATGTTTTGCTGGTATATCATAAAGTTACTTGAGACTTGAGAGGTTTCATAAAAAAACCAATGCATTCAGGATTCATATACATTGCAGGCGCTTGTAGCCTTCACGAAAATCCCTAACCCTTGCATGGCAAAAGTTTTGGTCCTCTGGTGTGAGAAGCCAATATGGTAAAGTCTTTCAATATGTTTACATGTAAATAAATTTGACAACGACCCACAAAACAAATTAACAAAACGAATCTAGGAGCCTTATCAGTGAGGATGAAGTTTTATACGTTTATTATGTGGGTTAACAAACTTGTGCCGTGTCTAATATCAACTACGTGCCAAACAGATCCAGGTTATATAAACCGTACAATGGAGCCTTATCAGTGACAAGTTATTTCTAGGATTGTACTCTGGGACATGAACTTACCCAATGAGACTGGAAAGCAACATCAATGATTACCATAATATTATCGAGAAGAAAATAGAAAATAGCATGTCTGAAGGCATGAAGCTCATTGTTCTTGCAAAAACAATAACAGCTTGTTGTGTGTGTGAAGAGTTGAGTTAAACTTCCATGCCCTCAAATGACAAGGAATGACTACGGAAACATTCAGATACTTACCATAATAATTTTCAACCGCTGCTCATAAAATTATAAGAGGCATTTAAGTTCCAACACAGGCAGCCAAAACTACTAAGGAATGCGATGATAAAAGTAACAATCAACCTTTAGAAAATATTCCACGGAGAATTCAGAAACAAATCACCTAAAATATGGGTTCAACTAAGAAGCAGATAACATTATCCGAAAATGTGCTTACTTACCATCATTGCAAATAGGTTAGGGATGTACATGTCTGCAACAAGTGCTCCTCGCATCTGCAGAATTAAACTCCAAGCAATGAAATGAATGCAATGATGATAACTAATAAGCAAGCGGAAACAGAGCAAATTTCATGATTTAGAGTGGCACGGTGGAAAAATCTGAAGGTGCTTACAATGGAAACTGAAGCCATCCGAGATTAAGCTAACTGAAAGCCTCCAAGCTTACGAAGAGCTATAGCTACATAGAGAAGCAAACTGCTCAT
This sequence comes from Pyrus communis, assembly GCF_963583255.1. Taxonomy (NCBI): domain Eukaryota; kingdom Viridiplantae; phylum Streptophyta; class Magnoliopsida; order Rosales; family Rosaceae; genus Pyrus; species Pyrus communis. The sequence continues at coordinate 6,873,957 of NC_084811.1, read as the reverse complement.
AGTTGACATTCCTTCATACTAACTTCCCTTGTCATGGAATCTTATTAGGAAAAGGTTTGAGTTTGCATTGTTAGAATTGGCCATTTGGCTTATCGGTGAAGACCAGGTGATTGAGATATCCGAAATATTCTTAAAACGAAGCAAAAAAATGAAATTTGTGACAATGTGCAAAGATACCAACATGCCGAGAAATGCAAAACATAGTAGCAATGAAGTGTTATCACACAGATTACAAAGCCTTTCCTTTGGAGTCACAAAACCGAAATTGCACCCGAAGATTGAGAGCTTTCCCACACCTCAATGCCCTCAACATCTTCCCTAATAACAAACAGCCTATCGCCGCCACCTTCGATTTTCTTTATAATCCCTCTCTCAGAATCCTCAACCTTATCAACAAAATTCCTCCTATACCACCCCTCACAAATCCCATTTTCTATTTCCACCCTGCGTTCTGCTTCTGCCACCTTCGACCAAACCTCCAACCCGCCTTCCCTCCCCACAAACACTTGCTTTCTGTAACACCTCACCACACTATTGTTATTTCCACCCGTCCCATCTCCGCCGGTGTACCTCAAGCTTGGGTTCTTGTCTTGTAAATATACCCAAGGATCATCCCCTAATTTACGCAAGTCTGCCACTGCCAAGTCGCCGGACTTTGAACACAACTTGAACAGGGACGACTCCTCAACGTCGGCATCCACGTCGGCGAACGAATCCCCGAACCGACTGCTCCGGCCCGAACCCGGTTCGTTCGCCTCCCAAACCACCCCATTCGACCTCGGGTCCCACAATCGGATGTAACCCGAGTAACCAAAGGCGCCGCACGTGACGGAGCTCCCGACGATCAGTCCCGTCTCCGGAAGCCACCTCAGCTTTCCCACGGCCAGGTTCTTTGCGGAGCTCCCCGGTTGCCGGCTCAGCTCTGATACGATTTTGAGAGTCGATTTGTCGATCACGAGGATGCAATTCTCTCTGTGGGAGCAATCGAACGACGCGAAGACCGAGCTTGGCGAGTCGGCTATGGCGGTGACTCGCGCCTTGAAGATTCTGGGATCTTCCGGGTCGGTCCAGTGGATCGACCCGAGGTTTCGCACGCCTGAGAAATCGTAGAAGTGAAGTCCTGCGCTGGATTCGGATCCTATAGCGGCGATATCAGGATACACACGGCAAATCGAGGTTATGTCCTCCAAATGCGTACGTAGAGTTCCGGCGTAGCTGAGTTTCCAATCGTAGCTGGATATCTGGCCGCCATGGGCGATCCAGACGGAGCCGTCGTCGCCTGCGGTAATCGCCGAAGGACAGCCATCGTAGGCGGGTTGGACGGTCGTGACAATTGATGCGTCAATTCCAGAAAGAGGAGGCGGCGACATCGCCGACTTAAGCTGCGACTCGATGCCGTAGTAGAGGGCTTCATCGGCGAGCTCCTGCTTGGAGAATAGGCGAGCCGCGGAAGGGAGGCCTTTCGATCGGAGAAGAGAGAGAATGACGGAGAAGATCTCCGGGTCCCGGTCAATGAAAACCGGGTTCGGGTCGTCGGTGGAGCGGTTTGATAGGGCGGCTAAGAGAGAGTCGGGTCCGCCGGCCTGGATCGTTTCTAACGTCGTTTCGAAGTACTTGCCGCCGACGTTGAGCTTGATGCGGTCGTCGGGATGAGGCCTAGGGGCAGTGTGGGAATTTCCTTTCTCCATTACGAGGCCGCGTGAGGTTGAAGATGTTTCACGGTCTTCAACTTCACGGGAACTTTCTAGAAATCTGAGAGGCGGGCGAACGGGAAAACGACGGAAAATTTTACGCTTGCCTTGACACTAATACCCTTGTTATTGTGTGGAATTGCTCAACTTTTGGTGGGTGTGATCGCCTAAAAAAATCCAACAATAGCCCTTTTTGGTCATTCTGAAATGGAGAAAACAAACCATTTTTTGTCTGTGCTTGGATTCTAAAACTCTTGGGCTCAGACCACGAATTATGATTGGGCTACATTGTGGATCTGAATGTTTTTGGTACAGGCCCATATTAGAGCCCACCTAGCCACACATCATTACTATTTTCAAAAGAGCGATTCTTTATACACTCAAAAGTTTTATTCAGGAAATTAATTCTCACAAACGACTTTAGTAATTTTTTCAGGAAAATAATTATTTCCTTTGAACACCAATTAAATTTTGAAACAAACGGTCGGATAAACTTCACGATGGTTGAATTTTAGATATCTTAAATTGAAGCAAAAAAATTGTTTCATATCTTTCATAAAAAGGTAGCAAACGAATGGGGTCCAAGAAAAATAAATTCATAAAAAGTAATAAAAAAAAAGTATTCTTGAAAGTTTAGTAAATTATTTTAGGTATTTCTTTATTCTAGGTATCTAAAGAAATGTGTAAAAGTAAATTGGGTGGTTAGAGACATGCATTTAGGTATACGCAAAACCACTCTTTCCAAAAACTCCACCAACTCCAATCCTGCTATCCCCATTCGCTCGATGCTTATAAATACGAGCTTAAACACACTCCACAACCGATGGCTCAGATGATTATCATGTAATCATATGGTACTAATTAGTTCATAATCAAATACTCAAATTCTTTTGAACTCTTTAATTTTCCTCTGACTTTACTAAAATTGAAAAGAATGTGAACTTGCCTTTTGAAATCCCTAATCAAATACTTCAAAATCAAGAATCTATCAACTAGAGCACTAGTTGATCTGATTCCTTCCTTACTTCCCTTATTTCTAAGTTCTCCAATTCATTCTTTCTCTCATTTTTGTTAGTAAACATGTCCCAAATTCAAATATAAATAAAATTGATTTAGCCTAAGTGCAACAATCGAAATCACAATCCTTACGACATCGGCCATGATAAGTAGCGATTAAGTTTTTTATATATATATATATATATATAAAACTTGTTTCCTAAGCAATCAAAAAATAACCACGAGACCAAATTAGGGTTCGATAAGGACTTCCTTCCAGCTTAATTGACCTGATGAACGGCCTGACCTGCAAATTTATCCTACTCGTTAATTCCTATATATATACTCTCTTGTGAATGGAAATTGGCCAATATGAGAGAACTGCTCCGACTGGGGGTAAATGAATGGTAATTAAACAATTAAGTCACCATATAAATCAGTAAGTTCCGAAACTCACAGAAACTTCACTGTTTAGGGAACCTCTGCCAGATGCTGCCTCTTCTGCAGTAGTGCCCGTGCTACAACAACTTCAACTGAATGTAGTACTTTTTGGAATGTGGCTCAAATAGTTTAGCAGTAAATACTTGTTCCTCCCTGATAGGGGATTTTACCACTTGCAAAAGTAGAAATAAAAATACTTAAAAATACTTGCAAGAGTACAAAGTTGTCGTAGTATAACATATCAAGCAAAGTTGTTTTCCAGAGAGATTGAATGAATAATTTGTGTTTAAAACCAACTCTTAATTAATTATTAAAAACAAAGTTTGGAAAATGTTGATTTTACAATTTAATATAATAAAAACGAATTTTAAAATAAAACAATTAAAGAAATTAACTAGAGAACAATTTAAAGAAAGTCAATTTGTAAAGCCTAGGTTCCGCCGTCCCCTTAACAATCCTACACAATTTTACCAATTACTTATGAATTTCTACAAACATGCTTTGAAGGTTAGGTTTTCCTAATGCATATTTTCCTCGTGATGTTCAAGCGAAAACGTATATATAACATGCAACCCGTCTGTGATGTTTAGATCAAATATAAACATGCAAGACTCATTAAGCTTTGTGAAAACCCTTTGAAAAACCATGCAACCCTTAAGAGCGTGATGTTCGCCTTAAGTGAACTTACAATTACTAATCACAAGAAGCCCTCCTCAATTTCAGGGTGATGTTCCAACATAAATTGCATCAAATTACTTGTCTAAAAACCTAATGGTCGCGAATCACTAAGACAATTAGATAGTTTAATCTCGGTGATTAATAACTCAAAGCAAGCATGCATCCATTCATAAGCAAATTAATAAAATCACATATTCATGCTAAGGCTTGTGGCTTCACCCTAACAAAAGAACTAGTTACGAACAATCATAATAAAAACTAAAGAAAATACATTAACTAGAAAAAAGAATGAAAACACGTTGTAAGTTCTCCAAAATAATACTTGCGTTCTTCCCCCCTCCTTCCCTCCTAACCCCAACGGCTAAAAAGTCTTATTTATACTACTACAAAATAAACCCCTAAAAAGTCTTAGAATAAAACTAGGAAACATAATAAAATAATAAAACAGAAAATAAAACTAAAATTTGGACTTCTGAGAAATTCAGACTTTTGAAAGACCAAATCAACTCCAATTTGGTCCTAAAAGGTCTCTTTTGAAAGCTTCGGTCGTCCCCTACAAATCCTCAGAATGAATCTTCCTCAAAATATGCCATATTGACCTCCAAAATACCCAAAATGTCTAAAAACGTCAATCTGGGAAGGCTGCGCGCTGGGCCTTTATTTCATCGCCATGGTTAAACGGCTTGGTAGAAAAATCTGAAACTTTGATACAATCATCTTGAAAGAATGACAAACATCTTCCAATTGAAATCACTGCAAAATTCATCCGTTTAATCATTTTTTGCTACAGAGGAAGTCACATGTCCTACATTAAAAATATATAACAAAGTATCAAAATTCTACCAAAATAACCAAAATAACCAATAAACTATAACTAAGAATAGGGTAAAATATATGGTATAATATGGACTCATCACTCCCTAAATACGATGAGTTACTACTCCTCTATTATTATCTAGGTCAAATAATTGAAGTATATGAATTATGATGAGGTCCCCATGAATTTGAATGGCTTTATCACTTCGTTAGAATTATGCATATTTAATGCAGCTAGCCAAGGGGCTCCCCACTACTATTTTCTAATTACGTGAAAGACCTGTAGTTAATTAATTTTACAAAAAATATCAACAGCAAGAACTCATCAGAAGCTTCACTTGCAGATATGGATATGGAAATGCATGTGAAATTTAAGACTTGCATTAGTGATGAAATGTGGGCACGGCCCCAGCAGCCATGGCATGCAGGCCAGATCATTGGAGGCCCTAAAACATATAAAAGCTAGATCGCTAGCAGTACCACTGCATACACCCTGTCGAACCGCGTGCTGTCTAAACGGGTACGTGTTGAGAGAATGACTTCACATGTATATATATCATCACAATTACTTTTCGTGTTAATGTACAAAATAATTGGTAAATTTATGTTTACTAGTGTATTGAAAATGAGAATTATTATTAGCATTCCAATATTATGAAAGAAAAATACACTTGTGAGGAATGTAGAATGAGATTTTTGAAGTGCCAATAACACTTCTCTTGAAAATAATAATCTACATCAATATAGTAATACACTTCTTATGAGAATTGACACAACCAGTTCATTATTATTAGAAGAAAAAAAAAGTTTTAACATATTGGAAAACAATAGAGAAATGATCATTCTCGTGATGGAGGTGATTAAAAATAAAAATTAACTTGATCCCATGCTTAATTAATAAGCCTTTTGCTTTTCCTTTTCCTTTTCCTTGTTGGATGATGACACTCTACCATCTGTCCCCGCAAGTATGCTATATTTGTCCTTCCTAGTTAAATTTGTGCACTCAAATCCCAAAGTCCCAGCCAACACCCTCTGAATATAATTTGCAACCTCATAGGCAGATTTCCCACCTTTGCAAGTGAGCTCCGACGGGAGCTGGTTCAAGAACGTAATTTCGTACGTTGGCATCGGATTCATGAATACGAAATACGGGTCCAACAATTTGTGCCCCCTAACCGTTGTCCCATGAAACACACTTTGTTTTGTGTTGATCGCAACAGGCACAATCCTATCAGTGAGCTCAGCAAATAGGGCACTGAACCTCAACAGGAACGGCTCCCTGCACGTAGTGCCTTCCGGGCATATCACCAAGTCGCCTTCCTCGAGCAAACGCTTGATGTTCTCCGCGTCCTTCTCTCTCTCCCTCGATAAAGCCACGGCCTTAATCGGAGAAATTAGTTCTGTAAATTTGCTAATACTATATGTGACACAACTGATTTTTCTTCCTAGGGCAACTGCTGTGACAACTGGGTCTAGGACTGTACGGTGGTTGCAAATGAATAGGACTCCGCTTTGACCTTTCTTTGGGGGAGGAGGAGGGGTGCCCTTAACTACAAGGTTAATCCCTAGGAGTTTGTAGTTGTATCTTGCAATTCTCTCAGGTAAAGGGATGTTGGTGTAGACTCTGAGGATGGCCAGGAGAATGCCAATGGGCATCCATAGGAAAGTCAGAAGGGCAACTATTGGGGTAGGTCTTTGGACTAATCTGCCCTCATGAAATATGACTGGACTAAGAAGCTTGTTTCTTGGTAGTGGCTCACATCTAGTCCTTGGAACCATGTACCCTTCCTGCAATTTACACGTCAACACAGTAAAAAATGGGAGTTTATTCTAATTAGTTTTTGACTCATGTGGTTAACATGAGAAGAATTTTAAGTCAAATTGTCATTAAACAGAATTTGGTTGGGATAAATAAGAAAAAGGGTCATCTGATTGTTGTGACCAAACATGGTCCAATAATATTGTATACTTGCAATAAAATAATACTTGGAATTGTTATCAATATTAAAAAAAAAAAATGTCATCTTGCATTGACTTCATAAAAAATTAAACGTCGTAAAATGCAGAACAACATGTTTAGAGTATCGACAACAACTCCATTTACAGTCGTAAAATGCAGAACAACATGTAATTTAGAGTGTCAATAACAATTCATTTTACTTAAATATGTATATACAACTTGTGTTGAAAAGATGATGGGAGTACAAGTCACAAGAATAGCGCAAACTAAATAACTGTTTCATGTGGAACTTAGTTGGATTGAACAAAGAGAGTGGATTGGGGAATGAAGAGCGTATGGGGGTGTCAGTTGTAACACAATGTGAAATAAATGTGATTTTGTAGTTCACAAGTCACAAATTACAAATCAAGGTTAAAAGAATCAAAGTAAAAGTTAAAAAACATGGGGATAAATGGTACCCAAAAAGATCACAAAAAGACAATGAGAAACTACAAGAGGTTGCTATTAAGTTTCTCACCAAACTTGTAATAAATCTAGATAAAGGCAGTGCCCTTTTCATTTATTTTCAAACAAATTTTCTGTTGTGTTTAAACAACGTTGAGTTGAGTGCTTAACAAAATTTCTTTTATAATGCCAGTAAGAGCTCTTTCGGAAGAAAAAAATAAGTAGTGAAAATTGCATGTTATAACATACCTTGCAAATGGACATGAAATCATGGTCAGTCTCTCTATCACCCAGGCCTAAATCAGGCAAGTTTGTACCAAACTCCTTGAGAACTGCCTCTCTTTTGTGCTCTCCAACTAGAACACCTGGTTTACTCACAAACCCAGTTGCCCTCCCAGATTTTGTTGCTTCCAACTCAGTGCCAAGAACTTTATCAGCTCCTAAAAAAAACTTCACAAACGGTTCAACCAATATTCTAGGGTTTGCTGTGATTATATAACGCTTGCCGAACGAGTTGAACACCTTCCAGGTTTGCGGGTGAACATCTTCAGCGTAAAATTTCGGAAGCACTGAGCGGGACACCATCTCAATGTCCTTAATTTTGAGGCCAGCAAAGGAAATGAAGATGAAGGTTTTGATTGCTATGGACTCTGATAAAAACAAGTAGGTGAAATACACAAATGGGACTGATAGTAATAGCACAAGGCCTCTTAGGAAACTACCAGCTTCAATTGCAACAAGCATGAAATATGGGAAGGCAGTGCGTGACACAAGGAGTGTGCCATCAAGGTCTGCTGCCACGGTTTGGTTTGATCTTCCCTCGGTGCTACATCTCGAAATAGGCTCGAAACGACTCCATGCTCCCATGGCGCAGAGAGGGAGAGAGGGGGCTTAGGTGGGTTTGTGAATAATTGGGGGTTGGGGGGGCTTTGGGATTTATGCTATGTATTGGGGGGGGTTGAGATTTATGTTATGGAGAGGATGGTAGGAGATGGGGGTTTTAAAAGGAGGGAGAAAAAGATTGCCATGTTGTAACTTTCTATATTGCCATGAAAATATTATGTGACTGCAAGAAAATGTTATGCGATTGAGTCGATTGACTCTTTTTTTCTCTCTCCGAATTTGGTGAATTTCAAATGGAAGGTGTTTTTTTTTATTTTTATTTTTTTTCCTTTGGATCACTGATTTTTATTTAAGTTAAGCTACATAACAGACTCGACATAAACTTATAATAATGTGATATCGAATTTATTATTCACAAAAGTTAATTTCAAATTTTTTTACTTATAAATAAAGAGAAATACAGCTACAACTTTATACTAATAACAAGTGAAAGAGGTAATTAAAAGAATATTACATGCTTATAGATGGAGATAGAGAAAGAGGCCTCTTTGACGTCCAAATTATGGCAGTTGGTGTGAGTAGTTGGTGGTCGATACCAACACCAACATTTTACATTTAATTAGCCAACATTTTTAGTTTTAGGCGCCGGCCTCCTTGCTCATTAAAGCTCGGCTTATGACTCACTTATCTGGTAATTAAGCTTGCCTCTTTATTTAGGTTGACTGTAATTTGTGATAAGTAGACACCTATTAGAACTAATTTCTATATGAATTTTTAAGTACAATTTTAATTAGTGAATTTCTTATCTCAATTCGATCACCAACAAGTAAGACACTAATTAATTAAGAACTAAATACAATCTAAACCCTTGTCAGTGAGTGAAAAAAAGAGAGTTAATTGGCTTAAATTTACAAGACATTTGCAACAGGTTAACAGCAACTACTTTGCAGCAAATAGCAACAATAGAGATACATGAAGCGGGACTGATGGAATTCTCTTATTGCGTAAGTTTCCATGTGGTAGATATCAACATTAACCAAACTATCATCTCTTTCACTCAGTCTGTCAATAACTCATTAAATTGCCAAAAATAAAAAAAAATCTGTCATTTCTCTCTCTCAAGAAACAGATAACTTGAAAGCAATCGTACCCATATAATTGATTCCATAAACGGTTGCGGATTTTGTTGTTGAGATTAGCTGGGAAGCCTTTGGCCACAAAAATAAAAAAAATAAAACACTTCAACATTTAATATTAAACGGCTGCTGCCAAACTAAATTGTTTAGATACATGAAAACGCGTAACCACTTTTATTTTTTTTTAAAAGGAAAATAGTTGCATGCATGCATTCATTTTTTTTAAAGTTTGTAGACGAAGATTATGTGAAATTTTCTACAGCTAATACGAATCTTGATTGAAACAAATCTTTGAAATTTTAATTAATCGTATATTTACTGTGTGTGTATCTTTTTTTATACATATTAAGCTATAAGCCTATAACTAAATAATAATATCCTTTATAGTTTATAAAGGATACGCAAAGCATCTAAGTCAAATCCTTTCAAATCAAGTAAAAGTTTTGAGAGAGCATGGGTCGTGCTTTTGGTTACCTTAGGTCACCAATATCCCTGACTACATGAAAGTATAAGAATCTAAACTTGCTTAGACAGGAAGAGAATAATTAACGCTAACTAGTAGTATCCTAAGTTAAACCAAGAAAATGGAATTTGAACTCGAAATATTGTAGTTTGAAAGAAGAAATGCTATATGTAACACTTGCAACTACAAGCGAGACAAGTAAAAACCTAAGAAAAAAGATCACGCGTATAGTTAATTTTAAGATAGGTAATATTGGAGAGACTAAATTTGTAAATTAAATGTTTTAAACCAAATGAAATGGAAGTCGATGATTGGATTATTACTTAAGTGTTGATTACCGTGATTACTTTTTATTGGTAACACATTATTTAGTTTCCAAATTTAGTCTACCTAACATTATTCTTTCCTGATTGTGGACAATCCACTGCCACATTTAATTAGGGTTAAGCAGACTATCTTCTTCCTAAAATTAAGGGACTTAAATCTTCGAAATATTATCCTATATTGTAATGTATTGTAATTTAGGATAATTACATGGAAGTTGATGATTAGAATATTACTTAAGTATTGATTAACCTGCTTATTTTTTATTGGTGACACATCATTTTATTTGAAAATTTAGTCTACCTAGCAATACCCTGTAATTTAATTCACTTATATTATAACAAATTAATTCTAAATAAAATTATAATTACACATGTGATTCCTTCTCGTATAAATCCTCCTATTTTTAGGAACTTTTCACAGACTGTTGTACATGGTGTTTTTCCTTTGAAGTTCTATATAAATTAGACGAACACGACTTACCCACTTTTGAGAATCAGAATAAACTCCATTTCCAACAAAAGAAGGGAGTGTAATTAAAGTGTCACAATGCCAACTTAAAGTTGTAATTGTTCCGAGTTATATATTAGTTAAAGTGTAAATAGTATTTTGTTGTCCCACATTGATGAAGTACATATGTAATACCAATTGTAACTCCTATATATACTCCACTTTGGAGATTAATGTATATATAAGAAATTCCCAAATATTGTCATATATATTTTTGGTATTTACCATGTTTAGTTTAATATGGCATCAGAGCAGTTCACTCTTGGTGACCTGTGTGCTTTAATTTTGTGCCCACCTTTGTCGTGATTTCCTTCGTTGAAAAGAAGAAAGTGAATAGTGCTGCAATACCATACAGCGCCATGAACAGTGATCTACTACATTGTTTATGAACAGTAATTTGCTACAGTGTCGTAAAACATTGATCTGCTACAATATCATGAACAGTATTGCTACAGTGTTATGGTAAATTGTTTTCATTCCGCTGCGTATCTTTTATGCCTTTATTGTTCGTGATTTAGTTCAATGGCTCAATATAATCATAGTGTTGTTATGCATCTTGGTGGAACAAATAAATGGATAATTGATATTGGGGCCATTGATCATGTGACTAGTGACCCTAGAGTGTTTGATGAGTTATGTGATTATGTTCGTGATCCGTATATTACTAGTGCAAATGGAGCACCTTCCCCTCTGAAGGGTGAATGCACTATCTCTCTTACTCTGACCTTATCACTGGTCCATGCTTTACTTGTTCCTGATGTTAAGTGCAATCTTTAATCGGTAAGAAAACTACTTGATACCTTATATTGTTCTACTCACTTCTACCCTACATATTGTTATTTTCAAGACATTCAAACTCAAAAAATAATTGGTTGTGGTAAAAGAATAGGGGGTTTGTACATCTTGACTATGAAGGATATTGTTGTTTCCAGTTCAAATAATCATCAAGTTTTAAGTGCTAAAGTGGACGACAGACATCAAATTTGGTTGTGGCATTGACGATTGGGACATCCATCATTTAGTTATATGAAGCATTTATTTCCTTCTTTGTTTCACACTTGTAGTGATTTAGAGTTCAAGTGTGAAACATGTGTCATGGCTAAGAGTCATAGTGCTTCCTTTCCCATAAATGATTCTAAAGCTACTTTACCATTTGATTTAATACATTCTGATGTGTGGGTCCAGCGAAGGTTACTTCTAATGGATTCCGTTAGTTTGTTACTTTTATTGATGATTGTACTCGATTAACTTGGGTGTTCTTGATAAAGAATAAGAGTGATGTTCCTTTGCTTCTTCACGAATTTTGTGCAATGGTGTCTACCCAGTTACAAACCAAAGTTAAGGTTGGTCCGATAACGGAGGAGAATATGTGAATCACACTTTGGCATGTTTTTTTCATAAGCACGGTATTATTCATCAGACGACTACTCCGTTTACACCCCAACAAAATGGTGTGTCCGAACGGAAGAATCATCAAATAATGGAGGTTGCTCGCTCCTTGATGTTGGATAAATGTGTTTCTAATCATTTGTGGGGTCATACTGTTTTGGCTTTTGTGTATTTGATAAATCGTGTTCCAAGTAGGGTTCTTGATTTTCAGACACCGCTCTTGATGTGCCACAAAAACATGTTTCTCTTGTTTCTGTATCAAAACTTCCTCCGACGGTGTTTGAGTGTATTGCGTATGTGCATGTCTACTTTCATCAGCAGAGTAAACTTGATGCATGTACTCTCCGATGTGTTTTTATTGGGTATGCTAACAATCAGAAAGGCTATAAGTGTTATCATCCTCTGACTCAAAAAACTTATATTACCATGGATATTACCTTCCACGAGGAAGTTTTGTATTTTGTGAAGCACTATTCTGACTCTCCACTTCAGAAGGAGAAGTGGAGTGAAGTGCAGATTCGAAGATATGGTATGGATGATGTGTTACAGGCAGAGTTGGGGACAGAACATATTATGTTGCGTGATATTGAATAGTCGGTTATAGATAGTGATCGGCCATCTGTCATTCCCGAAACTATTTCTACTGATGGCAAATCAGATGTGCCTAATGAGTTGCATGTTAGTATGTCTGACAAATTACCTTCTGATGACCAGTTGCCTGTTTCTGGTATGTCTAACGAATTGACTGATGATGGTTCGTCCAGTGATCATTCTTCTAACAGTTTAGTACAAGATGGTGACATACATGAGGTAAAATCTGACGATTCTTCTACTTATCAGTTGCCTCCACGGGCAAATCGTGGAAAACCTAAAGTACTATGAGCCTGATATGCATGCCAAAGCCAAATATCCTATCAACAATTATGTGTCTACTCATTGTTTGTCCAAACCATATGCATCTTACATATGTCAGCTATCTAGTGTATCAATTCCAACAAAATTGCACGATACTTTGTCTAACCTTAAGTGGGTTAATGCCATGAGAGTTAAGATGGAAGTCTTGGAAAAGAATTCTACTTAGGATTTAGTTCCTTACCAAACGAGAAGAAAGTTGTTGGGTGTAGATGGGTGTTCACTATTAAACACAAAACAGATGGCTCTATTGATTGGTATAAAGCCAGATTAGTTGCTAAGGGTTATACTCAAACCTATAGGGTGGACTATCAGGAGACTTTTGCTCCTGTTGCCAAACTTAATACTGTGCGTGTTTTTCTGTCATTAGCAGCAAACCAAGATTGGCATCTATTGCAGTTTGATGTTAAGAATGCTTTCCTTCATGGTGATCTCAAGGAGGAAGTTTATATAGATCTCCCACCTGGTATCAAAACATATCCTGGAAAAGGTGTTGTATGCAAGTTGCGAAAGGCTTTGTATAGTTTGAAACAATCTCCTAGAGCGTGGTTTGGGAGGTTTACAAGTTCAATGAAGAACTTTGGGTATGTCCAGAGTCATTCAGATCATACTTTGTTTCTAAAACGACAAAATGGTAAGCTAACTGCATTGATTATTTATGTTGATGACATGATAATGACTAGTGATGATCAAAAAGAGATACAACGCCTTCAAAAGTACCTAGCTACTGAATTTGAGATGAAATAATTGGGTGAATTGAAGTATTTTTCTTGGAATCGAGGTTGCACAATCTAAGCATGATATTTTTCTATCTCAACGAAAGTATGTTCTTGATTTGTTAGTTGAAATATGTTGTTAGATTGCAAACCTGTTGATACTCCGATTGAGCAGAATCATCGTCTGGGCTTATTTTTGGATCAAGTTCCTACCCATAAGGATTGGTATAAGAGGCTTATGGTGAGATTAATTTATTTGTCTCGCACTCGCCCTAACATTACTTATGCAGTTAGTGTGGTAAGTCAGTTTATGCACTCATCTAGTGAAGCTCATATGGATGCAGTAATCCATATTTTGAGGTACTTGAAGATGGCTTCTGGAAGAGGCTTGGTTTACTCCAAGAATGGTCATTTGAATGTCAAAGGGTATACAGATGCAGATTGGGCAGGTTCTATCACCGATCGGCGATCTACATCTGGATACTTTACGTTTGTGGTTGGTGTTCTAGTTACTTGGAGAAGCATGAAACAAAAAGTGGTGGCTAGGTCAAGTGCTGAAGCTAAGTTTCGTGGTATGTCTCATGGTGTATGTGAGTTGTTGTGGTTGAAAAAATTGTTGTGAGATCTTGGATTTAAACCTAAGGGTGCTATAAACTACCTTGTGATAACAAGGTTGCTATTGAGATTGCTCATAATCCAGTGCAACATGATCGAACAAAACATGTGGAGATTGATTGACATTTCATCAAGAAAAAATTGGATGCTGGAATTATTATGTTTCTGTTTGTGGGATCTAAAGATCAACTCGTTGATGTACTTACTAAGGCTGTGTGTAATAATGTGTTTTCCAACTTACTTGACAAGTTGAGCATGCGTGACATCTTTGCTCCAACTTGAGGGGGAGTGTTGTGAGTTATATACTTGTTAAAGTGTAAATAGTAGTCTGTTGTCCCACATTGATGAACTGCATATGTAATACCAATTGTAACTCCTATATGTGTGTACATATATATATATATATATAGATATATAAGAAATTCCCAAATATTGTCATATATATTTTTGGTATTTATCATGTTTAGTTTGATAGTAATTAAATTAGTTAGTGAGCGGCTGAGTTGTTAGATGATTTGTTTGAGAGAGAGCTAGTTTGTTAAGGATGATATCTCATTTGAGTGGTCATTGTTGTAACTAAAAGGATGATCTCTCAGCTAGTAAATCTAGTGCAACCCCTTGCTTGTAGAAGCTTAACATGTGGCTTGTTTATATTTCAGGCACCAATTCTATTCCACGGGCATCTAAAATGCAAAGTATTTGTTGGTGTCAAATATCAGATAAAGCCCAACTTAGGTCAACACAAGCGTTACTTTCATTCTCAGATCATGGAATGCCTCGAGAGAAAGTATTGAGAATAGGCGTGCCACAATTGCAGGTTGATAATAGATAGTGATTACATAGTGATTTGTAGGTTTTTGCTTAGCTCTGACTTCTAAACCAAAATGATTGTGCACCGAATGGGACATTGATTCGGTTAGGTTCTATTGAATGCATATGAGACCGAGGACTTGAAAAGTTGAAAACCAGTGTGTTATATGTGTTTTGCATAAGAACGTAAGTAGAATAGAAGTGAAGAGAAGGAGTGGGTTAGGATGCATGATCATGAAGTTAGAGTTATGTCCTAAAAGCTAATTATGTAATATTGGATATTATGTAACAACTTCATTTTAATTAATTAATAGAAGGACAAGTTTTATTCATTCATGAGTTTGGCTTTATATTATAGAGATAATAAAAAGCCAATTAGGTAATATTAGATATCATGCAACAACTCTATTTTAGTTAATTAATAAAAAGACAAGTTTTATTCATTCATGAGTTTAGTTTTATCTTATGTTGGGAGGGAGCAATCCAAGCTGAAGTGAGCTCGCCTGAGCTAGGCTTCCTTGTTGGTGGGCCGGTGTCGCAAGCTTTTGGTGAAATAAAAATTAGATACCCTATAACAAGCCTAATTTTTATTTATGGTCCAAACAATTATATGTCAAGGTCGTCAACAATGGTAGAGTATAAGGCCTTGGACATAACAACCGCATGAATGGCATGGATAAGGCAGCTAATGTTCATGTTCCATTGGATGCTCCTCCCATGATTTACCAAGGCAACATGTCTGCCATAGCCATTACAGACCAAAACACATTGAGATAAACTTGTTGTGAAGGATAAGGTCTTAAAAAATGATTTGCGAAAGTGCTATTCAGAAACTCATTTTTATCTCACACACCTTTCTTAATCTTTGGTCATTGATCTTCTTCAACTCATTCGATTCGACGGTTGAAAATTGAGAGAAATGTATGAGAAGTAAAAATGAGTGTGTGAATAACACTACCCATAATTATTGGTGCAACATTAAAATAATCTCATGCTTGGTTCACACAAGCATGATTGAGGGGGGACGTAGAGTATAGAGCTCCGAAGCTTAAAGTTGTTGTAAATCAGTTAGGGATCAGTAATTTGTTAAAGTGAGAGAGAGCTTTGTATGTTAAGTTTGTTAGTAAGCAAAGAGATATAAGGCACGTAATCTTGCAGAATGCAATCAACAGTTTCCCTTTTCTCTGCAGGTCACATCTCTAATTTCATGCAGAATTAATACGTTGCTTCAAAAGATTTTATTATTGAGACTTCAAAGGGCACATGTCCCTGCCGCTTCCCTCACCTAATTAGTCGATCCGTTAATGGCCGGTCACTTTTGAATTAGATGTTTCGACGTGAACAGATTTCAATTCATCTCATTTAGCAATTTCTTTTAGTTGAATAGATAAAGTAAGAATAAAAATCAAGAAATTGCAGTCTTTAATTAATTTTCATTTTTTTTTTTTTTATATCTGCATCTACCAAATTAATGGACGATTGGATGTCAAAAATCAACCGACTTGTGCCTCAATTTGATAACAACGGGAGCTTCAATGTGATTAGTAATCTTGACTCCTAAGGGTGTCGTACATTAATCAAGTATAAATTTGCACGTGTGGTTAACTTCAAGAAAACAAGAAATATTCCTATTTTTATTTCTATGTATATATACTAACGGCTCATTTACTAATCTGTAATCAGATTGAGAAAAATTTAATTGAAGAGGAAACAAAATTATATTATAGTTAAAATTGTTTATTAAACTTGGCAGAGGTAGACTCGCCATTTGGCTCACCTGCCAAAATGATTTTTTTTCTAAAGGGCTTTTCCTTCCCACACTCGCTAAGCCAGAAAAATTTCAAGTTTGATCCTTTGCCATGGATGGAAAAAGAAATCCTGATATAGATAGTGTTTAGTGAGTGGTAGCTGTTGTCGCTGAAGGATTCTCTTTGAATCCGATTTGTCACTGGTGAAGAATCTTTGATAGTGGCAACCCAATAAGCATCCGATGAGGCGAGATTGCCCTGGTCAGTTGTATTGAAGATAGCATTTCACCAGCTTACATTGGAACTCTAGAATCGGAGTAGAAATGATTTTGGTTCCATATTAGTTGCTTACTAGTTCACTTGAATCAGAATTAAAACTAACTTGATTACTAAACTGTCATTGTTTAAAATCAAATATTTTTCGTCCTAATTAATGAAATTTAATTTAAAATAATAAATTATATCTATTTAAAAATGGTCATTTTGGTTCTGGTCCTAATCAATCTAGTTGTTAGAATGAAATCTTATTTGTTTAAATAGTTTGATCAAGGTCCCTAACATCATTTAAGAGATTTAACTCATACATTCATGCATTCAATATCCCACAAATTATAAAATTTAAACAAATCCAAATATTATTGTAACAAATATAACAGTTACTTAAAAATCAATAATAAAGTAATTTATTTTTCACATAGTTCTAGCAAAGAAATGTACCCACATAATTATTAATATAGTGCAAGAAATAACTATTAATATATTTTAAAACATAAAATAAACACATATAATGAGCATGGGTACGTTCATAAAAAAATATTGGTACAAATTAAATTAAAAATATGGGTACATATTAAAATTCAAAACTATTGTGACAACCCGTGTAGTATCCCACATCGCCCGTGAGGGCGTGGTCTTTGGGCCTTATATATCCATGCCCAGAGCTTTAACTTCAGAGAGGCCTTTTGTGGGCTACGGTCCACAAGAACAAAACCGTGCTGTAGCTGGGTGGCTGCGACATAGTCCAGGCCCAGAATGCCAAAGCGGACAATATCCGAGAGGTTGGAGTCCGGGATGTGACAATTTGGTATCAGAGCCAGACTCACGGCCGTGGTGTGCCGACGAGGACGTCGGGCTCCCTAAGGGGGGTGGATTGTAGTATCCCACATCGCCCGTGAGGGCGTGGTCTTTGGGCCTTATATATCCATGCCCAGAGCTTTAACTTCAGAGAGGCCTTTTGTGGGCTACGGTCCACAAGAACAAAACCGTGCGGTAGCTGGGTGGCTGCGACATAGTCCAGGCCCAGAATGCCAAAGCGGACAATATCCGAGAGGTTGGAGTCTGGGATGTGACAACCCGTCTCTAATTTTACGATTTTATTAATTTTAAAAGAATGATTTGACGAAAATGCCATAGAGATGAGATTGTTGACTTTTGTTGACCATTTTTTCGTGACATATTCAAACTTTTATTTTAGGGAGTTTTAACGAAAAGCCCACGATACTGTTCACTTTAACGAAAAACTACATTTTTACACTAAAAAGTCAATCCTGGTACTATTCATTTTATTATTTATTTTGTCCTTATCATTAAAACTCGAAGTTTTCAAGTCATTTTCATTAATTTTTCTTTTATTTTATCGTATTCTCGAATGATTCGACAATACGAACACATAGACGCATACGGAATAAAATTCAGAGTTACAATGAAGATTTTACGGAACTACAAATCCAAATACTTTTATCAAAATTACTATCTGGTATTTTATTTATTTATTCAAAAATTTATATTATTATGTTCTTATTTTAATATTTTATAAAGGATATTTTATTATTTTATTTTGATCATGGGACCCACACATCTCAAACCCTCCACTTCTTTCATGCCCCGTGTCCCTCTTCCCTCTATTTCTCTTTCTCGCACGTTTCCCTATCTGTTACTCCCTTTCATTCTTCGGGAAATCACACGCCGCCACCACCTCGGTCGTCACTCCAGCGAGAACCTTTGTCACGGAGCTACCACCGCCGACGACCATAACTTGTCTCTAATCTCAAACTCTCTCTGCACTCCCTCGTGCACAGTAACGCCTAACCACCTAACCACTCGAACTCCGGCGAGTTCTCGCAATTCCCGGCGAAGGTGAGCCTCAAAAATCCCCAAAACTTTTTAAATCTCGTTTTGGTTTACGATTAGGGAAATTTAAGGTGTTTTAGCGACATTTTGATGCAGAATTGGCATGGGGGATTTTTCCCCAGTTTCCAGCGAGAGATCCGACGACTTCGAGTTGTTTTTTCAGCCAGCTCCGGCCACGGTCGAGGAGTCCAATGGTATATTTCGATTCCTTGTTCTTCGAGCTTCAATTTGATATGTGAGAAAACTAGGTTTAGTTAAGTATTTGGGTTGGTCGGAGTCTCGGCCGTCTTTTTCCAGGTTCTGACGGTTGCAGAGGCAACCTGCCGGAGAAGAAGAAGGGAAAAAAAAAGGGGCTTTAAGCCCAAAACCCGGCCCATATTCTTTTGGTCCAAACCTTTGGGCCAATGCTCCAGTCGGGCCATTTCCGAAATTGGGCTCAGAATATTCTAGGAATATTAAATATTCCTTATGTTGACTTTTTCGGAAATTCCTCGGAAACCCTCCTAAGCTAATTTCGACGCTCTAATTCCAAATTCGCACTCCGTTTTCCCAAATTTAATTATTTTAGTGGAGTTTTACTAATGGGTCCTACCATTATGTTTAGGTGCGATTATTATCAGTGACTTCAGTTATTCTAGTTCGAATGGGTTCGACTCGACGATGTGATCTGTGAGTGAGTCTTTTATTTGATATGTATTGGTTAGTTTCCATATATACATTCCTTAATGAATTTCCTACGTGATTACCATAATTAAATTAACGTTCGTAAAAAAATGCCTTATTGTTGGGAAAAGATCAAATAATCATACGGGATGCACATGTAAGCTTACTATAAGGGGATGCCTTAATTATATTTATGACCACGAATAGTATGATATTGACTAGAATTGTTGAATGGCTGTGGCATGATCATATTTATGTTATATGTTCATCGTTTGCTGCACCGGTGTTAGTACTCGCCCAGGCCAGGCCAGTCTTTCACATGTATGTGCACATCGCACTGTACACTCACTTTAGATCCATGGTAGGTGCCAGTCTTGTCCTAGATTGCTATAGGCAATTAGGACTCGCATGTGCTGCGCATAGCGCCAGTCTTCACGTGATTGTAGTACTAGAGCACATATCATTGTTACACCCAATCTTGTTCATGTCAGGATAGCTCTGCATGAACTCATGTTTCAACATGTGTCGATAAGCACTCGTTATGGTAGGTTTTCTTATGTGAGATTATACGATTACTGTCGTCATGCACTTATTTACGAATTATTGTGCCGTATTGAATTATTGAGATTTTGCAGGCTATGATAGATATTTTCTTACTATACGTAGTACGTATATTTTGGAAACTATACTTGTTTTACGGCGATGGGTTATTACGTTTTCGAAAAGGTTTTTATAAAGCTTTGTTTTTAGGCCCACTCACCCTTATTTTTCGCCCCTCCAGGTTCTAGTAGTAGAGCTTTCGTACCGACGAGGATTATTGGCAAATCTTGGTATTGGTGATTACCCTCGATTTTATAATTCTCAATCCACTCTACTGTACTTTACTTATGCTCTGACATCACGTGTGAAATGAGTTTATTCCCGCTCACTAGCGCACTCTTATATTTAGGCACTTTTAGGTTTAAATTTATTCACATTTTCCACATCACTACACTTTATGGCTTTATCACCCTCCGGGTGTCGCCCAGCACAGCTCGATTCGGAGTCCAGGTGGACATTCTGGGTCAGGGTGTGTTAACTATGGGTACAAATTAAATTGAAAATATTGATGCATATTAAAGTTCAAAATTATGGGTACAAATTAAAATTAAAAAGAATATTGGTATAAATTAAAAAAAAGGATGCAAATTACAAATAGAAATATACGAGAAAAAAAAAATACTAAAAAGATTATATTTGAAATTGATTAATAATTTTTCATTTTTAAATTGACATATAATGACTTGTAAATAATTTAATATTCAAATAATGACATAAAGAAAAGTTAAGGGACCTTGATAAAAAATGAAAAAGAAACAAGGTTTCAATTAATGAGAATGAGAAATAAGGGATGAGAACCTAATTTACTCATATAAAAATAATTAGAGAAGGTTTTCTTTTAATAAAAAGGATGGTTAATTATAAAATAAAATAAATAAAAAAATCTGACATCATCAACCTCCTCGATCGGCACTTAGTATTATGGTCTAATGGTATTTCTCTTTTGAAAGGTCTTAGGTTCGATTATGGCCAAATGCGAGTTTGAACCACATTATTACTAGCCTATTATGAGACTAAGCTCACCCCCTCTCCTATAGTGTAGATAATATCGTTTGTTCAAAAAAAAAAAAAAAAAAAAAAAACCTCTTCACGATCTCAGTCCCATCCCTGTACTCAATCTTTTCTTTCCCCTACCTCCACAACCTCCCACGCCTCCCCCTTTCATCCCTAAGCTTTTTTATTTCCCAGCTCGCACAACCTTCCACCCTCTTATCTACAGATCCATACGAATCATAATTTGTCACTCTCGTTAATAGGTTCTACATGCAACCAGGAACGGGGTCAGGTGTCTGGAGTCAATGTCTTTCAATGGAAATTGGTGGATTTGGACAAGACGAATGTGGTTGAGTCTGTCAACTTGGTGGTAAAGTTGTAAGGTCATTTTGTAATAAGGAAAAAAACCATAGGCGGAAATCTTGGAACAAAAGTTGGATTTCGGATGACCGCCAATACCAAGAATTCAAATACAACATTATATAGAGAATCTCACTTTCAAAAGTCGGATTCTTGAATTGGGATGGGTTCCACCCTTGTATTGATTTCTACTGTTCTACCCAATTAGTAAGCACTCGAATTTATTAAACGGTGTGCAATTTCATTTTTCTCCATTCCTTTTCTCCTTTTAACACGCCATGAATGCAACAAATGTTGTAAAGTAAGGAGATATATATAGGAGAACGATTAGAAATATGACCAAATAAATGAGATATGGTCCCCTAAACTCCTAAAGAACACTTTGTCTTAAAATTTCTTTCTTTTTCTTTTTTAACTTTAATTCTATCCCCAATTTGAATGACTTCGTTACAACATGTCTATGTATTTTGGACCTATTTTGTCTAACGACGATACCTAATCACTATTATGTAATTCTTTTCTTCTGTGCAGTTGGATCATTAGAGAATGACTTTTTCCCGAATATTCTATTTGTTCAACAAATTCTTCATGGCAGATGTAGTAGGTTCAATGATGGCACAACTTCGATATATACATGGTGATAGTTATGATTAGGGTTACAGATTTGTTTAGGGTTTTGATTGTTTTGGACTATGTGGGCTTGGATATAGCTTGTGCTAGATTTTGGTGCTATGAGTTTTTTAGTTGTTTGTGTAGATCTTGTCTGCTTTAGTGTAGTCTTTTGGAGTTTCTTTATTTACAGTTATATTGAGATTCATGTCTTGTACATGTATTTGATGTAGTATTAAAGTAAAGAAAAATCAAATAATAATAAATAAACTAAAACGTACAGATTGTATATAACAAAATAAATTGTTTAGTCAAGTTGATTAGAGCAATATACTTTATCCTTTTGTATTCAAGTTTGAATTCTCCTTTCCAAGTTTAGATGAATTTAATGTAAAATATCATTTATATATGAAAAAATTGAACAATGTACAATTAAATAAAACTCTTTTGTATTAAACTAAATTGAGCAGATTGCAACAAATCAATACAAACGAAAATTGAATAAAGTAAATAAAAAAATTGACTTGTACGAAGATTGAGACAAGATTGCAATGTCCTCACAAAATCTGCAATGCACACGTGCTAGTGGTTATGTAGGCATCACCAAGATTCAATGATCTAATTCTAAGTTCTAACACTTCAACTTTGAGCATTGACAAGCCGATTGTGATTCTCTCACTCACACAAATGTGTTTTCATCGTGAGAAAATATGGGTGAATATTTAGAATGTGTTTGTTACGTCGAGCTATCTCCCACCCTTCTCCCTCTTTTTCTTCTATTTTCTCGGATTTTTGTCCCTTTTTTTCCGTCCCACGCTCTCCCTCCCCTCTCTCACTTTTTCTCAGTCCAATCGCATAATCGCAAGGATTTTTTTCCACTATAAGACACCATCACAAAAACTCAAAA
Source organism: Pyrus communis (assembly GCF_963583255.1). Lineage (NCBI taxonomy): Eukaryota > Viridiplantae > Streptophyta > Magnoliopsida > Rosales > Rosaceae > Pyrus > Pyrus communis. The sequence goes on along the minus strand of NC_084811.1, from coordinate 6,851,203 downwards.
ATCAAAAGCTTCAAATAATAAAAGATTTTTCCTTTACTTCCTCATGCTCTTAATAGATGAAAAGATAGAAACCCACCAAGAGTCCCACCAGACTTTCAATGCCAAGGCCCATAATTCCAAAGCAGATCCAGAGCGGACCAGATTCCATTTTTCGTTCTCGGATCCTAAGTTTTTCATGCGGAATCATTCTCCTTTATTGGGTACTATTTTCAGTTCAATCGACGAAAATGGAGGAACCCATTCCTCATATCAAGTGTTCCTCCGTGAAGCTGGAGCTGAAGCCACACCCGAAGCCCGTGTCGTAAAAAATCGAGGTTTATAAGCCCAAGACAGAGCCTTTGGTAGATGCCGAGATCGTGAAACGCAATTTTGAATTTTGTAGTCAGATCGAGAAGTTGCTTGGCGAACCGATGGTGTTAGCATTACTCTGGTTTTTTGGGGATCTCATTAAGACTGTCTAGCGAGGGAAGTAGTCGAGGCGAGTCCCTCGTAATTCCATTAAAGTTAGTCTTTGCGGATAGCAAACACGGGATAAAATAATCCTTAATTTAGTCCTGTTCAGTGAAGCCTTGTGAAGGCAAGCAAACACACCCTTGATGTCATTTTAGGAAATAATTACAACTGTAATGTGTGAATATTAATCAGAATTAAATATATAAGTTTTGGGTTCATCTAATCTACGAAGAAAAAAATTCAAACCTGAATGCAGAAAATAAAGCATATTACTCCAGTCAATTTAGCTAACTCATTCGTTATAATCTCTCTCAAAATTTTACGTCGGTAAAAAGTTCAAGACCATAAATAAACTAATGGGCCATATGATGAACTTCTTTTGTATGTGAAATTGGATTCGAGCCCAAAAGATAAACAAAATAAAATAATCTGCAAAACTTTCTTGTGACAAATAAGTTATAACTTCAGTATGGGCATATAGAAAGTAGACCAAAACATGAGTAAGCTTAAGCTCGGCCGTCCCATTAGCAGCATAGTTGCATTGGTATGGACGTGTCTTATGGTCATGCATTTCAGGTACTTAGTGGACTTTAAAATGGTCAACAACATCACTCAGTCCTGCCGTACGCAAAGTAAGGGCTGTTTTTATAAGAAACACTTTTGTGCGCAAGTATTTTTATTAAATATTTCTTTTTTATTAGAAATATGTCAAGTTATTGAACAAATATTCAAGTACATTTTTGATGTGCTTCTTAATTAAGCATTTTAGAAAATACCTTTATGAACTATAATAACCTATAAGGTTTTTGTCAAATGTAATCATAAGGTAGTTTTGATTGTTAGAAATCGTTTTTAGCTCTTTCAAAAAAACAATTCCAAACATACCATATATATATACGCACACACGGATACACTACATACAAAGAATGAATAAGTCAGTAAGGTAAAAGATGCTGAATGTTGGGGGAGAATCCACTACACAGTTCTATTGACTATGCTAGGAATCTCTTTTTTGTTCCCATATTTTCAAGGTGGCCTCCATATGGGCGTCGTCATGGTGTCTGCCACAATGTGTTGTTGCAATAGAAATTTAAGAGGCAAATGCTAGTGGGAAGAAAGTTAAAAACAATTGGCCGGGTTGGAAGCAAGGTTTTAAAAGGTGTTAGGCGCTAGTTGGATGGCAGGTAAAAGTCTAGAGCATAGAAGTCTAACTAAATTTATTATATAATATATAAATAAATGTTTACTTGTACTTAAAATATACATAATATTTTTGGAATACATAAATTGTGAAATAGAATGATATGTAAATTATAAAATACTAGAACATATTGAAAACATGGAAACAAGCATATAATGAGTGTTCATTCAAGTATCCAACAAGTCTTTTACAATATAGTGAAAAAATAAAATGCAAAATAGAAGTTGTCTATTTTATGTCTAATTAAGAGTCGCAATGTCTAGGCAAGTCTAGGTGGTTAGGCGGGCACTTAGGTAGATCTAGACGCTATTTCTTATTTTTAAAATGCTTAGGAATTAATCAGGACAATAGCCAATCACCTAGCGCACCTTGGCAGCCCTGAACGGGGCTTTTTAGAACACTAGTTGGAAGAAACGGTTTAATTTTGGCAATTCATTTCTCTGAAACACAAACCTCTATGCCCCCACCCTCGGTTTGTTAGGACAATTTCAAAGGTATCTTGCAATACTAGTTGTGTGACATATGATCTTCGTACCTCAAAAACTTAAGCGTTTAAAGAATAAGTGGCACTATAAGTAAACACTCTTTTCATGTAAAATGACATCATGTAACGTTAATTTAAACTTAACCAACAGATAAAATTGGGTAATTAAGGCTAGTGATGTATTTCTTTTGTGGGTATGTCATTCTTCTTTAATGAAGCTTAAAGTCGTAACATTGCTTACAAAAATATAAAATAAAATAAAAAGTGACGTGTAAAACCTCAACCAAGCGAAAGAAGTTGATTTGCATGGCCAACCCTAAATCCATGGGAAAAGGGAAAATTTAAAGGATAGATAGAGTTCTCACGTGTAAAGAGAAGGAAAAAGGGGTTTTTTTATTTTTTTATTTTTAATATCTCTCTCACTCTTTAAATCCCCTTCTTTCTGCTTTTGCAACAACATGGAGAAAACTTTCAACGTTAGCCACATTGAAGTTCAGTACAAGCCAGTAAACTCTCAAGGAAATTTGGAAAAGACTTGCAAGGGCAAAAGGCCTTCTAAAGCATGTAGCTCTCATCCTTTTTCCTCTTTTATATTTCGCGTGTGGAGACATTCTGAGTGCTTAATCTTGCAGCCACTCTTTCAGTAACCCTTTTAGTTATCGTACGTCGTTAGTTTCACTTATTTGTTGTTATTTTAATTATATTTTGGTTTTTACGGGTCTAGCTTGATTCGATTGGTTAGCTGGAAGCCTGGAACTGCATAACCAAGGCCTGCATGTTTGCATAATTATGTGATGTTTTCTGTAAACAGCAAGGTATCGTGATTACAACTTTTATCCAAGTTTGAGGGTACATAAATTGTAGTTCCTCCTTTTCACCTCCCCATTTCTTTTAGGTCAAATTCCCCATTAAGAGGTAGCTATTAGGCTTAAATTATGACTAGGTATGTGTAACAATGTATCATTTCAGAGGAAAAAAAGTTTGAGCTTGGTCAAGGCGACCTTATTAAAGGGAAACATTTGGGACATAAAAGCCTATGGTAAACCCTAAACCATATGTCATACAATAGGCAACCTAATTTGGTATCAAATTTGCAATTCATGAGATTCGAACCTAAGACCTCTCACTTCGTATGTGTAACAATGTATCATTTCAGAGGAAAAAAAGTTTGAGCCTGGTCAAGGCGACCTTATTAAAGGGAAACATTTGGGACATAAAAGCCTATGGTAAACCCTAAACCATATGTCATACAATAGGCAACCTAATTTGGTATCAAATTTGCGATTCATGAGATTCGAACCTAAGACCTCTCACTTCCAAGTGAAGAGAAATATCACCAGACCATAGTACTGAGTGACACAATTTTAAATCAAATAAAACTAAAAAGTACATCAATATAAATTAGTCCGACTTTCCCCTTATTCTCAACTCTCCTAGCATGTGACAATCTTGGTGCATTCAACTGTGGAGAAAATTGAACAGCAAGCCATGCTCTTGTGCATGTGCTTCAGTGACATCTTCAAGCTCATGATCTCATGATCCCTGTCAATCCCTGTCCAAATTATTCTGGGTGGCTGCTGCTGCATTCTTCTGTGTGCCTCGAATTGCCTTTACTCAACGTAGCTTAGTATTCTCTTGTAAACCAGGTAGGATCACCGGCGATACCGTGAAAAGCCGCCAGACTCATCATTTCAAGACCACATTTAAGCTTCTCGCAGATGATTTCAGCTCTGCGAACCTCCTCGGGAAGAAGCTCCCTCTAACCATTATACCAATTCGAAACAATTTCAAAGCATTTATCCATTTGGGGATGAAAAGTTTCACCATCATATACACCATGAGATGAACCCGCACATCATTAGCCCAACTCATGACCCAACAAACTCATCAACCCTCTAGTTTGGAAGGTTCACGCAACTTTGGAAGTGTTCATCTACGCGTTAGCTGTTCCCAACTGGCTGTATCACACATTCTTCCAAGGTGAGAGGTGAAGAAAGTTGAAGTTCCACAATAAAATCATTCTTCCAAGCCCAACCTCTTATAAGCTATTTCAAGGTTTCTCTTTCCAATGTGGGACTCTTTCACCATCACATCCTCACACGCCCCCTCACATATGGCAAATTTTTAAGCCAAACAAGTGGACGACACGAATTTGGTGACGTGGAGCACATGTGGCCATTAGGATTCACACGTGGACCAACCTGCTCTGAACCATTAAGATAGTTGAGGTTACACCATAAAGTAATTGGCAATATAGGGAGTAGTCCAACCTCTTATAATAAGCTCTTGTGAGGTTTCTCCTTTTACCAATGTAGGACTCTTTTACCTTCACATCCTCACACACACCCACTCATGTGTGGCGAATTTTCAAGCCAAACACGTGGACAATACCAATTGGGTGATGTGGAGCACGTATGACAATTGGGATTCACATGTGGGCTAACCTGCTTTGATACATGAAAAAAATTGAGGCTTCACCATAAAACGAATTGGCAATATGAAGAGTAGTCTAACCTCTTATAAGTCCTTACAAGGTTTCTCCTTTCACCAATGTGAAACTTTGTTACCTTACATCCTCACACGCCCCCTCACGTATGGCGAATTTTCAAGCCAAACACCCAATGTGGGACTCTTTTACCTTACATCCTCACACGCCTCCTCATATGTGGCGAATTTTCAAGCAAACACGTGGACAACACGATTGGGTGACGTCGAGCACATGTAGCCGTTGGGCTTCACACGTGGGCCAACCTGCTCTGATACCATGAGATTCCATCATAAAACCAATTGGCAATATGGGGAGAAGCCCAACCTCATATTAAACCTTTGCAAGGTTTCTCCTTTCACCACTGTGAGACTCTTTTACCATCACATCCTCACACGCCCTCTCATGTGTAACGATTTTTCAAATCAAACACGTGGACAACACAAATTCGATGACATGGAGCACGTTTGGCCGTTGAACTTCATACGTGGTCCAACCTACTCTAGTAGTGTGAAAAAAGTTGAGGTTCCATCATAGAACCAATTGTCAATATAGGGAGTAACCCAACTTCTTATAAACCCTTGCAAGATTTCTCTTGTCACCAATGCGAAACTCTTTTACCGTTACATTCTCACAAGAGAACCGTATTAGCAAATCCAACTTGTGTCCCAAGTATGTTTGCCATGGATGCATGAATAAGAACCGTGTCTGAATGGAATTCTCACAAATCAACAGTTTCCTTCTGTTTGAGCAAGACTACCGTATCCAATATGGCATCAAGGACACGAGGACGCAGTAGATTCTCCCGAGACCTCAAAACCGAAGCATTAGTTCAGGGTTCTTGCCCTGCCGAGTATTGACAGCAGAAATTCTCATTGTTATCATCAATAGAATTGGTTCTTTTTCGATATCTAAACGACGAAGTGAATTCAACTATTAACGACATCATGAACATCAAAAGAAACATGGTATTCTCCTTCCATACAAGCAAACACCAGCCTATCATGCCGCAAACAGATTACACACCCAACGAACAGTGCAATTAGTGTACAATTCCACACATTTACTTAATTAGGCAAATTAAACTTGCCACTCCCTTATGAAGAAATGAAGCCCGACGCGGATTTCGCAATAAAAGCAGCTACTTGGACTAAACTAACTAAAATTGAATCATAGAAACAAATTCTAAACCAGTAATTTTAACTAATATGAACTCATAACTACAAAATTACGCAACGGCGTGCTTGTGGTAATGGATCTCTGGAATCTCAAAAAAGAGCAATGAAAATAAACTAAATTTTACAGGAATGAATTCATTCGTATTTGAATTGGTTTCAAATTTTCAGTTTTCAGTTTTGGTTTTTACTTTTTACTTTTTTGAAAACTAAAAGTAGTTACTAAATGAGTTTTCAATTTTCAGTTTTAAAATAAAAACAAAAACTGAAAACAAAATGAATATGAAATTCTTTAAAAAATAAGGAAAAAACATGATTTGACACCACTTGCAACTTAATTACATACAATTGTTTCATTTATGTCCTTTCTATATCTTTCTTACAAACATGTGATGAGAGAATGTACGAAGTTTTTATCATGCTTCTCGCATGATAAGGTAAGGTTGGGCGCTATCACTCTATCCCTTCACACAGCTAAAGCAAAGTGCCAAAACTTTTGAGCTGGGACTTGATATCTTAGTTGATCCCACTGTATATTACTCCAACCTTGAGATTTATATATGTGCCCTACACAATATTTTCCCTGACATGCATCAATAATGGCCAGCTTTGACAGTAGTCTCTTCCTCTGACGACAAACTTAACAATCTAAAGTTGGTTTTCTCTGCTAAAATTATGGTGCATGACACACCATATGTACAAGGTCACTGGACACTTAACAAAGGAGATAATTTTTACAAGTGTCTAACACGTTTTTCTTTATTATTAGTCATTAAATTAAATAAATTTAACAAAAACAATGATCACAATTAAATATATACATATATATATATATGTAAGCCTTTAAAAGATCTGTGTTTATCATTTTCCCTTAACAAACGACACCCTATATACACGCTGGAAATTCAAAGAGGAAAAATTAAGGGGTGGGTGTAGCTTCAATTCCATACAGCCACATAAATCCAAATTATTCAAAGTGCATCCATGCTCTTGTGTCATGAATTGTAGCAGGTAACGGCATTGAAAGGAACTAAATTAAAACTGAGTGATATATAGGTGATTTCCGATTAAGCTTGGAGGTAAAGTTGGAGTTCTACCATAAAATTAATTGACAATCTAATAAATAGTCTAACTTACGTATAAATTCATGTAAGGTCTCTTCTTTCATTAATGTGAGATTCATTCACAACAACTACCCCTTACGTATGGCGAACTTTCAAGCTTAACACGTGAACAATACAAAAGGGGTAGTGTGGAGTGCATGTGGCCGTTGGACTTCACATGTGAGACTACCTACTTTGATACCATGAAGAAGTTGAAGTTCTACCATAAAAATAATTGGCAATCTAGCGAGCAGCCAACTTACTTATAAACTCATACAAAGTCCCCTTCCTATCATTGTGAGATTCATCCTCAACACAATCTTTAGGAATTTTACCACCATTGATTGTTTCTTCATTGGGACAACGATGTGTGAGGAAATTTTTTGTAATGAAGCAGACGGGTGAGAGACACTCACCGGTGCTACTTCAATGCCGTAAAAGATTGTTGAACGGTGGTGATGAGTATGTAAATATAGAAGAGAAGTGCTAATGTTAATTGCATGTGATAATTTTACTGTGGCATTAATGGTCAGTATCAGCTCATCTAGCTATCTCATTCATAGGTAGCATTCCCTAGGCCTAGCTATTTAGTGTGACATAAAATGTAGACGAATGTTGTGCTCATCTTGTCGACAACATAATTGATTGTTACCTCCGACACTAAGACGATGAAAAGTGGAATTGGCAATGTGACAAAGATGACAACTTCAGTAAGCGCGCGTTACGATCTATTGCTATCATTAATACCTAAATGATCATCCCCTCTCCCCACCATTATCTAATGCGAAAATGAATGTGGAAAACTAGAGAGAAATCGTAAGGGAAATAAAGTAGATAAAATTAATGAATTAATGTTCATTAACTGTGTGCATTGTAGCAAACCGCTGGTACTAAGTGTAATTAGGTACATATACTTATTAGGCTTCTCCTTCTGTAGCTTATACTTTTGAAACCACCAAATGTTGGTCACCTTCGCCAGAACTTCCAGTTGTTGAGTATTGAATCACTAGTATATATGTTGATTAGACCAAGAGTCTGCGGTTTAATAATCATTTTTTGTGTATGTGCTATAGATGGAGTAAAAGTATGAAAAATGCAGAGAAAAACTTGGCACACATGGAGTAACAAGGTGGCCTCTGCATTAGTCACTTGCAAATATATATTAGTCACAGTATGTACATAGATAATTCTTAATTACGTCGAGAACATTAACGGGATTTCTGTATGCAAGTGGATATTTGGCCAAGTCTACGTACCTCATCATGTGCATTAATGTAGAAGAAGTGCATATATTAATTCCTAATTAGTAAAAGTTAATTATATATGTTCCGCAACATAGTTTTACTTGTTTCCGTTATAAATTACAATTCTAAGCGCCAAAATCACAATCAAATAGAGTTATTTTGTACCAAATCACGATGGATTTTTGGGATTTCCTAAATAAATAAACCAAGTTATCCATGCATGTTAGATACATGATTGATTTAATAAGGATTGGTGTGAGTTTTATTTTTCCAATTCATTCAATTGTATAATTATATGCGGTATACCATTTTGTGTTTTGCATGCATTGAAAAATCTCTCCTCTGGTAGATACGTAACTTATGTTTAGTCCAAGTTCTCACTCAGAATTATCAATCTTTCATATATATGGATTCATATGAGCTAGCTAGATCATAATTAAGTACTCAAAGTATTTTATTAACAACTCGATCAGATCACCATAAAAAATTTAAAAACAAATTAAAACCCTTCCAACGGTTTTTCCGTTATAGTTAGGGAGCTGGTTTTATCATGAATAATATTGTTAATTTATATCTTTGCTGATCTCTAACGAAAACCAATAGATTAGTAACTAAACAAATAATAGTTAGTTAAAATAGATATAATGAACATGTGCACTGTGCAGTTCAAATTGTTCACAAAGTTTTGTACTTTAGTTTGGAACTTAATGCTATAAAATCGAAGATGAATTTTTCTTTAGTACTTGCACTCACTCATAATCGGAATGTAATCATTGAATTTGATTCAATAGCTTTTATATTGTTAGATCAAATTAACGATACAAATTGCGTCGGCACTGAATTCTCGTCGGTACTAATTAAAGAAAAATCGCAGTTTGATTGGCAACGGAGGCTAATCAGAAACAAAGAAATTAAAAGTAAATGGTCTACCCATTGAGTCCCACATGGTCTCAGAACAAGAAACATTGAACCTGTCGAAAACTCTTTCTCCCCTACCATCCACATATACACACTCACAAAATTTGAGTGCACCCAAGTGAACAAGAGTAAACACTCGAAGCTTGTCCAGTTGCTGCAGCTTCTTTTTCGGCGTGCAACGAGGGCCGAGCCTTATTAGCTTCTCTCTCTCTCTCTCTTTCTCTCTCTCTCTCTCTCTCTCTCTCTCAGGCAATTCATGTGCTATGTATCTCTGTAATTCTAATGAACCAGAGGTCCAGATGTCACGCTGTCCTAGACCATCACTCACATGCCAATGTATGCATATAAAGCAAGGCACTTCAGACTTCTCCTTAATCCAAACGCCCTCTTATTACCTTCTTACAAAATATTTGATGTCTCTGCTATCCAGTGAATCCACTTGCAAAATTAGTGTGCTTCTTTTTCTTTTTGCCTCTCTAACACTCAAAGACAAAACTAATAGTCAACATTTTCTTTGCAATATCAATATGTGTGTGTGTGTGTGTATTATATTATTTTCAGACTTTCATCATTCCAAATTTAAATTGAAGTCGCACAAATAATTTTGTGCACACATTAAAACTCTAAATTAATAGCAGCCATATATGTCCACATTATAACCCTGATTAACCCTAGAGACCAAGTTTCAAAGTTTTACGAGTATCATAACTTACAGTCATCATGGATTGTAATAACTAGTAGTAGTACGTAGTAATCCCAGTAATGGATCAATTCCACGCAAATTATTTTTCGTGGTTGAGATGTGTAGAATGCCAATCCAGCATGAATCCGCGTTGTGCCGAGTGGAAGATCAAGGGTGGCCCTACACCGACAGAGGCTGCTGCTGTTGCATGGTTCAATTTCAAAGTGTTCCAAGTCAGACTAATCAGTGAGGTGTAGATTATTTTGTTATATGGAAGCAATGGTTGCATGGTTTGAATAGAAGCATCATCTATAGACATCATCAGCGTCAATGGCTCAATGCTTCCCAGCTTTCACCACCACACAAGGTCTCCTCATGAATTCGTAGAGACTCCCGGTGGCCTGGTCTCTATTTGGGGTTACACCGACGGACCCCCAATAGAATTAAGTCGTGACAGTGATGTACTGGTTAAAGTTTACTAAGGTTTAATGTATGTTGGCCAACTTCTAGGCTGGGATATATATGATGGTTAAAAAACTAATCGATAAAACAAACATTAATTAATCTGAAAATTTAACTTTTCCCCTCCAAACTCATTTTGTCTAGCCACCCATCATAATATATTTATCTGAATAAAACCCAATAATTAGGATCCAACTAAGAGTCTTACTAAATTAAGTTTGTGTGTACCTATTTTTTAATTTTTACAAAATTGATTTACCTACTTCTTTTTATGGTATTAGTATAGACAATATGTAGAATATATGTCCGTAATATTTGATCGAATTAGGTTTTGGACTAGGGGAGTTCACACAAAAAATAAAATATGTATAGGAGATTTGGTGGCATGATTTTGTAAACAAACACAAATTCATGGACATCTTTTATATATCCAAAAGGACATCATATTTAAAATTTGAATTTTATTTAGAAGTTATAATATATGTAGGTTTATATATCACTTCATCATTACTTGTTAACCAAACAAAGGATGAGGAAAAAAATGATTTACAAATCCTATTGCACTGACACAAAAACAAAGAACAAGAATACAAACTACCAAGGCTAAACGTAAAAAGCTACATCGTGCCAAAACTTAATTTTTACTCACGAAGACACAAGTTGTATTTATGATGACCTAATTTTGAACAAGTAGGAAGGAAAACCCTAGTAAATAAAAGGAAAACAATCTTAAGGACCTAATACGTAAAATACCCTAACTTAAAATACATCAAATTGCTAGTTTTTCGAACACTGGTATAAAATATATTTACGTTAACAGTAATGCTAGGGAGATCAAAATTTTTAAACTAAATTTGTAAACTAAATGATGTGGTTGTAGATGATTGGATTATTAATTAAGTGATGATTAATGTACAATTGTTTCTTATTGGTGATACATCATTTGGTTTGCAATTTGGATTAAAAAATTTAATCTCTCTAGCATTACTCTTATGTTAATCGTCCATGCTTGTGTGTCAATCTCTATGCATGTGCATAAATCTACTGTTAGAGTTCAACACATGAACGACTGAAAATTACTCTCACACTCACGCGTAAATTAGTGCTTAAAAAACAGAAATTTCAAATCGAGACGTGAGGGTAAATGCTCTTCCTACGGATAGAGCTACAAACTTCCCACTGCTTGTTTAGGTACACGCTCATTGTTCGTAGGATAACCTGAAAACAAGAAGATAAAGAAAAAATGGATGAGACGAGGATTTAGGTGGCTGACCAATATGTAGGAACTCTAGAGGGAAAAGGGTATCGTAATATCCACGCTCCAATAAAGTATAAATTTTAGTTTCTAAAATTACGGCTGCCAAGGTTTTTCTTCAATATAATAAATAAATAAATTAAAAAAAAATCTTCAATGGTTGCACGTACGTTACACTACATGTGTTACATAACAGCAATCCGGAAGAGTAGATTACTGTAAGACCGTGACTTCACGGAATCGAACGAAAATAAACCCACAAAAAATATAATATGATAACTTAGAACTGTGGATCAAATTACTCATTGCAGGTTTGGATCTTGAGTCAAAATTAATTTAATTGAACTTATCTAGAAAGCAAGCATGAGCAAAGGGTGGTGAACTTAAGTACGAGATCAAAAATCGAAAATCGAGAGATAAGGAGAAAGTCAAATGTTACTAAGATTTTACTCGAAATTTTAAATTAATCTGGTGTCGTTAATTGTATTCAACTTGTTGTACTTGTAATTCATAAACAATTGTCGCTTCCAATTGGTGAATCCACAACAGGTTTTGTCGGTGTAAGGTCGGCATTGAAATGCACAATGGTGACACAACTGACGCCGCCGCCGCCACGACCACCGTTCGTGGCTTCAAATAAAAGCAATCCAAGCAATTCAAGCACTGGCGGCTGGCACCACTGTTAACTACGGAAAGAGATCCGATCCATTATTCCTTCAAATCTATCAAATTCAATAATCTGGTTTATTAAAATTTGATACAACAGTTAAAGTTATTATAACTTTTGAAAAGGCTCTTTATTTGTAACCGTTTAATCAAATTTCAATAATCCGAATGATTGAACTTAGTGAAAAGGATCCGGACCGTTAACTACTTGTTTAATGTTTATGTTTTGTACTTTCATCACATCCATAAGCATTGTTCGATGCTTTAACACAGTAATTAAATAATTCATCTTGTAATTAATTACATAGAAGATGAGATACTGTCTCTATTCGGCATTAGTAGGTTAAAACTTATTGATGAACATCAGTTGACAAAGAATGAGCTGACGATCACGACAAAATGTGCTAATCAGGCAGCAAGAATAAATGTTGCAAATTTGAGCTCCAGTCGTTTCTAAGATAAAGATGACGCGCATCAAACTCACAGCTGACAGCTTTGTCATGACTTTTGCATTTTTCGGCCAAACTTCATCAGTTATAGTGTCTTACTAGGGTTTAAAGTTTTAACTTTAAGGACGTATTCGATATTTAAAATTATTTAATTCTATTCCTATTTAGGCATTATTATCTATCAATTATCAATCAATAAAATGTGAAATTTTCTTATACTTTATGTGGATTCTACAATTGTTGACTAATGTTTCCCTTGTCACGCTGCGTCAGGTATTTATTTGTTGAAAGGTAAGGATCAACAAATTGATCAAAATTCGTCTCTGTTGATGTGCATAGATTTTGTTAGGCAGTGATGATTGTTTTGTATTATTATTGGTCATATCATGATCAGTATATGCTATGATTATTATGAATCACGCACTCCCCCAAAAATGGTTCTTCCACTAACTACATGTCATTATTTTATTTTATTTTTGAATAAATGATATTATTTAAATTAATGGGATGAAAGAATGAGTTAAGTCTTACAATAGACTAATAATAACGTGATTCAAATTCGTCTTTGACTAAAATTAAACCTAAGAGCTCTCCCTTACAAATAAAAATAAATACCATTAAATTATAATACTAAGTGACAATTACATGTAATTATTGAGATATTCATTTTGTCGCATTAAATTGCATTACCATGTCTGTTGAAACTGAAAGTAGTCCTTTCGTGGCAGCAGCTAGGGAGCAGGCGTTGAAGATAAAGGAAGCAGATTATTTGCCCTCTCATTTTCCGTGCCCTCTTATTTTGTATTATCACGGTTAAGTCACGTTAATATTTTATATTATTTTTTTATATAGATAATAAGATAAAAAATAATAATAATATAAAATATTAACGTGACTTAACCGTAATCACACAAAACAGAAGGACACAAAAAGTGAGAGGGCAGAGAATCTGCCGACGATAAATCATGTCCTCCTAGGGTTCATCCTGATTCCTATCCCCACCACTCCAAAAGATTCTAAACGACGGTGGTTTGGAAAAAAAAATAAAAGGAAAGGGCTTGAAAGGAGAGAAGAGGAGCCTTACCATCCACCCACTTTCACTTTTATGTATTTTCTTTACTTATCCAAACAAAGTTCCTCCGACAAATTGTTCTAATAAAACCTAAGTAACACCTTTTTCGTTCCACTTAGCCACCAGCGCAGCAGTAGTGTATTGAGTGTGCTCTTTCCAATCAATCGTTTCTCCGTTTGCGTGTTCATAAATTGTTCATATCATCTTGATTTTTGCAGAGTTTGGTTGTGGTTTGATCGATCAAGATGAAACAAAGTTATATTCCCTTGAACCAATCGTCATGCTGATGCAAACGCATACGAGAAATAGTGTGTGGGATATATGATTGTGATAGACATGGATATATATTGAAGTTGCCCAATTCGAATTTATTATAATTTTTTTTTTTGCTGGATGAAAAATAGAAAGCAACCTAAAGAAAACGTTCCAAGCATAATCAAAAGTCTTAAAATAATGAATATCTTCAAGCATGTTGCAATCAATTTAATTATATAGCTGCTAATTCCTCTTAGTATTCCTTGTACACTTATTTTATCATATATCAAGCATAAATGGCATGGTGTTCTTTTTCTACGGCCAAAACGAAAGAAAACCTAAAGGACTCCTAACTTGAATCTTTAGTCCAATGCTAATTTATTTTCAATGTGGGAATCACTTTTAAGTTCGAATTTTCTCAATAAGTGAGATTTTTAGTTCAATGGCAACTGAAAGTCAACGACGATAAAATAATCCACGCACATGGTTGTTAATTTATTGTGACATATTAGTGTATGGAGATCAATCACGTTGGATGACTGCTTTGGTGAGACATGATAATCACTTACTATTTTTCTCAATTTTTACATTCTTCTTTATCTTTCTAATTAGATTCAATGAATCAAAAGAATAAAAATTAAATTAAATACAAATGTTTAATAAAAAAAATAGTGTGTACTTATAATATTCATTTTGAGTAGTAGAATTAGACACGAAACTTGAATTTTTATCTAAGTGATTGATTGATTGATAATATTCGTGTCTTATGCCGATTTATTTTGATTAGCTAGTACATGCATTTTCATACGCAACTTTACTTGCTAGTGGAAAAAGGGTTTCGTTTCAAATCAAGAAGAGAAGTTTCACTACTTTTAAGTACGCACCCAACATTGGACTGCATGTTACACACGTGCATGGCAGCTGGCGGAGGACCTTTGACCGTTTAACGTTAAATTAGTTCAAAACATAATCAAGAATAACAATGTTTAGCAATTGCTGTCATGTCATCGTCATATGATCGATAGCATGACAATATCACATAAGAAAGAAGTTTATGAAATTTCGCTTAGGATTCATTATTATAGAGATTTAACGTGAAATAAAATACTGAATATTAACTACTGGATGTCCTTTTTTTTTTTAATTATTTTTTATTCGAGCTTGAAACTGACAGTGTAAAATAAATTTACACATGCGGAGTTCGTCACATAAACTTACACAGATGAAACTTATCACATACATAACAGATTGATATAGTTTATGTTCTGAATTAGGACTGAATATATGTGTATATTAAAATAATTTTAGAGCTTGCAATAACAAGGTAAAGAAGATTCGCCACCTTTAATTACAAAAGAAAATAAGTCCATTTCACATGGGAGGAGAATCGGGCGTTTCTCGGTAATCATTTCACATGTTTAAAAAATAATGGAACAGCCAAATCTTGTGGAATGGGCCCTGTATTAGAGCTTAATTAGCTCCCATCGAACATGATCCATGTGGTTTAGACAGTACGCTTGAGCACAGTCGTACAGGAGAAGAAATGCTGGTGTAAAAATTAAAACAGGAGAAGAAATGCTGGGCAGAGAGTTCATTTTAACCCTCTGGCCCTCCAAGATTCTCCAAGATATTAATATTTTAATGAACAGTATAGGGTCATATTTGCCTCCGTCTCCAACCGAGAGCCAGAGGGCCAGAAAACTCGTTTTAGCCCTGTCACAAAAAACGGTCTCCAATCAAGGGTCAAACATAATTTATTATTTAAAAACTACAACTTAAATGTTGTTTAAGTTTCATGTTGTTAAATTTTTTTTTTTTTATGTTGTATAATTTTTATGTTGGTTAATGTTATTAATATTGTTTAATGTTGTTTCATGTTACTTAATTTAATTTAATGTTGTATAATGGCTTAGGAGGTTATAGAAAAAAATAGAATTAAAAAAAATATGAAACAAATTTTGTGAAATAGAAGTTATAGGAAAAAATAAAATTAAAAAAAAATGAAATAAATTTATAAAATAAAAGTTATAGGAAAAAAAAAATAGAATTAAAAAAAATATATATGAAAAATAGAAGTTATAGGAAAATTTTTGTAAATAAAAAAAATTAATAAAACTGTTAAAAAAATATTCAAAGAATTCCTGTCGGTTATAACCGACAGTAATACATTTATATTAGTAATACAAATGTATTCCTGTCGGTTATAACCGACAGGAAATCCAACATAAGCAAAAAAAAAATGGCCAGCCCCGAGCTGGCTGCATGCAGCCAGCCCTCCAGCCCTCTAGCCCTCTCCGATTCCATGGGGCTCACTCAGATTCCAGAGCCCTCTGGCCTAACCCTCGGTTGGAGACGGTTTTCGGGCTATTTTCGGCCCTCTGGACCCTTCGGTTGGAGATGGCCTAAGGAAAAGAAAGGAAGATGATGTTTGCTTGTTTTAACCTACTTTTCCATTGAAAAGATGTACAGATACTAGGTTAGGCAAATCCATTCATCCCCTTATTAAGAAATTGGGAAAAACTTTTATACACCATCTACTGGCGTAGTGTGTGTAGTCGAATTTTAAAATTACCTTAAGAATTTCGGCGGTGTTACATACACGGATACACCATTTGATTACAACTACCAGTCAAATTCTAACTTGAGTTAAAGCACAAATTTGATTGGTGCCACATCATTTAGTGCGCAAATTTGATGCATAAATTTGATGTGAATAATATTATTCTTAAACATTATAGAAGCCGAGACCACACTTTACATCATAGACACCAAATTTGATTTATCTTTCAACTTAATTTGAATTGGGCACATGAGTGAATTCGATCGAATTGTAAACTGGAATTGAATCTCTAGTCCATACTAAAAGGGGTGAAATTTAGAGGGCTTGAGGGATTATCTTGGTAGGTAGTCATTTATGGGGTTGAAGTTGATGGTGTTGGTATGCGAGGGAGGAGGGACCAAGACTTGACGGTTTGGTACAAATAATATATGGTGGCCTAAATACTTTCATGAGAGGTCTGTTTCTTTTGAGGGGTCCATATTTATATATTATATACCAATTAAGCACTAGGTCTGGTTATCCAAATTCGCTTTATTCATTTGGTCATTCAACATCAATTATTAAAGCGTAATATTCTTCTTAAACTTTGGATACTAAACCTTACCAACGTACACTACTTCATAAACCCTATCTTAGACCGATTACATATCACTTGCCCAATTAATACATTCCAAGTAGTTCTTACTTATTGAGAGCATATTTTGGCAAGTGGTATTTTACCACAACAATGGAAAGATACTGAGCCTTTGCATTTAACATTTAATCTAATAAAATTTATCGTTTAACAAAAAAAAAAAAGCATATTTTGGAAGAAAACAAATCAATTCAATAATTATTGTTTATTAGACCTTTGATCTCAGGATTTTCCCCCGAACAAATAAAAATAAATTGCCAATAAACCGACTAAACAATGACACACTCAATCCCTTTTTTCTTTCTAGAAACGGGATTTGCTTTTCATCACAGCAATCCACCATTTCGGAGATCAGGAAGCTCACATAGGCATTTCATCATTTCTTTGGTCACCATCATGACTAGTATCAGAAGACGAAAACAATGACACACTTAATCGGTAATTTGATTACATCTAAGTAAGAGTTAGCATTCAGTGAAAACACAATTCGGTGGCTTATGAATTATAATCCATGTAAACATTATCTTAGATTTGAACCCGTCAATCCAACAATGATGGAAGTGCTCACTTTAAAAGCAAGTTAACATTGTAAAAAATTTCTTGATGGTCTCCTAATTATTTTGTTGAACAATCACAAAGTCTTTATGCAATAGGTTGTTAAGGAAGTGTCTCAATCTAAAGTTATTCCACAAATGTTTCGAAAAATATGTGAAGTCATAGATTCAACCCAAAAAATTCATGTTGTATTCTAATAAGTTCTTCGTGCTTGTCTTGAGCATTGAAAGGCATTAAATATTTTCAGTTCTTCGTTTTTCTCAAAATTATGATGTTTTTATTTTTTATATAAAAATGGCCTCAATTTATTTGCCCGCACAGGGCCTTCGAAATCAATGAACCGGCCCTGAGTGCATTATTGGATCTTACTAAAAAAAATGAAGGTCCTTAATGACTAAACTTTGATGTGAAGGGTCAAGGTATAACTCATATGACCTTCCATAAAAGTGCAAGGCTAAAGGGGTGAGTGTGGAGGCATTGAGTGCCTCCTAAATGCACCAACCATGGACACATTTAGAGGCATTTTCTCCATGTTCGGCTAATTTGTATTGACCCCCACTCAAACCCTATAGTTCCAGGACCTTCTACTTTGCCTATATATTTAAGATTGGACATTAGCTTTTTACAAAGACGTTGATGAAAAAGGCATGTTCTTCCGAGAAAGTACTATAGCTAGGCCAAAACTAAGCTCCACTAAACTAGTTGATGATTACATTATGATCTCAATTAACAACATAAGAAAAGAAAATTAATTACATGAAAGGATGTAAAGAAATACTAGAAAGCTTGAAGCTCCAATTATCAACAAAACGAGTGTGCCAATTGAATCCATTGGCTTTTGATTCTTTAAATCTATTAAGCTAGAAAAACGTAATTATCAGGACCTATGAAAAGGCAAAAGGTAAAACAATTGAATAAATATTTTTCTTGGTGTACATAATTTTTAGTTAATAACAAAAATTCTTTTTTTTTTTTTTTTCGGTGATCGAATCCAATATATTTGGTTAGGAAATGTGACTATCGATCTGAACTAATAATACTAAGTAGGAGGGACATAAAGTTATGTTAAAATTTATTATTATTAAGGAGATGAAAAGAGTTCGAAACTATACAATAATTTAGGAAAAGACGTAACTTTGAACCCGAAATATGGATCCAGTTAAATTTACGTGCATGCATAGATTATCATCATTACGTTCATGATGAATCTGTCACAATGGGGTTCGTTCATAATGAATCTATCATTACGGGATCCACTAAATATGCAAGGACAATAGTAAGTTTGATACTAAGTTGTGCTTTGTTGAGAGTAGACTAACGACAATTTATAAAAATGTATCTATAATATTTTATAGTTTTTCTTGTAAATTGATATTTTAATTTTGAGGAGAATTTTGTTAAGTCACATGATGAGCCAAACATAATAATTAACATTAAACTTGACATTTACGTCCTTACCTTTTTGCATGGGTAATGAACGAGTTAACATGACATATTCAAGATGATATCCCTTGATATATGCTTTTGTAGATGATATAGTACTGATAAATGAAACACAGGGTGGTGTAAATGTGAAGCTTAACATTTGGAGGAAATGTTGGAATCTAAAAGTCTTTGCCTAAGTAGGACAAAGATAGAGTATATGGAGTGCAACTTCAATGGGAGTGGGGGTCCAAATGAGATACGAGTGAGGATTTGAGATCAAGAACTACCAAAGAGTGAAGGCTTTCGCCATCTTGGATCATCTTGTAAACGAACGGAGAATAAATGGAGATCTTAACTATAAAATACCAAATGGATGGATGAAATTGAAGAGTGCATCGACTGTGTTGTACGATTGTTGTACGCCACTAAAACTCAAGGGAAAATTTTAAAGGATGACAATAAGGCTAGCAATGCTTTATAGGACAAAATGTTCAGCGGTCAAAAATCAACATGTGGAAAAAATGAAGGGAAATACCCAAAAATGGGACAATTTCTTAATGTTGGGTAAAAAATAGGACAAACCGGCCATGCACACCATGCACAGTGGTGGAGCTAGGATTTCTTGTGAGAAGGGGCCTCACACAAGTATAGAAGAAGAAAAAACGAATAGTGGTTATAAAATTACAAATGCAAAACAACATAATATTACATCCAAATAATTAAATAGTCAAAATTAACATATCCATAGATAATTTTATCTATTCATGGTAATCATAATTATCCTCAATGAATTTCATATTTTGAGACCGCATGATGTCATCTATACTATTGAAAGAATTATTAAATTCAAAAGAGAGAATTACTAAAAATTTGCAAATCCTAAAACTCAAGTAAGAGGTTGGATAGAAAGAAACAAATGTTTTATAGAGGATAATAGAGTTTTACAAACCTTATCGTTCTTTATTCAATAAATTTGAGATTTGGAATGGTTAAATATATGAAATTCAAGAAGAATAAGGGAATAACTCTGCCAATGTGTAAGTGAAAGAATTTTTTTAAAATAAAAGTGAATGATGGGTTTAATTTAAATGTTATTGATTTGTGATCAATGACGATTTAAAATATTATACTTAATTTTGGGATGGAATTTGTTGATTAAAAATAGATAATGATTGGATTTGTTTAAAGTGTTGAGAAGGGTTGCAAAGCAAGGTATAATACTAATCTTATTTTTACAAGTGAAGGTAGGCCTAGGACTACTCTAGTCCTAGTATGCTTCCTTCATAACCATGCACAAAATCGAAATTATTAAAACACCCATATATAAATGGGTTATTTCCTCCCATTTTCTGATTTTTCTCTCTCTATTCTCTCTCATTTCCTCCATCTTCTCTCACTTTCCCCCTCATGTACTTTCTCTCCCCTTCTCACTGTGCACATACGGTGCACTGTCATCTCGACCAACACCGTCCAAATCGAAGCCACCATTAGTTTCATCTCAACCTTATAAGTCCAAAACTCCTAGCCTTGTCACGAATCTCATCCCCTATCGTTAGGATCGCACCTCAAGCAGGCTGGGAGTTTTTCAACCATTTCCGGCAACATAACAAACAACTGAGGCTCGAGACCACCACCACTGGACTTGCATTGTGGGTGGGAACAAAGACCAGTCATTAAATGCTAGTGTTTTATTGGATGAATTTTTCAAGATTAGCTCACTGTATGTACACAACATGAACATGATATACTCACAGATCTGAACCAACCCAAAAACCAGAGCTCACAACTCTCTTTTCGAAATCAAGAAAATGATGTCATCACCTATGACGTAACCACCATTGTGAAATCCCGTTCCTGAATTTCATTATTGCAAACTATATTTGTATTAAGGAGATTTTATATTATTTTTGGGAATTTATATTAATTTTATATTTTAATTACTTAATTACAAAGTTTGAAATTTTAAAAATAATTATTTAAATCCGTAGACCTTCAGGGGTCACTCTTAATGTTTTCGAATTGAGCTCAACCCCATGCACATAGGCGAAGGCCATTCGTGAATTGGGATGAGAAAAGAGAAGTTATGGACGTTAGAAATTTCTTAAATAAAATAGGGATTTAATATTTTTAGGGGTTCCTACTAATTTGGGAAAAGACCAATAAGAGGAGAAAAAAAAAAAAAAAAAAAAAAAAAAAAAAGCTGCCAAATGGCAGCAAGAGATAGGGGAAGATGATAGTTGCGGGAGAGAAAATGAGGGATCCAGGACCAATCGGGAGAGAGAGCAAGGAGGGGAAATGAGAGATTGAGTTGGGTCGTTTTGACCCATTTATGGATCCATAAACAACCATTTTTGACCCGGCCACATCTCCCTCATCTAACTTCCGTTTTGGGTGATCTTGGTGTCCATAGAAAGCTCGTGACGAGACCAACATCTTGGTGTTGTTAGATATTCCATTTTCTCACTCATTTTTCCAAGTCGAAGCCACAAAATGTCGAGGGTTTCCGGCGAGTTTTCTCATTTTCTGATGATTACGACAATATTACTATTGATAACCACCACCATTAGACTCCCAAGTAATGGTGGAGGCAATGAAGTGCATATAGAGATCGAATCGAAGCACACCCATTCTTAAGGTTTCCGACAGTCCAAAGGAGATTTCAGGCTTTTTCTGGTCGAATTGGACTTTGGCCCAAGTAGAAAAATTATTTCCCTTATTGAGAGCTACATGCCTATAAAATTTGGTAATTTTTGGAAATAGTTGAATTTTCCGGCGAGTAAGGGCGGTCAACCGCCTCACGCGGTGGCGCATGGACCGAGACCCCACCTAACCATCCTAGGCTAATTTGGATGCTGCGATTCCATATTTTACATCTGTTTAGTGAAAGTCTGAGGTTTTAATATAGTTTCGTAGTTAACCACCTAGTTGGTCGCCACGGGCTCATTATATGAATTGACGATCTGATCGTTGGATCGGCACCAAACTTTTATATGTTATAGTACGTAATATTTGAGGACATTAAAAACTATCAGATTAGGAATCCGACCTATGGATCTTCTCGAATTGAATTTCTAAGTTTGTAAATCAAACGTTGACCGACACTTGAATTTGTAATTGGCGGAGATCCGACCGTTGGATCGTAATGAAATATTAGTATGTTGTTCTAGAAGACTAAGACTTTTGGGAAGTCACGGATCAAAAATCTGATGGGCGGATATTTCAAATTAGGTTACTAAGGTTGTGGACCCTACCCTCGATCTAGATTGACGGTTGACTTTTTAGTGAACTAGCCCAAGTTCTTCTAGCGTGTCATTGAGCTTAGAGTGTTGTTGAAATTTCACAGAGCTTATTGGGTTCATCATGATGATGTGTCTTCCTCGATTGAAGTGCACCTCAATTTATTTACAGATGACATCACATTGTAGTATGCTTGTTTATTTTACGAGATTTGACTTGTGTATTGAACTTGTTGTGGAGTGTGGTTGATTTGTATGTTTAGCCTGATGTGATGAAATGTGAGGGCTAGGAGTAGACCATTAACCCATTGTCATGGAGTTTGTTGCTTCGAGACTTGTTCACATAGCATATCATTATTCCATTTCTTGTTTCGTTGAGCTTTTGTATTTTGAGTACTTATTTCATATCTTGTTCTTCGAGCGTTGCTATATTTCTTGGACTTCCGTTCGATTCCGTTAGGTGACCCGGAACTAGGTTTTCGCTGAAGTTCCGTTGAGTGGTCCGGTTCCCTGGTCCGTTTGGATTCCGTTGAGTGATCTGGAATTCCTTGTGATCCGTGATTTCGTTGAGTGGTTCGGAATCGTATCCATCTTGGATTTCATGGAGTGGTTCGATATGCATTGTACTTCGCGATTTTGTTGAGTGGTTCGGAATCATATCCACTCGAATTTCATTGAGAGGTTCAGAATCCCTTATATTCCACGATTCCGTTGAGTGGTCCGAAATCCCATTTGGTGTTTTGGTTCCATTGAGTGGTCCAGAACCCGATGTTGATGAATTTCATTGAATGGTCCGAAATCGCATCATTTGACTTGTTGGTTCCTTGGATTCGATTTCAACTTCAGAGATGTAGGCTTCGGCCAAACTGTGTCGCTTTAGCCCTACATTTTGGTGTATTGTATGTGTTATTGATTGGTGTGATTATTGGATGGTGTTGGAATGCATTTGTGTGGGTGAATGGCAAGATGACTAGAGAATATTATGTGCTTCGTTAAATATTCCTTGAGGTGCTACATGTTTGAATTGTGGTATTATGTTGAGACGTAGTGAGATATGCGATGAATGTTCAAGTGTAGTGAATGGTGAACATGGCTTGATCCCTATTTAGGGCACGTAGGCAGTCTAACAATAAGGTTAGATGCAACCATAAAATATATGAAAATTATTACGCAATTCGAACCTTGAGTGGTGCTTTGTACATATCCTGGGGATGGGGTATGTTAGACATGCAAATATTGACGTCACGTGTTGATCCTGGATGTATGTCAGGACCAGGGCGTGATAACCATATACACTATATGCACACCACATAGTCATAATATATACAGTACATGCACATGATATGCACAGAACTGAAGATCAAGCAACGAGCTATTTTTCACATTAATAAGAAACTTTAACGGTGAACTATTGGTATATTGGATACAATTAAAACAGAATTGCTACATATATAAGATTATAGTGGCAGTTTGAAAAGTCTTGTTACGAATATCAATCACCGCTTAACTGTGCACGTGTTAAACATGATACTCGTTGTCATTATTTCATGGACACGCATGATCCTTAACGTCCTCTAAGCTTTTTCTTAATTTTTTTTTCACTGAGACCAACTAGGTTGTGGTCATACTCGCTAAATTCCAGGGCACACCCTATGTGCATCATAACTAGTGAACATTCCCACTTTTCATATTAAAATGTAGCCATACACACCATATGCACATTATGGAAAAAATTTCACAAATGTTTGCAATTGGACACTTGAACCAGAAATTGTTCCATCCCAATTTTGTAGCATGTCAAAACTTGAAATTTATTCCACAACCCATAAGCCCCAACATGAACCACAAACCCTAATTTAACTTCTAAGTATTAATTCATCTTACAAATAACCCATTTATTCTATAAATCATTGATGAATGAACTTGGAACTAAACACCCTACCTTACTATGCCCGCCAAAGCTTCAATTGCCATAAAAAATGTAACTTTCCGGCCAAAATAGAAAATATGGTACAAAACCCAACTCTCTTCTCACCTCTCTCTCGCATACATTTGTTCAAAATCAGAGGTATGAGGTCAACCCAAAACCCAGCTCACTCTTCTCACCTTTCTTTGGACTGCACTCTCTTCGAAATTAGATGAATTAATACTTAGAAGTTAAATTAGGGTTTGTGTTTCATGTTGGGGCTTATGGGTTGTGGAATAAATTTCAAGTTTTGATGTGCTACAAAACTGGGATGGAACAATTTCTCGTTCAAATGTCCAATTGCAAAAAATTTTGAAATTTTTTCTGTAATGTGCATGTGATGTAGATGGCTACATTGTAATATAAGAAGCAAGAATGTTCACTAGTTATTATGCACTTATGTTGTGCCCTAAAATTCAGTGAGTAGGACCACAACCTAGTTGGCCTCGGTAAAAAACAAAATTAAGAAAAAACTTAGAGGATGTTAAGGATCATGCGAGTCCATGAAATAATGACAACGAATATCATGTTTTCCACATGCACGGTTTAAGCGGTGATTGATATACGTAACACGACTTTTCAAACTGCCACTGTAACCTTATATACATAACAATTATGTATTGATTGTATCCACTATACCAATAGGTTGCCATTAAAGTTTCTTATTAATGCGAAAAATAGCTCGTCGCTCGATCTCCATTTCTGTGCATATGATATGCATGTACTATACATATGATATGCATATAGTGTGCAAATAATGTATATAGTGGTAACATCACAGGTGATGATGTCATTTTTCTGATTTCGAAAAAAAAAAATATGTGAGCTCTGGTTTTTGGGTTGGCTTAAATTTGTGAGCATATCATGTGCATGTCGTGTACATACTGTGAGCAAATCTTGAAAAATTCATCTAACAAAACACTAGCATTTAATGACTGGGCTTTGTTCCCACCCTCGATGCGAGTCCAGTGGTGGTGGTCTCAAGCCTTGATTGTTTTTCATGTTGCCGGAAAATGGCTAGAAAACTTGCGGCCTGCTTGAGTTTCGATCCCAACGATCGGGGATGAGATTCGTGACAATGCTAGGTGTTTTGGACTCGTGAGGACGAGATGAAATTGTTGGTGGCTTCGATTTGGATGATGTTGGTCAGGATAACAGTGCATTGTGTGTGCACAGTAAGAATGGGAAAGAGAGTGCATGAAGGAGAAGTGAGAGAAAAGAGAGGGAGAGAGAATAGAGAGAAAAATCAGAAAATAGGACAAAAATACCATTTATATACAAAGGTAATTAAGTCATTTCGAGGTGTAGAAAAAATCATATTTATATCCGATTGTTGTGCATGGCGTATGCATATTCAAAATGTCCTATTTCTATCCCAAGATTAAGAAATTGTCCTATTTCTGGGTATTTCTCAAAATTGAATGTAAGAGAGATAAGAATGTTTTGTTGGATGTGTGGGCACACGAGAAAGAATAAGATTAAGGACAAGAATATCTGAGGAAAAGTAGGGACACTCAATTGACGATAAGATGAGAGAAAACCGATTAAGGTTGTTTGGACATGTGAGCCAAACACCTACAAATGCTCTGGTTAGTTGATGTGACTATGAGATAGAGACTCAAGGCAAAATGGGTAGATAAAGGCCTAAGAAGACTTGGAAAGAGACTTTAAAAAGAGATATGAAGTACTTAGAGCTAATGAAAGGTTTGACGCAAAACCAAGTAGTGACTTTGTATAATTCATACAACCGACCCATTTAATAGATAAGATTTAGTTGTTGTTTGTTGTTGTTGAACTCGATATTTACGTGAGTTAAAAACGAGGCAGCATCTTATATGGGAATAAGAATCACTAAAATTGTAATATTGTTTGTTTTTTTACTTTTTACTCTCTTTGTTGATAGTATCTTTGCTTTTCCACTTTTTCCTTTTTGACTTGCAATTAACTAAAAGTATATTTAAGAATGTCAGGCCAAATGAAGGAAAGTAACTAAGAATTATTAGATGTACATAAAACATGCAGAAGAACAAAGACTCGCAAATAGTTTTCCATAGCCAACTTGTGGACAATTAAATCCCTTTTGTTTTAGAATTTAGTTGTTAATAATATTGATGTCATCATTTCTTTCCCAACTATTTTTATTTTATTTGAAGGGTTTCGAAATAATTAAGCTAAATTTATATTATTCTTCTCCGGCCTTCCACCATTTGGATGCTTTTTCCAAAGATTTTTTGCATGATTGTGCTAACCCTTACGGAAACAGTCCAGTTCTAATTTCATAGATTTGTTTGGGAATTGCTATTGCCATTTAAAAAAAATTATTTTACACTTCTTACAAGTGTATTTTTTTTTTAAATATAAAAAGTTTAGAGTGCAAAATAAAAATTTTAAAGTGATAATAACAATAAGTTATAGTGTATTGAAAAAAGCCCTCGAGAGTTCATGGCAGTAAATGCGCTAGAGACGGGCTATTCGTGAGGCCATATGTTGGCCTAGATTGATAAGAATTTTTTCGCAAATAATGATAGAGATAGACTTTGTTAATTTTATAAGGTTGTTAATATATGACTTGATGTTATGAAATTGAGGATATGTGTATAATGAAATATAAAAAAAAAAAATACAATATTTATGAAGTTTGGCAAATTTGGTTACGTGCTCGGGACAGTCACATTACGTACAACAGTAGAGAAAGTTTTGGTTTTAGTAAAGTAATATTATGACGATTGACAAATAGGACGTAGATCGGCTGAGAAGGAATAAAATCATGTCCAAATATACAAGAACCAAAGATTTCACAAAAGGCAATATAATCCTATATATATATATATTTTTTTTTTGGTCAAATAACTAAATTTCATTAAAGATCAAACACACTAATACAAAGTGAAGTTAGTCTGAAGAGAGTCCAGTAAAAGTGCAGCCTATTACAAAAGTAAAGTAAACAAGCCTCAAAATTGAGCCCAAGATAAAGCCTAAATTGAAAACCCTAGATTTGAAAACGAAAAAATAGTCTCTTCCACCAAAACAGCCGCACCACCATCGCCAAGCTGCCGCCATTGGTAAGAAGAACCAACGAACTGAAAGGATGAACGGAAAATGTGGGTGGGCAAGCCACCCGCACAAAAAACGCTTCAATAATCCTACCAAATAGTACGAAATGCACTTTAGTAGTCATTGAAACCCAAGGCACGCCTCCAACCAAAGTCTATAGAGAAGAAGCACGAGGAGCCAAATAGTCGAATTAAGTGGGCAGGAGCTCGTGACTGGAAACAGCAATTTGGGAAGGAAAAAACGTGAAACTCAGATCTGCAACAAGATTGCCAAACATTGAGACAAAAGCTCAAGGAAAATGTGACAAGCTCAAAGCATATCAACAAGAAAATAGGAGCCAAAGAAAAAGAAAAGGAAGAAGATGGGGCTTAGGGAAGAAGGAGAAAGAGAAAAAGGAAGGGGAGATAAGGTTGCTACCGACCCCACCCAAGAGTAAGGGCCGGCAACTGAAGATAGACTTGATTTGGAGGATCTGGGTTTGGCAAGGGAAGCGGCGCCTCTAGGGTTTATTTTAATATAATCCTATATTTATATAGATATATAAATATATATCTTTTTTGGTTCAAAAAAAAAATATATATATCTTTTATGTTTGATAAATTATGAAATTCATTAAAGCTTGAATCATAAGAAGGAAAACGGACGTAGTGATGAGGTGGGACCAGGTAACAATAGTGGGCCTCTACCAGCCGTCGGATCAAAATGCCCAGGAGAGATTTTTCAATCATGAGCCGGCGGGAAGTGGGGTTTGGAGTTCATCACTTCATGCGCGCGGGAAGCCGACCTAGTCACAACGGCTCCGCTTGGACGACTCAAGCCGACTTGGTCGCTAAGACTTGTGCGCGAGACGGCTGAGTCATACAAAGAAAAATAAAAGCACAAATCATAATCATGTTTTTTCCTTCCCTGACCATATGGTGCTCTGTTTTCCTTGTCCTTGCTAACTTCAGCTGTGTGTTGTTTAGAGCATTTTTAAAGAAAATGTCAAATATAATATGTCAAAATTTTATTTGATGGCTGATGTGACAAATTGAATACAAGTACTAAATTCTCTTCTTTTTCAATGAATATGTCAAATATTTATTATTTTATTGGGCCTAGAGTTACATTAACTATTAAAAAATAGGGAACTTTAAAGAAAAACTCTTGGTACTATTCACTTTAACAAAAAATTACATTTTTACATTATTCACTTTACCCTTTATTTTGTCCTTATTATTAAAACTCAAAGTTTCAAGCCATTTTTCATTAGTTTCCCTTAAAAAATGATCAAAATTAATTTTAGTTTTTATTCTATTGTTGTTAATGTGACCCATGTGTTAAAAAATTCAATTAAATATATTTGACTCCTTTGTTTGCTGTCAAAAAAGGCAACTAGAAAATAAGAAGTCAAATGACTCACATGCCACATCATATATGACATATCCATTGGAGCACATCTAAATATTTTTTAATCTTATTTGACATATTTGACATCTCCTTTAGAGATGGTCTTAGGTCTTTTATAATAGTTTTGTACCTCTCGCTCATTTTTTAATGAATCTCTTTGACCAAAAAAAAAATGTGCTGCCCATTATTAAAAATAGGGTTATATCACAAATGGTCTTTGAAATTGACTTACACTATTAAGATGATCTCTGAAATTGAAAAATTAATCAATTTAGTCCATGAAAATAAGGGATACGAAACAATGTGATCATTCCATCATAATTTTGTCAAAAATTCGTTATGTGTTGATTTAGCACATAAATGGGTATCACAAGTTTTTTTTTTTTTTTTTTAATCACAAATGGTCCATGAAATTGACCCACACCATCAAGATGGTCCCTAAAATAAAAAAAATGATCAATGTAGTCCTAAAATAGATGTCTCAAATCAATGTGGACTTTCCGTCGTAATTAAGTCAAATTTTAGTTATGTGCTGATGTGGCACATAAATGGACCCATAAGTCTAACTAAATAAAAAAGAATTAGAAATAGGTCTAATAATTTAATAATTAATTAACAAGTTGTGAACCTATAAATTCAGTCCCCCAATCACCTCCGATCATAACCCATACTCCTCTATCTCCATCTTCACAAATATATATTAGGCCTTGTAAGTAAGGTTCTAAAATACACTAGTCGCTAGTTGGGCGGCGTGCTGGGGTTTGGGTGGAATAGGCGGATTTAAGTAAATTTATTAAATATTATACTAAAAAAAACAAATAATTATATTTTGATACATCAATTGCAAAATAAAATGGTACTATAGATTGTAAATTATTAGAACATATCGAAAACATGGGGAACAAACATATAATGAGTCTTCATCCAAGTATTTAACAAGTTTCTTACATTTTGTTGTCAAAATAAAAGACAAAATGAAAGTTATCGATTTTCTGTCTAAGTGAAAGTTGCAACTTAAGCTACTTTAAGCGGGATAAACGGGCGCCTAGGCGGGCTAGGCCAACACCTAAGCGGGTCTAAGTGCACTTTCATAATTTTTATATGCCTAGGGACGAATCGTGACAATGCAAGCCACTTAGCGCCTAGGTGGAGATTTTTAGAACAATGCTTGTAAGTGTGTTTAAGTGTGAACTTTGTCAGTTTGTTCATTGAAAATAAAACTCCCTACTTAACTCCGATAGTTTAATTTCAAATACAAAGCAAAACATAGTATTACAACAAGCATAATTAATTAAAAATAAACTGCGAATTCTAACTTAATATAACTAAGTACGATGTTAAGCCACTTAGTACTATGATCTAGCGGTATTCTTCTTCACTTGTAAGTGAGAGGCCTTTGATTTGATTCTCGCAAAAATCAAATTTGAACCACATTATTATGGCTAGCCCATTGTGAGGCTTAGTCCACTCCCTATGGCATATGCGTGGTGCTAGGGCATATCAGTAGCTTATAACCTAGGGCATATGCGTGGTGCTAAGGCATCCAACTTATGACATAATTTGTCTTTCAGAGTTTGCTTCCAACTTTCCAACATTTGTGATGTGTGAATGATTAGTAGTTACTAAAAAAAAAAAACATATTGATTACATTTGAAATTCATTAATAATAAAATATTATTACCTCATTGGCTAGATTATTGCCACTTCCATAAATTGCTTCAGCTTTTGTTAGGGATTTTGGTCAAGATTTCAACTCTTTATGTAGATGTTTGTACTTACTTGAGTACTTGATAGAGATTGCTTGGACTGAGATGTGCATTGGATGATTGAAAAATTATGCATGAATCTTTTTCCACATTTATTGCATCGTCATCTCATTTCCCGTGATCGTGTCATAAAGTGAAGCAACATCTTCCCCGATCAACCAATTTGTTCTACCACTCAATTTTTTTGGTAACAAGCGGATTTGGAAAGTTGAAAAAATATGAGTTTGTAGGAAAATGATATTGAGTTGTTGTATTTTTTTTTTTCCTGAAGAGTTGTTGTATTGAGAATGAAGAAAATAGTTGGGTACTTATAAAATAACTAAAATTAAATGTTTTCCTTGTTTTCTTACTGTTGAACCTGACACACCATAATGTGCCACGTGGCACAACGATAACTTTTTCAATTTTTTTTGTTGAAAACCCAAATCATCAGGTAATTGAAAATCTAACAACTCTCACTGCACCACGTCATAGAGCTGTTGGGCTCTTTTGTTGAAGCTACTGCAACAGGGAACATATCACTGCAGGTTTTGTTGACTCACGCCCTAATTCTGCATGTGGGTTATGTCAATGTAAATTTCTACCTTCTCTTGCTTTGATGAAAATGCACCTGCAAAACAATCAACACCTTTGGTCAAATACCTAAGCCTCATGCGCCCACGAGGTGGAGGGGGGATTAGGCCAATGGATCTCTGATGCCTAAGTTAGTTTCTTTGAAAAGCAAATATGTTTAGGGCTTTTAGGGTAGCAAAAGTTTACTAAAATTTGATAGAATTTGAGATATATATAGGGGGAGAGGGCTGACCATGGTGTAGGGTTTTTACCCTACACATGGCGGCATTCTATTGGCCAAAGTCTATGGAGAGAATATTTTCAAGATATTAAATATGAAATAATATCTTGGGATAAAGGTGTAAATATCCCTAATTGATTTAATTATGGATTACTTACTTGAATGAAGTCAATCTTCAATTGGGAATTTATTAAAGATCGGATTTGGGTAATTAATCCTTATCTTTAATGCTTTGACTTTTCCTTACCATAAGCAGGTGAGCTGTAGGTAATCGTATTCAGTTGCTTAGACCTTTAGGGTTGTTGAGCTGCGTGTGAGAGTATCTAAGAAGCCTGCCCATTTAATGAGGGCTATCTTGTCTTTCTTGAGCAAAAGTTAACATGTTGCCTCTAAGATTTTTTAGGATTATTTCAGGCTCCACAAGTTGCACACGTGAGTTGTAAAAAATGAAAAGATCGTGGCTTACGTCATGCTGATGATAGCCATGTCTGTTGGTGGAAGGCTGAACTTAAATTGTACAATCATTTAGGCAGGCATGGCTTGCCCCATCACTTGCCCTCATTTCTTTCGGCTTGCTGGAGGTTGATCGAGTAATTGCATTCCTCTTGCTCTTGTCCTTGCCAAAGGCAATCAATGGAAATGCTCTTATAGTATGAGCGCATATCAACTATTTTGAAATGTCAATAAACACACATTTAACAAATATTTTATTTTGTCAATTCTTTTGAAGTGGTGTTGTTTATATTCTAGAATGTAATTATTTTTGCAATATGAAAAACGAAAAGAAATGCAACAAATAATTGTACACTATAGTGGTGTATTCAATTGAGATTTGAAATTTTCTTGAAGAATAGTAAACTCATGGAGTCTGATGGAGTGCCATATAGTTATGTGAATTTGGGAGAAATCATTAGAAATCTTAGGAGTTGAGGCCAGATTGCATAAAGTCTATAAAACATTATAAAATTCCTCTAAATCCATTTAAGTCGTTTAACTGTTAAAATACTTTCAATCATAACTGTGTACATATGCGAACTAGTTTGAAATTTGAAAGAGTAATGTTAGGTAGACAAATAAATTGCAAACTAAATAATGAGTCACCAAGAATAAACTAGGTAGACAAATAAATTGCAAACTAAATAATGAGTCACCAATAATAAATTAGTACGTTAATTAAACCCTTAAGTAATACTCTAATCCTCAACTTCCTTGTCATTTAGTTTAGAAAATTTTAGGGTAAATTACATAAAACTACCTCAACTATTGGGCCAGTCACAGTTTCATACCCCGTCTTTAAAAAATTTCAATGTCATACCTTATCTTTGAATTTGTTGCAATGTTATACCTTTCGTCAGTTGTTTATCAATTCCTTTGTAAAATGCTGACGTGACTTGAAACGTGACCCACTTTCTATTAAAAAAATTAATCAAATATTTAAAAAAAATTTAAATACAATTATTTAAATATTTTTATAGAAAGAAGGTGGGACCCATCCACCTTTTTCCTATCCTACCCGTCCCCCCCCCCACCCTTCTTCCCTTCACTCCAAAACCCCACCGCCGCGTGCCCTCTCTTCCTCCATCTCATCCTCCCTCCCATGGCGCTCTTCCCCCTCCCCTTCATCTTCATCCTCCTCTTCCACTAACCTCCCCACACCTCTCCCCTTTTCTCTCTCGGTCTTTCCCCCTTCTCTTCCAGTCTTCTCTGTTCTATTCCAATCTCCACACCTAGAGCAAAGAATGGAAGAGCGAGAGGCCAATGCGGAAGTGACCAGGTCCGGGTTCGAGGCCCACATAGGAAAAACACATACGCCAGAAGGGTTTACAGAATGACGGAGAATATGTAGACGGCTTAGGATCAAGTCGTAGGAGGGCGATGCAGATGACATCGGCGTTGACGACCCAGAATGCGATTTGTTCTGTTGACAACCCAGAATGGTGATGGCTCAGGAAGGTGGGATGCGATTTTATTCTTGATGGGTTCGGAGGTCATGAAATTTTGGTTTTGGATTTGATTTTTGGGGGTTCTGGGGGTGGAATGATGAGATTTGATTTTGGATTGGGTTTGATTTTTTGTTTGAGCTTTGATGGGATTGGTGTCGTTGAACGGCTGATGAACGGGGAATGAGATATGAAGAAGGTTGGGGGGGGGGGGGGGGGGGGGGGGGGGATAGGAAGAAGGTGGGGGGGATAGGAAGAAGGTGGGTGGGTCCCACCTTCTTTTTATAAAAATATTTAAATAATTGTATTTTATTTTATTTTAATATTTAAATAATTTTTTAATAGAAAGTGTCCCCTGTCTCAAGCTATGTCAATATTTAACAGAGAAATTGACAGACAACTGAAGGTATGACTTTGCAAATCCAATAGTTGAGGTAGTTTTATGTAATTTACCCAAAATTTTACGTACACATTTAGGAAGGTGTATTCAATTGGGAATTAAAGATATTTTAATAGATTTATAAATCTATGAATTTTTATGGAGTTTAATTGATTTGTAGAGATTTCATGTAAAATTTTGATTCAATTCTTTCGAAATCTCATGGGGAGAGGGGAGAAGTCTCCCTAGCATTACTCAATTTAAAATGAATACATTTCTATTTTTAAATTTTTTTATAAAACTCTTTAAAATCTTGATTGAATACCTGTAAACTTCTATAAATTCATTTAAAATAAGGAAAATTAATAAAAACGACTTACAAACTTTGAGTTTTAACGATAAGGACAAAATAAAGAGTAAAATGAATAGTATCGAAAGCTTTTCGTTAAAGTTTCCTTTAAAATAATGTATAAATTTGTAAACTTTTCTAAACTTCTAATTGAATACATCCACAAGTTGAATTTTTCTTGTATTATTTTTGGTATGAAATTGATTAAAATACAATCTTAGCCGTTGAAGCGATTCTCCGGGAGGCTATAAAAGGGAAGGTGCATTGTTTAATGGAGCCCCTCAGTCCTTTCTGATCAGAACAACGTCTCACTCGCTTCTTCGCTTTGATCTCCATCCAAATTCTCTGTCACCCCAAGAATCGAATCCTTATTGGAATACAGGGAATTTGGGGAGCTTCGTCTCTTTCACCTCTCCCTTTTACACTCTCTCTCCTGGTCCTCCATCTCTCCTCTCTCTTCCTCTCTCTAATCCAAAGGAGACGGAAAGAGACATTGCATAGCAAAATATATTTATTGCTTAGTGTATATGCATTTACTAGAATAGGAGCGAAAAGGTCTTTTCTTCTTCGCCAGCACCCTCTGGAGCACTTTCTCCATAAGTGATTGTGTTTTTTGCTTTTTTCCTGCTTTTGAGGGCTCCTCGCCGTCTTCGTATTCGGCACTCTGACCAA
Source organism: Pyrus communis (assembly GCF_963583255.1). Classification (NCBI taxonomy): domain Eukaryota; kingdom Viridiplantae; phylum Streptophyta; class Magnoliopsida; order Rosales; family Rosaceae; genus Pyrus; species Pyrus communis. Next base: position 6,816,581 of record NC_084811.1, on the reverse strand, counting down.
ATTGGTGGCGCATTAAAGTCTGGCTTTTTTCACAAGTTACACAGAAGCAGAAGCAGAAGTAGCAGCTACCTAGAGAAAGAGAAACAGAGAGAGAAAGAGAGATCTTTCGCTGCAGATTTTGTTGTTAAATCATTTAAGGCCGGCCACTCAATCTCTTTCGTCTCTGCTGCCAATTCTTGGAATGGAGAATTCTTAAAAACCGGACTCACCATCAACTCTGCATTTAAATTACAAGTCCCTCCCTTTATCCATTGCCCAAAAAAAAGTCATAGATCGAGAAAGTGACATTCAAGCAAGGTATGGGACTTTAACCCAAATTTTGTAATCTGGGTTTTCTTTTTTGTACTTAAATTCTGTGGAAGTACCGGTCTTATTAAAATTTGGAAGGAATTTTCTTCTGGGATTTTGGATCTGGGGTTCTTATGGCTTTCTATTTCTGGGGGTGCGTTTTGATGTTGTACTTCCCTTTTCGGTTTAACTTTTTAATTCGTCTTATTTACTGTCTTTATATATGTTTCAGATCTACCTGGATTTATTTTAGACGTTGCGTTCCGAGAACAATGTTGGCTCAGAAGCAAGCAGAGGAAGCAATAGTCTCCAATGACCACGAAGGAAAAGAAGATCATCTCCAAGAAAACGATGACGAAAACACCTCCATGTTTAATGTCAAGAACTTCCTCTGGCATGGAGGCTCCGTTTGGGACGCCTGGTTCAGCTGCGCTTCCAATCAAGTAAGCCCATCTCCAGAAAGTGCTTTCTCGATTTGTTGTTTCACGAAGTTTCTGATTCTAACTACATCTGGCTTTTGCAGGTGGCGCAAGTGCTTTTGACACTGCCGTACTCGTTCTCCCAGCTGGGGTTTCTATCCGGCATCTTGCTGCAGCTATTCTACGGAATCCTCGGAAGCTGGACGGCTTATCTGATCAGTGTGCTGTACATGGAGTACAGAAACCGGAAGGAGAAAGAGAACGTTAACTTCAAGAACCACGTTATTCAGGTTCGTCGTGGTGTCCACCAAAATGCATTAAAGTGAAAGTGTGCGTGATAAAATAAACCTAAATTAAAATCCCATGTTTTCGTTGCAGTGGTTTGAAGTTCTTGATGGGTTGCTTGGCCCCTACTGGAAAGCCGTGGGGCTTGCTTTCAACTGCACTTTCCTCCTCTTTGGATCTGTCATCCAGCTAATTGCTTGTGCAAGGTGAATTTTTTTTACTTATTTTTCTATATATTTTACCGTCAAATCCATCAAATCTCACCTGGGTTATGTCTCACTTTTACTGCTTTTTGATTGGAGCAGTAACATATATTACATAAACGACCATTTGGACAAGAGGACTTGGACCTACATCTTCGGAGCTTGCTGTGCCACCACAGTTTTCATACCTTCTTTCCATAACTATCGGATTTGGTCTTTTCTCGGACTTGGAATGACCACTTACACGGCCTGGTACTTGACCATTGCAGCTGTTGTTCATGGCCAGGTAATAAGTCCATCAAAACTCACGACATCTGGGAGACTGGGATGTCATGTCACTTTACCGGTGTCACTTAGTGATATTTCAAGTGTATTACACACTATCACATGTATAGTGCCTAATTGTTTGAGATACTGTCATGTTTCTTGGGATGTCACGACATTAGCATCTCAAGCATATCACACATTGTAGTGCGTGATCAGTTAGAGCTTTGAGAGATACCATCAGCTCGTGATTAGTTAGAGCTTTGAGATACCGTCAGCTGGCGTGAGAAGTTGTTCTCCAATGGTCCTCATCTCTTAAAACAGTCACTATTATTACCAGCTTTCCAAAGATGTTTTATTTCTCTTTACGTTTTCGGTATAAAAAAAGGTAAAAGCTTTATGCTTTTTGGTGAAATTGCTGTGCAGGTTGAAGGTGTGATACACACAGCTCCCACAAAGCTAGTGCTGTATTTCACCGGAGCCACCAACATACTATACACGTTCGGTGGCCATGCTGTTACTGTGTAAGCATTTTCCTTCTATTTTTTACTTTTTATTATGAAGGAAAGTTAATGAAAATGATTTGAAAATTTTGAATTTTAATGAAAAAGATAAAATAAAAGATAAAATTAATAGTATAAGAATTAATTTTTTATTGTAAATATATGATTGTCTGTAAAAATAAGAAAGTTTTTCGTTAATTTTTTTTTTATTATAATTACCCTTTTCTCCTACTCTTTCACATGTTTCTACACGGCTTCTCTTTGCAGCTTTTGCCGGCATCTCGGTTTTCGAGATCCGGACAAAATCATCCCATCTACTTTTGTTTTTGCTTTTGGAGAAAGAACAATTTTTTCCCCCCATCCGAAATCCCCATTTCTCTAGGAAAATTGCACAGAAAATTCATTGGGCACTTCTATCTCCTCGGTTTTAGTTTCACCATAGAGGGAATACATGTTATTTTGCAATGCGATATTTAATTTTAAACTCTATTCTAAATGAAAAAAGAAATTCAAATTTAAGTATAACTGATCGAGCATACTGTTTTATTGTTTCAAGATACTGATCATCCTTCATGGTTTGGGCTAATTGTCATATAATATTATTGTATGATAGGGATTTGGAAATTTGTTTATTTAGTTGCATAACAGCTATAGTAAGATGTGGCCTGAGGGGGCCCTTTGGTCAACTTTCTAGGTTTTTAATTTTTATAACAATGTTCCCCATGTGCCTGTTGACCTTTTAATTGCTATAAAATTGGAGTAAAGTAATCGTGAAATCTAAATCCTTTTTAATGTGAGGGGAATCTGATCAGTGAAATGTGGGGGGGGATTTTTATTGTTGCAGGGAAATTATGCATGCCATGTGGAAGCCACAGAAATTCAAGTCCATTTACTTGTATGCCACACTGTACGTTTTCACACTAACACTTCCTTCTGCGACCTCTGTCTACTGGGCTTTTGGTGATGAGCTCCTGAACCATTCCAACGCCTTCTCTCTCCTCCCCAAAAACGGCTGGCGTGACGCCGCCGTTATACTGATGCTCATCCATCAGGTTTGACCTTAATCATTTCATACACTAAATTATCGATGAGAAATGATTTGTCACACGTTTGTTTGTAATTCAATTCAAAGGACAAAAAAATTCAAGTGTAGGCATGGAGATAAAATGGTGTGCAGAAATCACTTTCCTTACTAAATTGCCCTAATGAATGATATGCCTTTTACAGCGAACTGACATTATATCTATTTTTGGGGAATTGTTTTGCAGTTTATAACATTTGGGTTTGCATGTACACCATTGTACTTTGTGTGGGAGAAGGTGATTGGCATGCATGGTACAAAGAGCATTTGCTTGAGGGCACTTGCTAGGCTTCCAGTTGTGATCCCAATTTGGTTCTTGGCGATAATCTTCCCCTTCTTTGGGCCCATCAACTCTGCAGTTGGGGCTCTCTTGGTTAGCTTCACCGTCTACATCATCCCATCTTTAGCTCATATGCTCACCTACAGAAAAGCTTCTGCCAGACAGGTAAAATATATATCCTCCTAATCCTAACTCCGATTGGTCATGTCACGTAATGTAATTCTTACACACAAGTTCAGAGGAATCGGAACTTGTAACCCTTGGTTATCATGTAAGGTCAGTAGTGGTACCACCGTACAATCTTGCGCGAGTGGTTTGGTTCTTTGTCTAGTGACAACACTTCTGGTTACCTCTACTGATTTGAGTGGAGATATCTCGATAGGTCAGTCTAGTGACAACACTTCTGAACTTGTAACCTTAGATTACCATGTCACCGTCACGTAGTGCTACTATCAAGCATGGGAATAATGAAGTGATTTGTCTAGTGGCGACTTGTAGTTATCTAGATTGAGTGGGGGTATTTTAGACATTGTAGTTTGAGCGGGCACCTCCACCAGGACACGCGATGGGGATACCCATATTTCAATAGTTGCAGTGGGGATGAGAAGGGCAGCAAGTGTACAAAGATCATTTAATACTTGGATTTGGAAATGTTAAGAGAAGAATTGAGATAGGTGGGAAGTCCCTTTCGTTTAGTTATACGCTACAGTTGGAAGAGTTGTACCTCTGCCTTCCGGTGAGCTGTTTGATTGATTAGGCCTCTTTTCTTCTCCAGTTAGGTCACTTTGGTGCTGACTTTGGTCCAAGTGAAATACAACTTGAACGTAAAAAAAAAAAAAAAAACCTAATCTTTATAGACTTATTATTGAGAACTTTAACGAAAAGCTTCAGGTACTGTTCATTTTAACGAAAAATCATATTTTTACACTAATCCTGGTACTATTCATTTTACCCTTTATTTTGTTCTTATCGTTAAAAATCAAAGTTTTTAAGCCATTTTCATTAGGTTTCCTATTATTTTAAGGATCCTAAACTAAACCCAAAAACCCTGTTCAGTTTTACGGACGGAAAATACTTGGCTCCTTGTTCGAAAGGCTTATTTGTTCTAGGTATTCCAATAATATTGTTTATGTAGTGATGACAGTTGTGAGAGTCCAAATGTCACGGGCCATATGTAAAACACTCAACAATTGGACTCAAATTTTCCGGTTTCTGTGAGTTTGATTCCAGTTTATAGGAAACAAAATCAAAATTTCCGGCACGGAATCCTTACAATATAAACCATTCACAGGTTGATGCGTTTACACATAAAAAGAATAACTAACAGTAAGAAGTCAGAGCAGTGTTCTTTCTTAAAAACCAAGGTTTATTGATTTCGGTTAATTTTTTACTGTGTTTTTGCAGAATGCTGCAGAGAAGCCACCTTTCTTTTTACGAAGCTGGACTGCCATGTACGTGATCAACTCCTTCATAGTGGTGTGGGTTCTGGTGATTGGGTTCGGGTTCGGTGGCTGGGCCAGCATGACCAACTTTGTGAAACAAGTCGACACGTTTGGGCTGTTTGCCAAGTGCTATCAGTGCCAGCCTCCAAAACCACCACTAGCAGCCGCAGCTCCTCCCCATCACTAAATCTTCATATCCTCCAGAACTCTCCCTCTCCCCAGTCGGAAAATTCTCAATCTTCATATTTGTACCATACATGGGGAAGTCGTAATATTTCCCCCTACATTTCATGTGTGCCGGATTTTGTTTTTTTGTTTTTTTGTTTTTTCGTCTTTTTCCTTTTTCTATTTTTTGTTAAATTAGTTATAATATAGTGTGTGGATTTGTGATGATTCCATTCCTATTAAAGCATAGGCTAATTAAATCGATATATGTATGTATGTTTTTAGGTATTTTCCTTCTTTGGGTTCTTTTGCCCTATATCTTCGGGTGGATTAAAAATGTCAAAATTTAACCATGTAAATCCAAAGGTTAATTTCATACATCGCTGTGTTGTAGAATCTTAGTTTTTATTTTTCTGCTGTGTTTCAGCTTTTTATGTGAGATATTGTAAGATTTTGTTGTTCCTCGTGTCATGGCCTTCATTTGCCATTATTACTAGCATGTTTCCAAAGTGCCTTGTAAAATGGCAACGTTATGGGCTTTGTCTGGTTTTCGTTCACACGTGGTTGATCTCAAAAGCTGTATGTGGACATGTTTTAATGGGCTCCCATTGACCTTAGATTTCGTTTTGAGGAAGAATAGGGCGTGTACCCTCCGACTTTCACATGGGTTGCACTTGGATTCCCCTATATCACGTGCACTGTTTACTTCCTTGTACTTTATCCTTCATAGAACTTGTGAACATGCAACCATGCATGATCCCACTTTAAGAGACTCATGCTCGATCAACCTTCTTAGCGACAGAGAAATTTGCGTTTAAAGAAATGTCATTGTCGGTATTTCAAGTCAATCATGCACGCATTGTGGTATATTTTATTGTTTTTATAGAATAATGAGTGATTGTGATATGTTTCAACTCAATAAACTTTAAGCTTCTTATTAATTTTTGATTAATTGACCACATAAAAAGTTTGATTGATATAATTTGATAGTGTATTTTGTGTAATTGTTATATTAGATATTTGAATGATTTCATAAAAGGAACTGGTTTAAAGCGCCGCACTCCTCACCGGAACTTAGAACCATATGATGTTGTACCATCCAAATTCACCTTTTTTAACCTGACACATGAAGCAATTTTGGAATTTGTGGGATATCTGATTTCTGCGCCAAAAAGCTTGAATTTGGCTTTAGCAAAAAGCACATTTCATCATATGCCATGCTTACGAAGAGTCTCTATATTAAAACGTAAATAAAATACTTATGAAGATCTCATTCGTTCCCCACCTGATCGATGTCAAATTCCTTGGGATACAAGGCATAACAAATCGAAATTGCATCAAGCAAGCAGAGAGTAGACTTGTTTCAATGGCATTGTAGATGAAGTTGTTGTGGGAAGAGTTATCCAAGGGAGCAAAATGAGTAGTAGACAGCCAATTATAACTAGGTTGATTAGGATGTTGCTGATGAAGATCAAAGGGACCGGAGTGCATCATAGTGCAGCTCGGATTGAAACGAAGTGCTCTTAGTTTGAATGTTTAAATCTTATAAGCTATTTGTAATAGACGGCTAGAATTATATATCTAAACGATGAAAAGTGTGCCATTTGTCCTAGTTTGTTATGTTTATAAGTTGTTCCGTGTGGAGCACGTGAGCACTCTCACACGAGCTGAGCATGTGAAATTCCAATGGTTATTTCTTGTCCTATTCGAATCACCACAGCATGTGTGCGCGTGCGAGTTCCATTTGCTTCTGTAATCAAATCTAAGAGGAATACAAGGGAGCAACGTACTCCAAAGCTTTTCTACCATTGTTAGTCTGAGTGTTCTTCAAGTTTTTTAAGAAAACTAATTCACAAAATCATCCAATTTACTGAAAACAACAAAGTCCTCCCATTAACTTCTCCAACAATAAGTGTACCGCTTGCAAAACATGGGCCCAATTACTAATTTTTTTCATTAGCACTTCCATTGTCTTACACTTTTTTGGTTACATCGGTGCGATTCGAATGCTGAACCTATTTTAATCTTAATCCATCATCCTACCTCCCTCCACACTTCGAACTAACTCAAGGGCTTCTACATTTTGACAAGGCTAAAACTTGTGAATTTTCGGGTAAAAAAAACTTGTGAACTTTGTGATAATTTGAATTCAACAGATTGTGTCAAGTCGTTAATCGAGTGTTTTTCTCAAGGGCTGGTGTTGTTTTTACTCTTTAATTTGTTTCAATTAGGCTCATGAAGTTTGATTACACTCTTCATTTTCAATTGTACCATTTAGGCTCATAAAGTGGTTCAAAGAGCTCCAAGAGTTTGATTCACCCATTTTATACTTTTCTTGTAAAACTTCTTTCAAAAAGCTAAAACATCTTTCATTGTAAATAAATTTAACCATAGGTAACAATCTTTTATCCCTTCTTTTGGTTTTTTACTGCATTGTTTAGGTGGTGAATTGCGCTGAAAATGGGGGAGAGGGGTACAATTTATTTAATTTGAGCAAAATAGTAGCATTTAAGCTTGGTTAATGAGGATTAGAGTCAATAAGGCGTCCTCTATTTATATCTGAAATCTGAATTCAGTGAATGATGAATGAGATTGTAGTGAGAGAAATTGAGAAAGTCAAGAAAAGACGGAAGATGAAGCTACAAACAATAATGATAGCTAAATTCATCTGTGTTGGTTTATTAAACTTGGTCAAGCAGGCTTTTTGTCTTAATTGGGAGTTAGTTTGGTACTTTCATACTAATTTCCATTGTTTGTAATAGTTAACCAACTAAAAGTGCTTTCTTTTGATTATTTTCCAATATGTTTTAAGCTAGTTGACAATCCTAAAAGATTTACTTACGCACACATCAAATTGTGCATTATTATACATGTACCTAAGATATAATACTAGACATATTTTTATAGTTAACTCATACTATATAAAAAAATTTAAAGTACTCTCTTTCTCTCTCTGCATGAAAACTATCCATTTCATCATGCATTTTTTCGTTAAGCTACTATGTTTTTGTAATTGTTTTGACTGAAAAGGAGGAATAGAGGCTAAAGTACCTCCAATTTGTTCAAGAGAAAGCTCATGCCGTAGTTTGCTTCACAAACCTTTACGGTTAGCTTCCATACAGTATATTTTATGTTTTCGGATATCTCTGCATCTTAATTTCTGCTCTCTGGCTATTGAAAATTTGTAATTTTATTTGCTACTTGATTATAAAAATGTAAAACAAAATATGTACGTGATTTACAAATTTGTATTTGATTTTAGACGTTTTTCCAGTGTAAGGCATATATTGCACGTGTACAAATTGTTTTGGTTTTGGACAATAAGCTTTTGAGTTTTACAACCCTTCCAAGGGGATTGTGACTCCAACAAATTTAGTGTTGGGGGATATAGTTTGGTTCTCCTTAATACATAATATAACAAAGGCTTAGAAATTTTCCTTCAAGGAATATGCAATTGTTTTTTGCACATCTTGGCCTACAATTTGTATGAAAGGGCATTAGTGTGTTATCTGCATTGGTGCATTTGAGGGTGTGATTCCGTTCTTTCCGCCTTTTTGGGTTTGAACATGTGTGCTTGACAACAAGAACATATCACTTTTTTTGTTTTTTGGTAATTGCTAAAACAGGTGCCTAGCCTGTAGGACATATATTTTGCCATCTTAATTGCAGGGGGAAAATATGTGTGAACTGCATGTTGCTTCTATTTCTTCTGTTTCATATGGAAATAGGGCTTCTGCATATTTTTGGCTTTGAACATTTGTGCTTGGAAAATTAGCTACTTGAACAAGTACTGAACACTTTCTATGTTTTTGTATCAACTGCTGAAATAGGTGCCTGCCTTGCAGGACACATATTTTACCATCTTAACTACAATGGCAAAATACATGTGAACTGCATGTTGCTTCTGTTTGTTATGGAAACAGAATTTTTTTGGCAACCATATCTTTGGGATCAAGAACGTTCAGTTTCTTCCTACTAATTGTGCAATGTCTTTACATGTTAGCTCAGTTGAATATATATAAAAACCAAGCTGCTTATCTTATCGATCTCATTCACTCATGTGTTCCTTTGTTTATTCATGATTGTGTTGAATTTATTCAGGTTAAATGTGTCTTGTTCAAGCAGTTACACCTGAAACAGTTGGTTCCTGATGCAACGTACGGGCTTATTTTCTAGTTTATTCTGGAATAATCATTTAGGTGGGATAATTTTACATATTTCTGCCAAATCCTTCTATAATTATGTACGGCTGGTACCATTTCGATATAATGTCTATTATGTGTACAGAAATTATAAAACTCTTAACAAAATGGTAGCCTCGGATGAGCTAGAAATATCTTGGCCATATTAATTATTTGAGAGAAGCTGAGAAGTTGTGATGCAAATTGAGTAAATGGTAGGCCTTAACGTTTCCTAACACGTCTTAATCGAGCTTTTGCGTGCGTCCCAAGTGAGTGATTCTTGGCCCGTCCAGGACACCGACGGTGACCAAACACGAAGGGATGGGATCAAGATAAAAGTAGGGGTGTTTTGTGAGTCGTGGACGGCCACGAGCCGCACTTAAGAATTTCTCTGGTGGATGGACCTGCTGATAGGAAATAAATGTAGATCACATTAACTGCTTCCTAAAGAAAAATCAAATCTCCTCAACAAGGACAGTTCCACGTAGGGACCTGGGAGGTTCTAGGACTCGACGGCGATCCTAAATCACTGCTATAAATTTTTCGAGAACCCCTTGTACTTGAGCATGAGGTCTATGCAGGTTGTAGGTTAGGTTAAAGTGGTTGTCTTCTTCTCGAAGAAAATGACCGCGCACGGAGAAGAAAGAAAATAGGGACCCTTCCTGCCTCTCTCCTCCTTGCTTCTGCCATGGTCTCATCCGTCGGTGCCACCCGCTTCTCCTCCAACCTTTCTCTGTCGTCTAGCAGGGGCAGTACATAAGCCCAAATTTCTCCAAATTATTTCAACCATCTTAGTAATTTTTCTTATGGGTGAAATTTCCTTTATAAGGTTAGTAAGATGGATATGATCTGTCATGGGTTGGTGAAATTTGGGGGTGGAGCTGCCATGGTTTCGAGAGAATGGGGAGGGAGGCGGTTGGTGGAGTATGGCAACTTTGTTCTTAGTGAGAGAGAAGGTGGATGTTTGGAAACTAGTAAAAGAGAAAAATGGTGTGTTGGGTTAGAAAGATGGTAGGAGTTTGGGGAGAGTTTTATTTGACCGGTGTTTTAAATTTAGTAGTTCATTTTAGATAATCAATAACTTAGGTACTCCTAGTAACTTATGAAACCTCGTAAAGCCTGAATTATGATTTTATAATTTGTAATATTGTTTTGCATATGATTTTTGAATGAAATGTATTATATTTAGTTTTTCAATGTTATTTTTGTCTATAATTTTTTTGACCTTTATAATTGGGACCCCCCAAATTTGAAATCTTGAATCCGCCACTGCTCCTCAATGAACCCAATAATGAAGAAGCAGACTCCTCTTTAAAACACTGAATTCAACAAACAAACCACAATAAAAAAATAAAATAAAAATAAAAGCAAAACGAAATCTGTATTCAGTATTTACAACAAAAGAAGCTTTCATATATTTGCTATACGAAATTTTTGTTTAAATTCCTTCCCGGGTTCTTTCTCTTATGCACGATCACGTGCCCAGAATCCGCATTCGGAAACAAATCTGATCACCTCACTTTGCTGGACTTCAAGAGTAGAATAACAGAAGATCCTCTCCATATCATGGACTCATGGAATGATTCGATCTATTTGTGCAGTTGGGTTGGCGTTACGTGCAACCATGCTAAAAAAAGAGTTATGATCTTGAATTTGGAAAGCTCAAAAATTGGTAGGCTCTGTACCGCCTTTGATCGGTAATCTTACTTATCTTACTGGAATCAACTTGATAGGCAAAAACTTTCACGGTGAAATTCCTCAAGAAATCGGACGTCTATTAGGCCTGCAGCATCTCAACCTGACTTCGAATTCTTTCGGCGGGAAAATTCCAATCTATAATATATCGTCGTTATACTATATAACATTTACTCAGAACCAGCTGCAGGGAGAGCTCCCACAAAATGTGGGGACTACGCTTCCTAATCTTGAGAAATTTTCTGGTGGTGTCAACATTTCATTGTCAAATGCTTCTAAACTTCGAATTCTTAATTTTGCCGAAAGTGGCCTCACGGGGAAACTCCCTGCTGTCTGAGAAGCTTGTTTAAACTAAACTTTGATGACAATAGGCTGGGAAGTGGGAAAACAGGTGACCTGAATTCACTCAGCTTCTTGGCTAATTGCACTAATCTTGAGGTTTTAGGTTTTAGTCGTAATTGTTTTGGAGGAGAATTGCCAGAGTCCATAGCCAATCTTTCGACGAAACTGATAATTTTTACAATGGGGGGAAATTTAATACGTGGAAGCATCCCTATCGGCATTGCAAATCTTGTAAACTTGACCAATCTAGGAATGGAACAAAACTATCTTGGTGGTAGTGTCCCTGATGTGATCGGTAAGCTTCAGAAGTTGCAGGGGCTGTATTTAAAACTTAACCAATTTTCTGGGACAATCCCATCGACGCTACGCAACTTGACTTCAGTCACAAGGCTCTTCATGGAGGGGAATAGGTTTGAGGGAAGCAGACCTCCGAGTCTCGGGAATTGCCAAAATGTATTTATCCCTACAGCTTGTGCACTTGCATTTATAATTGCTCTATCATGCTTTATTGCTACTTATTCGAAGGTGAAAACGTTATGAGGTGGACTGGCCACTTCACATTCTTTTAAGGATTGGAAATTAGATGTCTCTTATTTTGAACTTTTGGCATCAACTAATGGGTTCTCTGTGGATAATTCGATTGGTTTGGGAAGTTTTGGTTCTGTTTACAAAGGAGTGATCCCGAGTGATGGAACGATAGTTGCTGTTAAGGTATTAAACCTTCAACAACTAGGAGCTTTCAAGAGTTTTATTGATGAATGCAAAGCTTTAAGAAGTATAAGGCACCGTAATATTCTGAAGATCGTAACTGCATGCTCGAGCATTGATAATCTGGAAAATGACTTCAAAAGTCTAGTTTTCGAGTTCAAGGAAAAGGGAAGTTTAGACTCCTGGTTGTATCCTGGAGATGACGAGCAATCTTAGATTAAGAGATTAAGCCTTATTCAAAGACAGAATATTGCCATTGATGTTGCTTCCGCATTAGATTATCTCCACCACTACTATGAAATGTCCGTTGTTCATTGAGATCTTAAGCCCAGCAATGTTCTTCTTGATGAAGATATTGTAGCGCATGTTGGTGACTTTGGACTAACAAGGTTCCTCTTGGAATCATCGAATGACCCCTCTCAAAGTCAAACAATGTCAGTCGGGTTGAAAGGTTCCGTAAGCTATATTCCTCCAAGGTATGAGCCATTATCACTCTCGTTTTTTTTTTTTTCCTTCTTCCTACTGACTTATTAACAAGCCAAATTTTTATTGAACCAAATTAAAATAGATTTCTTCTTCTGAAAAGAAAGTATCAGAACACTCTTGAATAAGATTGAAATTATATTCGTTATGTTGTGATATCTTAACACATGTATTTAACTGCAGAGTACGGCATAGAAGGTCAAGTTTCCATACTCGGAGATAATTATAAGATTGAAATTATATTCATTATATTCGTTATGTTGTGATATCTTAACACATGTGATAACCGTTTATTTATGAAAATTAAATGGACGGTTATGAGTATTACCCGTTATAATACCTGAGGTTATAACAAGTATCCATCAGTTATAGGTATTATATGCGGTTATAATAAGTATCCATTTACTCATTTAATTTAATACATGTAAAATTTAAAAACTATTGAGCGAAATCTAAAATTAGTAGGACTATTGAGCAAACTCTAAAATACACGTGTAATCATTGTGTTCTTGAAAACCGCCGGCTCCAGCTTCTTCGTGCATATCATGTCGAACGTTCCCTTGATCATCCGAAACGCCTTTCGAAACTCCTCTGAAACATCTGGGTGGCCCAAATTCTCCCACCACACCTTGGACCTGTCCTTCAACCAAAACCTCCTGTGCGGATCCGAAATCGTAGCACTCGAAAATTAGTAGGACTATTGAGCAAACCCTAAAATTAGTAGGACCATTGAGCAAACTCTAAAATACACTTGTAATGATTATGTGTGTTTTGAATCATTTAGTATTCAAGATAATGACTATTTTTTGTGTTTAGAAACTTTCCTTTGTAATCATATGGATTATAATTAAAGACTTGTTTGAGTGTAGCAGAAAAATATCGTTTTGTAAACTATTATTTCAATTATTGGAATTGTACCAGGACTTAAATGATTAAAATAGGAAAATGCATGCAAAAATATACCTATAACGATATTTAATTGTCAGAAAACGAAAATCGACAAATTTTTGTTTTGTAATTTGCAAGTTGTTAAAAAAAAAAAACATGTAGACGGGTGAAAAATGGGTAAATGGATAAAAAAAAAAGATAAATGGATTCAAAAACGGGTGAACGGGTAAATGGTTATGATTAAATGGTTAAACGGTTATGATTAAATGGGCACACGATTATGGGTATGGTTATGCGGGTATGAACATAAACGGTTATGGGTAAATAACCGCGTTTACTCGCCCGTCATAACTGTTGCCCATCCCTACCCCTGCAGATTAAAGAGTCACAATCAGATTAACTGGTCAATGGAAGGTAAGTAAAAGCACAGTCAATACAAGAAGTAAGCCTTACACAAAGATACAAAGATACAAAATTACTTGGTCTCAGTTTGTAGAATCAGTGGTCAATGGTGGCTGAATACAATCTTACCCAAAATTACAAAGCAATTGTGTGTGATATAATCTTTGCGTGCTTATATTTATGTGCATGATTATATTCTCAATCCTAAATTGCACAGATGATCATCATTGATATGTCACAAGTATATTAATAGAACCATTTGAGTCAGCCCAAATAACTAAACAACTAAACAAAAACGAACAACTGAGCCAAAACAAACAACTGAACCCAGTGCACCGGACTACGGCCATTGCAGAGTCATTGCAAAGTACATATATAGACAAACAATTAATTAATTTAGCTCCAAGCTTTTCGATTTATTTATTAATAATTTATCAAAACAACACTCAAACTCCAAAGCTCTGAATTTGCATCTAAATTCTTTGTCCTTACTACTACTTTTCTAATAAAAAGCCCTGCGTCTGCATCCAAAGCCTTGCATCTGCATCAAACTGTGGACTGGATAGGAAATAGATAAGAGCATCACATACTGGGGCACGCAATTCTTTGTCCTTAATACTACTTTTCTAATCAAAATTTGAATTATCATTTTACTTTTCTCATAGGACACATAATTATCATTTTACTTGGCTCTCACATTCAGAAGCTCCTTGGATGCTGCCTCCTTCATGGAGTTGACCACATCATTTTGAGACTGAAGAACTTTAATACGAGAAGCATTGAGCTGCATGGAGTACTCACTGCAACGAACCAATTAAAGAATATTACAGCTAACATACGTGGCATTCATGCACAACTGGGAATATATAAACAAAAGGAAAGCATTCCATCGAACCACCAAAATCTGAACCCTGCAGAAACAGAACTCGTTTTATTTACTAATGATTTGAACCTCGTTCTACCCAATTCCATAACTAGTCCAATACCCTTTGAGCTAAGGCTATGAGCTTCATAAAGTCTAGTTTCTCAAAATCCTAATACAACAAGCACATAATTTTCAGGATCATTGAAATTTAACAATCATTTCATACACATCCGATCATGACAATAAGTTATCTCAGAATAATCAACTCATTTTCAAGTTTCAACTTAATTTCTAACCGAAAACCTCGATTTTCAACGAAATCCATAAAATCAACGAAAGAAACTATCTTTGCCACTTCCCAACTATCGAATTCATACCATATGACACACCAAGCACATTAACTTCTGAATCCGAATTCAACCTACCAAAAATATATATCCAAAACCAAACAGCAGAAAGCCATTTGTTCCACAAAGTTTGAAAAACATGTAAAATGTGGGATCTAAGAACATTGTTCTGATCTATTTGTCGTTCCCAATTAATGCACATTATAGAACCACCTTCTTTACAAGAACATTATGCAATCAGCAAAACCATATACAATCCCAATTTACTATATTTTCAGAAAACCATATACTTTGATTATTTAGAATTTCCCAATTTTTATGACCATAATCAGCAGCTTCATAGCACCAAACAACCAATGTAAATAAAATATAAAATATAAAAAATTAAAAATTGATGAACAAAAGGTGAAAACAATCGTCTTTACCTAATGGGAGAGGTTGCAGAAGAAGAAGAAACTTGGAGAGGATGGAGCAGTTTTCTTCAGGGATTTGGTCGGAAAAAATTGTTCGAATCGAGAGTGGGTCTTGGAGGCCTAGATGCGTTGTGGGCCGAAGCGTTGGGAATTGAAACTTGCAAGAGCTTGGCATCCATGACGGTCACGACAACGCCCGAAGCAAATCGCCGCTATGATGCCTGTTTCCTCCAACGATCTGCAGATTGAAGCAAATCCCATCCAGATCTAAAAAGAACGAAGCCTAGAAGAAGCAGATGAGAGGGACGAAGCAGAAGGGGCTAAAGCCAGGATGGTCTTAGCTAGTCGCGTGGTTTGTCTTGTCAGGAACTTCTAGCGAGCTCTCTAGTCCACACAAGTCCTTTTTAGTCTTAGGTTAGTCCCAGGCTCCCAGCTTAGGCCAAACATAAGATTACATTAATAAGTACAGTCTAGTCCAGTCCCAGAGGCCAAACAAACACACTTAAAGAAGAAAGACCAATTCAGTTTTGATGGATATGGGAAATATTTGCAGCACAAAGAACACAAACATATAAAACGTGCAGCGATGTTTAGCCATGTGTAAGCAATGACAGAGCCAGAATAGGGTCATTAGTTGTCTTTGATTCCAACAACTTCAAGACCCCATGTATATTTGTTTGTGTATTGTTTTTTACTCTTATAAACAACTAAGGCAAACCAAATTACAACCCCATATTCTACTACTTTCATTTTTTCTATCATATTTGTCTTCCTTTTTTCCATTCTTGTGTGTGACTCTGTTGTGCGCATCAATTGCTTGATTAAATACTTTAGTTGAAAAACCTTGATAGTCTTCAACATTACTCTACAATATCATGCATCCACCCTTGACAAGCATCTACAAATAATAGTAGTTGTCAACATATGTTGAAATAAACTTTCGACATATCATGACAGGAATTGGTAGTGCCTACTAGTTGCTCTACGAAATGGCTCAATAAAGCTTTTTTGGTTGATATTACAACCCCATTATTTGAAAATCTTGACTACACCATTGTGTGTAAGGGGAAGATTTACGTGTATTACACAAAATTACATAAGGAGAACGACTTTGGAGATGTGAAGCCCAATGGCTCGAAGCTCAAACATAAAACCACATAAACTCAATGACTTTGGAGATGTGAAGGTTCAAAGGGTTTGGACCTTCGTCAAATTCAATCTCTACGATTAAACAAAACCTTGAGTCTCTTCAATCAACCCAATTGCTCTTAAGCAAAACTCTCTTAGCTCGTCAACTACAATTTCGAAACCTTTCTTCAAACAAACACTGCCTATGATCCTTGATATCTAAAACATTTACAGCTCTGCCACCCTATTGTACGATTCGGTTGGTGTAAAATTCCAACGAACCTAATTTCCTCTTTGAGGGGCATGTTTTGTCCCAAGTCCAATCTGACACCAGTGATCTAGGTGGAGTTCTTTAGCATTATCTCGCCCTTCATGGCCTGAATCTTGCAAGAGTTTTACTGCTTTCTTTACATTTCCAGTCAATTTACATTTCAAATTATTCAGTTCAACCCATGGGCCTAGATTTTACTTTTGTGAACGTTTGTAATTCATTATGAAATGATAACATTTTGTTTCCGTTTTAGTTTCTATTTCGCTTTTATTTACCTTTTAGGCAAGTATACACGAAGTGACACTAAATATTAAGCCCTCATTAGCTTGAGGCACAAAAAAGAACTTAACTAAACTAGTGTCCTACTCGGTGCACAATCATTTGATTCAGAAGCCAAATTAAATGCACAACTTACACACATGTTCAAGCACAAACATTGTTTGTTGACAATTTCCAACAGTAGCACGCTTATTATCACTTTCTCTGGAGCCATCTCGTGACACTAAGACAACCAAAAATCAAAAAAAAAAAAAAAAAAAAAAAGAAAGAAAAAAAAAAGAAAAAAGAAAAAAGGGAAAAATACATGTTGAACCATGTGCCCAAGCTCTGTCCAAGTTTTAGCACCAACAGATGTACATGCATGTTCTAGTGTGCTATTTGAGAATAATTAATATATGATTTATTCCCAACTGCATCGAAGTTCTTTTATTGATAATAAAATCATATGGAAAGCAAACGAACAACCCAAATTAGATTTTTATAGTCTTAACGGATGGTAGCTCCTTATTTTTTGTAGGCAACTTGGGGGCTGGAGACTGTACTTTGAAAGAAACATCACAATAAGTCGATATTTTAGGCTTGTAGAGCCACGGATTCCACTAGTGTAGAAACTATAAAATCTTTTAGCACACCCTCAGGATTAGTGTAGCTATCTTCACACTTGTACACAACATCAGGGACCCGAGAAAAATTAAGAAAGCGAATTAGCAGGGGCATGGGGACAGCTGTAGGCCGGAGGCACGCTTCGTTTATATCCTTCCATGCATTATTAACTTGTCTTTGAAGTTCGATTATCGCTTCTTCTTCTGTGGCACCATATTTCTTCATGTAGCAGTTCACAGCTGAGACAAAATGTTCTTTCTTTTGCTCAAACTAGTCAGGCATGAGGATTAAGTTAAAAAGGGACCATTAATATAAGTATTAATGCAATCATAATAGTCGTGCTTGTTAACCCAGCATGTGTAGGTTTTGTCACAAAAGAGTTTGGTGCAATTTAGAAATAAAACCACTTAATATGAGTTATATTTTATTCTGTCAGGTTTTTAGTGTGAGACTTTTTACATTCGACAATACTTATTAATACTATTTACATATACGATTAAGTATCTTGTGGTTCACTATGTCATTCATGAGTCTGCCAACTGTTGATGCAGCCTTTACTGCTTGAGGTGAAGTTAACAACCAATCAAAGGAGTCTATTGCAGCTTCTTCCATTCCAACAAAGGATGTGGTTATTAGAAACGGGTAGGCGCTGGTCACGAGTGATACAGGCATGTACTCATCCAGTGATGGTATGTGCTTCTGGCGGAACAATTTGGCTTCATTGAAGTAGCCTCTAACTAGTTTTTTCATCCGACACATACCAGATCATGAGTTTATAATAATTCTTAATCATTTCTACTGTTAATTCATGTTGATATCTAAATACTATATCTAAATAATTATTTGCTTCTATTCATATTGTGAAGTATTTGCAGCACGTTTTTCGGGCCTTGAACAACTTTAGACTCAAAACTAAGCACATATATATTGGGGATTAGTACCGCTTCTCTTGCATGGTGCATGTGATATAATTTGCCCTCACGCGCCAGCTTTTCATGAATTTCACTGTATATATCCAACAACGCCCGATAGCAGACTTTCATATACTCTGGTAGTTGATCCATGGCTGAAAAATCCCACCTGATCAGGTAATATAAATCAGCTGTGTGTAAATAGGTTAGTTTTTCCTCTTTGATTGGATGGTGATGTAATGTTAGATAGTTTATATATATAAGATGATTTCCAACTAATTATATATTTGTACCTCTCGATGGCTTCAGTAAAGAGCTCTAGTTCTTCGTATGTTCCATAAGCATCATAAAAGTCATCAATAATGGATGTTATAGCAGTAACTTTGCATGATGTCCTCCTAGCGAAGGAATATTGAGGCTCAATGTAGACTGACAAACTCCAGCAGAAATAGACCTCAACCAATCTGTCTCTGACAAAAGGTAGCTTGTTTGGCACGTCCAAATCCTTCCACCATCTGAGTTACAAACATAATTATATAGTAGCTAGAGGTGGAGAATTCAACGCTTTAGCAAGTGATATATATGGTCGGTTGAGTAATTAATTAACCTTGTGAGTTCGTTTAGTTCTTTCTGATGGACTCGTTACAGTCGGTTGAAATCCAACTTAGCGAACGTTAGGAGAGTTTCATTAGGCGATTCTCTTAGTTCCTGGTAGACAGACAAGTAGTACCTTGCTTCAACCCTTGGTAAACCCTTTCGGAGCTGCTGATTTAAGGCATGGGTTACTGGTTTCGCCAGTGGGGAGCTTAAACGGTCTGTAGCCGATTCAAGATGAGTGGTGGTGAAGGTTAGTGCCACATCTGGTATCCCCTCTCCATGTATCCAAAGTTGTGTGGCTTCATACAGGCTTAATAGTCCTACAATATCATCGACCAGTGATTCCTTGAATTTTCCATCACCGTCCTTGAACTGGTTGAATATATCTGCATGACCAACAAAATGGAAAATACAGAACCTCAAGAAAAAAGAAAACGACCAGGACCACCATCCTAGAGTACTTACCGCATGAAACGTTATAACCTTGTTGTCTAAGCAATCGAAAATGAAGAGCATCAGTGTACAGGTCATCCAAATCATAAGAGTTTGCGTGAATTTTTTGTAAAATTTGTTCAATCTCATTTCCAAAATGGTAAGACACACCTAAGCGCTGAATGTCATCAATGAAGTTCAGCTTTTGTGAAACATTTTCAAGCGATGTCATTAGCATCCTTCTCACTTCTTCCTTCAGTTCTTGTACATGTTGTTCAAGTTCAGCATCCATTTCCTCCGGACGATCACATTGATTTAAGAAAAAAGAAAAGCATAACCTTTATGATATGTTTGAATGAGGAGGTTTCCAAATACAAAAGATATAGACTACATTATAAGATAATTATACATCTGGTAACACATTAGAAAACGCATAACCCTTATGCTGTCAATTTCTAAAGTGTAAATTTAACTTTGGTAGTTAGATTCGTTACATGTTTGCAATGTTGAGGGAAGGAAAGTTAGATAAGATGATTTTGAATCATATAGAGATGAAATTAGCATTCTTGATGAGTTAAAGTTCCCATTGTTTTTTTTTTAATTACAAATTTAACTTTCAGTCGAATAATAATAATGTAGGGATCAAATTAATGGTTTATTGCACTAGGAAAGAAGTCTTACCAAAGAAGCATATGACAGAAAATGGTCGCCCCAGATGCTGGGAGAAAAAGTGGCTGAAGGCTTAGGCCGATGAACATTAAAAGTGTCATTTGGGTTTGAAGATTGAGATAGTGGAACCTCGACAGAAGACATATTTCAAAGATTTCAAACTTGAAGCATCCAAGTGTTAATGCTTTATGTATCAAGTGCTGGTGCGGGTTGAGGAGTTTCATAACTTCGCTATTTATAATATCGCTGGCTAGCCAGCGCACGGACATAAATAAAAATATTTATAGAAATTTTTACCGGTCATCGTGGTAGTTTAACTTTTATTTTTTATTTTTTATCATGACTGAGTAATTTTTTTTTTTTTGATAAACCACTTGCTCGTAAATTCTTATCTAATGCTCTTCACAAATCTGATCTTTTATTTGTGGGTCCTTCAATAAAAAACAAAAAAGGAAAAAAAATTAGATTTCATCCTATTTTTCATACTCCATTAATTAAAATTTTATTATTTTTTAACTTTTTATCAATATCCTTAGATTTTAATAAACGTCATTATTATTTTAATAATAAAATATTTTTTATTTCCAAATATATTTATTAGTGTTACAAACGTCATATTTGGTATATTTTTATTTATAGCTAAAATTTTTATCATATATTTTTATTTTTAGTTTGCATCCATTTTTAATTTGCAACCCTTTTTTTTTTAATTTGTACTAAATTTTCCTTTCAGTTTTAATTTGTATCCATATATTAATTCCTTTTTGTGCCCATATTTTTAAACTTTTATTTGTATTTGTACCCATTTTTAATTTTGCTAAACATGCCCATGCTAATTATGTGACATCCCACATCGCCCAAGGGAGTGATCCTTAAATGTATATTCCCATCCCTACCTAGCACGAGGCCTTTTGGGAGCTCACTGGCTTCGGGTTCCGTAGGAACTCCGAAGTTAAGCGAGAAGGAGGCTAGAGCAATCCCAGGATGGGTGACCCACTGGGAAGTTGCTCGTGAGTTCTCAAAAACAAAACCGTGAGGGAATGGTAAGCCCAAAGCGGACAATATCGTGCTACGGTGGTGGAGCGGGCCCGGGAAGTGATCCGCCCTGGGGCGGGATGTGACAAATTATATGTATTTATTTTACGTTTTAAAATATATCAATAGTTATTTTTTAAAATATGTTGATAATTATGTGGGTATATTATTTTTTGCTATAATTTTTGTGAAGAACAATATTACTCTAAAATTAATTTTTAAGTATTTATTATATTTTTAAAATATAATTTGAATTTGTTCAAATTTCATAATTTGTAGGACATTAAATGCATAAATGCATGAGTTAAATTTCTTAAATGATGCTAAGGACCTTAATAAAAATATTTAAACAAACAAGATTTCAGTCTAACAATTAGGGACCAAACCCAAAAGGACCCAAAAAAGAATATTTGTCTCCCTATCCATTTGAGAAACTCTATTTGGGCATACCAAAATGAGAGAGACATACGGGGAGTCTAGAAAGTGGTGTTTACAAATAGGGCTGGTTGAAACCGAATAGTATTTTGTGTTTACTTTTTTACAAAATCAAGTTGAGATTCTCTTGCTACGTACTACGGTGTATTGATATTTCTCTATGTTTGTAAGTGAAAGGTTTTAGATTAGATTCTCATTAAAGGCTTAAAAACATTTTTTATAAACCATATGATGAGATTGTTGATGATTGGATTATTATTTTTTATTTTTTTTGAACAAACGATATTTTCTATACTAAGGAGTTGGGGAGTGGGCTAAGCCTCACAATGGATTAGCAATAATGTAGTTCAAATTCGCCTTTGACGAGAATCGAACCTAAAACTTCTCACTTACAAGTGAAGAGGAATATGACTAGACCGTAATACTAAGTAACATGATTAGATTATTTCTTAAGTATTAATTAACGTGCTTATTTCTTATTAGTGACATATATTTATAATTTGAAAATGTAGTTTAAATTAATTTACCTAACATTACTCGATTTTTATATGTGATAGTTTTTTTGTTTTTTGTTTTTTTCCTTTTACGTATGAACTTTTTTTGAGTTAATTTTCTGTCAAGGTCATATTAATATGAAAATTTAATATTACATTTATGCCTCTTATGTGGTTGGATTTCAATTCTTTTTTGACGCAAGGTAGTCTTGACAATATCGCACACAACCCATTAAATACGACACAAAATAATACGATACGAAAAATTAAATATTTAGATTGAGGTTTAATGGGTTTAGGTTGAAACGGGTGGAGTTGTTAGTGACATGAACTGACAAACTGATTTAGTGTTACCCACATATATCCGTTTCAACCTGTTAAAAACATGGCTCTTTTAAATAACTTTTTACAGTACATGCTTATAGCTGGATATTTTAACCTTGTTGATTTTTTTTTATTTTTTTTTATCAACTGATAGATTTGTTAGATTAGGAAGCCGACGAGGTTCAAATCCATATTATGGTGCAAGGACAACACTCTTTACCACCACTGTGATAGAGAGTCATTTTCTGCCTTGTTGATTGTTGGTAACCACTAATTATTTTAATAGGTCAAGTTTAAGTTTGAATTGTATTACTTATCTGCTTAATGAATCGACACAACACAAACCACTAAGATAATGAATAAACATGAACACAAAAAACAAAACTAGTTTCTGAAGTGGCTTGTTAAGCAATTATTTTTTTGATATAAACATGTGATTCACTCTTTTCCTGCACATGTAAAGTCCCACAATCAGCCCAATTTCAAAATAAGTCACCTTTCAATCAACTTGTGGGTTGTGGCCCTTTGGCATAAACCTATGCCTTCCATTTTTGTGCGTGATTAGGTAGTGATTCTCTCCCAGATCCCACAATCAGCCCAATTTCAGAATAAGCCACCTTTCAAAGGGAAATTTGAAAATATAACCGAAATTTATTCCTCTTATAGAATTATAGCTATGATTTTAATTTTATGATAACTATAACAAAAATTTAATATAAAAGTACTACTATACCCTGAATCACTGAATACTTAATATGTTGTTTAACTAAACCCACTTGTAACCAATCTCCATCCAAGTCAGCTCCGACGGGGAGTTGCGATTGAAAAGCTGAACCTTGGATCATTCACTTCACACGCGTTTTTGCCTCTCTATCTCTCTTTGCCTTTTTTCTTTCCATCTCTAGTCTTAAAAAGCTTCAACTTTTACCTTCTGGGTATTCAAAGGAGAAGAAACTAGGAGGAGGAAGAAATTGGTAGAATTAGAACATAGAATTATCAAGTTAACTTCTTAAACTCGTATCTAAATTAAATGATTGTTGAGTTGTATTGGGTTTTCTTCTAAATTTTCAAAATTTTCCATCTAAGTTTTATCTCTGATTATCATATCTGGTATTGGATAGCTGTTGGACTTGATTCTTCATCATCATCTTCTTCTCTCCCAACCTTTTTCATTTTTTTAATTTATAATTTTGGGTGAAAAATTCTAATCAATTTTTCTAGCTGGGTGGAAAATAATTCAAGAAAAAAGGTGTTTGTGGCCACTTTTTGTGATGGTTTTATGGGGCATGTGGCCATCTGGAACCCACATGGTATGGGTGGGGGGATGGATCTATATTGTGTGTTGGAGAAAAAAAATAGAGGAAGGTGGGGTGGGGCGGAGCTGTAGTGAGTGTCGAAGACACAGAGGTCGAGCTTGCGGAACGGAACCTACATGGTGGTCATAACAGGGAGGAAGCTCAACGTCGGTAAGGTATTAGGGAGAAGAACCGCAAGATTTAAGTAGACGGAGACTGGGCTCGACATCGTAGTCATGGCAGCAGCCACCGTCTGTGTTCAATGACTTGCGGGTCAGCTTCGCCAACGAGTTTTTTCACAGTTAAGAGCAAAAGAGAAGTTTCAAGCTAGTAAGGATAGATTAGTAATTTCCGATTAATTTTTTGTTATAATTATCATAAACTTAGAAGTGTGGTTGTAATTCTATATGAGGTCCAAATTTTGGTTATTTTTCCAAATTTCCTCCTTTCAATCCACTTGTGGGTTGTGGCCCTTTGGCATAAACCTACGCCTTCCATTTTTGTGCGTGATTAGGTAGTGATACTCTCCCTGATCCCACTTTCAAAATATGTCACCTTTCAATCCACTTGTGGGCTGTGGCCCTATGGCATAAACCTATGCCTTCCATTCTTTGTGTGAAATTCATGGCCTGGTGCTCCCCACTCTCCATTTTATCGCTGACTCATTCGTGGCCCGGTGCTCTCCACTCTCCATTATATCACTGACTCACCCATGTGGCCAAAACATTTGGTGAGAAACGTGGACGCAGAGAAAACGTTTGTGATGGAGAATTCACAGTTGGGGACGACGGAGGACCCGGAGATTCTGCCATAGTGATGATAGCCTCATCGTCACCTGTCGGTAGAATGAAAAATTTAAAGAAAAATATAAAAATCTAACCGGCAACCACGTCAACACCAACTCTCTTCCTGTTAGTGTTTGAGCTATTTTGAGCTAGATTTATCTAGAAAATGGTGATCAATTCAACAAGAAATTGAACTGGATTTGCAGAGAGAATATTAGAGAAGAACATTCAAATAGGAGAGTACGTTGCTCTCTTCAATTCACGTTGGATTTGATTACACCAAACTCGACTACAAACTCGGCTTTATAGCCGTTGTGATTTCATCACAGCACCGTGACTATGAACACGTGCAACACTTAATTTCTAACAAAATGGACACGTGGCAAGATGCACTCTATGAAGATGTTTTAATCTTGTCCGTTCAATACACAATTTGATAAACACCTACTCCAACACTTCAGAGCAATTTCGAACTCATTTCTGCAACCTTGAATGATTGAACCAGCTACCATGTTTATGCTCCAACACTCCCTTCTAAGCTGGTAGCTGGTTTAACTCCAAGCTTCTCTCTGAGTGCACAAAATCGATCTTTGGGAAGAGCCTTGGTGAAAATATTAGCAAGTTGATCTTTTGATTTGCAATAGATCAGTTTGATGATGTTTGACTACAATGCATCTCGAATCAATACAAGAAAACATGGATTAGGTGACGAAATTTTTTGTGGCATGCAAAAATTTATCACATTAGGGTAAAATAAATGATGCTTTTTTAGAAATCGTCACATAATAATTTTCACTAGACATCAAAATACTTTGTGCCACATAAACTTTTGAATTCGTCACAAACTATTGGGCAGGAAATTTTACCGCTGAATGAAATGTTAATATGTGACGAATCTTTAAATTTCATCACATAACAAAAGAGAAGGCCACGTTATGCCACTCGTCACATATAATATTAAAATAAAAAATAAAAATATACCGAAGAAATAATATCAAAACCCCAAATTGTAAAACCTATTTCACTCAATTCTCACCCATTCCGATCGTCTTCAGTTCCCCTTTGCTTACTCTTTCACCCCGACTCCGACGGCCAACCTCTAGTGGTTGCCAGTGATGGCGACAACCACTCTTCTTCGTCTTCCTTTCTTGGCTACTCTCTCAGTATCCTTTACTGCTCGTTCTCTAACTCTCTCCTTTCTCTGACATAACAGGACCCAAATTGGGGAAAGAGAGATTCAGTTTTCTATTGAGTTCTTCAGGAGACAACAAGGTACTTATTTGTTTCCCTACATTTCTTTAATTGTCTTTTGGATTTTCTTCTTCAATCGGTTATTTGGTTGCCAAGCTTAGACACCCAGTTTTAACCAGATCCACATAATGTGAAACTTTAATTTTAATTTGCTACTATTTCTTTGCCTTCGATTTTTGTCACTGCTAGTGGCGACCAAAAAAGCCAATGAGCAGATGGACATGGGAAGTACATAACTTTCTGGATGAATGTTAAAGAGTGTAGATCACCTTCATACGCTCAACCCAATTTGATAGGTTGAAGTTTATTTTCAAAATTTTTTCTATCATTTTTTTTCTAAATTTGGTTTTGAATTTGTAGGTACTTGCCTCTAGCAGCCCTCTGCCTGCACATCCGCACTCTGCAACCTATAATTTGGGTAAATTTTGGTTTTGATTTTTCTAGGTCTATATGTATTTGTGCCTGGATGTTTAATTCTATGATTGAGGATTTTTCAAGCCATTTGGCTTCTCATTTGTGATTATCTTTCAATTAAAAAAAAAAACATTCAAGTAAACAAAACAACATTTGGGTTTTCAATCAAAATCTAGTTGACTCCATAAATCGTGTTCTTCGAGGGCTTACATTTGTATCCTTCTTGCTTCGTCTTGCATCAATTGGTATCAAAGTAGGGATTTGCCTTATTCTAGTGGCGACTGATCATGGGAGAAGATATACCTTAAGAGACGTTGATTGCGAGGCAATAGATGTGGTATGTGTAGAGGGAATTGACCCTAGCTAACCTCATCTAGTTGAGTTGAAGATATTCTTATTTTTTTGGGAAGTGATTACATTGAAGGTTTTCTCTTGTGGGTTGAGCAATTCCGGAGATAAAGATGGTGAAGATGGTTGCTTCCCGTTTAGATGCTAATGTTCATTTATGGTGGGATCAAATACAAGATCATAGGCGAGAGCAAGGTAAGTATCCTATCCAAACTTGGCGTTGGTTGAAGCATCTAATTGTTAAGCTATTCTTTTCCGATTTCTACAAATTGTATTTGGCAAGGACGAGTCAAGCAATCATTAGAAAAGAAGCTACAATGATGAAGACTGAAATTTTCTTTTGCCAAGAAACGGTGGAGGTCAAGGTGGAAGAAAAAAATCGAGAAATTTTGCTTGTTGAGAATCATGTTGAAGAAGACTTCCTGAGCCAGCACGGTTTAGTGACTATGTTGCTTTCGCTCTTCCTATTATCACTTATAAGATACCATCCAATTTGAGAGTGAAGAAAAGGAGAAGTGGTACAATGCCATGGGTAATGAGATGAATTCTCTCTTGAAGGACAAGACTTGGGGGTTAGCTAAATTGCCTAAGGGTAAGAAAGATATCAGTTGTAAATGGGTGTATGCCAAGAAGAAAGGTGTTGATGAGAAAAACAATGTGAGATTCAAAGCAAGATTAGTTGCTAAAGGTATGCACAAAAAAGGGCATTGAATACAATGAAATATTTTTTCCGATTGTGAAGCACTCCTCAATTTGTATTATGTTAGCTTTTGTTGCACAATATGATCTTGAGCTTGTGCAACTTGATGTGAAGACGACTTTCCTACATGGTGATTTGAATGAAGAGATAATATGTTCCAACCGGATGGGTATAAGGTGAATGGGAAAGAGAATTTGTTTTGCAAGTTGAAGAAATCACTTTATGGCTTGAAGCAATCTCCAAGGTATTTGAGGTTTGATAAACTTATGAGAAGCCAAAATTATTCTAGAAGTCAATATAATCATTGTGTGTACTTCAAGAGCTTGCAAGATGGGTATTTCATTTATTTGTTGAAATATGTTGGTGATATGTTGATTGCCTCAGAGAATGTCAAAGAGATTGAGAAATTGAATAAGTAAATGAAGAATGAGTTTGAGATGAACGATCTTAGTGAAGCAAAGAAGATCATTGGCATGGTGATCATTAGAGATAGAGAAAAAGGTTTGGTGTGCTTGAATCAAAGGCAATACCTTGAAAATTGAGTTCTCTATAATGTCCTAAAATTGATAAAGAGAATCTGCAAATGAAAAAATATATCGTATGCTAATTTGGTTGGTAGTTTGATGCATGCAATGGTATGATCTAGACCAGATATTGCTCATGCAATTGGTATAGTGAGTCGATGTATGCATTATCAGAGCATTGACATGTAGCTAAGTGGTTGTTGAGGTATCTCCATGGTACTAGAGTTGTTGGTATATGCTTTGAGAGTGATGACTCTAGTATTGGCAACTTTGTAGTCGGTTATGTTAATTCAGATTATGCAAGTGACTTGGATAAAATGAAGTCTACTACAAGCTATGTTTACTATGGCTAAAGGGTCAACTTGTTGGAGGTCAATTTTGCAATCGTTTGTTGCTTTATTTACTACAAAGGTTGAATATATGGTAGTTCATGAAGCTATAGGAGGCCATTTGGATATAGGGACTTATTAGAGATTTAGGGGTTGATCAGAAGTAGGTGGAGATGCATTGTGATAGTCAGAATGCCATTTATTTGGCTAAGTATCAGGTTTATCATGTGATGACTAAGCATATAGATATGCATTATCACTTTGTGCGTGAAATCATTGGTGAAGGGGAGATCATTCTTTAGAATTTAGATTAATGCGCAACTTACACACATGCTCAAACAAAAACACTATATGTTCCCAGCTTCCAATAGTGGCAAGTTTATCCTCTTTTTTTCTCAAGCCATCTTGCGGCACTAAGACCGAAAGCAACACTAGGAGCCAATAAATGTTAAACCCTGTGCCCAAACTCTATCTGAGTTCTAGCACCAACTCCTATATATGTATGTTCTATTGTGCTATTAGAGTTGAATGTTGTAAAGTCGATGGTATGTGTGTAATGAAATATAAGGTAAATAAGACACAATATTTACGAGGTTCAACAAGTGTGCCTACATCCTCGGAGCAGCAATAGTACTTTCTTTCATTATCTGAAATAATGGGAGTACAAAATAACTCTCACTATTTTCTCTTTTCTCCCTAGCCTGGCTCACTGATAATTTCTTCCGCATCTCTCTTTTTTCCTTTTCTCTTCATTTCCTCCATAACTCCTCTTTCTTTCCTCCATATGTTTTTCTCTCATCTTTTCTTGTTCTTCTTCTCACTTCTTCCTTCCTCCGTATGCTTTCATCTTATAGACAAAAGATTACTATAGCAACACTATTCACTTTACAAACTTTCCTCAAATAGTGAAATACTATGCATAACTAGTAATCCATCCATTTTTCTTCATATGAATAATAATCCATTTGATTTTTCTTTGGATGAATAGTAACAAACTTTTCATGTGGGCCATCCACATATTATATTACAACACTCCCCCTTGGATGGCCATATGTCAATTTTGGTTGCCTCGTTAAAACCTTGATATGTTTTGGATGCTCCGTCTGATAAGTTTCTCCCCCTGATTTCAATCTTTAAACTAATTGATTACTATGTTGATGTAATCTGATACCATTCATGATAGTTGGAATGTTTGCTTCTGAAGGTGGTTCACATGCGCTCCAAATTTTAATGGCCACAGGTTTTAACCAAACTTTTGTATTTTTGAGAGATATGAAGATGTGGCAATGAATGTTGCTTCCTTGATCGTTGTAGGATTAATTTATTTCCATATGTAAATACAAATCATTTCTAAGAGCAATTTGTATGCAGGCTAGAGAGATATTTAGATTTTTGCTTGCCCAATAAGACCTTGGCTATTAGTGAGTTCTTTGGAATAGAATAAGCACATGTCTATAATTTCCTAGAGTTATCAAAAGATAAACTTTACTTCATTCTAATACCATATGTTGGTATTCTGCGTCACAGGAAATGTAACATCTGACTTAGTGTATTGTATTAAATACAGTATGGCATATACTTGACTAAGATATGATACTCTTGGACCAAATATCAATTCATCATTTCCCTCACGAGAATGAATGATCTTTTTTAGTGTCTAAATATTGGTTAATCATTTGAGTATTCAACTCATGATCTTCAATCCATATGGTTTTTTAATACCATAAACATTTTGGATAAGATATGTGTTGGCATATTATTCGATCTGCAGCTCGAGACAATATTCCTTTCAACACTTTATAATCTTTCTAGACTCTTTAAGAGTTCCGATCTAATATCAACTCTTGCAAGAGATTTGCTTTACCCTTTCAGGGCTTTTTTCAAGCAATTTGAATTCTTCGGGGATTTTCTACACTTCATGACACATGCTTCTTTGGAATTTATACAGAGCAACTTGCTTCTATGTATACTTGAGGGATTTACTTGTGGAGATATGCTTCGGGCATATGTATAATTCTCTACTGAAATGAACAAGCTTCAGTATAAGAAATCATGTTTCCAGGAGTGTATTACAATTTCAGGTTTCAATTGGAAACCTTGTGTCATATTGTGTGAGTGTATGTCACTATATTACAAATGCCTATATGTAACCTTCTAGGTTCAACATCATTTGGCGATTTGTATTATAGGTCTATTTTTCCACATTCTTAATATATTGTAATGAAATTGCATTTCTCCATTTTGGCCATTTTTGCCAATAGTTTTTCTTTTTAGTCAACAAACAAAAGAATGTGGTTCAATATCAACACAGCTCATTGATGAGTTTAGTAGCAACTGTAAAATGAAAATTAACATTGGTAATCATCAATTCTTGATCCCATAATTCTCATGTGCATGCATATTTATAAGCATTTTAAATCTTTGGATATCCTTGCCTCTTAAGGGGCTTCACATTGTCTCTTCTCTGACAGTCATTTCTTATTAGATGAATTGTTGGAGAATTTGGATCATAACCTTCTCTAGAGCATTATACAGCTTGGATTTTTAATCTCCACTTCTAAGGAGTTGAATCATTGGAACCTACACATTGATTATGCTTCAGGATGAGATATATAAAAATTGTCGAGTCCATGGATTATCCTTTTGGAACTTGAATCCATGTGGCGATTGACATACTTTGGGCATGCAACAGTTTAGTAGTGCCAAGTTTATGGATAGTCTGACTGAGACTTCAATTCGTATGGTATCTTTGTAACTTGTAATCAATTAGAAATTTTCATTACCTTTTTGTACATCATGTGAATTATGTAAACTGGTAGTGTTTTTTGGGGCCATGAATAGGATTCCCATCATTGAACTTTGGTCTTCCATTCACTCAGTCAGCCACCAATTTTCTCCCTTTAGACATCTATGGGCTCATCGTTAATCCTTTTGCTTCAGTCTCTTGCACGGTAGAAATAGTGCGCAACCTTTGCCTTTGGATGGTCCATCACTTCTTGGTGAACCATCCATGCTTGGTAGCTTCAGTGTAAAGAGCCAATAATGTACAAATTATTCTGCAGTGTTGGTGACTTGAGACTCGACTCCAACCACAGTTGAAGATGACTACTTGAGAGCAATGCAAGGTAAGCAATCAGAGAAAGGTTTTAGGCAGTCGGTTCCTGACAAGAAGTTTGATTTTAGGTTCTCTGATTGCTTTCTTTCTCCTTGTCTTGCAGGTAAAAGCACAGGCAAAGGAAAAGACAGGGAAAAAGCATTATATGAGATACTCTTGCTTTCGACCTTGATGATATGACATACTTTTACTCTTGAAGATAAACAGTAGAAAGATTTGATGCTGATGTAATCAAAAGGGGTTTCTTGCTAAGAAAATGAGTTTGGCATTTCGAGGGACCTAAGGTATTCGAGATAAGGAAGACTGAATATGTTGAGAGGTTTGGTTGCATATGCATTATCGGTATGGAAGATAAGTTAGGTGTTTTGGAGGTGTGCTTTGCCATAGAGGACGAATGTCGACATATATAGGGATTTCCCAATAGTAGGTAGTGGTTGGGTTGTGACCTTGTCACCCACACTTGTTGGTAATAGTGGTGTAGTTGGAATAGTGAACTTTACGCGTTTTAACTTTGCAAGAGACATTTTGACAAAGTTTCCTTGATACCAGAAAGCTGAGATTGCATCCGCAAAATGTTGACGAACTTTATTTAGGAAAATCCGGCTTTTGAAATTTAGAGAGCAGTGTCTCTTCGACTTTTGAACAAGTGGTCGTGTTGTCTCTCATTTTGTAGATGTATCAATTGTATCCAACATGCACGATTTGAAAATTACCTACTTATGAAAATTGTCTCTGTTGTATTTCTAAGATTTCACTCTATCTAACCCTTTTCTTTCATCATTTCTAAAAATGGCTTGCCCATCCAACCTTTGTTTAGATTTGAGTGTTGGATGAGGATAATCTATGGTGCCCATTCTTTTTATCTTCTAATGGCTTTTATAGTTGGAGGCTCTGTGACGAGGGATGATATAACGGTTACAGTAGTAGTTAGGAACCGTCTCACTCCCAGAGATATAAGAATACTTTCAAAGAGGTCTGATGAATTGGCTGGTCAAGACTTTTTGACTTTCACTGTTCAATGTGCAGGTTTTGTATCCAACATGGACCAACGTCTACTTGCTTGATGTCGCCAAGCCGAAACATTAATGACTGAGGTAACAAGTCTTGGACAAGAAATTAAAGAGCTCAAGCATTAGAATAAAGAGTTGCACAAACTTGCAAATATTTACTCGATGAGCATGAAAAGAAACTCGACTAGCTGCAGAAATCTGAAAGTTGGATTCAAAGTGATCAGCAGAGATTCGTGGCTAGATTCTGAAGGGAACTGATGCCTTCCCCTTCTAGTGTTTTGCCAAGTGTTTGGGTGTCACATGATCAATCTGTCATGCCCCGGGCCCAAAAATATTAATTTAGGGAAATGATATTGGTGATGACCCAAAAACTTTGCTTTATTTTGCAGAATTTTAAATCACGATTCTTTATTTAAATTCCTTAACTCCTTCTCAATAAACATAAACATAATTAATTTATAAGGCATGTGCCTAGGCTTTCTATTAGTCAAAATTTACTTCTAATAACTCAACTTCGTAACATAAATTAATTCTTGATTATTTAATGTCATATCCCGGCCCGCTCCACCACCGTAGCACAATATTGTCCGCTTTGGGCCTTGACCACGCCTTCACGGTTTTCTTTCTGGGAACTCACACGAGAACTTCCCATTGGGTCACCCATCATGGGAGTGCTCTCGTGTGCTACTCGCTTAACTTCGGAGTTCCCATGGAACCCAAAGCCAATGAGCTCCCAAAAGGCCTCGTGCTAGGTAGGGATGAGAATTAAATATAAAGATCACTCCCTTGGGTGATGTGGGATGTTACAATCCACCCCCCTTAAGGGATCGACATCCTCGTCGGCACACCATGGCCAGGGTGAGGCTCTGATACCAAATTGTTACATCTTGGCCCAGGGTCGACCACATCCCGGGCCCGCTCCACCACCGTAACACGATATTGTCCATTTTGGGCCCCGACCATGCCCTCACGGTTTTGTTTCTGGGAACTCACATGAGAACTTCCCAGTGGGTCACCCATCATGGGAGTGCTCTTACGCACTACTCGCTTAACTTCGGAGTTCCCATAGAACCCGAAGCCAGTGAGCTCCCAAAAGGCCTCATGCTAGGTAAGGATGGGAATTACATATAAGGATCACTCCCCTGGGTGATGTGGGATGTTACATTTAATCTTACTTGTTTTATGGCTGCATCTAACATCTCGTTAGACTGCCTATGTACCCTAAACAGGGATCAAGCCGTTCGTTGTTCATATTTCCAAAATTCAAACCAAATCCAAATATATTCATTTAATCTAACATATACCGCAATCGTATTAATATTCAAACCTTAGCAGTTAGGTCTCAAAAGCATAATTAGAATAACGAAATTTGCATAAAAACACAATGTTGGCTCCTTGGCAGTGCGCCGTCGCAAATGGCAGTCGGCCGCTTCGGCTCACCGGAAAATTCAACTTATGCTAAGAAATACGACAAGATATGTGAGAATAAAATACGTCCTCGTATATCTACATTATACCACTAGGGCATTTTTTCCCTTTTCCCACGTATCGATAAAATTTATGACGTAAATTATAATAATTTCCAAAAATAAAACTTTAAAATTCCCAATTCTATTAACCATAAATCGATTTATTTTTTATTTTCTCCACATATTCATAATTATATTATCTAATTCATATCTTTAAATTTTTTAGG
Source organism: Pyrus communis (assembly GCF_963583255.1). Classification (NCBI taxonomy): domain Eukaryota; kingdom Viridiplantae; phylum Streptophyta; class Magnoliopsida; order Rosales; family Rosaceae; genus Pyrus; species Pyrus communis. Next base: position 6,782,682 of record NC_084811.1, on the reverse strand, counting down.
GTATTACATTCACCCCCCCCCCCCCCAAATTAAAATAAATCTCGTCCTTGAGATTTCAACCACCAAGTTACGAAAAGAAATTAAAACTAATTCCACTATTTCTTTTATGGTGAATATAATTATAATCCCAATCTACAATTTTATTCATGCTCCGTAAATAATTAAACCAACGAATAGTAATCGTGATGCTTACTCACAGTCTCAGATTTCCGGTCACCTTTATTGGCATAATAAATATTAAAAAAAATTAACCATTCCCATGGGCAAAATAAGAACCCACATCATGCCACTGTCCTCGTAACTTAAAATAATTACTAAATTGCCAAACCACATTTACTATTGGTTAGATAGATACTAACATAATAATTACAATCATTGATAAACCATCCACCATCATTGGCTATACATAGCCGTAACCACGATTCTTTCTCAAAATTTCTAGCCACATTCATTGGCAAAATAATATCAACCTTAAGCCATAAGTCTTGTTGGCTAAATAAATATTAAAATTTCAACCAACCATTAAAATTGACAAATCAAGTTCCAAAATTCCAACCAAAATTATTGGAATTTCCAATCACATCACTAGGTAATGGAAAGAAGAATACCAAGTGATCACAAATGAACCGAATTATGAGTCATTGATCAAATTATTTCCATATCAACTCTTATATGCTTATTTTGCCCAAAAAAAAAAAAAAAAACAAATTTGACATTCCTTTAGTTTTGTTTTCAGAGCATACCTATGTCATATTTTGCAGTTATTCTCTTTCTTACAAAAACTTTAGTCAACATGCCACATTCAACCAATTTGTTTTGAATCAGGGTTATGATGGTAAGACAAACATCGATATTAAGATCATTTATTGGTTGAGTTGTGCAACAGCAATTTTTATAAACTTTCACATACTCCAACACAATGAATAAGATGGTAATAATTCAACCAATTTGTTCCCAATTTCTCACCAAAACAGATTATGCAATCAATTCATGTATCACCAAACCAATCAAGTTTATAATTATCAACTTTTCTCGTCAATTCTTTTCATCAGACGAAGAAACTCAGTTGGGAAAGCATTTATATTAAACGAACTAAAAAATTTAATTCATATCCACCCACCATTCTCATTATAATGGCAAACCATAATCACAATTTATAATTTCATTCCCCTTCAACAAATCACCATATCTTCCATAAATATTAACATTTCCAACCACATTTATCGTTGGCCATAACATTTTAAAATTTCTATCCACACTTATCATTGACAGAACAATGATTTCACCATCATTTTCTTTTATTTCAATCAGTGACTAGTAGGTTGGAAAAGATTGTAATATACCTAGCCATTACACATCACACTTTCTTTTTTCTTCTTCCTCTTCTTCCTTTTTTATTTTATTTTTTTCACATCTACGGGCATTTTCCGCCCAATTTCACATTCACGGGCCTTTTTCGCCCCATTTCACATTCTCGGGCCTTTCTCGCCCCATTTCACATTCACGGGCCTTTTTCGCCCAATCTCACATGTCCACCCTTACATCCACAGGCCTTTTTGCCCAATTCATATATCCACCCTTATATCCACGGGTCTTTTTGCCCAATTCAATTTCTCAAGTGCCAGGTATAATACAAATTCTCTGTCTACTTATCCACCTCACAATCACCTTAACATTCAACATTTTCATAATGCATAGCCTAATATCGATTCAATTCAAGATTAATTCAAAACTTTAATCAAATGCTCATCTTCAAAGCTATAACGTGAATACGATATTTTAAAATTTTCCTATTCCCATTCAATTCAATTCAAAGCATCATAATTCCCAATATATGCATTTCACATAATTTTCATCATACTCATAGAACTTATGAAATAATGCAATATAAACGCATATCACAATTCCCATTAACGAAACTATCATATTTACCAAGGAAATTGGCACCACAATCATAATACAATTTATATATGTATTTCACATATAAAACATGAATGCCACTCTATTCCTAAAAATATGAATTAATGCAACCACAATGCATGTCATAATTCACACCAATAAGACTCAAGAATAGTGCATCTCGTAGAATAAGATCATTTGCTCTGATACCATTTTGTCACACCCCAGGCCTGAAAATATTAATTTGGGGAAATGATATTGGTGACGGCCCAAAAACTTTGCTTTATTTCGCAGAATTTTAAATCACGATTCTTTATTTAAATTTCTTAACTCCCTCTCAATAAACATAAACATAAACCTAATTAATTTATAAGACATGTGCCTAGGCTTTCTATTAATCAAAATTTACTTCTAATAACTCAACTTCTTAACAGAAATTAATTCTTGATTATTTAATCTTACTTGTTTTATGGCTGCATCTAACATCTCGTTAGACTGCCTACGTACCCTAAACAGAGATCAAGCCCTTCGTAGTTCACATTTCCAAAATTCAAACCAAATCCGAATATATTCATTTAATCCAACATATACCGCAATCGTATTAATATTCAAACCTTAGCAGTTAGGTCTCAAAAGCTTAATTAGAATAACGAAATTCACATAAAAACACAATGTCAGCTCCTTGGCCGTGCGCCGCCACACCCGCCGCTGCAAGTGGCAGTCGATCGCCCTGGCTCACCAAAAAATTCAACTTATGCTAAGAAATACGACAAGATATATGAGACTAAAATACGTCATCGTATATCTACGTTATACCACTAGGGCATTTTTTCCCTTTTCCCACGTATCGATAAAATTTACAACGGAAATTATAATAATTTCCATAAATAAAACTTTAAAATTCCCAATTCTATTTTCATAACCATAAATCGATTTATTTTTTATTTTCTCCACATATTCATAATTATATTATCTAATTCATATCTTTAAAATTTTCAGGGTATTACACAATCTCTAGTGCCTCCTTCTTCTGGGGTACTGCCAAGTACTGAGGTTTTACATGAGCAACCTATGTGAAGCACCCCCCCAAACCCCTCCCCCCCCCCCCCAAAAAAAAAAAATTGTTTGTTTTTGTAACTCATGTGTATGTATAATTTTTTTTTTCTCTTCCCCCCCCCCCCCCCCCGTGCCGCGGGGGGCGACCAATTTGTTTGTTTTTGTAAGTCATGTATTTTTTTTTTTTCTTCTCCCATTTGATTTTATATATGTCAGAAAGCTTCTACTTTAGCTTGTTATATATGGGAACCCTTCCATGAATATGATTCAATGAACCTTTAAGTATAGATATTTTTTAATATCATATGCTTCCACATAAGTTCTCAAGCATTATGAATTCATGAAAGTATCTCTTGTGTAAGATGCTGAAGGTCACAAAATCGGGTTTTGCTAAGTTCACCATTATCTATTCCCAAAAGGAAGAAATTCAGGTATGACGGAAATTACGATAATGAACTCATAATACATATAACATAAGTCTACACAAAATGTTAAAATTTCAAGTTCTTAACATTATTCATATTTTGAACTTCAGGTCAAAACATTATTCATATGTACTCGAAATTTATTTTCAAAATCGGCATCATTAGAACCCTTATGTTCATATTTTTGGAATTCATACCCATACTTAATTTGTACATAGATTAAGAAACTTATGATCCTCATTTACACGAATCAAGGAACTTATGGTTCTCATTTAATAGTTTGTGGACTAAGGTGCTTATGGACGTCATTTTATTTTAATTGAGGAACCGATGCTCTCAGTTGATTCAAAAACTTGGGGTTTTGATTTGATCAAGGAACTTTGGGTCTGATTGTTTTTATATAATGATGATCAAGGAACTTCAGGTCTGATCTTTTTTAATGGTGGAACTTCAGGTCCAATCATTTTATATGATGAGGATCAAGAAACTTCTGGTTCTAATCTGATCAAGGAACTTTGGGTCATATATACTCATCATAAAATGTAGTACGCTAAATAAATTAAAGCAATAAATGGTAATTCCAACCATGGTAAATAAATCGCTTTTAAGTAAATAAAGCTTGTGACAAGGGCTTTGATTCAACACCATTCACATAAATATCAAAGCTCTAAAGCAAAGGGTAATAATTCCATCCACTGTAAATATATAGAACTTGTGATAGGGCTTTAAACCAGCATCATTCACATAAATATTGATAGGATTAAAAGCACACCACAAAGTAGCACACAAATGTCCTATTGATTTTCCTTATTAACACTAAGATTTGTCAATTATAGCATATGAAAATAAGGGTCTTTCTCGCAGAAGATTGTTTTATCCAACTACTTAAAATGTCACAAAAACTGGGTTACTGTCCGTACTAACCAGCCACCGAAAATAATTAATAAACCGACTATACTTACCTAAAGTCTACGAAATTTTATATGCAAACACTAGACACAAAGAGCTACAATCACACAAATTTTGGGATTTTTGAAGTTGATTTGCTATTTAAATTAAATCAAACAAAAACAGAACAGAAACACATTTTAAGTAGTTCACAAATTAAGAAAGACGAGTTAGGGGAATTGCTATCCACCACCAAATAATCATACAAACATGTTATGTTTCATTCAAATTCCTTTCATTTCCAGATGAAGATGCTCAAGTTGGCTCAATTTTAGAACTCAACCTATTATTCTTTCTTATGTGGTATGTTAAGAGAATGACATCTTCAACTTAACTTAGTCCCTAGCATGCAATCTAGAATGGCGTGTTCATAGATTTAACAAGTAGAAATCATTAAGAACGAAAATATTTTGAGTCATCACAAGGCATCGTAAGTACTAGCGTTGTCTTATTTATCCTAGAAATTGATTCACATGTTGATCGCAATTAACAAGTACTACTCTAGAACATATGTAGGTCCTCATTCGACAAGGGCAGGCACACACATATTCATGTATTAGAATCGTAGATATGCTTACTAAGTATGCATCCATAGAAAACACGTAAAGAATTCATCAATGAGACAAGTAGTGAACCAATTTTCATCCATGCATAAAAGTAACTCAAACGAAATGTCATAACAAACTTGCAATCATATTCAGGGCTTCAAAACAGCCCCTAACTACTAAAAATTTAGTTACACATAATTCTCAAATTAAACCAAAAGAAAGACACGAGTTTGAGAAGATAGAACCGAAAGAAATCAACTGAGGCCTCCTCTTCCTTCCTCCAATATTGACATCCATTGAGTTCAACTTCTCAGCATCATTGGTCATCTTCAGTATATGGTCTCAAATTGAACCAGTACTATCAATCTTATAGGTTGTCAATAAGGCCATGTATTGCTGATTCCAGCCTTCTGAGACTCCTTGAATTTCTTCTTAATTGCACTCAAATATTTAGCAGCTAATTCATGTCTTTTGTTGCCTCCACGAACTATATTAGTCATGCCACTTTCCAGGATGGAGAGTGCCACCTTGTTGGCTCCATCCACCTTTCATGGTCTGCTTTCTCTGTTCTAGTACTTTGTTCTGTGATCACTGGTCTTGGAGTATCAATGGCTATATCATACTCATTGATTGTCAACAGTAATCCTGTCTCCTACATTTCTTGTAGTTACTCCCTCCAGTGAGAATTGTTATATTAGCTAAGTTCAAAGTCTTGAGAGACATGGCGGATACTGCAGATGAAATCACAAACATGAACCATCTAGGTTCCTGATTTCCTTTTGCAATTTAGCACATCACAACTCTCATCAATAAATCATACATATATACTTAACAACATATAGTTGATAAGCATACACAGAAAAATTGACTTATCAAAACTTAGCAAAAACCGTGACAAGATATGCAACAACAGACAGTCAAGAGATGTCTCATGCATGATAACCATCGTTCATGGTTTAACAGAAAACATAAAGGGCATTAGTAATCTACAGATTTCAAAATAATTGCGGATAACACATGATCGAACACCCAAAGTCTAAAATTTATGCAGAACAGTTTCAATTCAATTGAATCCATATAGATTTTGTTATCATAATCTTATCCCTTAAGATCTGATATAAACCCTCGACTCAATCTTGCAGAAGAACTGTTATGCAGGCAAGAATAGAACTTTGCAATTTATCAAACATACCTTGCATAGATCCAATTTTTTGAAACAGCACAACGGAATAACCATTCAAATCAATCATATCATTGCAAGATTGATGAAATTATAACCCAGAAGCTTGTTTTGTTGGATGATGTTCTTAATCGAAAGTCCCCAATTGGAAAGAAAACCCTTTCTCATGGATTTGCAGAAAATCCAACGGTAACATCCTTTTAAATCCCAACGGTTATATTTTTTTTTTTTTCAAATATTATTTATGTTTTTGGAACCTACTGGTTTTAATCACAGAACTTATAATTTATGAACTTGGCTCTGATACCACATGTTAGCATAAACACAACACCAGGATCATGCAAAGCAAGTTACTGTGATCAAAACATAGAACCAAAAACCATAAAGCAATGCACAGAGAGAACATACATGCAGAAAAGTTCGAAGCTGCTGCCATGTCTGATTTCTGCAGCAAAGTCGTGGTACACCTTCTCCTCTCTTCAGTGAACGAGACTCTCAACTAATAATAGGTCTTAGTCTTATATTGAGTACACATTATGAGAGTAAAGGCCACCATATATATACTACATAATTCAAGCCAAATTCTATAAGGTTTTCCCTATTAAAGCCCATATAGAAAACTAATTCCTTCTAAATAGTAATTCAGCCAGAATCATTCATCCGAATACTAATTTTAACGGGTCGGGGTTGAGCCGTGGAGCAGATGGGACGGGGGTAGCTTGAACCGTGCATCAAAGGAAGAGTGGTAGGACTATTGAAATTACACAAAAGTCCTCAGTAACGAGTGTTAACGGGTTTCGCAGGTTCACCCAAAATGATCCGTTATTTAACAGGTAATTAACGGGTTGATCCATGAACCACCTGACCCGTTTATCATTCACCCGAATACAAATATTAACAGATTGGATCGAATCGGGTTAATGGATTGAATTAAAAATATCAGGTTTAACAATTACTATTCAGTAGAGGGGATTCAATTATCAATTGTCTCCACACTGAAAGTGCTCTAATAATCCAATAAGGCGGTGTATTCACTTGACAATTCTCATCCGGTGTATGAGGTCTGGATGATTATGCTTTTGCAGGTGATATGGGCCCCACAGTCTGTAAGCTTCCACCGCCTCTGTTATCCCTGTTCGTGAGTTGACCCTCGCTTTGACTCATTACTGTGCTGATCTCCCTTTGTTGATGTCGCACCCTGGTACCTTCCCTGCTTGACTCATTACTGTGCTGATCTCCCTTTGTTAATATCCTGCTCATAGCGCACTGGGGCAGTTCTAGTCCACTCACCATACCTGGCCATTCCCCCCCTTCCCTTGACATCAAAACAGTCAGAGTTTGCATGGCCAATTCTGCTACATCTGTAACAGAAATCTTGCAACCTTCCATAACGAAACTCAATCCAGGAATCCTTGTTGTTCGATCTTGGTAGCCAATATCCAGTTACCAGGGGGTTCTTAGTATTACAAGGACTTAAGGGTTAATTAATTTTAGGAAGAAAATAAGAACACTTTAAAGCTAATTGATCAAACTACTTAGTACTGTAGTCTAGTAATATTCCTCTTTACTTATAATTGAGATGTCTAATGTTCAATTCTTGCAAAAAACGAGTTTAAACCACATTATTATGGCTAATCCAATTTGAGGTTTTGCGTTTTGCTAACTCTTACTTCTTAATGTACATAATATTGTCTTCTTAAAAATAAAAAAAATAAAAAAATAACTTATTGATCAAAAGTCCGACACATCGTTCCCAAAGTTTGCGATCACATGTCGCACCCCAACCATCGTTCCCATCACCAAGGCTTGCAGCTCCACTCCCGTCTTGCTGCACCGCCATATCGAATATGCGTTTTCCTTGCCATTGAGTACAAAGTTAACAGTGCACTTTCAGTTGTAATACAAGATGTCATGTCGAATCTGCGTCCAAGTTTTGGCACCAACAGCTATACATTCATGTTCTAACAGCTATAGATTCATGTTCTAGTGTGCTATTGGAGTTAAATAAATAATATATGATTTATTCCAACTACATAGAAGTTCTTTTATTAATCATAAAATCATAATATGGAAAGCAAACACACAACCCAAATTACATTTTTACAGTCTTAAGGGATGGTAGCTAGCTCCTTATTATTTGTAGCCAACTTGGGCACTGGAGCCATACTTTCAAAAGAAACATCACGATAAGTGGATATTTTAGGCTCATAAAGCCACGGGTTCCACTAATGTAGAAGCTATAAGATCTTTTAGCACACCCTTAGCGTTAGTGTAGCCATTTTCACACTTGTACACAACATCCATGACCCGAGCAAAATTGAGAATACGAATTAGCAGGGGCATGGGGACAGCGGTAGGGTGGAGGCACGCTTCGTTTATGTCCTTCCATGCATTATTCACTTGTCTTTGAAGTTCGATTATCGCTTCTTCTTGTGTGGCACCATATTTTCTCATGTAACAGTTCACAGCTGAGACCAAATGTTCTTTCTCTTGCTCAAACTAGTCAGGCATGACGATTAAGATAAAAGAAGACCATTAATACAAGTATTAACGCAATCATAATAGTAGTACTTTCAAGATTTCAGTTAGCGGTTCAACAATCCACTACTAATGGGTCAAGCAATGATACTATTCCAACTTAACCACTTGTTAGCCCAGTAGGCATAGGCTTTTGTATAAAAGCATCCAGTGCAATTAGAAGTGGAACCAATTTTATGAGTTATATTTTATTATGTCTGGTGTTTAGTGTGAGACTTTACATTCTACATTACTCATTAATACTATTTACATATATGATTAAGTACCTTATGGTCCACTATGTCATCCATAAGTCTGGCAACTGTTGATGCAGCCTTCACTGCTTGAGGGGAAGTTAACAACCAATCAAAGGAGTCTATTGTAGCTTCTTCCATTCCAACAAACGATAAGGTTATTAGCAACGCGTAGCCATTGGTCACGATTGCTACAGACATGTACTCATCCAATGATGGCAAGTGCTTCTGGCGGAACAATTTTGCTTCATCGAAGAAGCCTCTAACTTGGTTTTTCATCTGGCACATACCAAATCAAGAGATTATATTAATTCTTATCGTTTCTACTTTTAATTAATATTGATATATAAAGATTATTATAAATAATTATTTGTTTCTATACATATTGTGAAGTATTTGCAACACGTTTTTCTGGCCTTGTAACAACTTTAGACTCAAAATTAAGTATTGAGGATTATTACCGCTTCTCTTGCATGGTGGATGCGATATAATTTCCCCTCGTGCGCAAGCTTTTCATGAATTTCACTGTATATATTCAACAATGCACGATAGCAAAGTTTCATATACTCTGGTAGTTGATCTATGGCTGAGACATCCCATCTGATCAAGTAATATATAAATTAGTTGTGCATAATTTAGTTTTCTGTTTTGATCAGATGTAAGGTAAGATAGTTTATATAAGAGAATTTTAACTAATGATATATTCATACCTCTCAATAGCTTCAGTAAAGAGCTCTAGTTCTTCAAATGTTCCATGAGCATCATAAATGTCATCCATAATGGATGCTATAGCGGTAACTTTGCATAATATCCTCCTAGCAAAGGAATATTGAGGCTGAAAATAGACTGACAAACTCCAGCAGAAGTAGACCTCAACCAATCTGTCTCTTGCAAAAGGTAGCTTGTTTGGCACGTCCAAGTCCTTCCACCACCTAAGTTACAAAAATAATTATTTATTAGTAGCTAGAGGTGGGGAATTCATCTCTTTAGTAAGTGATGTATATGGATAAATAAGGAATTAATTTACCTTGTGATTTCGCTTAGTTCTTTCTGATGGACTCGTTGCAGTCGGTTGAAATCCAACTTAGCGAACATTAGGAGAGTTTCATTCGGTGATTCTCTTAGTTCCTGGTAGACTGACAAGTAATACCTTGCTTCAACCCTCGGTAAACCCTTTCGGAGCGGTTGATTTAAGGCATGGGTTACTGCTTTTGCAAGTGGGGGGCTTAAACGGAATGTCGCCGACTCAAGATTAGTCCTGGTGAAGGTTAGAGCCTCATCTAGTATCTCCTCTCCATGTATCCTAAGGTGTGTGGCTTCATACAAGCTTAGTAGTCCTGCAACATCATCAACGAGTGACTCCTTGAATTTTCCATCACCGTCCTTGAACTTGTTGAATAAGTCTGCATGACCAACAAAATGGAAAATTCAGAACCTCAAGAAGCATTTAGATAAATAAAAAAAAACAAAATATATGACCAGACCACCATCCGAGATTACTTTACCGCATGAAATGTTATAACCTTGTTGTCTAAGCAATCGAAAACGAAGAGCAGCAGTGTACAGGTCATCCAAATCATAAGAGCTCTTGTGAATTTTCTGTAAAATTTCTTCAATTTCATTTCCAAAATGGTAGGACACACCTAAATGCTGAATGTCATCAATCAAGTTCAGCTTTTGGGAAACATTTTCAAGTGATGTCGTTAGCATCCTTCTCACTTCTTCCTTCAATTCTTGTACATGTTGTTCAAGTTCAGCATCCACTTCCTCCACAGGATCATATTGATTTAAGAAAAAAGAAAACGCATAACCTTTATGATATGTTTGAATGAGGAGGTTTCCAAGTACCAAAAGATATAGACTACAATTGATATAAGATGATTATAAGTCTGGTAACATATTAGAAAACACATAACCTTTATGATGTCAATTTTTAAATTGTACACATTGAGAAAAGAGAGGCACCTAGCCTGAAATAGTTGTTGCATGACAGTTTTCATGACTTTAAGAACTTGTTTTTCCAAAAAAAAAAAAAATAGCGTGTGAATTTAACTTTGGTAGTTAGATTCGCAGCATGTTTGCCACGTTAAGGAAAGGAAAGATAAAGTGATTTCGAATCAGTAGCATTTTAAATGATTAAAGTGCTCTTTGATTATTTTCCTCTTTGTTTAAAATTACAAATTTAATTTTCATAATAATATAGTGTTCAAATTAATAGTTTATTGTAGTAGGAAAGAAGTCTTACCAAAGAAGCATATGACAAAAAATGATCACCCCAAATGCTGGGAGAAAAAGTGGCTGAAGGCTTAGGCCGATGAACATCAAAAGTGTCATTTGGGTTTGAAGATTGAGATAGTGGAACTTCCACAGAAGACATATTTCAAAGATTTTCTGAAGCAAACTAGCCAAGTGTTATTGCTTTTGTATCAAGTGCTGGTGTGAGTTAAGGAGCTCATAAGCTTTGCTATTTATAGTATCGTTGACTAGCTACCGCACCCACTGGAAAAAAATAGGGTAAAGTACAAAAAACTACCTCAACTATTAGTGTGCGATACTTTCATATCTTATCTTTTAAAATTGACAGTGTCATACCTCATCTTTAGAATTTAGTCCAATGTTATACCTTCCGTTACTTGGCCGTTTACTTTTCAGTTAAATACTGATGTGGATTGATTTGAGGCCCACTTTCTATTAAAAAATCATTAAATTATTATTAAAAACTAAAAAAATTATTTAATATTTTTTAAACATTAAAATAAAAATAAAGTTCAAAAAAAAAAAAAAAACAACCCTCAGTTTGTCCCTCCCCCTCCCCCCTGCTGTCTTTTCTCCCCATCTTCATTTTCTTCCCCTACCTGCAACCCCCCAAAAAAAAAAAAAAAAAAAATAAATATTCCAATTTGTCTTCCTCCTCTCCCCACCCCCTCTTCTCCCTCCTGCAATCCAGCAAAAAAAACAAAAAAAAAAAAAAACCCAGATCCCGTCGGCAGGAAGATGGGCGCGCGGAGAAGGTGGAGGATGGGTGCGAAAGAGGATGTGGAGAATGGATGAGAGTGGTGGATTTGGGGTTCGCAAGGGGTTGGGTTTTTGCGCGGGGAGGGGGGGAGGAGACGAACTGGGTTCGCTTTGGATTTGTTTTTTTGTTTCTATTTCTTCTCTCTGGGTTGCAAGGGGGACAAACTGGGTTAGGTTGGGGTTTTTTTATTTTTTATTTTTCTTCTTCTTCTTCCTCCTTCTTCATCTTTCTGGGTTGCGGGTGGTTTTTTTGCGCCGGGGGGCGGGGGAACTGGGTTGGGTTGGAATTTTTTTTTTTTTTTTTTTTTCCTTCCTCCTCTTCTTCTTCCTTGGGGGGGGGGGGTTTGGTTGAAGATTAAGCAAGGAAGAAGATGAAGATGGGGAGAGAGAGAGAGGGGGGGAAGGGACGAACAGAGGGAATTTTTTTTTTTTACTTTTCTTTATTATTTTTAGTTTTTAATAATATTTTATTAATTTTTTAATAGAAAGTGGGTCCCGAATCAAGTCACGTCAGCATTTAACTGAAAAGTAAACAGCCAAGTAACGAAAGGTATAACATTGGACCAAATTCTAAAGATGAGGTATGACATTGTCAATTTTAAAAGATGAGGTATGAAAGTGTCGTGACACCAATAGTTGAGGTAGTTTTTTGTACTTTACCCAAAAATATATATATAGAAAACTTCATTTTAATCATTGACAAAGATGATTTTTAGATTAAAACCATGAGTAAGATTACTAATTTAGTATTATGTTTTACATTTTTTTGGGTCAAATTATGTTTTTCATTTTCATTTTTATTGATTTAAAATATATTTTTCTTAACAGGTAACGGGTCGGGTCATATGACCTGATAATATTAACGGGTTGATTTTGGGTCAGGTCATATTACCCGTTTACTTTAAGGGGAATTACACGACACGATCCGTTAAGATATCAGGTATAACACGAAAGTGACACGAACACAAGAAATACGACAAGAATGTCCAGTCTAATATAAATCATTAAAATAACAAATAAACACGAGCACAAAAAATATGGCTCGTTTCTTGTTTAAAGTCCCACAATCAGCCCCATTTCAAAATACGTCACCCTTCAAACCTACATGTTTCATTCTATGTGTGTAAATCGTGTCTTATAAGGACCAACACTTGATGCTCACGTTTTTTGTGAAATTTAAGAAGGATTGAAGGTGAACAGTCAACTAACGCATCTTCCAGCTCCATTATATCACTCACCCTCTCCTGACATTGTTTACGAGTGGCTCAGCGTGGCCAAAACATTTTCTGAGACGTGGACGCAGAGAAAACGTCGGTAATTTTACATACCTTCCTTATCAAACTCATTCGACAATCCTCATCACTGATTTTTGGATATCTCGTTTGGAATGAAGTTTCAAGCTTCAAAAACAAACTTCTTAACGTGTCAGATCATATCATCAATATATGGTCGAATTTGAGTTTAAATTGCATTACTTGTTAAGTTAACCGATGGACACAACACAAAAGATTAAAATAAAAAATAAACACGAACACAAAAATCATGATTCGTTTCTCAGGGGCTTATCAAGTAATTACACTTTAGATAGAAACATGTGTTGTCGTCCTTCTCCCACACAACACCTTTCAATCCATTTATGGGCCCATGGCATAAAGCTACACCTTTCATATTTTTGTGTGTAATTCGTGTCTGATAAAGACCGCCACCTGGTACACCTGCAAAATTTAAAAGGGATTTATGGAGACCAATCAACTACATTGTTTGCCCATTACTTGTTAGGTTAACCGACGGACACAACACAAAACATTAAAATAAAGAAATTTTAACAAAAAACTCATGATACTATTTATTTTTACAAAAAATTATATTTTTATATTAAAAAGTTAATTATGGTACTGTTTACTTTATCCTTTATTTTGTCCTTATCATTAAAACTTAAAATTTTCAAACTTTTTTCATTAATTTTCTTTAAAATAATAAATAAACACAAACACAAAAATCATGATTCGTTTCTCAGGGGCTTATCAAGTAATTACACTTTACATAAAAACATGTTTATCGTCCTTCTCCCACGCATCGCCTTTCAATCGATTTATGTGCCCATGCCATAAAGCTACACCTTTCATATTTTTGTGTGTAATTAGTGTCTGATAAGGACCGCCTCCTGTTGCTCCTGCAAAATTTAAAAGGGATTGAAGGAGACCAATCAACTACATTGTTTACGAGTGGCTCACCATGGTCAAATATTACGAGTGGCTCAGAGAATTCACGATTGGGGGACGATAGAGGTTTCGGAGATTCTGCCACGCATGACGTTATAGAAAATATGAAAAACTTAATAAGCAAGGCCGCAACCACACCAACACCGACGCTCTCCCAACCCCTTTCCGTTTTGTCGAGCATGGCCCAGAGAATGCGCGATTGGAGACGATGGACACTATGGAGATGCTGCCATGCATGATGATAGCCTCAACGTTGTCGTCTTTGTCAGGCATGGGGGCCTCCGCGTATGGAGAGCGAGTACGAAAATGACGGGTTGAAACTTATACCTGTGGGCCTATGGCGCAAAGCTACGTTTTTCATTTTTGTGTGTGTAACTCGTGTCTTTTAAGGATCCGACCCCTGCCCCATGTTATGTATCTGTTGGTACATACTACCAGCTATCATTGTCATGTGGTAGTATTGTATTATTTAATAATTTCTCCTCCGAATACATAGGACAAAGATGAAGGAACCGTGGAAGAAAAAAAATGAGTTTTAATGAAATATTTCCAGTACGGTTCACTTTTAACGAAAAATCATATTTTTACCTTTTTTATACTATTCACTTACATCTTTATTTGTCATTTTTCATTAAAACTAAAGTTTTTTTTGAACTTTTCGTTCATTTTTCTAAGAAAATGAAGAAAAATGGTATACAAGAAAAAATGTAAGAAAAAGGAAGAGAAAGAGGTCGAGGTTTGCAACGTGCGGGTAAGGAAAGGAAGAAGTTGCAACGTGTGGGTGAGGAATTGGTTTGACATTTTATTATTTTCTTTATTAAAACTACGGAAAAAAATTTGAAATGTCATATCAACTTGTATATATTTTTCAATTTGTCATATAAATTAAAATCTTAAGTCATTTGTCATACCAACTTTTTAAAATCATCAATTTGTCATCTTATCCTAACTCCGTTAAATTTTCCATAAAAAATAAGTCATGTGACTTATGTTCAAGGTTATTTCTATCATTTAAGATTTTTTTACAAGTTCTTTACTTTACTTTAGTAAAACTCTTAAATTTTTGGTTCGAGGATATTCATGCAGATCGTTGTGTTCGTGTAAGAAAAAATCTAGAACTTGTAGTCGAAGCAGAGGTTTGGAGAAGAAGCGATGAGTGATATGATTTTTTTAATGAGAGTGGAATGAAGTAGAAGAGTCGAGAAACAGAAGGCGAAGTGATGAGAGACGGGTGGCCAGCAAGGGTAAATCTGCCACTTCGCTGTATAGAAACGGAAAAAATAGAACACTAAAGAGCAATTGGAGGGCAATTTCGGCACTTTACTGTTAATAAACAGTAACCGAGTGTTTGGGTTGTAGTGTATCAAATATAATAATTTATTCAGGAATTAATACTGAAATTAAATCAGAAAATAAATTAAAAATCCAAAAAAATTGAAATTTTCATACCTCTAAGTTTCTGGGTTTTACTGTCGAATCCAATTGAGAACCACCTAAAAAACGAAATCACGTACGCTAAAAAAAATGCAAAAATCACCCGAACACACTAGACTACGCAAACAAAAAACGAATTTCAATCAAATTGAAAAAGGTAGAAATCTGTAACCCCTCCATCGTTCACAAATCGAGCAATTTTCCGGAAGAAAAACGAAGGTGAATAATGAGACGGAGAAAGTTGCATAGGGTGGACACTAAGAACAACACCGGCATGTAAGAGAAAACGTTCAACAATTTGCAGAAGCTGAGGATGGAGAGAGAGAAGCGAACGGAAAGAAAACGCAATGAAGAAATCAATGGAGAAGGATCAACGATGATAGATGCGTGGCCACCGAGGGCAATGCCGCCATTTCACTGGCCAAAAAGTGGAAAATCCAGACAACTAAGATCAATTTTGGGGCATTCTGGGGAGTTCCCTGTTAATGAATAGTATTAGCAAACTGAGTTATAGTATATATAACTAGAAATATGGCCTGTGCGTTGCTACGAGATTAGAAACCGTATGAAAAAAATATGTTTCAAGGCTATAAGAACTTGTTATAAAACGTTAATGGTATTTAAACTGAACGATGTTTGAACTTTTAGAAAGAATTTTTACATGAAAAGCATAAATTGAGTGAATGAAGCTCTTGGAATTCTTTGAATATGACCTGTGAATTATTGATTGTTAACAAATATTAGTAAAAGAGTGTGTAAGAGTATTATATATTAAACTATATTATTTGAAAGTGCTCAGAGTTAGTTTTAAAACCAAAAATAATGCAAGACAAAATATATAGACAGAAAAGTAAAAAGCTTGGGTCCAAGAAGATTTACACTTTTTAGATTGAAAATGGTACAGTTCCTATACAAAATTTGATCGATACAGTTCCTATACAAAATTTGAATTTAAGTTGTAGTAGGTTTTAAATTTAAATAATAAATTATGTTTGGCCTTATGATCCTTTGGCTCTCGGTTAGAGACGGTTTTTTGTGACAAGGCTAAAACGAGCCCTCTGGCCCTTTGGCCCTCAATTGGAGATGGAGGCAAATATGGTCATGTACTGTTCATTAAAATATTAATATCTTGGAGGGCCAGAGGGCTAAAACAAGCCCTCTGACCAGCCCTCTGTTGGAGATGGTCGCGTGGTTTGTGGAAAGTCTTGCTAAAGAACTTCTAGCGAGCTCTCTATTCCACACGAGTCCTCTTTAGTCTCATTTAGGTTAGTCCCAACATAGGCCAAACATAGGACTACATTGATAAGTACAGTCTAGTTCAGTCCCAGAGGCCAAACAAACACACTTAAAAGAAAGAAAGACCAATTCAGTTTTGATGGATATGGGAAATATTTGCAGCAGAAGGAACACAAACATATAAAATGTGCAGTGATGTTTAGCGATGTGTAAGCAATGACAAAGCCATAACAGGGTCATTAGTTGTCTTTGATTCCAACTACTTCAAAACCCCATGTATATTTGTTTGTGTATTGTTTTTTACTCTTATAAACAACTAAGACAAACTAAATTATAACCTCATTCTCCAACTTTTATTTTTTCTATCATATTTGTCTTCCTTTTTTCCATTCTTGTGTGCGACTCTATTGTGCACATCATTTGCTCGATGAAATACTTTAGTTGAAAAGCCTTGACAGTCTTCAACATTACTCCATAATATCATGCATCCACCCTTGACAAGCCTCTACAAATAATAGTAGTTGTTGATATATGTTGAAATAAACTTTCAACATATGTTGACAGAAATTGGCAGGTGCCTACTAATTGCTCAACGAAATGGCCTAATGAAGCTTTTTTGGCTGATATTACGATCCCATTATTTGAAAATCTTGACTACACCATTGTGTGGAAGGGGAAGATTTACGTGTATTACACAAAAATTACATAAGCAAAACTACTTTGGAGATGTGAAGCCCAATGGCTCAAAGCTCATACATAAAACCACATAAACACAATGACTTTGGAGATGTGAAGGTTCAAAGGGCTTGGACCTTTGTCAAATTCAATCTCTACGATTAAACAAAACTTTGAGTCTCTTCAATCAACCCAATTGCTTTTTAGCAAAAACCCAATTGCTCTTTAGCAAAACCCTCTTAACTCTTCAACTACAATTTCGAAACCTTTCTTCAAACAAACATTGCCTACAATCCTTGATATCTAAAACATTTACAGCTTTGCCGCCCTATTGTATGATTCGGTTGGTGTACAATTCCAATGAACCTAATTTCCTCTTTGAGGGGCATGTTTTGTACCAAGTCCAATCTTATACCAGTGATCTAGGTGGAGTTCTTTAGCATTATCTTGCCCTTCATGGCTTGAATCTTGCAAGAGTTTTACTGCTTTCTTTACATTTCCAATCAATTTACATTTCAAATTATTCAGTTTAGCCCATGGGCCTAGATTTTAGTTTTGTGAACGTTTGTAATTCATTATGAAATGATAACATTTTGTTTATGTTTTAGTTTCTATTTCGCTTTTATTTACCTTTTAGGCAAGTATACACGAAGTTACACTGAATATTAAGACCTCATTAGGTTGAGGCACAAAAAAAGAACTTAACTAAACCAGTGTCCTACTTGGTGCACAATCATTTGATTCAGAAGTCAAATTAACGCACAACTTACACGCATGTTCAAGCACAAACATTGTTTATTGACAACCTCCAACAGTAGCACACTTATTATCACGTTCTCTAGAGCCATCTCGTGACACTGAGGAAAAAAAAAAACAAAACAAAAGCGGGGAAAATACATGTTGAACTCCGTGCCCAAGCTCTATCCAAGTTTTAGCACCAACATATGTACATGCATGTTCTAGTGTGCTATTTAAGAATAATTAGTATATGATTTATTCCCAACTGCATCGAAGTTCTTTTATTGACAATAAAATCAAATGGAAAGCAAACAAACAACCCAAATTACGTTTTTACAGTCTTAACGGATGGTAGTTCCTTATTTTTTGTAGGCAACTTGGGGGCTGGAGACTATACTTTGAAAGAAACATCACAATAAGTCGATATTTTAGGCTTATATAGCCACGGGTTCTACTAGTGTAGAAACTATAAAATCTTTTAGCACACCCTCAGGATTAGTGTAGCCATCTTCACACTTTGTTTATGTCCTTCCATGCATTATTAACTTGTCTTTGAAGTTCGATTATCGCTTCTTCTTCTGTGGCACCATATTTCTTCATGTAATAGTTCAAGGCTGAGACAAAATGTTCTTTCTTTTGCTCAGACTAGTCAGGCATGAGGATTAAGTTAAAAAAGGACCATTAATATAAGTATTAATGCAATCATAATAGTCGTGCTTGTTAGCCCTGCATGTGTAGGTTTTGTCACAAAAGAGTTTGGTGCAATTTAGAAATGAAACCACTTACTATGAGTTATATTTTATTCTGTCAGGTTTTTAGTGTGAGACCTTTTACATTCGACAATACTTATTAATCCTATTTACATATACAATTAAGTACCTTGTGGTTCACTATGTCATTCATGAGTCTGCCAATTGTTGATGCAGCCTTTACTGCTTGAGGGGAAGTTAACAGCCAATCAAGGGAGTCTATTGTAGCTTCTTCCATTCCAACAAAGGATGTGGTTATTAGCAACAGGTAGGCCGTGTTCACGAGTGATACAGGCATGTACTCATCCAGTGATGGTATGTGCTTCTGGCGGAACAATTTGGCTTCATTGAATTAGCCTCTAACTAGTTTTTTCATCTAACACATACCAGATCATGAGTTTATAATAATTCTTAATCATTTCTATTGTAAATTCATATTGATATCTAAATACTATAAATAAATAATTATTTGCTTCTATTCATATTGTGCAGTATTTGCAGCACGTTTTTCGGGCCTTGAACAACTTTAGACTCAAAACTAAGCTCATCTATATTGGGGATTAGTACCACTTCTCTTGCATGGTGCATGTGATATAATTTGCCTTCACGCGCAAGCTTTTCATGAATTTGATTATATATATCCAACAACGCCCGATAGCAGACTTTTATATGCTCTGGTAGTTGATCCATGGTTGAAAAATCCCACCTGATCAGGTAATATAAATCAGTTGTGCGTAATTAGGTTAGTTTTTCCTCTTTGATCAGATGGTGATGCAATGTAAGATAGTTTATATATATAAGATGATTTCCAACTAATGATATATTTGTACCTCTCGATAGCTTCAGTAAAGAGCTCTAGTTCTTCTCAGTAAAGAGCTCTAGTTCTTCGTATGTACCTCTCGATAGCTTCAGTAAGATAGTCATCTATAATGGATGTTATAGCAGTAACTTTGCATGATGTCCTCCTAGCAAAGGAATATTGAAGCTCAAAGTAGACCGACAAACTCCAGCAGAAATAGACATCAACCAATCTGTCTCTTACAAAAGGTAGCTTGTTTGGCACGTCCAAATCCTTCCACCATCTGAGTTACAAACATAATTATTTAGTAGCTAGAGGTGGAGAATTCAACGCTTTAGCAAGTGATATATATGGTCGGTTGAGTAACTAATTAACCGTGTGAGTTCGCTTAGTTCTTTATGATGGACTCGTTGTAGTCGGTTGAAATCCAACTTGGCGAACGTTAGGAGAGTTTCATTAGGTGATTCTCTTAGTTCCTGGTAGACAGACAAGAGTACCTTGCTTCAACCCTTGGTTTACCCTTTCAGACCTGCTGCTTTAAGGCATGGGTTACTGTTTTCGCCAATGGGAAGCTGTTTGGGCCCAAAATGACAATTTGGACCAAGAGTAACAAAATGGGCTAAGACACTTGGTCTGGCGGTCTTCCGGGGGTATCCTGGGCCGGCTAGGCACTGGGAGTTGTCTAGTCGGTTTCGGTCGAGTCCTTTTGCGAGAATGATGGATTTGGATAAAGGCGAAGGTTGAATCCTTGTACGACTAGGGGTGTTAAAGTTGAAGGCACTGAGAGTCAAGGAATGAATATGGTTCATTATGAAGGTGGGTTCAAAGTCCCAGTTGAATTAGGATTAGCCGAGTCCTAGTTAGATTAGGATAAGGAGTCATAATCCGAGTACGGTTCAAACTCTGCCAGGAGTGGTTTCACTGCTATAAATAGAAGAGGAAGTGCATCATTCGAGGTCCCTCCCATTCAACACATAAATTGCCTTACGCAAACTCTCGCTGTACACGAAACCTCTCAACAACGTTGAGATTTTTATTTTCTTTTTCCGCCAACACATTTTCAGTTTGGATAAACAACACTGTGAAGGCAACCAGTGAACATCTTCATTTTGGATAAACAACACTGTAGCTGTAGAACCATTCGACCATGGAACACCTTTAGTTTGCATAAACGGCACTGCGTCGAGGCCGATTGGTTATCTATCCAAGTCTCAGTCAAGAAGGATTTTCGAATCCTTATTGGCAGAGGTCATCTTATTAGCCTTCTCGGCGAAGTGAACTGTTACAGATCACTGGGCTTAGCGCATTGAATGCCTAGTTGTTTTATGATTGGATATTCACAAGTAAGTTTTAGAGTTTGGCATTCTGACTGCCAAACCACATTCACCATCAAGACATACAACTTTTTTGAGTACTTGTGTCCGTATAGTTTGGTGCCAGTTCAGCATGCTTATACTTTTACGAATATAATCACTGTGACAGAACCCGGCGTCGACGATTCGTGAACTTCGCAAGACTAGTAGCGTTGTCTTCAGGATCTAGAACCCGAAGGCCGAGACGTGTTCCTTCCTAAGCCGCAGTCACAAGATCAAGAAGTTAGTAGCGTGTTCAACGCAACATCAACACATTTTACTCTCCAGTCGAACTCAGCCGATGAGTTGGCACGCCCTGCACACAACCGAAGGACGTAGTTAGCTTATTAATTACTCGGCATGCGCGCCACGTAGGTTTGGTAGTTTTTAGGGTCAGCATTTTGGCACGCCCGGTGGGACATAGTGTTAAAGCTACGAAGTTCATAACTATTGAGACACGATCAGTCAAAAAGAAAATAAGGATGGGTAAATCAGCGACTAACCTTCCACCTATGGTCCAAAACCCAGATCATAATGGCCTGTTGCAAGTACAAAATCCTCCTACTGCCATCACACCCGAAGCCATAAATGTGACAACCGAGAAAATGATGTTAGTCTCGGTGGACATGTTCGTGATGTGGAGATCACCACCAAAGCGACAAAAGCAATTTTTGTCGAATGAATAATTGAGGACTGCGATGAGGATGGTGGCGAAGGTTCTAATCCACCGACTAGATCGTTTCTCCGGAGAAAACTTGAAGAGCAATCTCAGAATTTCAGTCAAGAAGTAAAAAGCATACTTGAGGTAATCCGCAATAATGGCAAGTCACACAACAAATTGCTCGAACTATTGGTTAGTAAAGTTTATGAAGGTGGACCCATTGATCGATCCCGACAACTTCCACTTAAGAGTAATCTGTTATTAATAATACAGGCCGAGACAGGATCTGCTCGGATCAAAATGATCGACTTGGATGAAAGAGGAGGATCAAGCAGTAGATCAGACGGATCAGACCAGAGAAAAGAAACAACATCCGTTGATATGATTGAGTTCCAAAGAATGATCGATTCGGCCTTGAAAAGGGACGAAGTTTTCGAAATTCATCTATCCATACCCAGTTTATGTAGAGAAGTTCAAATATCCTAAAGGCTTTAAGATCCCAGATTTCAGCCTTTTTGCTGGAGAATTGTCCTTGTCTTCGTTAGAACATGTAGCACGGTTCATTGCACAATGTGGAGATGTTAATAGTGACTTCCATAAACTGCAACTATTCAACTTCTCGTTGACAGGCTCGGCATTCACGTGGTACATCAACCTCCCACCTAACTCCATCCAAAGTTGGGAGGAACTGGTCCCAAAATTCCATGAGCAATTTTATCTGATGGGGATGGAAATGTCAGTTTCTTAATTAGCCAGGATGGCTCAAGCATCTAATGAGTCACCGATGGATTATCTTACAAGGTTTAAGTCATCCAAAAATTGGTGCTGAGTACCTCTCCCTGAAGTCGAATTTGTTAGGCTCGATTTGAATGAGTTGGACGTGGAGTACAAGAAGAAATTCTTGGGGGCAAACTTTCGTGACATGTACGAACTAGCCCAACATGTCAAGCAATACGATTATTTACTCCGAGAAGAGAAGGCTTCGAAGTCCCCGTCTAGATGAACAATTTACAAAAACCCCACTGTCAGTTATGCGTCAGTCGAAGTTGAAGAATATGCAAGTATAGACGCGGCTGAGATAATAATCGACAAACTATATATATGCAATGCGTTGGCTCATGCTAATCCCAAAGATGCCAAAACTTGCTCGGCCCCTGAAGAGTCTTCCATCAAAACAACGAAAATTTATACTTTCGACATTACTAAGGCCGACGCCATCTTCGATCAACTGCTACTTGCCAAAATTATCAAACTTCGGCCTAGACATAATATCCCCAAGGTCAAAGAATTGAAAGGAAAAACGTATTGCAACTACCATAACTTGAACAAGCACACGACAAAGTTGGATTGACAATGGTAAACTCAAGTTTCCAGAAAAGAAAATGGGCGTCGACATTGACCCATTTCCTACGGTGACAATAAACGTGGTAAATGCTCATCTACCTAAAGACAAAGGCAAATGAAAGGCCGAATTTGTTCCAATGCAACACGTCCTAAAGTAGAACTCTCAACCATGGCTCAAGATGGATTTATTTACAAACGAGCCGCTTAGAGATATTTCAGGACCAGTTGTCGTTGTGCCCATGTCAGACTCCAATGCAGAAGAAGCGGATTGGTCGGTGATTTTATGTAGTCGTTATAAGGCAAATGTCATCTTCACTGAGCCAAAAGAGAAACCACCTCAGGCTATAATACAACGATCGCCTTCTACGGCCGCAACGACACCTCAAAAGGTGCTCGGCACAAGACAACACCAAAGAGTTTTCAACAGGCTCGACCCTCAGACACGGATCGATGAGCCACCTTCGGCCGGACGACACCTTGATTTCGACACACCGTTTTATAACGAAGATTATTATGCACTCAACTCTAGCAGCTTGAGTTCTTCTGTGAACCAAAAGACCCTCAAGTTGCCTGAGCCCCTCGAGCAATGGTGGTGTAGTTACAATTCTCATACCGGTATGTATACTGCACATTCTAAATCGTAGAAATGCTGGCACCAGTGAATAGACTGCATGGCCCGTCGACAAGCAACTCAGGCTACCTCGGCTACTAAATGGCGGCCGAAAGAAATAACAAATAACGAAGATGATCGACATCCCCCAGCAATCATGATCGAATTACTTCACAGAAAGAAAGCGATCGATCATAATTTTGAGACCATGATAGAAGAGTCTGAGAAACGCATCAAACTCCTTTTCCAAACTGGGGAAATGAAGGCTCGTTTCGAACATCTCAGGAAAGAAGCAGAAAGCAAACTTCCTCCATTACCTTCATAAGAACCATTAGTAAAGGTTCGACAAAATCTACAGCCCCCATTTCTTGGCCAAGCCTTGAAGTACATACAGGTGTTTCACAAGAAATATTCTCCTAATGACATGTATGGCTTACCAAAGGCGTGTCAAGAGGCTCTCGACCTAGCAATAACTTGCCCTGATGCCGAGCAAATTATTCAAAAGACTACTGATATGGGGAATGAAGGCCAGGTTCCAGCATATACGAGAAGTTCGGGTTCTCAGCTTCGAGGTTGGCCCACCTCAAAGACCTCCAATATTTACAATACCATTTTGAAGTTTTCTCAACCGTGTCTCTTTTTGGCCTGACGGCTGATGAGAAAGAGCGCGTGGCACGGCTAGATGTTTACCTAAACATGAAGAATGCTCGAATTGCCTATCAGGAGCATGCCCGTAAGGTGACGTAAGGACGAGACAGGTCTCCAACGTCGAGCAAACTCGAGGATACCAATCAGAATGAAACGGGAATGCTGGGTGCACCACAGGAACAATTACTTGAAAAGAAAAATGATCAAGTCAAGGACACCCCAAAACAGAACACTTTGCTCGATAGTCCGGAAGACGATAACCATAACTCGATGGGCCCTTTAGTTCTCAACAACATAGAAATTAACATGGTCCATGTTTTATCGACTGAATTTCAGCCAATCACCTCCCAACCAAATTTCTTGGATGTTGATGTGGTTGCCGAAAAAGCAATGCAAGTGGACTTCGTCATTATGGAGGAAGATGAGCAAGTAAGCAAAGAAGACAAACTCAAAGCAACTCTTGCTTAGTTGTTTCCCCGCTCTTCCTCAGCCAATCTCTATCATTTAAAGCTGTTGTATGTCACATCTCACATCGAAGGATATCCAGTTGTTGTATGTCACATCTCTATCATTCAACGGTCAACATCATGCCCGTCTCCATCAAGAAAACACTACGTCGCTCTAACTACGAACTTATCCCATCAGGAGTCATCATGAGTAGCTTTGTTGGAGGCAAATCCCAGACCAAGGGTGTACTTCCGTTAGAACTCAATATTGCAGGTAACAATCATATGACTGCATTCTTCATCGTCGACTCAAAAACTGAATATAAGGCATTGTTTGCTCGGGATCAGATCCATCAAATAAGTTGTATCCCTTCATCTTTGTATCAAGTCCTCATATTCTGGGACGGTAAATCGATCATGGTTTATCCGACCGATAGTCAGCCATTCGAAGCTAACATAATCCAAGCACGTTACTACGACAATCACGTTGGCTACATCACTTTGCACGGTCTCAACGTTGAACGACGGTCGACTCGAATTTTGGTTCAAAAAGCCATCGAGGTTGGCGTCGAGACTGTTTAACAGGATTTAGTAAGACTCGGGTTGGCTAACCTTATTACCTATCCCGATGTCTGATACCAAACACGTAGAACGTTGGGTTGTAGTTTCATTTACTATAGAACGACTGCTGGCCCACTGGTATACTATTTCCAAACAACCGAATTTGGGCGTAAACTTTGTGGAGTTTCTAATCGAATGAGATAATGGTCTCGTCTTATCCCTGGATAAAGTTCAAGCTGCCCCGATCGAGCTCGAAGACAATCAGCCCCAAGTCAAAGACCCATTAGAGGAAATAAATATTGGAATGGCCGATCACCCTCGACCGTTATTTGTTAGTGCATTGTTACCCTAATCCATGAAAACTGAACTTAGTAAATTACTCAATGAGTTTAAAGATTGTTTTTCTTGGAGTTATCATGAGATTCCTGGTCTAAATCAAACCTTTGTCTAGCATGAATTAAACATCAAAGCTGGTTGTAAGCCTTTTCACCAACCCCCTTGGCAATTCTTGACCGAAGTACAACTCAGCATAAAAAATGAACTAGTTAGGCTTTTAAAAGCCGGGTTTATTTAGACAGCTCGATACATCGAATGGTTGGCGAATATCGTACCAATGTTAAAGAAAAACGATGCTCTATGCATTTGCATCGATTTTCGTAATTTAAATATGGCAACCCCCAAAGATGAATATTTGATGCCTTTCAGATTTTTTTAATTGACATCGCGGCCAATCATAAAATGTTGTCCTTCATGGACGGCCATGCTGGCTGCAACCAGATTTTTATCGCCAAAACCGATGTTCACAAAACTACCTTTCGTTGTCCAGGGGCACTCGAGACATACGAATGGGTAGTCATGTCATTCGGCCTTAAAAATGATGGTGCCATGTACCAACGTGCCATGGATACCATCTTCCATGACTTGATTGGTACAATCATAGAGGTATATATCGACGACATAGTCGTCAAATCAAAACACCGCCGAACCCATTTAGATGACCTTCGACAAACTTTCCTTTGTATGCGCCAGCATGGCCTTAAAATGAACCCAGTCAAATGTGTCTTCGGTGTATCAGACGACAACTTTTTAGGTTTTCTTGTGCATCATTATGGCATAGAGGTGGATGAAAACAAAGCTCGTGTAATCATCGACGCTCCACCCCCGACGACCAAAAATCAACTTCAGTATTTACTCAGCCAGATAAATTTTCTCCTTCATTTCATAGCTAATTCAGCAGGATAAATGATGGCGTTCTCTACGCTTTTGAAACTCAAGGATTCAGACAAGTTTGAGTGGTGTGAAGAACATTAAGCGGCTTTCACACAAATTAAGGTTTCCCTTACAACCTCACCCGTCCTTGTATCGCCTCGACGTGGTAAACCTCTTAAGCTATACATTTCGACGACCGAAGAGTCCATTGGTTGCCTTCTCACACAAGACAACAATGTCGGGCGTGAACATGCCATCTTTTATCTCAGCTAGAATCTTAACTCACCTGAAATCAATTATTCAACCGTAGAAAAGCTCTGCCTAGCATTGTTTTTTGCAACGTCTAAACTCCGGCATTACATGATCCCTTTCCTCACTCAGGTCATCGCCCGGACTCATGTTATTCGGTATATGCTCACTCGACCAATGGTCAAAGACCGAATTGGGAAATGAACAATGGCACTGTCCAAATTTAGTTTGCAATATGTGCCACAGAAAGTCGTCAAAGGGCAAGTACTTACCAATTTATTGGCTCAATATCCTTCTTTATATGGTTTTAGGGGCAACGACGTCGAAATCGGTATGTTGACGTGACAATTATTAGACAATGTATTTTAATGGTTCCAGTACCTCAGCCTCGGCTGGTGTTAGAATCATCATTTAATCCCTAGATCAACATCGTTGGTATTTTTCTCTCAAGCTTGATTTTGATTGTACAAATAATCAGGCCGAATACGAAGCCCTTATCATCAGCCTCAACGTCGTTCATGACTTAAAGGCAGCCCGCGTACTCGTCCTTGGTGGTTCAGAACTTGTGATTAACCAACTCAATGGAACTTTCCGCTGTATGAGTTGTACTCTGTCGCCCTATCACAGGGTTGCCAAAGTCATTCGATGGTATCACGTTCAAACATATCTCCCAAATTCGAAATACTGACGTAGACAAGTTAGCTGAAATAGCCTCCGGCGCACAACTCTTGGAGGGCGAGCTAGGCTGAGCGATACCCATAGTACAATGATCACACCCAGCCTTGGTTAATCGACAAGTTCTCCAACACGATCACATGATCCATACACGAGTAATGTCCTTACCTTTGTTGTTAGAATGAGGAGATACTGTAAACATGTGCGATGTCGAGACATTGCCAAACGATTGAAGAAGGTCAATCATACGTTATCTCGATAACCACAATGACAAACATGACCGCAGAACAAGGGCCCATGCCTCAAATTACGTGTTATACCAGACTAAATTGTACCGGAAGGGTGATGATGGTTTATTGTTATTATGCCTCAGTCCACAAGAGGCTGCTCAAGCAATTGCAGAAGTACATGAAGGAATTTGCGAAGCTCATCAATCTGGAGCAAGATGTGTTAGCTACTTCGCTAACATAACTATTTCTAGCCGAGTATATTGAAGGATTGTATCCAGTATGCATGAGGATGTGTAAAGTGTCAAATTCATGGGCCTATATAAAGAGTCCCGGTCGAATTACTCCATTTGGTCACCAATTGGGATGACCCTATACTCGTTGACTTATGGGCACAATGCGATGTTACCAGTCGAGCTGAATATAAACTTGCTGCGAGTAATTGAGCAAAGTAGTTTGTTCAGTGCCGAATATAACCAGGCCATGAGACAAGAGTTAGAAGATTTAGAGGAAGTTCGGCTTGATGCTTATAATTTATTGGTGGCATAGAAAAAAATTACCGAGTGAGCCTATAATCAACGAGTCAAACCAAAAACATTCGGCGAAGGGGAGTTAGTTTGGCAAACCATGTTGCCCATAGGAATCAAAGATCCTAGATTTGGACAATGGTCGCCGAATTGGGAATGACCTTTCATCGTCCACAAAGTTCTTGACAAAGGGGCTTGCCATCTTAAAGACCGAACCGGTCTAATTCATAAACTACCAATCAATGGGAAATTTTTAAAGAAGTACTATCCAGTCACTTGGGAGATGTAAGGATAAAAAGTTCATTTCATTAGTTTTGCAAAAAAGGAGTACAAGTGAAGTTACAAAAAATTTCCTAAAGGCAAAATCCTAAGGGGTCAAAAAAAGGAAGGCTTCAAGAGCGGCCTTTAGTTCTAACCACTTACTTCACCCATTGTGACTTCGGCTTGCCTTATTCTTTTTTGAGCTAAAGTTGATGTATCTGCCTTGTGTCAGTCGCGAAGTCTGTTAGTTGAGCCTTATTTGCTTCAAAATACTTTTCGAGATCCGAAGCAACAGCTAACCTTTGCCATTGAAGTTCGGCGATTTGACGTCGTAGCTCGCCAATTTGATGATCAAGGTCGGCCAACCGCATTTTCTTTGCATTTATGGCCTCAACCTTTGGCCGAATGGCTTCATGAGCAATTTTTGCCGCCTTTAGGTCGTTCTTGGCCCGTAAGTAGTAAAGTACTGCAGGGTCTTCACAAGGAGATTGGATAAGTGAACGACGCTTTCGTTGCTCAACAAGCCACCGACTGCAAAATCGTTCAAGAACTCTTCTACGGAGTCGAGGCTTTTACATTGAAGGACTTGCGAGGCTGAAAGGGATAGGAGTTCCTACAACATGGCAAAGGCATTGGATTCTGCCGCAGTTGCGGAAGGCTCAGCTGAGGTGGTAGATGGCCCGACCATTCCACAGAAGTACTCAAGAAGAGAGCATTGAGCTCGACTTCCCATAGAGGCTACACATGAAAGGATTTTAGAAAGAAAAAAAAAAAGGACAATTGCAGAAAGATGGTAGAGAGAATTTGTTTTAGACCTGCCGAGAGGAAACTTCGACCATGTCCCTGGTTCATTGTTCAAACCTAGAGAGCTTATTGGTCGAGCTTAATGTTTAAGACTGATTCTCAATTCTTGCGGCCGATGAAGGTTATCTATGTTCAACGACCACTGAGGTGGTCGGGAAATGTATATAACACCCTTCGGCGCATAGAATTTTTGATGAAACGAGTAATTGGGCACTGGACATGTAATATCTTTTTGGTTTAGAATTTTAAAGCAGGAAGTTAACAGCAAGGTAATGAAGGTTCTTACAAAACCAAAGTAACCTCTTGTGGATCTGGTATTAGGGATGAATCGACATCTCTGCCGTCGTTTTCGTCTCGACAATAAGTGCAGCTTCATGCCCCGCATTTGCTTCGGTAGCAAGAGAGTTGACTTGACCAGTTGTTTCGATCATCGGCTGAGGAATGGTGGGTGACAACTCAATCGATTGGGGGCACTTCACCGACAAAGGTTCTTCGCTCTCGTCCCCCTAAACAGAAAGGGGTTGTTCATTAGTTAAGATGTCCAATTAAATAGAAAATTACTAACAAGAATGGTTGTACCTCTTCTTCAACGATGATTATTGGTTTCTTTTTTGGATTTGGGGATAGGTTCTTTTCAGCCTGAGTGGCCATTTTCCTAACAGCGGCAGCTACTAGAACGACTGCAGGAGTAACAACCAACCCCAGAATTACATGCCCCTCGACCAATGGAATGACGAATGGTTCGACCACGGCTGGAACAATGGGGAGGAACTTCAGTCATCTGAGCCATCAGAAGATTTTGCGGTTTTCTCACCGAGACCTCGACGGCAGGGGGAAGGAGAGATACGCTAGGAGAAGTTGCCCTTGTTGTTTGACTTGACATCACAAGAATCTCTCGTTCCCCTTACTTTGCCTTCTTCTTGATGCGTTTTTGGGGTAGGAGAGGTTACGAAATCTCGAACAGTTGCAACCTTCTTTGGAAGAGTAAGCTTCTTTTTTGTTGCAACCATCGCGACCGTGTTGGCCCACTTTGTTGGACAACTCACTGAAAATAAACTCATGTTAGGATAAAAGTTTTGAGCAAGAGAGAAATAATTAAAGGACGTATACCTTGGGCTACTTCTTTGGATTTTGGGGTGGGAGCTTTCTTTGGACGGTCGCTGAAGATCTTTTTGACAACATCCTCGACCGGTGTGCCAAACAATTCTTAGATGTATGCGTCCCACCAATCAGCAAAAATGCTAGTGCTGTGAGTTTCAGGGACGTTCGGCCGAAGGCGGAGTTTCGTGCACCTTTCTTGAAATTCTTGCTCGGCCTCTCTACACTCTCTTTCTGATGAACCAGAGAGACGTTCTCAACTTAGAAGAGATTAAGAGGTGAGTAAAGGCACAGGGTATCCTTAGAGGTAGCCAAGTTGCTGAACAGTAAAGTAGGGGTGGTAGACTTCCCAACTTGCACACCGAGCATCACAGCAGAGAAAGAGGTCGCGAGCTAGCACGAACGCCTTCCAGTTTTGTTAAAGATCGATGTCTTTGGTCTTATCCTATGCCGATGATGGAAGTTTGATAGAAGAGGGGTACATTTGACGACAGCAGATTAGGAGCTCGTCGTCAGAGAGATCTTCTAGGTCGAAGAAGTATTTAAAGACTTATTCAGCCGAGTGAGGAGGAGCTAGTCTAAAAGCCAATTAAAGACCTAGAGCTTCAGTGGTTTTCAAGCTGGGGATTTCTGGCCTCAGGGTGACGAAGCAGACTTGCAGGCAGAGTTAGAAAACCTAGAGTGGGCTGTTCTGGTGTGGGTCGATATTAGTGATGGTCGTTTCGGCCAAGCAACGCATGAGGTTGGCAAGGATGACCGAGCTAAAAGCTAAGGTGTGACCACTGGCCAGGGCCTCAGCCACTGGCATGTTTTCGATCAAACATTTATTCGACTTGGTACAAACAATAAATTTGTTGTACTAGTATAATAGGAAGGCTTCATGTTCCCCATTTTGTAGGACTTATTCCCCTCGGCTAGCAAAGTGGTAGATGAAAGTGTTATAGTTAAAGAAGTTCTTGAGTAGCTTTTGGACTTCTTCTTTTGGGGTTTCTTGGTCTTTCTTTTTTAGGGCTTTGACGACACGTTCTTCAAATAATGCTTTAAGGTCTAAGTTGAATTGATACCCATTCCTGACGACATCAACCAAAAGACCAGATGGAGAAGTGTCAAGGATGGCCAATATGTCGAGCACGGTGGGGCCAATGGGGCTGAGAATGAGTACCATTGTGTTCGTGGCCTAACACCAAAAACTCAAGGCTGCCGTGAGAAGCTTCTGGTCCATAGCAATCTCAATAGTTGAGAGCTTAATATCATCATAAATGCCAAGAGTCTTCCATTCTGCGTTGAAGAATTCCTCCATTCGTCCATCCTTGAAACCTAGATGAATCCTACTTCGACCAATCATACCCTTGGAGCAAGGGTTTCAAACAATGGGTTTTGAGCATTTCATTAATGGTCTTTGGGACAACATCCTTGAAAAGAGGTCCCAATATCTGGTGGGAAGTAATTGAATCGCCTTCAAACCATAAGGTCTTGATAGCATTTCGGTCAATGAAGTCTTTGCACTTGGCACACTCCTCAGAAAGCTTGGTGATAAAAGTGTTGGAAACCATTGTTGAAGAACTCAAGGATTTTTCAGGGTTTAGGATTTTTCTGAGATTAGAAGTTTTCTGTCGAAATCTTCTGGGTTATGAGAACAAATGGCAATAAAGATCGTGTGATCGTGCTTCATAAATGCACCTAAGTGGATGGGATATTCGGAACTTTTTGTTGTCTTCCAAAGATACTGATTTCATTTCTTCAAGGTCTAAACTCGGCCAAAAAGTTAAAGGCCAAAGACCTC
The DNA here is from genome assembly GCF_963583255.1 of Pyrus communis. NCBI lineage: Eukaryota > Viridiplantae > Streptophyta > Magnoliopsida > Rosales > Rosaceae > Pyrus > Pyrus communis. Next base: position 6,750,532 of record NC_084811.1, on the reverse strand, counting down.
ATAAACAATGGGGCATTGTTTGGGCCTAAAATGACAATTTGGGCTGAGAGTAACAAAATAGGCCGAGACTCTTGGTCCGGCTGTATTCCTGGGGTATCATGGGCCGGCTAGGCACTAGGAGTTGTCTAGTCAGTTTCGGTCAAGTCCTTTTGTGAGAATGATGGATTTGAATAAAGGCGAAGGTTGAATCCTTGTACCACCAAGGGTGTTAAAGCTGAAGGCACTGAGAGTCAGGGAATGAATCTGGTTCATTATGAAGGTGGGTTCAAAGTCCCAGTTAAATTAGGATTAGCCGAGTCCTGGTTAGATCAGGATAAGAAGTCCTAATCCGAGTGTGGTTCTAACTCGACCATGAGTGGTTTCACTGTTATAAATAGAAGAAGAAGTGCATCATTCAAGGCCTCTCTAATTCAACACACAAACTGCGCTGTGTAAACTCTCGCTCTAAGCGAAACCTCTCAACAACCATGAGATTTTTATATTCTGTTTCCGCCAACAGATCTTCAATTTGGATAAACAACATTGTGAAGGTAACCAGTGACCATCTTCAGTTTAGATAAACAGCACTGTAGCTGTAGAACCATTCGACCGCAGAACACCTTCAGTTTGGATAAACAGCACTTAGCTTTCTCGGCAAAATGAGGTGTTACAGATTACTGGGCTCGGCGCATTGAACGCCGAGTTTTTTTATGATTGGATATTCACAAGTAAGTTTTAGAGTTCAGTATTCTGACAGCCGAACCACATTCACCATCAAGACATACATCTCTTTTGAGTACTTGTGTCCGTATAGTTTGGTGCCAGTTTGGCGTGCTTATACTCATACGAATATAATCACCGTGACATAACCCGACTCCGATGATCTGTGAACTTCGCAAGACTAGCAGCCTTATCTTCAAGCTTTAGAACCCGAAGGCCGAGACGTGTTCCTTCCTCAGCTGCAGTCGTAAGATCGAGAAGTCAGCAGGGCGTTCAACGCAACATCAACATATTTTACTCCCCGGCTGAACTCGGCCGACGAGTTGGCACATCCCGCACACAACCCAAAGACGTAGTTAGCTTATTAATTACTCAGCCTGCGCGCCACGTAGGTTTGGTAGTTTTTAGGGTCAACAGGAACTTAAACGGTATGTAGCCGATTCAAGATGAGTGGTGGTCAAGGTTAGTGGCTCATCTAGTGTCTCCTCTCCATGTATCCTAAACTATGTGGCTTCATACAGGCTTAATAGTTCTACAACATCAACAATGAGTGATTCCTTGAATTTTCCATCACCGTCCTTGAACTTGTTGAATATATCTGCTTGACCAACAAAATGGAAAATACATAATCTCAATTATTCAGAGAAAAAAAAAAACCTATGACCAGGACCACCATCCTAGAGTACTTACCGCATGAAACGTTATAACCTTGTTGTCTAAGCAATCGAAAACAAAGAGCAGCAGTGTACAGGTCATCCAAAATTTGTTCAATCTCATTTCCAAAATGGTAAGACCCACCTATGCGTTGAATGTCATCAATGAAGTTCAGCTTTTGTGAAAAATTTTCAAGCGATGTCGGTAGCATCCTTCTCACTTCTTCCTTCAGTTCTTGTACATGTTGTTCAAGTTCAGCATCCATTCCCTCCGGAGGATCACATTGATTTGAGAAAAAAGAAAAGCATAACCTTTATGATATGGTTGAATGAGGAGGTTTCCAAATACAAAAGATGTAGATTACATTATAAGATAATTATACGTCTGGTAACACATTAGAAAACGCATAACCTTATGCTGTCAATTTCTAAAGTGTAAATTTAACTTTGGTAGTTAGATTCATTACATGTTTGCAATGTTAAGGGAAGGAAAGTTAGATAAAATGATTTTGAATCATATAGAGATGAAATTAATTAGCAATCTTAATCAGCTAAAGTACCCATTGTATTTTTTTTTAATTTCAAATTTAACTTCCAGTCGAATAATAATAATGTAGGGATCAAATTAATAGTTTATTGTACTAAGAAAGAAGTCTTACCAAAGAAGCATATGACAGAAAATGGTCGCCCCCGATGCTGGGAGAACAAGTGGCTGAAGGCTTTAGGCCGATGAACATTAAAAGTGTCGTTTGGGTTTGAAGATTGAGATAGTGGAACCTCGATTGAAGACATATTTCAAAGATTTCAAACCTGAAGCGAACTAGCCAAATGTTAATGCTTTATGTATCAAGTGCTAGTACGGGTTGAGGAGTTTCATAACTTCGCTATTTATAATAGGAAACTTTAACGAAAATCTCCCGGTACTGTTCACTTTAACGAAAACATTTTTACACTAAAAAGTCAATTCTAGTACTATTCACTTTACCTTTTATTTTGTCTTTTTCGTTAAAACTCAAAATTTTCAAACTTTTTTCATTAGTTTTCCCTTTATAATATCACTGGCTAGCCAATGCACCAACATAAATAAAAATATTTATAGAAATTTTTACCAGTCATCCTGGTTTTTTAATCTTTTTTTTTTTTTTTTATCATGATTACGTAACATTACTCGATTTTTTTATGTGATAGTGTTTGTTTTTGTTTTTTTTTTTTTTTTTTTTTTCTTTTACGTATGAACTTTTTTTGAGTTAATTTTCTGTCAAGGTCATATTAACATGAAAATGTAATATTACATTTATGTCTCTTATTTAGACGATTTGCTATCTTATGTGATTGGATTTCAATTGTTTTTTGACGCAGGGTAGTCCTGACAATATCGCACACTACCCATTAAATAGGACACAAAATAATACGATACGAAAAATTAAATATTTAGATTGAGGTTTATTGGGTTCAGGTTGAAATGAGTGGAGTTGTTAGTGACATGAACTAACAAACTGATTTTGTGTTACCCACATGTATCCGTTTCAACTTGTTGAAAACATGGCTCTTTTAAATAACTTTTTACAGTACATGCTTATAGCTGGATATTTTAGCCTTGTTCAAGTTTAAGTTTGAATTGTATTACTTACTAGCTTAATGAGTTGACACAGCACAAACCACTAAGATAATGAATAAACATGAACACAAAAAACAAAACTAGTTTCTCAATTAGTTTGTTGAGCAATCATTTTTTAATATAAACTTGCGATTCACTCTAGTTTCCAATAAAAACATGTGATTCACTCTTTTCCTGCGCGTGTAAAGTCCCACAATCAGCCCAATTTCAAAATACGTCATCCTTCAATCCATTTTTTGTGTGAAATTTGTGGCCTGGTGCTCTCCACTCTCCATTATATCACTAACACACTCATGTGGCCAATGTTGGAATATGATCATGATGGGAGATGTTGAAATATAATCACAATGATGTTGGTTTTATTATGTGTGTATTTGATGTTGGAGGTGCATCATAAGATTGGAGTAGTGATATACACTTAACCAAAGGGTGTGATAAGAAGTATGAATAATCATAAGAGTTATACCCTTTTATAAATGATGTGTCTTATCATGAAACTATAAGATCATTTAGAGAAGTCCCACAACTCTATGTCAAGGGTATGATGAAGTCTATAAAATAAAGATTCATTCCTCTTGACAAATTATCAAACGTAAAACATATTTTCTTCTTCCCTTTGGTATGCTATTTCATCCTTGCTACTACCACATAGTAAAGCCAACATCATCATGATCATATTCCAACAGCCAAAACATTTGGTGAGAAAGGTGGACGCAAAGAAAACGTTTGTGATGGAGAATTCGCAGTTGGGGACGACGGAGGGCCCGGAGATCCTTCCATAGTGATGATAGCCTCAACATCGTCTGTCGGGAAGAATGAAAAATTTAAAGGAAAATATAAAAATCTAACCAGCAACCACACCAACTCTCTTCCAACCCCTTTCCGTCAACCACATCATGCCGGCGGCTGCAACCTTTCTCCTCCTTGCCACCTGCAAAATCTCATCTCTCTCAAATCATACCAAGCATCCCATCTCTCCTATCATACCGAGCATCCCATCTTGGACAACGACCATAACCCTAAAGGATCCAATTCCAGGAGATTCCTATTTAATTTCACCCATCAGCCTTCTCTTGCACATAAGGCCATCTCCAACCGACCCGGTCAAAGGGTTATAAGGCTAAAAATAGCTTGAAATGACACGAAATTCGTCTCCAACCGAGGGCTAGGCCAAATGGCTCGTGAGCCCTAGTGGGCCAAAAATGGAAAATCAGGCCAACCGGCTGGCCCAAAGGAGCCAATCGGTTAGCCCAAAGGATCTAGCCAGCTAGCCCCTAGCCAACCCAAGTTTCAAACTCCAACAGCTAGCTGATGTCATGCTGACGCCAGGTTACTGCTGCATTTGATTTTTATTTTTATTTTTTAAATAGGAACTACCTAAGCCATTAAACTTAAACAACATAATCTCCACCCTAGTTCTACTTGGGGGAGTTATTCAAACTTAAACAACATGAAACTTAAGCAACACGTGTCACTCGAAATCTTATTCGAAAATTTATTGAGATTACATCTTGACAAGAAATCTGGAGAGTTACTCACTTTAGCGACATGTGTCGCTTGAAATCTTATTTGAAAAATTATTGAGATTACATATCGATAAGAAATATGAAGAGTTACTCACTTTAGTGACACGTGTCACTCAAAATCCTATCAAAAAATTATTGAGATTACATCTTGAAAAATTATCGAGGTAGTTTAATTTAAGTAACCATATTAATTCAATTAAAATAATAAATTATGTTTGGCCTATGGCCTTTTGGCCCCTTCAGTTGGAGATGGTAAGAAATATGGCATGATACTATTCATTAAAATATTAATTTCTTGGAGGGCTATAGGGTTAAAGGGAGCCATCTGGCCCTCCTTCGGTTGGAGATGGCCTAACTACTTCATCATCAGGGTTTAGGGGAAAGAAATAAGATATTTATCGATTTGCTTCTGAATTATATAGAGGTGTCAATTTTTATCTAACCTTTGTTTGTAGCCAATTATTTTTCATAAATTTTTATAATTAACTAATTTTTCCTCTAAATTTAACTTTAATCGATTGCCCTCTACAATATTATAAATAGCCAGTTTGTCGATTATAGGGTTGTCATTTTATTATTATTTTTATTACAAATAAAAAAGCAAGAGATTTAACGGAGTTAAGCTACTGCTTTTGACAAGGCCAGCAGATAGGAACTCGGTTTTGAGATGGAGGTTTTAGTCGGCAAGCCTCAAAAATTTTCTTCTCAGCCGCCGACTCCTCCTTTGGCTAGGGTCGGTGGCAGCCAATCCTCCAATTCTCAGCCCTCTTCTCTCTTTCCCCAACCTTCTTCTCATTTTCCTTACCTTGCTGTATATTTTTTTCGGCTGTATTTAGTTTAAACTTATGTCTCTGTGTCCTTTTTTTACGCCTTGTCTCAGTTTATCCTGCAATTGTCTCAAATCAGCCATTGTCCGCTCCAAATGGTAAAGTGGTCTTGTTAATTATTACGAAAGTAAAAAGTCGATTCCTAAGAGCTCGCAATAACGTCCCTTGAGTGGACATTCCATGAGACTCATCAGGGTGCTTAGAAACTTACGCTTAAGAGAAATTAACACAATGTTCCCAAAAAGGACGTCACACAGATTGATATCCTCAGTTGGTAAGATACATCTCTGGTTTTAGGGGTTTAAGAAATGATTTCCTCAAGTGGTGAAACATGTCTTCCTATATTGGGTGACTGTAAAGACATTTTTTTTTTTAAGTTTGTCTTTGCTGCGTCAGAAAGAAGATACTTGACGATTGCTACTTTAGCATAGTTACCAACGGCGATCAACAATTATTACCATCTAAAAAGGTATGTCTGGGGTCTTGTCGGAATAGCATGAGTGCTTAGGGAAGACATTGACATTACATCATGTTTAATGTAGCACATTAACTGACCAACGTTCATGTACAAGACGATAACATGAGTACATGTAACACTTGAGGGGCAAAGACATTGCTTTCATGAGGAATTAAGAATGACTTCGGTGTTTTGTGAAAAACTGTCTGGGGTATAAGCGAAACATTTTTGAGTGAATGTCTTCAATAACTACAATAATAATTTGATGATTTCCGTTCTTGTGCTGTACATGTTTTCGATGGGTCGCGCCACAATACGCCCTTGCGAATGCGAGAACGAGAGGATGATGATAGTGTATGTGAATGTGAGGATACCATCCTATTTGGGTGAGTGGGAGATGTTAGATTTATTTAATATTAATTAAATAAATATATTAGTGGGAAGGATTGGAATAATATCTCCTGGGAAATACTCCAAGAATGGTGGCATTTGATTTGGTGAGCAAGCATATTCTTCTACACCCTAAGCCTTACATGACCACTATAAATAGAGGCCATAAGGAGAGGGTTATTGCTAGAGAAACACAGCAGCCACTCCATAGTCTCCATAGCCGAAATTCCTAGAGGAATTTCTCACTCACACCCCTAATGTAAATCTCTCCCTACGTGCTCCATATAGCAAGGTGTAGGGAGAGAATTATGTAGGTTGGATCCTAATGCTAGAGTATAGGGTACGTAGGCAATCTAGTTGGGCTAGATGCAACCGAGTTACACAAATGGCGGCGTTTGTGCTCACCTACAATGAAAGCTCGTAAGAAAGAGACGTTGGTTCGAAATTCGTCAATTCCACTAGGTATAATCTAAACGAATTCTATATATATTATTGCCTATATTTCCTACAGTAATGATGATGATGATGATGATGATGATGGATTATACAAGCACCCTTTTTGAGATATTTAAGGTTGCCTTCACAATGTATTTTAACAATCTAAACCATCTATCTTTTATATCTGCATGACCAACGAAATGGAAAATACAAAACCTCAAGAAGCATTTAGATTTAAAAAAAAAAAAAAAAAAAAAAAAAAAAAAAAAAAAAAAAAAAAAAAAAAAAAAAACTATATGGCCATACCACCATCCGAGGGTACTTACCGCATGAAACGTTATAACCTTGTTGTCTAAGCAATCGAAAACGAAGAGCAGCAATGTGCAGGTCATCCAAATCATAAGAGTTCTCGTGAATTTTTTGTAAAATTTCTTCAATCTCATTTCCAAAATGGTAGGATACACCTAAGCGCTGAATGTCATCAATCAAGTTCCACTTTTGTGAAACATTTTCAACTGATGTCATTAGCATCCTTCTCACTTCTTCCTTTAGTTCTTGTACATGTTGTTCAAATTCTGCATCCACTTCCTCCACAGGATCACATTCACTGAAGAAAGAAGAAAACCTTTATGATGTGTTTGAATGAGGAATTTTCCTTGTATCAAAATATATACTACATTATAAGATAATTATAAGTCTGATAACTATTAATATGAAGAAATATAGCAGCCATTGAAACAGAATTGAAGGTTTTAAAGAGAGAGAGAGAGAGAGAGAGAGAGAGAGAGTACAGAGAGAAGAAGAGAATTCTATATTTCTTGGTTGGAAAGATACTACAACGATTCTAACAATACTAACTAACTCTTATGCTTATCAAGTGACACGTGTATCAATTCACACCATCCATACACTCTATTCCCTAACATGCCCCCTCAAACTCATGATTGGAAGGTCCAAGCATGAGATCGCAACAATGAGTATGAAAGAGTGGAGAGCTGAGTCCCTTTGTAAGGAAGTCTGCAAACTGCTCAAAAGATGAAACAAATTGAACTAACAGTTTCTTGCTAGTTATGTCAAAATCTGAAATCTACAATCTTTTTGGAAAGTAATCATTGCAATTGGAAAGTGAAGAATCAGGTCACTTCTGCATAAAAGACTCCGCAATAAGAAAATCTTCCTAGCATCTGGAACTTGTATTTTACCACTATACCGTGTGTACCATGATACCCAAATCAACGTAGACCTGGTGCCCCCACCTTTATCACAAGTTCTCATATGATAGCCTAACTGAATATCAAATATACTTCCACCATTGCATAGCCGAAATACATAAAATCCTCTGAACTCATGTGCAACAGTTTGAGCAGGAACACTAATTTCCGTCTTATTGTCAGAGTTAAGAACTAGAAATATCACTTGAATACACTGTTGTAAACCCACTGAAATCAACTGAGATTCTGCTCCTTACTTGTCAATACATTCCACAACTTGGTCTTTGGCATCATCTAAAAACATTTTTTATTCTGAAACAATGAAGTCAGCGAGAGAACCAGACTTGCAATCATAATCTGTATAAATTTCAACATCAGAATTGCTTTGTAAAGGTGTTTCATGTTTTTGCAGGATGACTGGACAAGCTAGTTTGAATTGTCGATCCAATGTGCTTTGACATGATTCAAGGGTTGAAATTGAAGATAGAGCATTATGTAGGGGATAATAATCAGCATCAAAATGATCCTTCTGTGAACAAATTTTGATGTGTAGGAAAATCAGGTGGCGGGGAGCCAAGAATTCCAGGTGAAAATTGAGGAAAAGACTTATGGGTTTACCAATATTGTAATGGAACCTCCGTTTACCACGATTCTTGAATAAAAAATTTCTATACATACCATCATAACCATCAACATTATTACCTGAGCTTGATTAGCACGAACTAAAATTGTATTGAGCATAATAACTATCATTGAAACAAGCATGAAACTGAGAGCTAAAGAGAGGAAAGAAAGAACCTTGTGTCTAATAGTCACAAAATTTAGTTACCACAGTAGACACAAGGGGTGCCACAGAAGCATAATCCATGGCTTCTTCAGCGAGCAATTGTTGACTAAAGTTCTTGAGTGAAATAACACCCTCACGCCCTCTGATTACACATTTAAATGTGTTGTATGTTGCAGGGAGTCCATTCAACGCAATGATCACAAAGTCTTCATCAGCAAGGGTGACACCAAGAACAGAAAGTCCATCCCTTGCTTCTTTAAGTCTTTGAAGAAACTGGGAAATTGATCTGATCCTTTCTTCGGGCTGGTTTGGTATTGTTGTACTTTGAAAAAAAGCTGCTTCTGCTGTGCTGTGAGAATAAGCAGCTGTGAAATAAAGCAGCAGAGTGTTTGGTAAACTTTTTTGTAAAAGTGCTTTTGAAAAAAAAAAAAACAATATTAGAGTGTTTGGTAAACTTTTATGTAAAACAGATGTGAAAAAAAGTCGGTTTTTCAAAGCTGGGTTTTGCAGCTTCTTGTTTTTGGCTTTTTTTCACCAAAAACTGTGAAAAAAAGCTGAAGCTGAGTGTTTACCAAACACAAAAACAGCTCCCAGCTTTTTTTTATAGCAGCTTTTTTCAGAATCACCTCAGTACCAAACCAGGCCTTCATGTTGTAAAGATAAGTATGTAACTTGATTATACTGGTTTTTATACTCGTTAAGAAAAAATGGTTTTGGAGAGGAACCCACATCTCTCGAGAGCTCCTGCTGCCAATCACAGCGGAAATTGCGGATGAATAAAGTGTTGCAATAAGGAGCAACATGAAAGCATAATCATGTGTTTTCCATGCTTTAAACTCATTTGATTCAGGGATAACAGATGAACCATTTTGGAGTACTGAATATGCAGAGGTTGTTGCATACTGAGGAGGACACATAGTTTATCCGTCAACGAATCCCATAATGCCATGGCCCTTAAGCATCAACTGCAACAGAAAGTGCCATTTCAGGTAGCTGGTCTCATCCAACTTGACAGGAACCGAAAAAATCAAGTCAGTAATTGGCGATTGCAAGATTTGCAGTAACCATTTTGAGAATTGGCAGAGAAATTTTGACTGAGGTAAAAGATCAAACACCTAGTGTGCCAAACTTTGTAGAAAGTAGAATACAGATATGGGCAATCGGAGATGCCCACAAAAACAGAGAAGACACAAGCACCAATACGGCAATACCTTATGTGCAAGAATATGTAGACTGAAGATCGCACAAATAAGCCGAAATGCCCAAAAAAAATCGAGAAGAAATCTTGATACTCAAAATCAACACCAGATTTGGGTGGCCATAAGAGAGTTCATTTCGGCAAAGACCCCAAGACAGGTGCAGAAGAGTCCAGAGTGCTTGAGGAAATTACAGAGAGAACGTAGAAGAAAGAATTGGATAGCGGAAGCAAAGAACTATGGATAAAGAAATTTTGCGACTAAGCTTCTTTGGCTCTTGATACCATGTTAATACGAAGAAATACAACAACCATTGAAACATATCTGAAGGTTTTAGAGAGCGAGAGCACAGAGAGAAGAAGAGAATTCTATATTTCTTGATCGGAAAGATACTACAACGATTCACTAATATAAAGGTGTTTGTTTATTTATTTATTTATTGGTAATATATAAAGGTGATTTGTACAACTAATCTTTACAATTGTATCACTTAACAGCACTTCCATCCATCTCAAATCCCGATATTGGATTAGATTCTCTCCCTCCCCCAAACTCCACCACCGCATTCCAATCCACTGGGCTCTGTGGGAGCCTAGTTGCTCACCTAGGCTAAATCAACAAACCTAGCCCTCTAGGTCATGTGACGAAAGTTGACAAGTTGACGTTAGCGATAATTAAAAAATTAATAAAAGATAATTAAAAAAGTAATTAGAAATACAAAAATTTAGAAAAATAATATTCTTTTTTTTTTTCTATAAATACCTAACCATGTTCTTCCATCCTACCCCACATTTCAATATTTTCAAACACTATCAACCAATCTTTTATTATCATCTAAAATTAAAAGTAAAATTATCTTTTATTATTTTATAAAAAATTTAGTAATATTTTAATACAAATTGCCTGCTCTATTGAGTTTAGGAGTGGATATGCAATTAGATAGTTAATATTCATTAAAGACATTTACTTTTCACTTGCAGGGATTGAATTGGCCATTGTCTGGTGAGCCTTTTAGGGATGGAAATGCTCTAACAGATCTAAAAATACTAACTCTTATGCTTATCAAGTGACAAGTGTATCAATCCACTTCATCCATACACTCTATTTCCTAACAGTAACTCTTAGTATGCGCCCGTTGGCAAATAATTTAGAGAAAATTTTGGCAAATAATTGTTTCATAGGCACCCCACATGGAGTTAATCATCAAGCTTTTTTTTTTTTTTTAATTATTATTATACACTTAGTTATCTTTCATGACAGTTGTATGAATCTATAAAGTCATGCATTATAGTAGAGATTAAATTACTCTTTTAGGACTCTTTGTTTTTTCTACAAAAAAAAATTAAAATTTTATTTTCACTCCAATAATAATGTAGGGATCAAATTAATAGTTTATTATAGTAAGAAAGAAACATGTCTTATCAAATCAAACTTCTGTAACACTGAGTGATGCCACTATAAACAAATTCGAAGAAACATGTCTTACCAAAGAAGCATATGACAAATATGGTTGCCCCAAATGCTGGAAGAAAAAGTGGCTGAAGGCCGAGACCGATGAACATTAAAAGTGTCATTTGGGTTTGAAGACTGAGATAGTGGAACTTCGACAGACATATTGCAAAGATTGCAAACTTTAAGCGAACTATACAAGTTTTAATTAGTGTTTTTTGTATCAACACACAGTTGGGCAGAAGATCTACAAGTGGTTGCTGTGTATATTTGTGGAGTAATCCTATTAGTTAGAGTGCAAAGAAACAACACACAGTTGCTTACTCTTCGACAGAGACAGAGTATATATCTCTTCTCTATATTGTTGCAGATATTACATGAGTCTGTAGAATTTTTTGAGATGTTGGTTTTCCTCTGTCTCAAGTTCCTACACTTTGGTGTGACAATGTTTCTGCCATTTCTCTAGCCTCAAATCCAGTGTTTCATGCTCGGACAAAGCATGTGGAAGTTGATTACCATTATATCAGAGAACTGGTCCTTGCTCATCTTCTCAAAATGCATTATGTCAACAGCCAGCATCAAATTGCTGATATTCATACTAAGTCTATGTCTAAGGCCAGATTTCAACATCTTCAGTCCAAACTTTCTCTTAGTTCCCTTCCATGCAACTTGAAAGGGTGTAAAGAGACACCTCATAATTCAAGTCAAAGTCAGCAGTGCCACCTAGAGTCCAAGTCATAGTCTAGTCATTTTGTACAACTGTATTTCTATTACAACAGATGTGTAATTAATTTTAATATTAGTTTGATTAGTTAGACTTGTTTTGTTACTAATCATTATTATAAAAGTGTATATAAACTCAGTTGTAATCATTATTCACTTGTGAAGAAATATACAAGATATTTCTTATAAGAAGTCCTTCTCTACATATTCCATCCGTCAATCTTGCCTTATCGCTTTAGCTTCAACCGTCATACTGAGCATTACCAAAAAGTGTAAGTTATGAGTGTTAAAGAACATGTGATTGCCGTTTCTTGACATACAAGTAATTTGGTCAATCCAAGTTAATAGTTGAGGAAATTATGGAGCCTTATTTGGTTAGGTTTAGGAGTCCTTATTTAGTGCAATTAATTATGAAAACCTTAATTAGTAATGAATTTGTTACCATTTAGGACTATTATGATATCCTAATTGATATGGAATATCCCATGTAATTAGTTAATAGGCTGGATTATAGGGATAATGATCAGTATATTAGGAGGTCCTAGCACTCACAGTAATCATCCTTGTTTTGTGCTAAACCCTATTCACTAGCAAAAGAACTTACGATTGCTTGAGTGGAGAAGACTTTCCTAAAACCTTAGCATCATGTTTTCCTCTTCCACAAATAAGTTTATTTCACTTTCATGTTGATTTGGCTACTGCATTCATGATCCTAATGTCGTGTTGCTGCTTTTATGATTTCAGATTAATATCTTACATGTGGTATTAGAGCCACACAACAAGCTTAATTAGGGTTCGATTCATAAGTTCTATAGATGATTTGACATGCCCCAACCCCGATATTCCCACATACCAGGGTAGGCACGTGCTGGCCGACACTCGAGGGTGACGAAGCCATTTTGAACATGCTTCCGAATAAAAGATATGTAATTAGCAAGATTAAGCCAAAGTAGGATCGTGTTCAGAGCATACACTAACTAAGAATAATATGAAAGAATCATTAATAAAATGATACGAACCAGGAAATGGTACCCATACTGAGAAGACTCGAGGATACCTGAACCAAAGTGCCATGAAGCCAAGATCGTGTGCCTCGATCCTAACTCTTGAGGGGGCGTAAAATAGAAAGGGTGAGTGAACCAAAGTTTATAATAATAATACTAGTAATAGGAAAACCATTTTCTTTATGAACATACTAACCCCCTGTTTTGAAAACATATATAATACTACATATAGGTTTTATAAAAACCCTAGCATGCCACGCAAAACCTTCGTAAAACATGTACGTGTAAAACCATGCTCAATAATGCTGAAAACGTCGCTCGAAGGTAAATCCGTAAATCTCATCACTGAAGTACTCAACTAGGGGTATCATAGTCGTCTGAAGACAGTACTTGTCCATCACCCGAAAAGTGAAGCTAAATAACATGTCCATCACTCGTAGGTGAAGCTGAATCAAATAGCATAACATCCTTATTGACTGTAGCTAGTAAAGTTGTCCGACACTGTTTTCGACGGTGAAGTTGGGGGTTTAATATATATCACAACTCACTCCTCCATCATTTGTGTCCTATGGTCACAGACATAATACCCGTGGTGTGCGGATGATGTGCCTTATGATAACCCACTAGGTAAGTACCAAAACATATCTTGAAATCTCAAGCCAAATCACCAAAACTCAAGGGTTCAAAATCTCATATCATAAATCGTATATAAAACATATTTGTAAATTTAAGGAGTTTCATATATGCAATTCCAATAATTCATAATTGTTATTAAATGTAAATTTGACAAATTATAATTATTCTGTAAAACAATTAAATCATGAATTCTATATAAACTATAATTATAGAAATCCGAAAATATAATATAAAACGTATTAAATGCACGAAATATGAAATGCATGCTAAGCTAATATTTTATCAAAATGCATAAGTTTAGAAGGGGTCCACTCACTAGTTTTCCATTGCCCGAAATCCGCTCGAACTATTAAGAATGTGATCACTTCCCGCCAACGCGCCTAAACACAATTAGGATCCTTTTAGTAAAACTCTATTAAAACATTAGAATTTGGGAAAATGGATGGCGGATTCGGATTCGGCACGTCAAAAAACCTAAGGAGGGACCTCAGGGTTTTCCCCCTCACGCTGTCGCGCGTGGTGGCCGACCGTCCTGACTCGCCGAAAAATCCAACAACTCCAAAAATTCCTAAATTTTACAAGAATGAAGATGTCAATGAGAGGAACAACTTTCATACCTGCAACTAAGGCTGATTTGGCCGGGAAAAGCCCCAATTTCACTAGAACCCGTCGAAAACCCTAAAAAGGCTTGTTTCTTAATTCGTCCTCAAATCGACTTCGACACTTAAACCAATGATTGGGCATTGTTCCTGGGCTCAAGGGGAGTACATTGGTGGTGGCAATCAAAGGAAATAGTTGCAGGAATGGCGAATTCGCCGCCATGGGTGCTCTCGAAGCCGTGCCTTTGATCCTCACGAATTAAGGCCTAATTCCCTCGATTTTTAGGTGAAACGTGAAGAAGGGAGGTTGTGGGGTTGATTCTAGGTGGTGATGATGGTCGATTTGCTGGGAAATCACACGAACCACCACAGAGTTGTGTAGAAACTGCATCAGGTATGCGGGGAAAAACCAGATCAAGGGTAATCCGGCGCTCCTCCTTTTTCTCCTTTCCCCTCCTTTCTCTCCCATCTAATTAATCACTCACCCTCTCCCTTCTCCCGATTGGTCCTCACCTCTCCCTCCTTTATTTTCCATCTCCACCGACCATTTCTCCTTTCCTTTAATCTGGGCCACACACGTGGTTTCCTCACTACTCCAGATTTTGCTGGAGCCTTCTAGAAACAAAGACTAAATTTACTAAAATGCCCTCGACTTTAAACATTAATAACTCCTTCGTTATAGCTCCAAATTACGTTCCGTATGCACTCACTCTTTCGTAGCGATGAGTAGTATGAGGATACACCAAGAAAATAGATCTTACATGACACGACAAGGTGGTCAAACAAAGTCAACGCATTTGCCTAGAAAGGCATTTTAGTAAATTCATGTTTTAAAATTATAAAAACTATAATTTTTTGGGACGGGTCATTACATGATTGACACAACTGAAGCATAATTTGTGTTTATCGTTTGGTTGGCTATTTTGACTAATCGATCCTATGAGACTTTATAAAGATGCTTCTGCAATTTTGTATCACTTGAGTCTGCAATTTTGTTTTAGGGATTTAGGTCCAAATAAATTGAAATTGGGCATGGAAAAAAAAAAAAGGGGAAATAATTTAATTACATGTTGAATTGGAGTTTGTAGTTAGTCATCGGCTAATTGTCCTTTTTTCTTCTTTTCGGTGGATTCTGGAGTTTTCTTGAGTATATAGGGTTGTCTTCTTTTCCAGAACACCCTCACGCATGGTGTTGACACCTGCTCCCTATTACAAAAGCTTTTGGTTCCAATTGATTATCTATCTAATGCCAAAATTTAAAAACAAAAAAAAAAAAAAAAAAAAAAAAAAAAAAAAAAAAAAAAAAAAAACAAGGAAAAAGGGTTGTTGAATATGGGCGATGAGTGTTTTATTCAAACCTTGTGCTTGTGTTTTTCTTTTCAATTTATTTTCTCAAAAAAAAAATATATATATATATATATATATATTTGTTTAAACTGAGAATCCGCTTATTATTATGGAAAAACCCATCCTTTAGAAATTTAGAGCACCCGAGCCGATGAACCCATCGAAGCTCTCTCAAATGGTTGCACCAAATTGCGATGAAAACTGACTGCAAATCGAATTGAGAGGAGAGAAATTTTGGATAGATCGGGAACAAAAGGAAAACCATTCATGTCGTCACTAACCTGTACCTGATAGACTTTCTATTTTTTGATAGACTTCCCTAATTTCAAATTTGATGAAATTCGGCCATGTCGTAATATTAAATAGATTATAGACGTTGGTATTTTTCCACGTTTTTTGGACAAGAAATAAATTTATGGTAAACTTTTAAGTGTGATACTATGTTGCTAGAATTCTACAGACTTCTGTAGAATAGTTGTTTGTGATATTATTTTGATATATCTATGTAACTCAAAAATTCATGAAATTTTAGTATGATATACATTGAGATGTTTATTTCAAATCTGGAAATTTTCACGAGCATTGGTTTGAAAATGAATTATTGGTGAGTTTTTTAATCTCTAGACTATACTGCACAATTTATGTGATTTCTACAGAACATTTCATTTTGATTTTATTTTTAGCCTACTTGTAAAATAAAAAAAATTATGAAATTTTGGGTGACAGTAAATTTATATCTAATTCATTTCCAGAAATTTTCATGCACATTGGAGTAAAAATAAATTTTTAGTGAATTCTTTAGTCTCGGGTATGCACTACATAATTTCTGTAGTTTCTACAGCACATCCTATTTAGAATTTACTTTTGGTACACTTGTAAAATCTTAAAAAAAAATTGAACTTTTGGGAAATAGCAGTTTTGTATGTCTAGTTTATGTATGAAAATGTTTATGCACATTGAGTGAAAAGTGAATATTTAGTGAATTTTTAATCTCAGGTCTATACTATACATTTTCTGCAATTTATGCAGCACATCTCTTTTCAAATTCATTTTTTACTCGCTTATAATTTAAAAATCATGAAATTGTGTGAAATAGTATCCATATATGCCTAGTTCATACTTGAAAATTTTCATGACAACCTAACAAGAATCAAGATTTTAGTGAATTTGCAAAATAAGTTAGTAATGTTGAATTTTGGGACTTCAAACAACTTGTTGTGTTTTGAAATATTGTTTTCACTGATTTTTGCACATTTATTGGTACCGATTATTAGGCAAGTTTATTGTTCCAATGTGTCCTTATTTTATGCAAATTCTCAATACTAATAACTTTTATTTGGGAACATTGATTAAATTTTGATTTAAAGATGTATTGGTTTATTTTCCTCAAACCAATATTTTGTTTGGTCATCAATTCTGAAACTCGAAGGCTCGGAGAGCTCCTACACGAAACTTACTTGAGATCTCCTACACAAAACTACATAAACAGAACAATTTTGGAGATGTGAAAGTCTGAAGGGCTCGGACCTTCGTGAAATTAAACAAAACCTTGAGTGATTCTTCAATTAACCCAACTGCTTTTTAGTAAAAACCAAATTGCACTTTAGCAAGACACTCTTAGCTCTTGAATTACAATTTCAAAGCCTTCCTTCAAAATAAAAACTGCCTAGGATCCCTGATATCTAAAAAAATTACATCTCTGCCACCATGTGTATGATTCGCTTCATGTGCAATTCCAAACACCATGATTTCCTAATTGAGGTGCATGTTTTGTACCAATTTCAATCCGACACCAGGCACCACTAATCTCAGTGAAGTTCTTTAGCAATATCTTGCAATCAATTTACTGCTTTCTTTAGCCAGATTTTTACTGCTTTCTTTACATTTCCAGTCAATTTACATGTCAAGTTAAGTAGTTCAGCCATCGCCCTAGATTTTACTTTTGAAAAAGTTTGTAATCTTGACTCACTCATGAAATTATTACATTTTATCTCCCATTTCATTTTCTATTTCGCTCTCATGTATTTTTTTAGGTAAGCATATCCAAAGTTACGCTGAATGTTAAATCCTCGTTCACTCAAGGCACAAAAAAGAACTTAACTGCAATAGTGTCCCATTCGGTGCACAGTCATTTGGTTTAGAAGTCATATTAACGTGCAACGTACACATGCTCAAACACAAACACTATTAATTGGCAGCCTCCAATAGTGACATGTCTGTTCTCTTTTCTCTCGAGCCATATGATGGCACTAAGATCAAGGGCAACACTTCAGACAAATACGTGTTAAACCCCGCGCCCTAGCTCCGTCTGAGTTTTGGCACCAACAGCTATACATGCATGCCCTAGTGTGCTTTTTGAGCTGAATAATTAATATATAATTTATTCCCAACTGCATAGAAGTTCTTTTATTAATCACAAAATCATAATATGGATTTATTCACAACCCAAATTGCATTATTACAGTCTTATTAAGGGATGAGCTCCATACTTGGTAGGCAACTTGGGGGCTGGACTATAGTTTGAAAGAAACATCACAGTAACAGTGGTGGATCCAGGATTTCAAGATTGGGAGGTCCCAAGATAAAAGTTCAAAAAAAAAAAAAAATATATATATATATATATATATATATATATTAAACTAGTTTGATTCCATATATTTTTTTATTGAATTTGGTTCATTGAATAATCAAAATTAATCAATCACATCAAGTGACCCAGTGGTAAGGGCGCGAATTTCGGCTCTCAAAATACAAAAAACAGGGGGGGTCCCAGATTTGAGGCTCCAAGCTGGTGAGTCTGCTTGACTATGGGCAGGAGAAAGCTGAAATGCCTCTGTGAGTCTTCCAAGCCCCTAGAAATGATGGATAACCATGGCTTACCACTAATTGTCCAACCTTTTTTTAAAAAAATAATCAATATTAATCTCAAAAGTAATAAAACCAACGAATTCTCCTTAGCAACATAACTAGGGATGGGCAAAATACCCGCAATTACCTGCCCATTTAAACTTCACAATTACAGTTATGAGTAACCGTTTAGATAAATAAACGGTTATGGGTATAACCGTTTACCCGTGAAATTTAAATGGGTGGTTATGGGTATTAACCATTTACCTAATTATTTTATATATGTAAAATTAACACAAACCATGTTCTCAGTCCAATAATACTTAGCATCCAATAAATTAGAAAGGAATTCATCCGTCCGTCTCTCAATAATACTGCTGCAGGAATGATGATTCTCATCCGCAAGGAATTCGTCAAATTAATTTAAATTCCTTGTGGGTAACCGTGAAATTGATTGAAATGTCTTCGAAACAATTTTCGTAACCCAATAATACTTAGAAAATATTATACTACCTTCATTGGTAACAATTAAAAATATCATCCGTAAACTATTATTTCAATTATTGGAATGGTATAAGGACTTAAAAAAATTAAAATATGGAAATGTATGATGATGAATGCACCTATAACGGTGTTTAATTGTCAAAAAAAAGTATGACAAATTTTTTTTTTAATTTTCAAGTTGTTAAAAAACATGACGGGATGAAAAAGGGGTAATGGTAAAAATAAAATAAAATAAAATAAAATAAAAAAGATAAATAGGTTAAAAAGGGTAAATGGATAAACGCGTATTAAACGGTTACGCGGTTATAAATATGGTTAACCGTTTATAAACGATTATGGATATGGGTATAACCCTTCAGGCAATTACCCAACGGGTAAACGGTTATGGGTAAATAACCGCGGTTACCCGCCTGCCATAACTGTTGCCCATCCCTAAACGTAACGCATCAATTAATGACTCTACAAAGATGAAATTTGTTAATGTAACATATATATTACAATTGGGAGTTGAGACTCGAGTTTAGGATTAAAAAACTTAAATAAATTTGGAAGAAATAAAATTAGGCAGCTAGAGGTGGTGGAACGGCAAATGGTGTTGGGGGATGGGGTAACATGAGTTTAAAGTTAGGAGGTTGTGACAATTTGGGATTGGGAGTTCTTAAATATAATTTGGGGATACTGGAAAGGACCGAGGTTCTCTGGCTCTGTATAAAAAACAAAGATATTTTAGTTTTTAAATCTTTTATAATTACCTGGCTAAAAAACATTGTCATTTCGGCTAGGTCTTTTAAAAAAAAAAAAAATTAGAAACCTCTTCTTCGTTATAAGCATTGTTGCATGCACATCCACGGAGGCAACAAGCCTCTCCACTGCACCTGCCCAAATTGTTGGAGGGTCTTGAATGTCAATCGCAAGTGTTTCTTTGGACTTTCGGAAGATCCTAGGACCTTCCAGATCCCTATATGGATTTGCCCATGATAGTAAGTCGATATTTAGTCTTATAAAGCCACAGGTTCCACTAGAGTAGAAACTATAAAATCTTTTAGCACACCTCTGGGTTATTGGCGTAGCCATCTTCACACTTGTACACAACATCAATGACCCTAGTTAAATTGAGAATGCGGATTAGCAAGGGCATGGGGACAACGGTAGGGTGGAGGCACGCTTCGTTTATGTCCTTCCATGCATTATCCACTTGTCTTTGAAGTTTGATTATCGCTTCTTCTTCTATGGCCCCATATTTCTTCATGTAACAGTTCACAGCTGAGATAAAATGTTCTCGCTCTTGCTCAAACTAATCAGGCATCAGGATTTTATAAAATAAAAAAAAAGGACTATTAGTACAAGTATCAGTGCAATCATAATACTCGTGCTTGTCAAGATTTGAGTTTGGGCTTTGGGAGGGGGGAAGCCAATCCACTACTATTGGGTAAGGACTAATACTATTCTAATTTAACCACTCTCATTAGATGTAAAATTTTATCACAAAAATATTCTCTGTAATTAGAAGTAGACCGCATAATATAAGTTATATTTTATTGTGTCAGGTTTTCAATGAGACTTTTACATTCAACAATACTCACTAATACTATTTACATATACAATTAAGTACCTTGTGGTCCACTATGTCATCCATGAGTCTGACAATTGTTGACGCAGCCTTCACTGCTGAAGGGGAAGTTAATAACCAATCAAAGAAGTCTATTGTAGCTTCTTCCATTCCAACAAAGGATGTGGTTATTAGCAACAGGTAGCCACAGGTCACGAGTGATACAGACATGTATTCATCCAGTGATGGCATGTGCTTCTGGCGAAACAATTTGGCTTCATCGAAGTAGCCTCTAACTACTTTTTTCATCTGAGACATACCAGATCATGAGATTATAATAGTTCTTAATCATTTCTACTGTTAATTAATATTGATAAAGATGTTATAAATAGATAAAAGTTAGAGAGATAATCTTTACTAGTGACAGGAGCAAAACAGATGCAAAATATCATACTGTAACTATAACACAAGAGGATGACAAATAAAAGAGAGAGGGATATATACTGATGTTATTGATCTTTTCTTCCTCTTAGTATGTTTTGATAGCACATTGAGCACTCTATTTATAGAGCAACTCTAAACAAACATATTAATTACATATTGAAATTTACAGCACACATTTTTTGAAAATAAAATTCTCATTCATTTCCCAAGTATACATTACTATGTGGGCATTCATTAATCCATCGATATTTTCAACTCCCCCTTGGATGCCCACATATCAACATCAGTTGCCTCGTTAAAACCTTACTCTGAAAACCCTAATGGGAAACAATCATAGCGAAGGAAAAAGAGTACAACTTTACCTGGATTGTTGATATAATGTTAAATATGCTTATGTTGCCTCGTTAAAACCTTAATAGAAAAAATCCAGTGGAAAAAATCATAATCGAAGGAAAAAGAGTACAACATACATGTATCATGGATGCTCCCCCTAATATGTATCTCCTCCTGATTCTGCATTTTCCAAATTTATCTGATTGGTAAGTCGACATAATCCGATACTTTGCACTAACTTCTGAAACATGCACTTTGGTAGAGATTTGGTGAACAGGTTTGCCAGATTTTCATTGGAACGGATTTATCTGACTTCAATAACTTTAGCCTTCTGAAGCTCATGTACACTGAAAAACTTTAGAGATATGTGTTTAGTCTTATCGCCCTTGATGAATCCTTCCTTCATCTGGGCAACACAGGATGCATTATCTTCATAGATAACAGTTGGATTGTCTGTCTTCAAAGTTACACCACATGAATTCCGGATATGATGGATCATTGATCTTAACCAAGAACATTCACGACTTGCTTCATGTAAAGCAAGTATTTCTGACTGATTTGAAGATGCAGCAACTAATGTTTGTTTTGTTGAGCGCTATGAGATTGATGTACCTCCATTATTGAACACATATCCAATTTGTGAATGAGCTTTATGCGGATCAGAGAGAAAACCAGCATCTGCATATCCAACAAACACCTGATCATTTGTGGATTTCTTATAGTAGAAGAGACTCATATCTGTTGTCCCACGAAAGTATCGCAATACATCTTTGATTCCCTTCCAATGACGAATTGTTAGAGCAGATCTATACATTACTAACAAGTAGATTGAAAAAGCTATATCTAGTCTAGTACATTGTGCTAAATATAATAAAGCACCTATTGTACTCGGATATGATACTTCTGGACCAAAGACCACTTCATCATCTTCATTTAGACGAAATGGATCTTTCTTAATGTCCAGAGAACTAAGAACCATTGGCGTGTTGAGGGAATAAGCCTTGTCCATGCCAAATCGCTTCAGGATTTTTTCAATGCAAGTTGATTGGTGGACCAAAATTCCACTAGCACAATGCTCAATCTGCAGGTCGAGAAAATATTTTGTTTTTCTAAGGTCTTTCATTTCAAATTCGCTTTTCAGATATTCAACAGTTTTATTGAGCTCTTCAAGAGTTCCAACTAGGTTCATATCATCGACATATACGACCATCCAGAGTTGGATTTCGTAATGAACATATAAGGGCAAATGATTGTTGAGATACCCTTCTTTGATCAAATACTCATTGAGACAATTATACCACATTCATCCACATTGTTACAACCCATACAATGATCGCCTTAGTTTGATTGAAAGCTTACCTCGTGATTTGTTAGTTGTTTCAGGCAACTTAAGTCCTTCTGGGACTTTCATATATTTGTCAGTATCTAATTCTCCATATAGATATGCGATGATAGCATCCATAAGTCGCATGTCAAGTTTTTCTAAAACCAAACTTATTAAGTAACGGAACGTAATTGCATCCATTACAAAAGAGTATGTCTCCTCATAATTAATTCCAGGTTTTTCGAAAAGCCTTGTGCAACGAATCGTACTTTATATCTTGTAATCTCGTTTTTCTCATTTCGTTTTCTTATGAATACCCATTTGTAACCCACTGGGTTTATACCAAGCAGGGTTTGGACTATTGGTCCAAAAACATTTCGCCTTTCCAAGAAATTTAATTCTTCCTGGATTGCATCTTTCCACTTAAGCCAATCTTGTCTTTGTTTGCATTTATCAACAGAGACGGGCTCAATATCCATCACTTAATATGATTTCGATGGCTATTGCGAATGCGAACATGTCATCGATGATTATTTCATTCTGATCCCACAATTCATTAGTACAAGCATAATTTATGGAGATTTCTTTGCTTTCATGTTCCTCTATTTCTTCAGGTACATGTGTCTCACCAAGGACATTTTCTTTTTCTGAAAGTACAGAATCATGAATTGTGAATTTATCATTCATTTAGTAGCAAGAGGTGGAGAATTCAATTGTTTAGTAAGTGACTAGTAAAAGAGCCCGGGCGGTGCTGTGGGTTTTAAAATCATGTAAAATATGTAGAAAGTTAAAATGTGTATATATGCCATTTACATACATGTGAAATCTATTTACAACCACAAAAAAAAGATTTCAACTTGGACATAACAAAAATAGTTTGCAGAAATCTTAGCAAGAATTAACTATATATAAGAAGGAATCCCCTATAATGAATAGTTTGCACAACCCAAGATGATATAGCAAGAAATGAAGAACGAAAAACCTTTCCTTCTGTAAAAATGAAAGTAGTAATAACAACATCAGTTCTAGACATATTTGAAGTGTCGAATATAAGAGCATACTTATTAGCTATTGGATTATACCTCGTCAATGACAAACAGCCAATTTCCGCACCATTTTTCTAGAGCTTCATAGTTGGCATAGTCTGAAGCTACGTAACAAATCTCTCCACTTCTTTGAGATAGTTTCGAGCAATCTATGGTTCCCATGAGACACCTTTGCTTTACATCTCAATGCCAAATCATCAGGAAATCCAAGAATAAGACATTGGTGCAATGATTCTCTATATTCCAAAAGATTGTTAAATAAAACCAACGAAATACTTGAAACCAAAAAAGAAAACACTACATGCATATAGAGCTATAAATAAGATAAAATTCAGTTCTTTGCGAAACCCAAAAAAATGAAATAAAAATAAAACTCAACGAAATAAAAGATGAGCATATGCAGTAATAGTCATATAAGAGTGAGTTCATCAGTTGAAATTTGGTATTTCAGATTGGCCCATTCATCATTTCTATAAAATTTCAATCACAGCATTCCCACTTAGCAAAACTAATTCTTAGTATGAATAAACTAAAAAGCTATATCATTGTAACCCGAATCAACTTATCCAATCAGAAAAATAGTGTAATATCTTTAGTGGAACATAACCTAGTCAATCCAGCAAGTTTTGTGCAAAACTCAATGAAATCTTTTGATGTCCTTATCATTGAGGTCAACTTGTAGCTCATTTTCTGCACATTGATGAAGCCATTCCAACCCAGACTTAGCTTCATCTGCAGAAACATAAATAAATTAGGACAAAGCAACATGATGCATTGTCTCTCTTTGAGCTTGAGAAAATGACATACCTTGCAAGCACTCAAAACAATTTGGCATGTTCCTGCTCCAGCAAATAACATCCATCAGTTATGCTTGCCCGGAATAACTGGATTGATAAAGTGAAAATTTTGAGGCTTTAAGGTCTGAGCTAAAAGTTGAAGCTTCTACTTTCCAACTCGGGAAAAAATAACACTGAAAATGCACAAAATAAAAGGCTTGATTTACAAACCATTAAAAGGAAATTAAGAAATTAATTTATATATTTAATTTGGGTGAGGGATTTGAACAGAAAACCCATTTGCTACATCCTCCAGATTCATGCTTTTTTTCTTCCCTTTTTGCACCCACTCCTCTCGACGATAATTCTCTGTTGTCTTTTATTTTTTTATTATTTGACTCAATCAAAACATTAGGAATTACATTTTCTCAGCCACCAAACAAAAACTTACGAATCCGAAATCACAAAAACACCAAAACTAAAACATGAGATCACATATTCTCAGGTACGAAACAAAAAATTACAAATCCAAAACTAAAAAAAAGAATAAGAACAAACTAAAACATGGGATTGGTGAAGGCCGTACCTTCGGAAGGATGGATGCAGAAAGCTCTTCGAGACCGATCCCAACTCTGGGGACGGAGACGGAGCAGAGGCCAATATTCTCAAGGTTTTGCGCCGAACATTGTGAGATCGGGATAGAACGGTTGAAACCGAACTTGGCACGTTCTGAAAAAGCGTTGAGGAATCAGGGCTTCTATGAAGATGGAGAGCGAGAGAGAGCGAGTTGAGTGTAGACAGAAGAACAAATTTGTAAGAGAGAAGGAAACTGAAGGAAAAGTCGAGAAGATGTAAACTGGTTGGACAATGACCGACGCGTGGCCAAGATCGGTAAAAGCGTCATATCGCTGTTCCAAGCAGGCAAGATAACGGGCAACAAGAAGATATCAAGGGGCATCTTAGCCATTACATTGCTCGTGAACAGTCACTATCCACCGGGTTTTTTTTTTTGTTTGAAAGATTCCACCGGGTTTTAGTATATAAATAATTTCCTTCCCACGTTGACCAATACCCGTACAATGGGGGAAAATATAAATTTCACTGTGCAACATAGGAAGAAGGCAGATAATTGGGCGGCAAATGAGGGACATTTTCGTCACTAAAATAAGTACAGAAAAGTTTGGTGGACATCATGATGATGTTTTTTATTTTTTTATTCTTTTTTTTTTACTTTTCGGTAAAATGAGAATAATATTCCAAAGCAATGATGCCAAAAGTACAAGGAAAGCCTACTACAAGGCAAGCAAAGGCTAACAAAGCACTAGAAAAAACAATGAAGAGGGGAACATTAAGAAAGACATTGCAACCATGCAAACGTCACCCCTACCCTACAAAGCAAAATTAATGTGGACAAGGTAAGTCGTCATTGTTGAGCATATGCACCAACAAAGATGGGGGTCTATCGACCCAAATAACATCACACATCTCCAGATTGTTTGTCGACACAAGAGAATCCACCACTACATTGGCTGATCTTGGAACCCAAGACCAGCAACAATTCTGAAAAGACTTTCCCACCTCATTAACTTTCACCAAGATCGGAAATGCCTCCCAACAACCATCCTCCAACGAGTTCGATAAGCACGAAACAGATTCCAGGGAATCAGACTCGAGGACAACAGATGTAAGACCTAAAGAGAAGCTCACCTCACAACCCCGAAGCAACGCAAAGGCCTCCATCGATGCGACATTTGGAGCCACGATGGCATATCTCGCCACTGCAATGAAATCCCCAGTGGCTGCACGCACCATTACCTCGACAAACCCAGCTTTGGACACCATGGACCAACTTGCATCAACGTTGACTTTATAGAAGGGGGCAATAGCAGGAGTCCAATGGGTTACCTGCCCATTCCTACCCGAAGCAAAAATCCTGATGGCCCCAAGGTCCCCCCTAGCCTTCGAGAATACCTCCATCGAGTTAGAGATAGCCATAAGAGCTTTTGTTGCGTTAATGGGCATTTGGTTGAAAACAAAATCACACCGGGACTTCCAAATATGCCAACTCATGATGATGTTTGTTGAAAAAAAGAAAAGGTCGTCTTTTTTGTATTCAGCTCATTTTTGTACGCCACATGAGTGGCTTTAGGAATGAAGGCAGAAGCATAGCAGAAAAGCTGATGTGGAGTAGAGAGAGCAGAGAGAGGGGTAGAGCAACAGCTAGGGGAAAATAGGAATTTCACTATGCAACAAAGGAAGAAGGCAGAGAATTGGGCAGCAAATCAGGGGCATTTTTGTCACTCCACTGTTAATGAACAATAGTTTTTGGTTTGAGTTTAAGTATATATAAATGATATAAGTCATTAATTAACCTCGTGATTTTGCTTAGTTCATTCTGATGGACTTGTTGCAGTCGATTAAAATCCAGCTTGGTGAACGTTAGGAGAGTTTCATTAGGTGGTTGTCTTAATTCCTGGTAGACAGACAAGTAATACCTTGCTTCAACCCTTGGTAAACCCTTTCGGAGCTGCTGATTTAAGGCATGGGTTACTGTTTTTGCTTAAACGGTAGGTAACCTATTCAAGATGAGTGGTGGCGAAGGTTAGTGCCTCATCTAGTATCTCCTCTTCATGTACCCTTAGATCATCTCCAACTTTTGGTTTAAAAGTCAAAATTTTTAACCCGAAAATTTTACTTTTAGCCCATAAACAGTTTTTCTATTCCAACCCTTCTGGTCCAAAATTTTAGCCTGGGATTATTAAAGAATAAACTTAGGCTAATTTTTTTCTTAAATTAAATTAAAAATAAATAAATATGTAGACTATCGTAAATTAATTTTATGAACATTTTAATTTAAAAATATTTAAATTCCGATAAATATGGAAAAATCACGAAATTTTCCACAAAGCAAGTCTTCAACTTTCACCAAACTTTCAACTTTCATCAATCATCATCTATATAAACACAGGTCCAATATTAGTTGATAACACAATCTTTCAACCTTCAATCATTCTCTATATTAACCAATCTTTCAACTTTGAAAGAGTTTTTGTGTCCTAAAAATTCTCAATATCTCAACAATGGGTGATAGAAGAAAGCATAGCAGGGCAATGCAGATGGCACAATACCAAGCAAGGCTTGACATTGAGCATGCAGAATTGATCAACGCCGAAGCTGAACTTGTAAACTCGCTTATGCATTATGAGCACCATAGTGAATCTAGCCATCGTGGCTCTGTCACGGGGCGTTCATTTGTGCAACGTGATAAAGAAGAGTGTCATGATCGAATGATGAAAGATTATTTCATCGAGCGTCCGAGATTTCCTACTCATGATTTTCGGAGGCGGTTTCAGATGAGTAGAGAGCTTTTTGAAAGCATCTTGAACTAGCCATGCCAACCGCGGCTCTATTACCCTATGCAAAAAAATACATAAAAAATAATTAGTTGCAAAATAATATTATGTACATGACAAATAAAATATCAAGAAAAAAACTTACAATTTCTGTGGCGCTCCTTCCACTAGTCATGCTAACCACGGCTCTCTCCAAGCTTCCCTTCTATAAAGTGCATGCTTTGTTGATAGTCTTCCACCGATCATAAACACCACCACCATCCCGCCCGCTGCCGTTGCAGTTTTCTTGAAACTTTGCGATGATTTTATCTCACAAAACCTTTTTATTTTGATTTGCGCCAACTGCACCATCTTCGCTAACAGAAACCCATGCCAAGCATAAAGCAACATCTTCCTCACATGTCCAATTACGACCTCTAATATGCTCTCTTGCCATGTTGAACAATTTGGAAATTGAAAGAAATGGTAGAAAGATAAATTGGAAGAATTGTAGGAGAAAATTGAGTTTTGTATGGATGTTTGAAAAAATACATAGGTATTTATAGAGTTTTTGGGTGAATTTTGAGTTAAATAAATTTTTTTAATTATTTTAGCCGTTGGATTTAAATTTGGACCGTTAGATCTTTTTTTTTTA
The DNA here is from genome assembly GCF_963583255.1 of Pyrus communis. NCBI lineage: Eukaryota > Viridiplantae > Streptophyta > Magnoliopsida > Rosales > Rosaceae > Pyrus > Pyrus communis. The sequence goes on along the minus strand of NC_084811.1, from coordinate 6,722,162 downwards.
CCGTTAGATTTGAGTATATTCGATCTTAGCCGTTAGATTAAATGTATTTTATAATAACATATTTTTTAAAAATAAAATTTGAATTTGGATCGTTGGATCAACCAACGGTCCTTAATTGTGATCGTTCGATGCAGAAAAGAGTCGTTTGGCTTGGGGAAGTGGCCGACAGGGGCCCTAACAATGGCCCACTGCGCTGTCGGGAACTGAATTGATGCAGGGCGCTTGGTGTGCGTCGGCGTGTGGGCGGGCCGAGAGTGGCCCAAATGCAGGCGAGTCCACGCATTTGGGGAAGGGGGGGGTATTTGGCCTAACTTTAGCATTTAGCTTTTTGTCATGCCCCGGACCCGGGGTAGGTGGAGAATTCTATCCCGAGTCCGAAACGCGAACTAAAAACTAAATAAATAAAATTCAAACTGAAACGGGGTGGAAAATAAAATTCTTCTTATTTAAATTAACTCAATAATTCTTTACAAGGCTAAATAAATAAATACAAATTATAGCCTCACATCTATTTCATCTCATCTGGTCAACCCTTTTGACAGTTTGGTTAGTAAACCTGCATAAAAATTGAGGGTGAGCTTCAACAGCTTAGTAGGGACATAACCTTACCATAGTAAATTGACAATACTAAATTACGTGTTATAATCATGTAATCAAGTACCAAATCATTATCAATAACAATGCATGAGTGCAATGCAATACTCTTCATCTCTACCTGTTAATTCATATAATAAAACATGCGAACATGCACGTCCTGTGCATTTTACCTCTGCAGTGCAGGTTCGCATGTTTTATTATATAAATTAACGAGGGTAATTGAAGAGGTTGCATTGCATTCATGCATTATTAGCCATAATGATTTGATATTTGGCTATTTGATTTCATGACACTTAATTTAATATTATCAATTACTATGATAAGGTTATGTCCCTACTGAGCCATTGAAGCTCACCCCTCTCTTGTTATGCAGGTTTACAAACTAAACAGTCTAAGAGGGTAGATGGGATGAGATCGGATTAAGTGTGAGGATAGAATTTTGTTATTACCCGAAGGCTTGGGACAAAACTGTGATTTAGAATTGTTTTGGAGGCAGATGCTTACTGTTTTTCCAGCAAGGCAGCATGTATACAATTGAGAAACTTTTGAGGACCCAAATAAGAAAGAAAAATGTTTTTAAGGGTCCAACTGAGATAAGGTGATGTAAAGCCTCATATCGGAATTCTAAAATAAAGGAGTTTATATTGGTTGCTACATATAGGGATTATATAGTGATATAGTTTATTTCTTGGATCAGGGACTCCAGTTACCACGACGGTTGTGTTTAATCGAGGTGTTGGTAAGGGACATTGTTTGCTTGCTTTAGACTCCAGGTAGGGAAAATACGGCAAACCTTTACGGAGATTGGTTTTATTAAATTTCGTGTAGCATTATATTATTATTATCGATCTTCTTGGTTGATTAATGTGATCTGGCTTGCTAATTGGATAAATATTGCCCTTGCGTGTTTACTTGTTATTGGTTATGGAATTATTGATGAAATGCTATTGGTTGAGAATATACTGTGGTATATGTGAATCGTTCATAATTGGTCGTGTGGTTGGAGTTTCAGTGGTGAGAATGAATTGGAAATGAGGGTAGTTGGAAATGATCTTTTGTGTAGTTGAGCCAAACTCTTAGTAGGTACCAAGTCTCAGGCGAGCCCACAGTGCACAGTTTCTTTTGGGTAATTTGGGATTGGTGACGAAGGGTTTTGGCAAGATGACTAACAAAAGGGGAAATTGGGATGATTGAGTTACAGGGGGTTAATTTGTATATTAGAACATTTGAACCACCACTGCAAAGGTAAAATGCACAGTATGGGACGTGCAGGTCCACATGTTTTATTATGGTAGAGATGAAGAGTATTGCATTGCACTCATGCATTGTTATTGATAATGATTTGGTACTTGATTACATGATTATAACACGTAATTTAGTATTGTCAATTTACTGTGGTAAGGTTATGTCTCTACTAAGCTGTTGAAGCTCACCCTCAATTTTTATGCAGGTTTACTAACCAAATTATCAAAATGGTAGACCAGATGAGACGAAATAGATGTGAGGCTAGAATTTGTATTTATTTATTTAGCCTTGTAAAGAATTATTGAGTTATTTTAAATAAGAAGAATTTTATTTTCCACCCCGTTTCAGTTTTAATTTTATTTATTTAGTTTTTAGTTCGCGTTTCGGACTCAGATTTGAATTTTTCCACAGACTCCGGGTCCAGGGCGTGACACTTTTAGCCCAATGTTTTAGCTTGGGTTGGGTGGTGTTTAGGGGGGAATAGATGGAGTAATTTGGCATTTAGCCTAGGGTTGGAGGAGGCCTTAAGGTGCGTGGCTTCATACAAGCTTAATAGTCCTACAACATCATGAACGAGTGATTCCTTGAATTTTCCATCACCGTCCTTGAATTGTTGAATAAATTTGCATGACCAACAAAATGGAAAATACAGAACCTTAAGAAGCATTTGGGTAAAAATAAAAAATAAAAAACTATATGACCACCATCCGAACTTACAGCAATGTAACGTTATAACCTTGTTGTCTAAGCTAGGGCTGGGCAAACGGGGCCTGGACCCGCGATTAGGGGCGGGTCCAAGCGATTCGGGGCGGGTACGGGGCGGGTCCTGTTTTTAAAATTCTGAAACGGGTAGCCACCATCACCATCGCAGGATCGTCTCCTGAGTCCTGACTCTCCTTCAATCCTCCCAATCGCAAGTTCCGACCACCACGACACGGTCCACACCAACCTCGCCGTCGAGAACACTACCATCATCCTGCAAATTCCTAGGTAATTTATGAATTAGGGTTTCTGATTTAGGAATTTAGGATTTTTGCATAAGCTTTTCAATTGATTTAGGAATTACGTGGGTTTTTTATTTGGGAATTTAGGGTTTTTGGGGCTATGATTGCATAAGCTTTTTGATTGATTATATGGACTGCTACGATATGATTGCATAAGCTTTTTGATTGATTATATTCATGCTATTACGGTCTTCTTGTCTGTTTTTCTTTTGTTTTCCAAATTTTTCTGTAGATTTGATAAGCTATTAAGGGATAAAAAAACTTACCTTTTGGTTACATGGCTATCTTTTTCATATAGATCTTAAGGAAAGCACGAGAGCTTGGGGATTTTCTTCTTGTTGGAATACACACTAATCTGACTGTCAGGTATCATCTCCATCTTACTCTCACTCTCACATGTCAATTTCTATGACCAATAACCCTTTAATCATTTGGGTCTACTTTAGAACCATATATAGTGTGACCATAATAGAAAAATCAAATCCAATAGTAGTGACTTCCACACACTTGTGTGTATATTATCTCTTCACATGAAAAACAAATTTATCCGTAAGTCAATTTTGTACCTATTGTTCTAGGTTTTCTCATTGAATGGGTTTTCAGTAGCATACTAGTTGCAATAGAACCTTGCCAATGGTCACCACTTTGAAAAATTTGGCTGAGTATCAGTTTATCTTTCATGAAAGTTGATTTACTTAATCTACCCTTACGGTTGGTGCCCTTTTCCCTACCCTCTGTGCATTTTGGTGTTACATAAAAGCGCAACTTTGCTCTCACCATATATGTGGATTATTTCTAATTCCTGGGAAGCAACTTATCTTTATATAAATCTCACTGATAATTCAATTCATGAACTTCCATCTCTTACTGATGTTCATTTATTCTTGCAACCTCTGATTAGGGTATTTTGTTTTACTTCCAAGTACACATCCTTTTTTCACTTCCGTCTCTTATACTGTATTTCAAAACCCACTAGGTAATAGCTGTTTCTAATAATTGCATTACAGTGCTAATAGAGGAGCACATCGCCCAATAATGAACCTTCACGAAAAAAGTTGGAGACTTATTTGGCAGAAACTTTTATGGGTACATGAATGTAACATGAAATAGTTGACAATGAATTATTGAGATATTTCCAAACTTAAACACTTTAAAAATGCTTTAAAGCTTCCTGCCTTTAATTTGTAGGCCTTTTCTTCATTATATTCCTTAGATTTTAGGGTGGTGGTAGCGGTACCGTGGTAGTAGTAGTAGTCAAAAAAGAAACTCAAACTCAAATTTCTTTTCAAGGTTCTTTTGACCAATTGAAAAACTGAAGCCTGACGCTTCATCTTTCAAATGCCAATTGTTGACTAATTTTCTAATTACTGTTTAGGACTAATGCTGCTGTAACTTGTGTATTATGCTAATGTAATACAGTTGGACAGATGTATAAATCTTTCATATCTTAAAACTTCACAGTATAAACTTGTAGGTTGTAGGCTTGTGCGGCAATAGGGGCAGGTCTCCTTTGACTATGCTTTTGACGAGGGAGCAGATATTCTAAACCCTAATTAATCACAATTGTCCTACTATTTCATGATTCAATTCATATAACGAGAAAATAGTATTGGTTTTTTTTACTTTTTTTCTCAATTGAGATGGTTATAGAAACAGACTCTTGTTGAGAGCGTAGACTGTACTGTAGAGCAATTCTGCAATTCTGCAATTCTGTATCTGCAATTTAATTGTTGCATCTGCAATTCTGCATTTATTAATTTAATTGTTGTATTATCTGCAATTTAATTTTCGAATGCTTATTTGGCAGACTCTTTTATTGTCACATCCCGGCCCGGGCGGGACCACTTCCCGGACCCGCTCCACCACCGTAGCACGATATTGTCCGCTTTGGGCTTACCATTCCCTCACGGTTTTGTTTTTGGGAACTCACGAGCAACTTCCCAGTGGGTCACCCATCATGGGATTGCTCTAGCCCTCTTCTCGCTTAACTTCAAAGTTCCTACGGAACCCGAAGCCAGTGAGCTCCCAAAAGGTCTCGTGCTAGGTAGGGATTGGAATATACATATAAAGATCACTCCCCTGGGCGATGTGGGATGTCACAATCCACCCCCCTTAGGGGCCCGACGTCCTCGTCGGCACATTCGCGACCAGGGTTAGGCTCTGATACCAATTGTCACATCCCGGCCCGGGCGGGACCACTTCCCGGGCCCGCTCCACCACCGTAGCACGATATTGTCCGCTTTGGGCTTACCATTCCCTCACGGTTTTGTTTTTGGGAACTCACGAGCAACTTCCCAGTGGGTCACCCATCATGGGATTGCTCTAGCCCTCTTCTCGCTTAACTTCAAAGTTCCTACGGAACCCGAAGCCAGTGAGCTCCCAAAAGGCCTCGTGCTAGGTAGGGATTGGAATATACATATAAGGATCACTCCCCCAGGGTCGGGATGTGACAATTTGGTATCAGAGCCTAACCCTTGTCGCGCATGTGCCGACGAGGACGTCGGGCCCCTAAGGGGGGTGGATTGCGACATCCCACATCGCCCAGGGGAGTGATCCTTATATGTATATTCCAATCCCTACCTAGCACGAGGCCTTTTGGGAGCTCACTGGCTTCGAGTTCCGTAGGAACTTTGAAGTTAAGCGAGAAGAGGGCTAGAGCAATCCCATGATGGGTGACCCACTGGGAAGTTGCTCGTGAGTTCCCAAAAACAAAACCGTGAGGGAATGGTAAGCCCAAAGCGGACCCCACATCGCCCAGGGGAGTGATCCTTATATGTATATTCCAATCCCTACCTAGCACGAGGCTTTTTGGGAGCTCACTGGCTTCGGGTTCCGTAGGAACTTTGAAGTTAAGCGAGAAGAGGGTTAGAGCAATCCCATGATGGGTGACCCACTGGGAAGTTGCTCGTGAGTTCCCAAAAAGCCTCGTGCTAGGTAGGGATTGGAATATACATATAAGGATCACTCCCCTGGACGATGTGGGATGTCACATTTATTAATTTAATTGTTGTATCTGCAATTTAATTTTCGAATGCTTATTTGGTAGACTCTTTTATTAATTTAATTGTTGTATGTATCTGCAATTCTGCATTTATGTATAATGTGTAGATTATGCTTACATGGAGATTATGCTATTTTATTTGATTAATGAATATAGTTCCATTATTTAATTTGTACAGATTTTTACATAATGTTTCAATCTCAAAGTCAAAGTACCCCTAGTAGTACTAATGTAGCATCATCTACGGCTACATCACCATATCCTCCACAACCAACACAAGCACAACCCACACAGTCAAAACCAACAATGCTTCCCCCAAACCCCTCATCCTCCAGAAAAAGAAAAGCACCACCTATTCCAAAGACAAAACAACCAACTATAATAGCTTCACTAGAGAGATCTTCTTCTGAGAGATCTTGGGTTTGGGATCATGCCACTAAGTGTACCATCTCGGAAATACAAGAAGTAGAAAAGGATGGAAAGAAAGAGAAGGTGGAGGTATAAGTATTGAAGGCTAAATGTAACCATTGTAACGCCCTTTTTGCATGTGATACTAGTGGGGGTGGAACTAGTACTTACATTAAACATATCAATAAACATTGCAAGTCATATAAACCAACTAATGAGTTGCAAAAGGTTCTAGGCAGTTCTGGACCTTCTGGGGATGTCAAAAACATGCTTGTTGCTAAAGGGTGGAGCCAAGAAGAAAGTGTGGAAGGTATTATTGAGTTTATTGTGATCGAGGAGGTACCTTTTAGTATTGTGGAGAGTGAAGGGTTTAGGCGGATGATGTGCAAAGTCCAGCCTAGATTGCATGTTCCATCTCGGAGAACTATCGTGAGGGAGTTATTCAGTATGTATGATAGCATGAAAGATCAATTCAAAAAAGAGATACACAATCATAGAGTGAGCTTGACTACTGATACATGGACAAGTGTGCAAAATTTGAACTACATGGTGCTAACTGCTCATTTTGTAGATGATGATTGGAATATGCACAAAAAGATTCTAAACTTTTGTTTGATTTCAAGTCATGAAGGCAAAGAAATAGGGAAGATGATTGAGCAATGTTTGGTTGAGTGGGGGATTGAAAAGATAATGTGCATTTCAGTTGACAATGCATCGGCTAATAAGGTGGCAATTGAGTATGTTGTTCGTAAAATGCAGAAATGGCCTAATAGTAAAGTGATTATGAATGGCAAGTTTATGCATGTGAGGTACTTAGCTCATATTATCAACTTGGTAGTGAAACATGGGTTGAAAAGATTAGATACAAGTGTGAATGCTCTTAGAAATGCCGTGCAGTTTGTGAGATCAAGTCCCCGAAGGTTAAGTTACTTCAAGAAATGTGTGGAGAATGAGAAGTTGGATAGTAGAGGTCTAGTTGTTATGGATGTGCCTACTAGGTGGAATAGCACATACATGATGCTAGAATCTTGCTTGAAGTTTAAAAAAGCATTTGAAAGGATGATCGAAGATGATGAAGCCAATATATACACCACCTATTTCAGTGAAAAGGTGTTTAATGATGAAGGAGAAGAAGTGGCGGGTAAAGGGAGGGTTGGACCACCTAAGGAGGAAGATTGGGATAGTGTCGAAGTGTTTGTGAAATTTTTGAAGGTCTTCTATCTTATAACTTTGAAAGTTAGTGCAAGTAAATATCCCACATATAATACAGCTGTTCATGATGTCATTGCTGTGGAAAACGAAATTGAAAAACTTTTTTTGCCTGAATATATGCAAACTGGAAGACCTGCAGAGGTGGTGCTACGTGATATGGCATTCAACATGAGAGCCAAATATCGAAAGTATTTTGGTTCAATTGAGTCCCTTAATCAAATATTTGTAATTGCCCTTGTCTTAGACCCAAGGTTCAAACTGAGGCACTACATGCACTTGTGTAGAAATCAATTACAACTTCTTGAAGAAGAGATTGAACAAAAAAGTAATCAAGTGAAGACATTGTTGAAGACAATGTGTGATGAATATGCTAGTCAAGCTTTTGATTCACAAACACAACAAAAGGGTAGAGAAGATTTAGTTCTTGACACTTCTTCAAGGGTAAAACAATCATCTTCTAGTGTGCCAACAGAAAATCCAATGATATTTAGTCAAATCATGGATGATTGGGAAAAGGAACTAGAAGATACCGAGGATATTGCACTTGCACATGAGGTGGATAGGTATCTCCTTGACACTGTAGAGAAAGTACCACATGGTTCACAATTTGACGTTTTGAAATGGTGGAAGTTGAAAGGGAGGAGCACATATCCCACACTTGCTTTGATAGCGAAAGATGTCTTGCCAATTCAAGTGTCAACAGTTGCCAGTGAGAGTGCCTTTAGTGGAGGAAAGAGAGTAATTGACCCTTGTAGATCATGTCTCCTTCCTCAAACAGTTGAGTCATTGATGTGCCTTCAAAATTGGATAAGAAGTGAACCAATTGGCCGCATTGAGTATGAAGCAAGTCCTGCGGAGCTTGAATTTTATTAAAAGTGTGAAGAAGGTAATTATCTTGTTTTTTATAGTTTGGTTTATAACTTTATATTAATTGGTTTACAATTAACGTTTGTTCTTTGTTGTAGAATGTAAAAGAAAAAGAGCAAATACTATATCTACAAGTTCAACCATCTCATCAAGTGTTCCTGAAATTGAAGCAACTCGAACGAATAAAGGAAAAGGAATTGCGGTAATATTTTAAACTCAAATGAATAAACTTTAAATTTCAATAATTCAATTTGAATGAGGATAGACAATATGATGTTGGACGTTAAAAATGTCATGTTTATATTCTATTTTTGCTTACAGATTCAATGAAGATTGTTGTTGGAACTTGGGCGTTGGAACTTGGATGTGGTTTTAGATGTTAATTTGAAATTTATTGTGGATGTCATGTTTATGTTGTTTTGGATTATTTGATTCTTGGAATTTGGATGTCTTGGATTTTCGGATATTTTGTATGTTGATTTGATTTTTAGATGTTGGAAGATGTAATATTATTATTTTGGATGTATTGTTAATCTATGAACTTGGATGTTGGAATTTGTATTTAGATTGGATGTGAATAATGGTGAATTTGTGCAAAATCTGCATAAATGCAGTATGTGACTTTCTGCAATTGCAATATGTGCAGTTTTGCAATCTGTGCAATTTTGGGCAGTTTGCAATCTGTGCAGTTTTGTGCAGATTGCAATCTGTGCAGTTTTCTGTGCAGTTTTGTGCAGATTGCAATCTGTGCAGTTTTTGTGCAGATTGCAATCTGTGCAATTTTGGGCAGTTTGCAATCTGTGCAGTTTTGTGCAGATTGCAATCTTGCAATCTGTGCAGTTTTTGTGCAGATTGCAATCTGCAATCCGTACAATTTTTTTTTTTTTTCAAACAACCAAAAAAAAAAAAAAAAAAACAGAACCCGTGGACCCGGCTCGAACCGGCCCGTTTTAATCGGGCCGGGTAATGTCCGGTTCTTATATTAGAAAATGTAATCCCCGGCCCGGCCCGCCCCATTCTCTTTGAACCTAGGTCCGGTCCGGTCCCTTCAAAATTGGGCCCGACCCGGCCCGTGCCCAGCCCTAGTCTAAGCAATTGAAAACGAAGTGCAGCGATGTACAGGTCACCCAAATCATAAGAGTTCTCGTGAATTTTCTGTAAAATTTCTTCAATCTCATTTCCAAATTGGTAGGACACATCTAAGCCCTGAATGTCATCAATCAAGTATAGCTTTTGTGAAACATTGTCAACCGATGCCGTTAGCATCCTTCTCACTTGTTCATTCAGTTCTTATACATGTTGTTCAAGTTCAGCATCCACTTCCTACACAGGATCACATTCATTTAAGAAAAAACAAAACGCATAAACCTTTATGATGTGATAATCTGTGTATGTAATAACAAATCAAAATAGCTAATGTATGTAATAATCTGTGTAAAATAATTTACCTACAAAATAAGTAAATAATGTATCACTAATTGATCAAAATGGCTAATGTAGTACAGATAATATCATCTGCTCAAAAAATAAAAAAGCTAATTGATCAAAAGTCCAACACATCGCTCCCAAAGTTTGCGGTCGCATGTCGCACCAACCATCGTTCCCATCACGAAGGCTTGCAGCTCCACTCCCGTCTTGCTGCACCGCCATATCGAATATGCGATCTCCTTGCCATTGAGTACAACAGTCAACAGTGCACTTTCAGTTATAATACAAGATGTCATGTCGAATCTGTGTCCAAGTTTTGGCACCAACAGCTATACATTCATGTTCTAACAGCTATATATTCATGTTCTAGTGTGCTATTTGAGTTGAAGAAATAATATATGATTTATTCGAACTACATAGAAGTTCTTTTATTAATCATAAGATCATAATATGGAAAACAAACACACAACCCAAATTACAATTTTACAGTCTTAATGGATGGTAGCTAGCTCCTTATTACTTGTAGGCAACTTGGGCGCTGGAGATATACTTTCAAAAGAAACATCACAATAAGTGGATATTTTAGGCTTATAAAGCCACGGGTGCCACTAGTGTAGAAACTATAAAATCTTTTAGCCCACCATCAGCATTATTGTAGCCATCTTCGCACTTGTACACAACATCCATGACCCGAGCAAAATTGAGAATACGAATTAACAGGGGCATGGGGACAGCGGTAGGGTGGAGGCACGCTTCGTTTATGTCCTTCCATGCATTATTCACTTGTCTTTGAAGTTCGATTATCGCTTCTTCTTCAGTGGCACCATATTCTCTCATGTAACAGTTTACAGCTGAGGCAAAATGTTCTCTCTCTTGCTCAAACTAGTCAGGCATGAGGATTAAGATAAAGGAAGACCATTAATATAAGTATTAATGCAATCATAATAGCCGTGCTTGTCAAGATTTCAGTTAGGGGTTCAACAGTCCACTACTAATGGGTCAAGCAGTGATACTATTCTAACTTAACCACTTGCTAGTCTAGCAGGCGTAGGCTTTTGTATAAAAGCGTCCAATGCAATTAGAAGTGGAATCAATTAATATGAGTTATATTTTATTCTGTCTGGTTTTCAGTGTGAGACTATTTACATTCTACAATACTCATTAATACTACTTACAAATACGATTAAGTACCTTATGGTCCGCTATGTCATCCATAAGTCTGGTAACTGTTGATGCAGCCTTCACTGCTTGAGGGGAAGTTAACAACCAATCAAAGGAGTCTATTGTAGCTTCTTCCATTCCAACAAACGATATGGTTATTAGCAACGGGTAGCCACATGTCATGAGTGATACATACATGTATTCATCCAATGATGGCATGTGCTTCTGGCGGAACAATTTCGCTTCATCGGAGAAGCCTCTAACTTGGTTCTTCATCTGGCACATACCAGATCAAGAGATTATATTAATTCTTATCGTTTCTACTTTTAATTAATATTGATATATAAAGATTATTATAAATAATTATTTGTTTCTATACATATTGTGAAGTATTTGCAGCACGTTTTTCTGGCCTTGTAACAACTTTAGACTCAAAACTAAGCGCGTGTATATATATATATATATATATATATATATATATATATATTGAGGATTATTACCGCTTCTCTTGCATGGTCGATGCGATATAATTTCCCCTCGTGCGCAAGCTTTTCATGAATTTCACTGTATATATTCAACAACGCACGGTAGCAAAGTTTCATATACTCTGGTAGTTGATCTATAGCCGAGACATCCCATCTGATCAAGTAATATATAAATCAGTTGTGCGTAATTTAGTTTTTCTGTTTTGATCAGTGTAAGGTAAGATAATTTATATAAGAGAATTTTAACTAATGATATATTCATACCTCTCAATAGCTTCAGTAAAGAGCTCTAGTTCTTCAAATTTTCCATGTGTATCATAAATGTCATCCATAATGGATGTTATAGCGGTAACTTTGCATGATGTCCTCCTAGCAAAGGAATACTGAGGCTGAAAGTAGACTGACATACTCCAGCAGAAGTAGACCTCAACCAATCTATCTCTTGCGAAAGGTAGCTTGTTTGGCACGTCCAAGTCCTTCCACCACCTGAGTTACAAAAATAATTATTTATTAGTAGCTAGAGGTGGAGAATTCAACTCTTTAGTAAGTGATGTATATGGATGAATAAGGAATTAATTTACCTTGTGATTTCGCTTAGTTCTTTCTGATGGACTCGTTGCAGTCGGTTGAAATCCAACTTGGCGAACTTTAGGAGAGTTTCATTCGGTGATTCTCTTAGTTCCTGGTAGACTGACAAGTAATACCTTGCTTCAACCCTTGGTAAACCCTTTCGAAGCGGCTGATTTAAGGCGTGGGTTACTGCTTTTGCAAGTGGGGGGCTTAAACGGAATGTCGCCAACTCGAGATTAGTCGTGGTGAAGGTTAGTGCCTCATCTAGTATCTCCTCTCCATGTATCCTAAGGTGTGTGGCTTCATACAAGCTTAGTAGTCCTACAACATCATCAACGAGTGATTCCTTGAATTTTCCATCACCGTCCTTGAATTTGTTGAATAAGTCTGCATGACCAACAAAATGGAAAATTCAAAACCTCAAGAAGCATTTAGATAAAAAAAAAAAATATATATATATATATATATATGACCAAACCACCATCCGAGATTACTTACCGCATAAAACGTTATAACCTTGTTGTCTAAGCAATCGAAAACGAAGAGCAGTTGTGTACAGGTCATCCAAATCGTAAGAGCTCTTGTGAATTTTCTGTAAAATTTCTTCAATTTCATTTCCAAAATGGTAGGACACACCTAAACGCTGAATGTCGTCGATCAAGTTCAACTTTTGGGAGATATTTTCAGGTGATGTCGTTAGCATCCTTCTCACTTCTTCCTTCAGTTCTTGTACATGTTGTTCAAGTTCAGCATCCACTTCCTCCATAGGATCACATTTTGATTTAAGAAAACAGAAAACGCATAACCTTTATATATTTTTGAATGAGAAGGTTTCCAAGTACCAAAAGATATAGACTACAATTAATATAAGATGATTATAAGTCTTGTAACACATTAGAAAACGCATAACCTTTATGATGTCAACATCTAAATTGTAAACATTGAGAAAAGAGAGGCACCTAGCCTGAAATAGTTATTGCATGGCAGTTTTCATGACTTTAAGAACTTGTTTTTCCCATAAATAAAAAAATAGTGTGTGAATTTAACTTTGGTAGTTAGATTCGCAACATGTTTGCCAAGTTAAGGAAGGGAAGGTTAGATAAAATGATTTCGAATTAGTAGCATTTTAAATTATTAAAGTACTCTTTGGTTTTTTTTCCTCTTTGTTTAAAATTACAAATTTAATTTTCATAACAATATAGTGTTCAAAATATATAATAGTTTATTGTAGTAAGAAAGAAGTCTTACCAAAGAAGCGTAGGACAGAAAATGGTCACCCCAAATGCTAGGAGAAAAAGTGGCTGAAGGCTTAGGCTGATGAACATCAAAAGTGTCATTTGGGTTTGAAGATTGAGATAGTGGAACTTCCACAGAAGACATATTTCAAAGATTTCAAACCTGAAGCGAACTAGCCAAGTGTTATTGCTTTGTATCAAGTGCTGGTGTGAGTTTAGGAGCTCATAAGCTTTGCTATTTATAGTATCGCTGACTATCTACCACACCCACTGGAAAAAAAAAAAAAAAAAAAAAAAAAAAAAAGGGTAAAGTACAAAAAACTACCTCAACTATTGGGATCACGACAGTTTCATACCTCATCTTTTAAAATTGACAATATCATACCGCATCTTACGAATTTGTGATAATGTCATACCTCCGTCAATTTTTCTGTTAGTTTTTCTGTTAAATGCTGACGTGGCAAGAGACGGGGACCACTCACTAATCTAGCTGGATTAAAAAATAATTAAGTATATTTTTAATAATTAAATATTAAAAAATTAAGAATAAAAAAACAAAAAAAAAAATTTCCTAGGGGTGCGGCATCCCCTTTCCTTCACCCGCACCAATTTCAATTTTTTTTGTTCTTCTCTGTCCTTCTCCTTCTTCTTCATCTTCTTCTTCTTCTCCTCCTGGGCCGAAATTGGATTTGTCACTTTTTTTTTTTTTTTCGTTCTTCTTCTCTCTCCTTCTTCTTCTTCTTCTTCTTCTTCTTGGGCCGAAACTGGGTATGATTTTTTTTTTTCTTTTTGTTTTTTGTTTTTTTTTGTTTTTTGTTTCTGGGTTGCAGGTAGAGGGAAAAGGGGACGAAGATGAAGATAGGGAGGAGACAGAGAGGGTTCTTCTTCTTCTTGGGCCGAAACTGGGTTTGAAATTTTATTTTATTTTTTTTATTTATTTATTTATTTTGTTTCTAGGTTGCAGGTAGAGGGAAAAGGGGAAGAAGATGAAGATGGGGGAGGAGAGATGAGTGTGCATTGGGTTGGGGGGGACCGAATTGGGTTGGGGGGGGGACCGAATTGGGTTGGGTTGGGGTTTTTTTTTTTTTTTTTTTTTTCTTTTCTCCTTCTTCTTCTTCTTCCACAGGAGGGGGTGTTTTAATTTTTTTTTTTTCTTCTTCTTCTTCCTTCTTCCTTCTTTTGGGTTGCAGTTTGGGTTTTTTTTTTTTTTTTTTTTTTTCTCCTCCTCCTCTTCTTCCTCTTCGCCTCCTTCTTCTTCTTCTTCCGTGGGCGGGCCGGGAGGGGGGTTGAGTTGATGGGTTTTCTTCTTCCTCTTCCTCCTTCTTCTTCTTCTCCTTCTTCTTCTGTGTTTTTTTTTTTTTTTTTTTTCTGGGTTGTAGTTTTCATTTTTTTTTCCTCCTCCTTGTTATTACATAAATTCTTATCTTGGCTTTTTAAACTTTTTTTTATTACATAAATTCTTATCTTTCTTTTTTAACAAATAATAGGATAATTTATATTAAATTTAACTAAATTACAAAATAAAAAAAAAATTAAATAAAAAAAAAAAAAAAAATTTGAACACAAAACCACATGAACGAATATTTTTAACCAACTGAACCACAAATTATTTACATATAAATTCTTAACTTATGCCCTTCCCAAATCTGATCTTTAATTTGTGGGTCCCCCACTCAACAAATTAATAATAATTTGTCTCCCTTCCCACTCAACCAATTGGTTTTTTTTTTTTTTTTTTTGGGTGAGTAAACCGATGCGCACTGACTAAGGTAGGTTTGATAAGGTTCCTATAATTCTTGGATATCGGTTAACTGAATCGACCCGTGGTTACTTTTGTTTGTTTTAATCAAAATAGATGGTGGTGTTTTTGTAGTCCCGTTTTGAGTGTTTAATTAATGGATATATATCACTTTTAACCCCAAAAAAAAAAAAAAAAAAAAAATCAGAGTAGAGATAAGATTCCCCTTTCCTTTCACTCACTCACACTCAACTCTCAGACCGTCGAAACCCTTCCGTTGTCTTCCCCTTCTCTTCAATAGATTGCCATTCATTGTCTAACAGGTAATAATCAAAAGACTTCTGCTTTTGGGTTCAGTTTCATCTGCTTTTGAAATTTTTTTTACAATGGTCCCATTCGTTTTTACTTTTGGGTTTGATTTCACCTGCGTTTTATTCTTTCATCTGCTTTTGTGATTTTTTTACAGTGGTCCCATTTGTTTCTTCTTTTGAGTTTGATTTCATATGCATTTTTATTCTTTCATCTGCTTTGGTGGTTTTTTTTTTTGTTTTTTTTACAGTGGACCCATTTCTTTGATATTTTTTTTTAAATGGCCCCATTTTTTTTATTAGTTGTCTACATTTGTTGACAATGAGTAATCATTAAAAGTTGATAGCGTTGTATTTGGGTAATTAATTAAGGGGCTTTTGGATCTAGGTCCAAAAACATAAGTAGTTTTTGGGACTGAATCCAGTTATCCAATTATATATTTTGATATCAATTTTGCCATTTCAGATAAAAATATTTAATTTCTTTAAATTTTTTTTCTCATTTATTTAGTTTTTAAATTTTGAATATTTAAATTCTCAAACTAAAATATTATCTAGTAACTACCTACTATTTATGAAGAAAACAAAACCGATAAAATCTAGTAACTACCTATTGTATAGGAAGAAAGATGCTTTATACCTACAAAGCAGATATAATCTACGTGCAAAACAAAAATAAACTACCTATTGTATTGGAAGAAAAATTCTGGGAACCTACATGACGGAACATAGAAATATAAATATGATATAATATACCTCCATTAAAGGAACGAATATGGAGGGAAGAGCACAAAAATATCACCCATGAAAAGAAGAGACAAAAAAGAGGAGGATTGATTCCATGATCTAACAGGGAGAATTGTGTGGAAGAAGGAAAGAAGGAGGGAAACGGACTGGGGGTTGAGGTGATTATATGGCTATAACTAATCCTACAATTAAGGGATAAGTTAAACCACAAATAATCCCATAATTAAGAAATTTTATGTATTTACTACAATTCGTAAGCCTAATGGGTAAATATGGTACAAACCACAAATAAGCATATGTAGAATCTCAATTATTGGACCTATTTCAATGAAGTGGACTAATCATACTAATGGCTCACAAAATTGAATCTATATCAAGTTATACCATTAATTAACATTGGGCTGAAAAATATTAAAAGCCCGAGCATGCAAGGGCTTTTTGGATTTGGGTTAGTTGAAGCACATGCCCAAACAGAAGGGACAAATGACAGCTCACGTTCGGTTAAAATTAATTACTCTTAGATGGCAACCCTTCAATCCACTTAGGCCCTATGTCATAAATCTATGTCTTTGATTTTGTGCGTAGTTCAAAAGGGATTGAAGGTGACCAGTCAATGACGTTGCCTCTCCCTGCTCCATTACATCACTCACCTTGAATTGTGTGGCCAAAACATTTTCTGAGAAATGTGGACGCGGAGAAAACGGTAGAGTTAGCGATGGAGAATTCGCAATTGGAGACAACGGAGGGCCTCCAAATTCTGTCGCTTATGATGATAGCAAAATCACCTTATTGCCCCTATGTCATGAAAGTTATCTTTCATGAAAGTTGAATGGATATAAGTAAGAGTCATGTTCTTCTAAAGTTTTTATTTTGAGATTATGTGAAGATCAAATGCATATTAATCTTAAAATTATGTTAATTTAGATTCAAAAGCTTAATATATTTAATAATTTAATAAAGCAAAATCACCACATAAGTGTGATTTGCGTTTGAAGATTGAGATGATGGAACCTCCACATAAGACATATTTCAACGATTTCACAAGCCAAGTGTTCATGCTTTTGTATATGGAAGAGATCCCCTTCGGATCTCTTCCACCAAATCTTAGGGATCCGAATGTTCGGGCTCTTTAAATTTGATTCAACGGTCATAAATAAGGGGCTTCTATAAAAATTATAATAATTTTACCGTTGGATTAAATTTTAAGGGTATCACATGCAAATTACGTGAAAAAAAATATAATTTTTTTTTAACAACGAAAACTTTTTGAATCAAATTTAGTTTGAGTTGTCTTATGAAAAAATATGAGCTTGCTCACGAACTTTACATGCAAAAAAAAATATGAGTCTTTAAATTTTAGGTATCCATTTCAACTCGTTAAAGGCATGTCTCTTTTAATTATTGTACATAACTCCCTTATCAAACTCATTCTAACTAACTTTTGGATATCGGAAAGGCAAATAATTTCCTACAGTACATGCTTAGAAGATTATAGCTGGATTTTGGGGCCTTGCTGATTGTTGTTTCAAGCTTCAATCGCCAAAAAATAAAAAAATAAAAAAATCTTAACATGTTAGGTAGCGTCACCAATTATTTTAACAAGTCGGGTTTAAGTTTGAGTTGTATTACTTGTTAGCTTAATCGATTGACACAATATAATTATAAATCATTAAAATAATAAATAAACACGAGCACAAAAAATATGACTCGTTTCTTATTTAAAGTCCCACAATCAGCCCCATTTCAAAATACGTCACCTTTCAAACCTACATGTTTCATTCTCTGTGCGTAAATCGTGTCTTATAAGGACCAACACGTGATGCTCACGTTTTCTGTGAAATTTAAAAAGAGGATTGAAGGTGAACAGTCAACTAACGTTTCTTCCAGCTCCATTATATCACTCACCCTCTCCTGACATTGTTTACGAGTGGCTCAGTGTGGCCAAAACATTTTCTGAGACATGTGGACGCAGAGAAAACTTAATATATTTAATAATTTAATAAAGCAAAATCAACACATAAGTGTGAATTGCGTTTGAAGATTGAGATGATGGAACCTCCACATAAGACATATTTCAACGATTTCACAAGCCAAGTGTTCATGCTTTTGTATCTGGAAGAGATCCCCTTCGGATCTCTTCCACCAAATCTTAGGGATCCGAATATTCGGGTTCTTTAAATTTGATTCAACGGTCATAAATAAGGGGCTTTTATAAAAATTATAATAATTTTAATCGTTGGATTAAATTTTAATGGTATCACATGCAAATTACGTGAAAAAAATATAATTAATTTTTTTTACAACGAAAACTTTTTGAATCAAATTTAGTTTGAGTTGTCTTATGAAAAAAATATGAGCTTGCTCACGAACTTTACATGCAAAAAAAAATATGAGTCTTTAAATTTTATATATGATTTTCTTTTCTTTTATTTATGAATTTTTTTAGTTAACATTAACATGAAAATTTAAGATTAGACTTATATCTCTCATTTTGTCGATTTGCTATTGGTTGGATTTCAACTGTTTTTTTAAGCAACGAGGTAGACCTGACAATATCGTACAAAACTAGTTAATACGACAAAAAACGATAACAAAACGGAAAATTAAAAATATTTGAGTTGAGCTTTAATGTGTTTGAGTTGAGATTCGTTAGTGACATATTAACTAACTGATTAATTTAGTGTTGCCCAGAGGTATCCATTTCAACTCGTTAGACGCATGTCTCTTTTAATTATTGTACATAACTCCCTTATCAAACTCATTCTAACTAACTTTTGGATATCGGAAAGGCAAATAATTTCCTACAGTACATGCTTAGAAGATTATAGCTGGGTTTTGGGGCCTTGCTGATTGTTATTTCAAGCTTCAATCGCCAAAATAAAAAAATAAAATAAATAAATAAATCTTAACATGTTAGGTAGCGTCACCAATTATTTTAACAAGTCGGGTTTAAGTTTGAGTTGTATTACTTGTTAGCTTAATACACAATATAATTATAAATCATTAAAATAATAAATAAACACGAGCACAAAAAATATGACTCGTTTCTTATTTAAAGTCCCACAATCAGCCCCATTTCAAAACACGTCACCTTTCAAACCTACATGTTTCATTCTCTGTGTGTAAATCGTGTCTTATAAGGACCAACACGTGATGCTCACGTTTTCTGTGAAATTTAAAAAGAGGATTGAAGGTGAACAGTCAACTAACGTTTCTTCCAGCTCCATTATTATATCACTCACCCTCTCCTGACATTGTTTACGAGTGGCTCAGTGTGGCCAAAACATTCTCTGAGACATGCGGACGTAGAGAAAACGTCGGTGATTCGGTCCCAATAACTTTCCAAACCGAAACGTTTGGTTGGAACTGAGCAGTTCAGTTCCTGCGGTTCCAAATCGGTTTGACCGCTTCAACATTCAACCCGTATGTTTCCACCAACAAATTCATAGCCAAACTATTGGAAATCTACAAGATAGACTTGACAATATTGCAAACAACACGGTAATAACATAAAACTATACAATACGAAAAATTAAATATTTGAGTTAAGCATTAATGGGTTCGGGTTGAAACGAGTAGACTCGTTAGTGATATGTTAATTAATTGATTGATTTAGTGTCATCCACATGTATCAGTTTCAACCAAAAACTGGCTTTTTTAATAATTGTACATACCTCACTTATGAAACTCATTATGACAATCCTCGTCACTTACTTTTGGCTACCTTCTTTGAAATGAAGTTTCATGCTTCAACAAATTTCTTAATATGTCAGGTAGTATCATCAATTTTTTAACGGTTCGAGTTTGAATTTGAATTGTATTAATTGTTAGCTTAACCAATGAACCCAATATAAACCATTAAAATAAGGAATAAACACAAATACAAAAAATATGAGTCGGTATCTCAAGCGGCTTATTTAGTTATATGGGCGTATGGCATCCTTTTTCACACATCATTTTTCAGTCGACTTATATAGAAACATGTGATATCATGAGATATTATCTTTTTTACACACATCATCATTCAATTGCTTATATAGAAACATATGATATCATGTGATATCATCCTTTTTCATATGGACCTATGGCATAAAGCTACGTCTTTCATTTTTTGTGTGTAATTCGTGTCTTATACTAAGGACCGACTCCTGATGCTCTTGGGAAACTTAAAAGGGCTTGAAGGATGCTAGCCTCAACGTTGTCGTCTTTGTCGGGCATGGGGGCCTGCGCGTACGAAGAGCGAGTAAACGACGGGTTGAAACTTATACCTGTGGGCCTATGGCGTAAAGCTACGTCTTTAATTTTTTTTTTTTGTGTGTAACTCGTGTTTTTAGGATCTGACTTCTGCCGCGTGTTACATACCTGTTGGGAGGTACTATCAGCCGTCAATGTAGTACTATATTATTTAATAATTTCTTCTCCAAATACTAGAGCAAGGACGAAGATGACGTAACCGTAGAAGAAAAAAATGATGTACAAGAAAAAATGTAAGAGAAAGGAAGAGAGAGAGGTCGAGGTTTGCAACGTGCGGGTGAGAAAAAAGGACGAAGTTGCAACGTGTGGGTGAGGAATTGGTTTGATATTTTATTATTTTCTTTATTAAAACTAGAAAATAAAAATTGAAATGTCATATGAACTTGTACATATTTTTCAATTTGTTATATAAACTAAAATTTTAAGCAATTTATCATACCAACATTTTGAAAAAAATCAATTTGTCATCTCACCTAACTTCGTTAAGTTTTCCATAAAAAATAAGTCATGTACGAGGCACATGACTTGTATTCAACGTTATTTCTGCCATTTAAGATCTTTTTACAAGTTCTTTATTTTTCTTTAGTAAAACTCTTAAATTTTGTGTTCGAGAGTATTCATGCGGATCATTGTGTTCGAGTATATGCATCTACATTTCCATTTCTAGCACCAAAAATCAACTCGTTTCTTATATTACAGAGTCCATATAAAATTTGATTTCCTGATATACTAAACTAAACACTTTAGAATTGTTTTAATCGAACGCAACATAATAGAAGGAAGTGAGATGTTAAAATGGTAGAAATAACTTTGAATACAAGTCATGTGCAAGGCATATGATTTATTTTGGATGGAAAACTTAACAGAGTTAGGGTGAGATGACAAATTGATGATTTTGGAAAGTTGGTATGACAAATTGCTTAAACTTTTAGTTTATATGACAAATTAAAAAATGGCTACAAGTTCATATGACATTTTCAAAAAAAATTCCCTTAAAACTAAAAAAGTAAGAGATTTAACGAGTTAAACTTATGTTAATTCCTACGTAAATCCATAGTAGGGGTAGCTGACAGTTAGATGCCAGCGGAAGTCCTTCCAACTCGAGGTTGTGGGTTTGCTCTGGCACTAGTGCCCGATGATGAAAGTAACCAATCCCCAAAAATTAACAAAAAAAAATTTCAGTCAATAAAGAAAGAAAATTTAGAACAATAATCCAACCCATCATTTGCTTGAACTTGAATTTTGAATTCGAACAACTAGAGGTGGGCACGGTCTAATTCAGTCTGGTCCATTTTTTAATCCAAAATTGAAGAACACCAGTTCAGTTAAGTTTAGTTCAATTTTACTTAAATCTATTAATGAAACCGAGCAGTGAGGTTTCGGTTTAGTTTGACCGGTTATTCATTGTAAACCGAATTATATATAAGCTTTTTTATTAGCATTCTATATTAAAATTTAATATTAGATAACTTGTATACCCTACAACCAAGCCAAATGTAGAAGATTTATAACACTGATGCATGTAAAGAGCATTGTTCTGTATCATTGGTGCAACACATTACCTTACACAACGTATAATTTGCCTTTTTGATTAATTGAAATTGGGATGAAAAACGGAAGTGCAGAAGGAAGGAGGAGAAAAAAGGCAGGGCCAGGCGGGGTTGGGTGGGGTGTGAGGACATTAAGGGAAAGTGTGTGGCTATATTATGATAAATTTTAATTGTAAAAGCAATGGTGTGATGTACCGTGTACTCAATAATATGCAGGATGTTAATATAACAAGCTTTATATATTCTAACCTTTTTGCACGAACTCATGCATTTGCAAAATATAACAAGCTTTATATATTCTAACCTTTTTGCATGAACTCATGCATTTGCAAAATATCTTTTTACATCACGACACGCTACTCACGGCTTACGAAGTTCTTTTTTCTTTTTTGCATTTGGTGACTCATAAAGACATTCTTATAATTCTTTTTAATTTGTAACCTACATTATGAAAAGTATCAAATTAATAAACCAAGAAATCAAGAATGTCTTTATGCGTGAAGTCAAGCATTAACGGGAGATACAGAAGCAAATCAAATTAATTTATATAGGTCACACATGCTATTGATTATGTAAAATTAAATTATTGCTCCTATCATTTGTGTCCATTCTTGATTTGTTGAAATCCACTTTAAATTTTCTTCGTATTCCTACATAAACCAAAAAAAAAAAAAAAAAAACATAATAATTTTTTTGACAAAAGAAAAGATAACAAGAGGAAACAATATATGCAATAACAGTAACTTGCATATTAATATCAGTGCAGAGAAGAGCTATATATTCTTCTTTACCGAGAGAGTAAATTAAAGAGAGTTTTAACGAAAAATCCGATGTACTGTTCACTTTAACGAAAAACCATATTTTGCCTGAAAAACATCCTCAATGAAATTTAACACGTCATGCAGATAAGACTCCATTTGAAGGAGTTGCCGAGTTTTTTGCCTGAAAAACAGACAAAATCGAAGAACAAATGAGTCCAACTCTACAAAGTCCATGCAATGCACCACATGATAAGATCAAATCCACTACCTGTTCTCTTCATGTGAACTACTCCGATTACTCACCGCACCATCAGTGGACTGCCCGTTTTGCTGCGACTCCGGCGCTTTCTTGCTACCAAACTTGGCATCCTAAAAATACAAATAATTTTATCAGTGGAGAAAACAGAAGCAAGCAAAACAAACAAAAGCAAACACTGTGTACCTCAAAGCAAAACGGAAGCTTATACCCAGATTAATTTCATTTGAGCACCTGGAGGGAGGGAGAGAGGGAGAGGAATTACCGCAAATCTCAAAGCAAAAAATTGAAAAAAGAAGAATCGGCGACTTGGACGTTGGTTTCTACCCCTTTTATCCCAAGTTGGAGTGTTGGAGTGTCGGAGTCCACAAAACCGAAATACCCTTTTATCCCAATTTTTTGGTTTTTGTTTAAGGGTCTTGAGACACCAAAATACTCTTCTGGCATTCTATTGTAGAGATATATTTTTCCTTCGAGTCCTGCTTCAACGTCCAACAGTACGTTTCCACCGACAAATTCTTACAAATTTGAGCCAAACTACTGGAAGTCTACAAGGTAAAAACATAAACCTGCAAGATTTGTGAGACTCGTAGAGAAGAAACGAGAGGGCGAAGAAGGAAAGAGAGAGAAGAAATGGTAGAGAAGAAAAGAGAGACTGGCTCTTAAAGGGGGAGAGACAAAATGTGAGACTGAAAAGGAAGAGGAAGAGACATATAGTTGTTGAATAATTGGCCAAGTGGCCAAGTGGACAAATGTCCAAGAAAACTTTAGGTGATTAAACAATCCAAAGGTGGAAACACATTCCTTGTTTTGGGGAGGAAAATAAGGGTAAAGACCATTGCTTTTGAAAAAAGAAATAGATATAAGAGAGCTTAGTGTTCGGTTGTGAAGAAAAGAGAGAGAGGAATTCGGTTTTGGCAAAAACAAGCAGAAAAGAGAGTTTTTTTTTATTTGCAGAGGCAGAGAGCAGAAGAGGGTGTTGCATCCCCCATTTAAAAAAAAGCTCCTCTCTTTGGTTAGTAATCATCCATCAAAGTAGTTGTTGTTGTAATAGCTTTGAGCTAGATGTATAGAGAAGAAATTATTCTATATATTTCTTTCTCTATTTTGTTTCTTTGGTGTGTGTGAGTTATTGGGTGTATTGGGCTTTTGGGTTGTGAGATTGCCAACACTTTGTAAACTCCCATTTGGTTGATAGTGGATTATTGGGTGAGCTCCTACTGCTCCGAGGACGTACTCCAGTTACACTGAATGTGGAGGAACCTCGTTAAAATCTTGGTGTTATTTTCTATATTGTTCTTGCATTTCATTTGATATATTTTCTGTGGGTTAGCTTGATTTGGTTCCGCGTGGTTTGGTGTTATCCTTGCACAACAATTGGTATCAGAGCACTGGTTGCTCTTGGGTACTGTCTAATTGCCAAAAATGTCAGACGGGCATGATGAGAATCCTTTTGGAAGCAGCTCCGGATTTGCAAGAACTACGGTGCAAAATGCAAAGTTCGAAGTTGAAAAGTTTGATGGCACAAACAACTTTGGGATGTGGCAATGTGAGGTCAAAGATGTGTTGGCTCAACAAGATCTACTTGCCGCTTTGGGAGAGAAGCCGGAAGCTATGTCGAAGCCGGAATGGGAGAAATTAAATTTGTGGGCTTGCTCTTCAATTCGGTTGTGCCTTGCAA
Source organism: Pyrus communis (assembly GCF_963583255.1). Classification (NCBI taxonomy): domain Eukaryota; kingdom Viridiplantae; phylum Streptophyta; class Magnoliopsida; order Rosales; family Rosaceae; genus Pyrus; species Pyrus communis. The sequence continues at coordinate 6,697,654 of NC_084811.1, read as the reverse complement.
AAACTCAGAAGTATTTTGTGATGCAGGAGACATTGGCAAGTGTGTTGTGGCAAAAATTGGAAGACAAGTATATGACGAAGAGTGCAGAGAACCGGCTACACTTGAAGAAAAAACTCTACCGCTTCCAATACAAAGAAGGTACAAAAATGATTAGACACCTTGATGCTTTTAATAAGTTGATTGCCGACTTGTTAAATTTAGATGAGGATATTAAGGATGAAGATAAGGCCTTAATATTGTTGAATTCCTTGCCGGACTCTTATGAGCATTTTGTTACCACTATTATGCATGGTAAAGAAACTGTGAAATTTGAAGATGTGTCAAATGCCTTGATGAATTATGAAATGAGGCATAGAGATAAAAATCATGATAGTACCTCGGAAGCTTTATTTGTTAGAGGTAGATCATCGGAGAGAAGATCATCTTCTAGTAGGAAAAAATCACAGTCTCGACCTAGAGGAAACTCTAAAGGTAGAAAACCTTTGGAAATGGATGAATGTGCTTTTTGTCATAATAAGGGTCATTGGAAGAAAGATTGTCCTAGGTTGAAGACCAAAGGAAAAGAAAGCTCTGAAGCTAATGTTGCTGAGGTTGAAATTGATTTTTCTGATTTCGCTTTAACCACTTCCTCATCATTTGATTGTGCTACTAAGTGGGTGTTGGATACGGGTTGTACTCATCATATGACTCCTCACAAGGATTGGTTTTCAAGCTTGAAAGAGTTTGATGGCGGTGTTGTGTTCATGGGAGATGACAATCCTTGCACAACAAAAGGGATTGGTACAGTTCGTTTGAAGTTGCATGATGGCATGGTTAAAGAGTTGACAGGTGTTCGGTATGTACCGAATTTGAAGAAAAATCTTATTTCTTTGGGAACTTTGGAAGCCAAGGGCTTCAGGTTTCATTCAGATGGGCAGACATTGAAGGTGACTTATGGTGCACTTGTTGTGATGAAAGCTCCTCGATGTGGCCATTTGTATTTATTGCAAGGAAGCACTGTGACAGGTGAAACATCTGTAGTCTCAGAAAATATAGGCACATCCGATTCTGATACTACTAGATTGTGGCATATGAGATTAGGTCATGCCGGTGAGAAAGCTCTACAAGGGCTTGTGAAACAAGGTCTTCTAAAAGGTGTCACGACTTGTAAGCTTGATTTCTGTGAGCATTGTGTCTTGGGGAAGCAAACTAGAGTGAAGTTTGGTACTGCCGTACATCAGACGAAGGGCATTCTTGATTATGTGCATTCAGATGTTTGGGGTCCTACAAAGACTCCCTCTTTGAGTGGTAGACATTGGTTCGTGACCTTTGTTGATGATTATTCAAGAAGGTCTTGGGTCTACACTATGAAGCACAAGAGTGAGGTGTTGAGCATTTTCTTGGGTTGGAATAAAATGGTTGAGAACCAGACTGGGAGAAAGATTAAGATTTTGAGATCGGATAATGGTGGTGAATACACATCTGACCCTTTCTTTAAAGTTTGCAAAGAAGAAGGGATTGTAAGACATTTCAGTGTCAAGGGAACTCCACAACAAAATGGAGTTGCAGAAAGATTGAATCGAACCTTGCTTGAGAAGGTTAGATGCATGTTATCTCAGTCGGATTTGAGCAAGTCATTTTGGGCAGAGGCAGTTACTTATCTTGTCACATCATCAACCGGTTACCCTCAGCTGCTGTTCAGGGTAAGACACCAATGGAGGTATGGTTTGGAAAACCCTCTTCTGATTATGACTATATTCGTATTTTTGGTTCACCTGCTTATTTTCATGTAACTGAAAATAAACTTGATCCTAGAGCCAAAAAGGCTATCTTTCTTGGTTTTAGTAGTGGTGTCAAAGGTTACAGGTTGTGGTGCCCAGAGATGAAAAAACTTGTAATCAGCAGAGATGTGACATTTGATGAAGAAAATATGTTTAAAGACTCTAAGAAGAATGTGAAAGATGTCCAACAGGTGGAGCTTGAGAAAGTTGCCTCTAATACTTCAAATCCTATTTCCGCTGATGTCGAAGCCACTACAAGTGAAGAAGTGGGAGACCATGAGGATGTTGAAGAAGTTGAACTTGAAAATTCTATTCAAGTTGAAGAGCAAGTTTCACCTCAAGAGTCTATTGCCAAGAACAGAGGAAAGAGAAATATTACCAAGCCAGCTCGGTATAGTGACTATGTTGCTTTTGCTCTTCCTATTATCACTGATGAGATTCCATCCAATTTTGAGGAAGCCATTGAGAGTGAGGAAAAGGAGAAGTGGTGCAATGCCATGGGTGATGAGATGAATTCTCTCTTGAAGAACAAGACTTAGGAGTTAGCTAAATTGCCTAAGGGTAAGAAAGCTATTGGTTGCAAATGGGTGTATGCCAAGAAGGAAGATGCTGATAAGAAAAGCAATGTGAGATTCAAAGCAAGATTAGTTGCTAAAGGGTATGCACAAAAGGAGGGCATTGACTACAATGAAATCTTTTCTCCAGTTGTGAAGCACTCCTCAATTCGCATTATGTTAGCTCTTGTTGCACAATATGATCTTGAACTTGTGCAACTTGATGTGAAGACGGCTTTCCTACATGGTGATTTGAATGAAGAGATTTATATGTGTCAACCGGATGGGTATAAAGTGAAAGGGAAAGAGAATTTGTTTTGCAAGTTGAAGAAATCACTTTATGGCTTGAAGCAATCTCCAAGGCAATGGTATTTGAGATTTGATAAATTTATGAGAGGCCAAAATTATTCTAGAAGTCAATATGATCATTGTGTGTACTTCAAGAAGTTACAAGATGGGTCTTTCATTTATTTATTGATATATGTTGATGATATGTTGATTGCCTCAAAGAATGTCGAAGAGATTGAGAAATTGAAGAAGCAAATGAAGAATGAGTTCGAGATGAAGGATCTTGGTGAAGCAAAGAAGATCCTTGGCATGGAGATCACTAGAGACAGAGAGAAAGGTTTGGTATGCTTGAATCAAAGACAATACCTTGAGAAGTTGATTCGGAAGTTTGGAGTTCATGATTCAACCAAACCGGTTAGTACCCTTTGGCTCCTCATTTTAAATTAAGTTCTCTACAGTGTCCTAAAACTGATAAAGAGAAGCTGCAAATGAAAGATATACCATATGCAAATTTGGTTGGTAGTTTGATGTATGCAATGGTATGCTCTAGACCGGATATTGCTCATGCAGTTGGCATGGTGAGTCGATATATGCATAATCCAGGTAAAGAGCATTGGCAAGCAGCTAAATGGATATTGAGATATCTCCATGGTACTCGAGACGTTGGTTTATGTTTTGAGAGAGATGACTCTGGTATTGGTCATTTTGCAGTTGGTTATGTTGATTCAGATTATGCAGGTGATCTAGATGGAAGGAAGTCTACTACAGGCTATGTGTTTACTATGGCTAAAGGGCCAGTTTGTTGGAGGTCCATTTTGCAGTCGTCTGTTGCCTTGTCTACTACAGAGGCTGAATATATGGCAGTTGCTGAAGCTATAAAGGAGGCCATTTGGATACATGGACTGATTAGAGATTTGGGGGTTGATCAGAAGCAGGTGGAGGTGCATTGTGATAGTCAAAGTGCCATTTATTTGGCTAAGTATCAGGTTCATCATGCGAGGACCAAGCACATAGATGTGCGTTATCACTTTGTTCGTGAAGTAGTTGGTGAAGGAGAAATCATTCTCCAGAAGATTCCAACTAAAGACAACCCCGCTGATATGTTGACTAAGGTTGTTGGTGTAGCCAAGTTTGTTCATTGCTTGAACTTGGCTCGCATTTTGCCTATTTAAAGAAGGCGTTGAGCAGTAGGAGTTTTGGAGCATTTGGCTCGGCATGAGTTGTTCTCTTGCTAGTGATTGGGAGTGATGTTGTGTGTTAATTGTGTTTTTTGGCTTATCATGGCGTTTTTCGGAACTTGGCCAAGGTGGAGATTGTTGAATAATTGGCCAAGTGGCCAAGTGGACAAATGTCCAAGAAAACTTTAGGTGATTAAACAATCCAAAGGTGGAAACACATTCCTTGTTTTGGGGAGGAAAATAAGGGAAAAGACCATTGCTTTTGAAAAAAGAAATAGATATAAGAGAGCTTAGTGTTCGGTTGTGAAGAAAAGAGAGAGAGGAATTCGGTTTTGGCAAAAACAAGCAGAAAAGAGAGTTTTTTTTTATTTGCAGAGGCAGAGAGCAGAAGAGGGTGTTGCATCCCCCATTTAAAAAAAAAGCTCCTCTATTTGGTTAGTAATCATCCATCAAAGTAGTTGTTGTTGTAATAGTTTTGAGCTAGATGTATAGAGAAGAAATTATTCTATATATTTCTTTCTCTATTTTGTTTCTTTGGTGTGTGTGTGAGCTATTGGGTGTATTGGGCTTTTGGGTTGTGAGATTGCCAACACTTTGTAAACTCCCATTTGGTTGATAGTGGATTATTGGGTGAGCTCCTACTGCTCCGAGGACGTACTCCAGTTACACTGAATGTGGAGGAACCTCGTTAAAATCTTGGTGTTATTTTCTATATTGTTCTTGCATTTCATTTGATATATTTTCTGTGGGTTAGCTTGATTTGGTTCCGCGTGGTTTGGTGCTATCCTTGCACAACAATAGTCACTAGGGTTTAGTTAGGTTATGGGCCTATGGAACTTCGATTTAGTCAAATTTGGTAGGCCTTGCCAGAGATTCGTATTAGACAGGTGGAAGACTTTAAGGGGAGGGATTCCTATTTTTAAAAAAAAAAATAGGGACATCGTCTTGATCATTAGATCTGATTTTAATGAAATTTTGTGACTTGTGATTTAATCTCAACCATAAAATTTCTTTAAAGCCAAATCTAATGATCAAGAGGGTGTTCCTATTTAAAAAAAAAAAAATAGGGATCCCATCCCTTAAATGGCCTGTTAGATGGGTTATGTTTATTGAATATATTTAAAAACAGAAAATTTAAATTCTCACCCCTTCCTCTTAATGTAGATAATATTGTTTGTTAAAAAAACATAAAAATTAAATTACTATTAGTCGGTTCAGTTTGGTCATGCTAGTTTCTTCAAGTTGAGAACCTGAATGGAAATCAGTATGAATCGGCTCAATTCAATTCTTGTCAAAAGTTTCTTTTCTTTTTTTTTGTCAATAAACACAAATTTTCCTTTTTCGATTTTTTTTTTTTTGTCATGGTTCAATTCGGTTTCTTGATTCTAGAGTTCTCATGCCCACCCCTAAAAACTAAAGGTATCAAACGGTCTAACACCTAAAGGTGTCATATGGACCTAAAATACGACTTTGAAACCACTTAGTACTACGGTCTAGTGATATTTTTATTCACTTACAAGTGAGAGATCTTGGGTTCTATTATCGCCAAATGCAAATTTAAACCACATTATTGCTAACCCATTGTGAGGCTAAACTCACCCCTCATCTTTAGTGTAGATAATATTGTTTGTTCAAAAAATAAAAAAAAATGACTTCGAAATAGAAATAGGATGGTGTTAACCATACACCTCTTTTTATCTTTTACAAACCCTCTCAATTTTTGACCGTCGGATCAAATAAATTGATGAGGATTAAGGGATAAAAGTTAATGGAACATAACAGCCATTAGATTATGTCTACAACTACATATATAACGCAGTTATCGTTTTACACAAGAAAGTTTTGCCTGCGTGCTGCTGCGGGATTAGAAATTATGTGAATTTTTTTATGTTTAAATGTATAAACACACCAAATTATATCACATCAATTGAATTACTGCAACATATTGACACACTTAATATGAAAAGTCCATATACTATTGGACAACATGAAATCCAACAATCTCTAAAGATGAGAAATGAACATAGAAATCCTACCTCATACATATTAAAACAATTAACAAATTCTCAGTAAATGATCACAAAAGAGGTATAAAAAAGTAAATTTCTTAATTTAAAAATTGAGAGATATAAAGAAAATGTTATAAGTTCTTAGTCCTCACCATAACAAAAATAGTGATATCATTTTAACATTAACTTGAATTGATTTCGGTCACCAGCATTAATAAAACCAATGACCTCAACCTGTGCTAGCAAACTACCAAATTAGATGCAAGCCAACCAACTTCAAATTTAACCAAATTAAAAAAAAATACAATTAAACTAATCTCTTCTTCTCATATGAAGTAGTAGTTGTTCCCTGTTTTGCCTTTGTGAACAATACATTCTTCACTCTACACAAAAAATGCATACTCAAAATGCTGAGCAACATTATGAAAACTATACATATACAGTATTGTGTATGTATTTGGACATAAGATATAAAAATTTACTAAAATAATCAAGCTTAAATTTAACAAAAGAAGTAATTGCGAATTGGAATAAAAAACGATATAATAGTTGTTAATAAAAAAAAGTGACTAAATTTTACAAATAGCATCATAAATTGTTTAAAAATTAACACCATTGAAAAAACTCATCACTCAAATCTGTAATTCTATTAAAAACACAACTGAAAACCCCAAGAAAAGGGGTACAAATTCCTAACCTGCCAAACAATTTCTATAGTCATACCTAAGCAAGGAAAGGGGTACATATTCCTAACCTGCCAAAAGGGTTAATAAATAATACCTTTGAATTGAAAACTGTATTCAAAATTCCCCTCCTTATTTTATGACATAAAATGAGATACACTGATATTAGAAACAACCCTTCACATTTGCTTTTATAAACCCACCATAAGATACACTGCTATTACAAGGAACACTTCACACAGTGCACAATGAAAAATAAGATCATAAATACTTATGATAAGGAAAACTCAAATGAGGAGGGGAATTATAAACTGCAGAATACAGAGTGCACAACCTATTTGAAATCTCCATCACTCATTTGAACAAAAATAATGAAATTGTAACCGAGTATGTATTGAAAGAAGGAAGTGAATGAGAGAACCATACCACTCTTTCAGGAATTCAGAAGAGAAGGCTGAAATCAAGCACATTAATATAACAACTGTGCACATTAAAAACACTTCTTATTTTCACCAATATTCCACATTAAAAAGGCTAAAACTAAAAGAAAGGTTTCAAAGAAGCAAGATTTAGTATGGAAGTTTACCAAGCGATTTAGTCAGCTTGAACTGCACACAAAGCGAAAAAATAAAGAAAGTTCAGTTTTGCAGTAAAAGACATAATATAACACATAAAATCACTGAAAACAATAGGATTCTAAAATATAAACCAACCAAACGATTTAGTTGCAGTAAATTATGCATTTTAAAACAACAACAAATATCAAGAGAACTCAGTTTTGCAATAAGTCGTAAACACCATGCGAAATAGCAAACGAAAGGCAGTTGTTTAGCAGCAAACAATAGGGAATACTCCAAGAATCCAAGCCCAGGAAACTTCAAATCCATTGCAACAAAAGATATATGGAAGTAACACTCTAAAAAATGCTTATGGTAATTAATTAATTGGAATATTTTAGAGCTGTCATTTCCTACATGGGAAAGGGATGAGTTTAAGAAAAGTTGATAAGATTTGGAATCACAAAAGATATATGGAAGTAGTACTCTACAAAAAGCTTATGATAATTAATTAATTAATTAATTAATTGGAATATTTTTGAGCTACGATTTGCTACATGGGAAAGGGATGAGTTTAAGAAAAGTTGATTAGATTTGGAATCACAAACACTTCGGAGGGATTTTATGATAGTTCTCTTAAAACCAAAAGACAGTATTAGTGTTTCTTAGTTTCTTACCCAAATCCACCAATTTGAATCAAATCTCTGTAGCCGAGCTTCAAATCCTTCTCAAATCGCCTCCACGAACATGATTTTTGGAAGATTGGAAACGCATAGAGAGGCAGGCCCTGTATTTTTTGCACTTTGAAACGCAATCCATCTTGTCCTATTGACCCTTCACAGACTTCTCCGAGTAACCTGCTGAGAGAAACAATACCCATTATACATTTTTTTAGATGGATTTTAGAGAGAGGAAAAAGATTAGCATTTAAGGACACATGAAAACTAATTTTATGCTGAGATTTGCATAGGTGAAGCGAAAGAAGAAGATAGAGAAGGGGTGGTCGATACCTTAGCCGGCGTTTGAAAGCGACGGGAGGAGTTCGAGTGCGACGGAAGCAGAGATTTGAGAGAGAGAGATAAGTGAACACAAAAGGAAAAATTTAGAAGTTGTAGTCGAAGTAGAGGTTTGGAGAAGAAGCGATGAGCGATCTGATTTTTTGAATGAGAGAGTGGAATGAAGTAGAAGAGTCGAGAAACAGAAGGTGAAGCGATGAGAGACGCGTGGCCAGCAAGGGTAAATCCGCCACTTCGCTGTATAGAAACGGAAAAAAATAGAATGCCAAAGAGCAATTGGAGGGCAATTTCGCCACTTTACTGTTAATGAACAGTAACCGAGTGTTTGGGTTTTAGTGTATACTAGTAATTGCGCCCGCGCGTTGCTGCGGGTTTTAAAAGTGTATAAAATTTGTAAAAAGTTGTACGGATAAGTATATGTATTCATGATATTTATAGCAAGGAACAAACATATAGGTATAACAGATGGTTGAGTTTGGACTTGATAATGAAGCAATTGTAAGAAACAGTGCAGCTGTAATTCAAAGGTCAAAGTTGCTGTAGTGCGTGAAAGAATGTTGATTGAAGCGAGAGTTCGCAAATGGTTCTTAAGTCTATAAATTAATAGTTAAGATGCAGGAAAGTATTAAGGCAATTAGTATTAAACTAAGGCAAGAAATAATATTGTTATTGTTAATAACTAAAATAGGCGAGAAATAATTTGAACAAAACACACAAAAGATAGTGTTAGAATGGTGTACCCTGTGATGAACGATGATTGGAGACAATGTTGTACAGAGAAATTGGTTAGTGTGTCCACTAAAGAGTAAATATGTGAAAAATATGCTAGAAAAAAACAGTAAATCAGGACTAAGTCGAAATACAGAGTTACATTCAAATGGTGAACAATTTGGGAAACACATGAGCAGGAATAAACTTTTATGCATCTAAGTGATCTCAGAACTGGAAAAGTTAGGAACGCAGGTAGTTAAGCATTTGCTAGAAAAAAAATTTTGGTGTTTTTGTTTAAAAGTGATTCCAATGATGTAAAAATACAATTTAAGTGTGCTTTATGTGTAGTGTGGTCCTGTAAAATTGGAAATAAAAATTTGTCTAATTTCCAACTGATTAATCATCTAAGGAACCAAGCATGTGTCATTGGTTGTATTCATATGGAATATCTTAGATAAAAATAAGCACAAAGGAAGTTGAGAGATTGTATTGTTGAATCAAAGTGAAAACATAGCTAATTAAAGAATGTTGCGGACAAATGTAGGGGAAAATCAGTAGAAAGGGATAAGAAAAAAATGTAATCAATATATTAAACATGTTAATGCAAGACATTACAAAACGGAATAATCGGATTGAAACAAATTGATTCACTGTTTAGTTAGAAAGTTGGTGTTATGAATACAATAGTAAAAAAGGCAATAAATAAATTTAACCTCTAACCAAAGCATTCCTTGATCAAATTGAAAAGTAATATTGTTAATTAACAGATAATTTTGTTATCAATTGTTTTGTAAAAATGTAATAAGATATTGTACAAAGATGGATCAGATACGTTTGGTTTGTTGTTTTGGTGTAAAACAGAGGTAAAAGCTGCTAAGTTATTTCAACTTGCTTAATTTAGAGAAAAGATCATCATTTCCATCTTTCCTCCTCAGAGGAATCACTTGTTATCAATTTGTAGATAAAGACCTTCTTCTGTTGACTTGGTCTTAATACATGGTTAATGATTGGCCTGATCATTGAGGGGTTTACAATGGATGTCTAAAAGTATAGACAAAGATGTTCCTACCAAAGATGTAGTTGTTCCAAATGTTCTGTTGTGGAACTAAGGCATGTGGAAAGGGTATATCTCAACCAAGAACGTCTTGAGTAATACTTTTAGATATTGAAGTAAACTCCTGAGTGATCAGGGGAGGGATTAGTTGTGTATTTTAGACTAAGTTAAAAGAAGATAGTGATTAGATACATTGATAACAGCGAATTCCCCTGAGGAAAAATGTTAGTAAAGATTGAATGTAAAAGCAAAATATTAATTAAAAAAAAGGTAATAAAGCTTGAATTCTTGATACATACCGATGAAGCCTTGAATTGTAATTTAGGATATAGAGCAGAGAAAGGATGAATTGAAGATGTTAAGTAAACGCAGGGATTTATACCTTAATTGAATTTCCAGATTAATTTTCTTTTGGAAAAATGTGAACCTACAAAAGAAAATTGAATTTATGATTAAGAAGAAATGAATGTTGAGGAACTGAATAGAACACAGAAAAACATTGATTTTATTTTTGAGTGAAAAACTTGAAACCCACAGATTTCTAATTTTTAACCAAAGATTAAAATATTGGATGAATACATGAAACAGTTTTTGGTGTTTACTATAGTTAAGATATTATTTTATTTTATTCTAAGCATTACTGACACATCATTGGTAAAACCGCCATTTCGCTGTATAGAAACGGAAAAAATAGAATGCCAAAGAGCAATTGGAGGGCAATTTTGGCACTTTACTGTTAATGAACAGTAACTGAGCGTTTGGTTTTTAGTGTATATAAATTAGGAAATGATGCCCGCGCGTTGTTGCGAGATAAGAAAATTCGTAGGTAATAGCAATTAAAAAAATTATTAAAAATAGATTGAGCATAATTTGTAAGTTGTTCAGTTTTGGCTAATGTTATATTAATTTATACAGGCAAATGTATTGAGAAATAAAGAGTAAGTGAAATTGGATACATACGTGGAATGAGAATTTGAATAACGTCTAAGAAAAGATAAGTTTGTTGCAATTTAGTACAACAAAGATGGAAATTGGTGTCTTATGCAATAAAATATATTTAGTGATAGCGTTATATAAGAGTTACAAAAGTGTTGCAAATCATGCTATGATTAAATAGCAGTGTATTTGCCAATTTTATAATTTTTAAAACAAAATTAAATGGCGCTCTAAGACGGATCAGATTTATGTAAATTGGTAAACTTAGTTTTGATTATCTGGAGTAAGAATAATCATTTCTGTCTTTTCTCATCAAAGGAATTAACTATTATCAATTTATATAGATACTTTCTTCTTCTAACTTATTGTGAATACATGGCTTATTATTTGTTTGTCTAGTGAAAGATTTAAGGCCAATATTCAAAAGTATAAATAGACATCCTTCCACTAAAGATAAATCCTGCCCATATTTTGTAAATCTGTGAAAGAACATATTAGATTAAAATATGTGGAGAGGGTATATCTCTAGTGCAAATGTCTACTTTTATGCTTTTATCTCTAGTGAAAAGAAGCTAGTTTATATATATATTAGTAATAGCTAATTCGCTTAAAGAGAAAGCCTAGTAAAAATTGTAATTAAATGTAGAACGTCAATAAAACAAAGTTAACAAAGTATTAATTAATTTTACATACCTTTGAATATTTGTGTCTTCATTGCTTGAAAATGTATCTGTCAACATTGTAAATCCCTTGCTGAATTAGCTTTTTTTTTTTTTTTTTTTTTTTTCCTAAAATTGTAAAATAAAGTGTTAAAAAAAAGGTTGTATGGCAGTTGATAAATAATATATAATAATTAGTTGAGATGGATGGAAAAATGGAGTCATACGTAGGATGAAAGAGCAAAAACTAAATTTGAATATAAGAAATAAAAAACAATTTGTAATTCATTATCATGCATTGTTATCTATTTTATGCTAAACATAAAAGATAAAGTCTATTAGTAAGAGTGAAGCTAGTGTTTTGGAATGGGTGTTCTAGACACTAAAGAATTGAGAAACTGAGATTAAGAGCAATTCTGATGACGGAATTGAGAATTAACAGGTATATAATTAAAAAGTTATCTTATTGCTAAGTTTGAATTAATAGGTATATATAATGAAATTTTTTTGCCACAAAATGAAATCTGTACAGAAAGCATGTAGTCAATTAAAACGAAAAAAAGAATTCAAATAAAGATGAAATGCCAATTAAAACTTAAATGCAAAAAGGATGAAATAATGCCTCAAAAAATTATAAATGTTTCTCTAAAACTTAATTGAGAAGATAAAAACAGTGACCCACTTTTTGTTAACTAACATCTCTGCAACAGTTTTAGCATAAAAAATTTGCCTTGCTGGCTAAATTTTTCAGCTAATCAAATTGCTAAGCAGCATATATATAGCCAATAAATAAGATAAATTAGATATTTCATGTATACTTAATATATTAGAGTATAAAACTTAGACCAAATGTGTAACCCTTGGGCACTTAATCACATCAGGACATTATTTTAACAAAAACAGAAAAATATTGCATGAAATTTTTTTTTCTGCGAAAAAAAAAAAGGAAACAGGGGAAAGCAACAGCATTTCCCCCTATACATACTTGCTAAAAGTTACCATGGTAAACCACAACATATAAAAAAATTTACGACACATTGATAAAAAAGACCATGTGTAAATACACTTTATCTAACCATTTTCTAGGCATAAACAGAACCACCACTGACTAAATAATAATGTTCTGCAAAACTAACATAATACTACAACCGCAAGATAAGAATAAGTCACAAAAATACATGACAATAAGAGAAAGTAGAATACAAAGAAAATTGAAAGGAACCAAATAATCTCAACTAATTGAACACCTAATTTCCGTAAATCCAAAACTAATAGCTCCTTATACATAGTTGCCAACTTATTACAACAAACCACAGCAATACATAAAAAGCTTTACAACACATTCTAATTAAAATCTAAGGAAAAAAAATGTTTAAGTTTTTTCCATTTTAAAATCGAAGAAACAAAACCCACAGATTTAAATAACCATGTGAATCTTACCCTCAAATGTTTCATAAGCACAAAAACTATCTAAGATGTTGTTCTCCCTTTGCAATTGCAACCTGCAAAACAAATCAAGCAACCAAAAAAAAACGAAAGGGTAAGTAACAAAGCTCAAAAATGTCATAAACAGGATAAAAATGGCCAGCAAGTCTAACTACGACAGATAACAGTGTAAATGTTACTAATATAACTTGTCACACATAATAAACAACACTATTAAACTGGAATATTAATCCAGCAGATTTATATACCATTATAAATGTTATCAAAATGAGCTGCAATACAAAGCAGTGAAGATTTATACCCACCAGATCCTTCTCACAGTCCAAAATCCAAATAACGACTTCAAATCCATAAAATTACAATGAAATTAATACCATAATGTACCAAACAACTGTAAAAAATAAAATGCAGGAAAGGCAAACATGAATTCAACAGGCCAAATAAGCAAAAAGATTCATACCTCAATTGAATTTTGAACTTGATTCTCTTGCTAAAATATCTTAGTCTACAAAACCAAATTAGTTTTATTAATAATAAAGTAACACGATAATGCATCAAACAACATTGAAAAATAAAATCTAGTAAAGATAAAGATCAATTCAACAATCTAAATAAGCGCAAGCATTGTTACCTGAACTGAATTAGTAGTTGTGCAGTTTGAGAATTGGTGTGTAGTTGTTTCTTCGGCAACCTGACTAACCTGATCTACTCAAGAAACCGAGCTAAACTGCTTATTTGGGCATTATTGACAACCTAAATGGTTTGGTTTGGCTTGGCTATAATTCATATGAATCTGAAGTCGTTAGTTCTGGTGTTAATTGTATCGATGACTGAAAATGATCTCTAGAGCATCTAGGTACCCAGGTTTTCAATTAAAAAACTTATCCAATTGAATTCAATTAAAAAAAAAATTGATCTCTCAGATATGAATTAACAGAAAACATACCAAAGGCAGTGGAAGCAGTACGTCGAAGTCAGACATGAAACTTAGCTGATTCAACTAAGCGGGCCTGCTAACCAGAATGCTCAGACCTGGATCATATTTAAAAAAAAACCCGTAAATCATCATGACCTCAATCAAATATAATCAAGATAAGAACAACATAACAGGCACAGATCACATAATCGAAAAGAAGTTTCGCAACTCATCCACAATAATCAACAGCTAAATTAAACCCAAAAATTAATCATGATCATCCATTTGTATTGCTGGAAATGTTTAGCCCTTAATTACAACACCAAAATAAAAAATTCCTCACTCACAGTACAAAACCGAAACATACGAAGCAAAACCCAAAAATTAATCATCAGTATTCCTCTTTTTTTTTTTTTCTTTTTTTTTCTTTTTTTAAGTTTGAGGGAAAAATTGAAGCACAAATAAAAAATAAAAAAAATAACACCAAAGAGATAAATTATATACCTGACTCAGTAAAAGCTAGGAAGAATAAAACCCTAAAACTCGAAGAAAGTTTCCTGCAACCAAAATGCAAAATCAGAGATAACAACCAGACGTAGAGCGCGAAAAAACAAAGAAAACGCTGGGCAAAAAAGCCGAATAGCCCAAATTCACAACAATCAATCGTAAAATTTTCTTCCTAACCAAACAGAAAATAAATCAACACATGAATCAACATATCTGAACGGGAGCTATTCGTTTGTGCAAAACAGGGGAAAAAACGCCAAACACCTTCGAGAAGATCCGATCGGAACCGAAATCAAAAGACAGATGGGAAAACTAAAGAGAAACGGAACGACAGAGAGATTTGCTTTAACACTTTATAAATATTGGTTAATCATTTGAGTATTCAACTCTGTTCAATCCATATGGTTTTTGAATGAAAACATAAACATTTTGGATAAGACATATGTTGGCATATTGTTCGACCTGCAGCTTGAGATAATATACAGGGTAACTTGCTTCCATGTATACTCAGGGGATTTACTTGCAGGGATATTTCTCAGGCATATGTATAATTCTCTACTGAAATGAACAAGCTTCACAATGAGAAATAATGTTTCCAAGAGTGTAGTACAATTTCAGGTTTCAATTGGAAACCTTGTGTCATATTATGTGAGTGTATGTCACTGTATTACAAATGTCTATATGTTACCTTCTGGGTTCAACATCATTTGGCGATTTGTACTATAGGTCTATTTTTCCACGTTCTTAATAAATTGTAATGAAATTGCCTTTCTTCATTTTGACCATTTGGGCCAATAATTTTTCTTTTTAGTCAATGAACAAAAGAACTTGATTCAATATCAACATAGCTCGTTGATGAATTTAGTAGCAACTGTAAAATCAAAATTAACATTGGTAATCGTCAATTCTTGATCCCATAATTCTCATGTGCATGCATATTTATAAGCATTTTAAAACTTTGGATATCTTTGCCTCTTAAGGGGCTTTACATTGTCTCTTCTATGATAGTAATTTCTTATCAGATGAATTGTTTGAGAATTTGGATCATAACCTTCTCTAGAGCATTATAGACCGTGGATTTTAAATCTCCACTTCTAGGGAGTTGAATCATTGGAATCTACACATCGATTATGCTTCAGGATGAGATATATTAAAATTGCCAAGTCCATGGATTATCCTTTTGGAACTTGAATCCATGCGGCAATTGTCATGCTTTGAGCATGCAACAGTTTAGTAGTGCCAAGTTTATGGATAGTCTGACTGATATTTCAATCTGTATGGCATCTTTGTAACTAATAATCAATTAGAAATTTTCATTACCTTTTTGTACATCATGTGAATTATGTAAACTGGTAGTGTTTGTTGAGGCCATGAGTAGGATTCCCATCATTGAACTTTGGTCTTCCATTCATTCAGTCAGCCACCAATTTTCTCCATTTGGACTTTTATAGGCTCATCGTTGATCCTTCTGCTTCAGTCTCTTGCACAGTAGAAATGGTGCGCAACCTTTGCCTTTAGATGGTCCATCACTTCTTGGTCCATCACTTCAGAGAGCGGTGTCTCTTTGACTTTTGAACAAGTGGTTGTGTTGTCTCTCCTTTTATAAATGTATCAATTGTATCCAACATGCGCACTTTGAAAATTGCCCGCTTGTCAAAATTGTCTATATTGTATTTATGAGATTTCAGTCTATCCAACCTTTTTCTTTCATCATTTCTAAAAATGGATTACCCATCCAACCTTTGTTTAGATTTAAGTCTCGGATGAGATACACATGAGCCGCGTCAGGATAATATATGTTGCCTGTCTTTTTTATCTTCTAATGGTTTTTTTAATAGTTGGAGGCTCTGTGATGAGAGATGATATAACGGCTACAGTAGTAGCTAGGAACCTTCTCACTCCTAGAGATAAAAGAATACTTCCAAAGAGGTCTGATGAATTGGTTGTTCAAGACTCTTTGGCTTTCAATGTTCAATGTGCGGGTTTTGTATCCAACATGGACCAACGTCTACTTACTTGAACTCACCAAGTCGAAACATTAATGGCTAAAGTAGCAAATTTTAGACAAGAAATTAGAGGGCTCAAGCACAAGAATAAAGAGTTGCACAAACTTGCAAATATTTACTCGATGAGCATGAAAAGAAAGCTCAACTAGCTGCAGGAATCCAAAAGTTGGATTCAAAGTGATCTTGGCTAGATTCTAAAGGCAACTGGTGTCTTCCCCTTCTGGTGTTTTGCCAAGTGTTAGGGTATCACATGATCAATCTCTAGTACCTCCTTCTTTTGGGGTATTGCCAAGTACTGAGGCTTCATATAAGCAACCTTTGTGAAGCACACCACCCCCCCCCCCCCGCCCAAAAAAAAATTTGTTTGTCTTTGTAGTTGTAACTTATGTGTATGCACAAGAATAAAGAGTTGCACAAAATTGCAAATATTTACTCGATGAGCATGAAAAGAAAGCTCGACTAGCTGCAGGAATCCAAAAGTTGGATTCAAAGTGATCGCTAGAGATTCTTGGCTAGATTCTGAAGGCAACTGGTGCATTCCCCTTCTGGTGTTTTCCCAAGTGTTAGAGCGTCACATGATCAATCTCTAGTGCATCCTTCTTTTAGGGTACTGCCAAGTACTGAGGCTTCACATGAGCAGACTTTGTGAAGCACCCCTCCCCCCCCCCCCCCCCCCCAAAAAAAAAATTGTTTGTTTTTGACTCATGTGTATGTATAAATTTTTTTTTCTCCCATTTGATTTTATACATGTCAGAAAGCTTCTACTTTAGCTTGTTATATATGGGAACCCATGGAAACTTCTGGTTCCGTGAATATGATTCAATGAGCCAAGTATAGATATTTTATAATATCATATGCCTCCACATAAGTTCTCGAGCATTATGAATTCATGAAAGTATCTCTTATGTAAGATGCCGATGGTCACAAACTAAGTTCACCATTATCTTATTCCAAAAATGAAGAAATTCAGGTATGACGGAAATTGCGATAATTAACTCATAACACATATAACATAAGTATACACAAAATGTTAGAACTTCAAGTTCTTAACGTTATTCATATTTTGAACTTCAAGTCAAAACATTATTCATATGTACTCGAAATTTATTTCAAAATCGACATCATTAGAACCTTTATGTTCATAGTGTTGGAATTCATACCTATACTTAATTTGTTCATGGATTAAGAAACTTATGGTCTTCATTTACACAAATCAAGGAACTTCTGGCTCTCTCATTTGATAGTTTGTGGACTAAGGTGCTTATGGCCGTCATTTTATTTTAATTGAGGAACTGATGCTCTCTCAGTTGATTCAAAAACTTGAGGTTTTGATTTGATCAAGGAACTTTAGGTCCTATCTTTTTTATATAATGATGATCAATGAACTTCAGGTCTGATCTTTTTTAATGATGGAACTTCAGGTCCAATCATTTTATATGATGTGGATCAAGAAACTTCAGGTTCTAATCTGATCAAGGAACTTCGGATTTTATATACTCATCATAAAATGTGGTATACTAAATAAATTAAAGCAATAGGCGGTAATTCCAACCATGGTAAATAAATTGCTTTTAAGTAAATAAAGCTTGTGACAAGGGCTTTGATTCAACACCATTCACATAAATATCAAAGCTCTAAAGCAAAGGGTAATAATTCCACCCACTGTAAATAAATAGAACTTGTGATAGGGCTTTAAACCAGCATCATTTTCATAAATATGCCAAAACAGAAAAGGTAATGATTAAGTCTCCATCTTTTTTGTTTTCTTTTTATTTGTCTGCCACTTTCTTTTATTTCATCCTTTTTATTTTATTTTCATTTCACAGTTCTAAGTCCTTTTAGTTACCCAGGAAGTAATAGTAACAATAAGTCCCCATTGGTTCCTCCTCCTGTGAGTTTCAAAAAAGTCGAAACGGTTCCCCTAAGTTTTGGAGTCAAAAGTAGTGTCTGCAACTTATAAGAAGATCAAACCATTAGATTTGGCTCAAATTTTAGTATGATATGGATAAGAGGATACCGAAAAACTTTTGCGAAGAAACAATTTCGATCTGAGCTACTGAAAAAAGGAGTTGTGGTACTCATAAGATGGTTGTCTAGTTTTCTGCGGAATTGGAAACTGGGTTGGTGTTCCAGGCATCTGCGACAATCGCACCGTTGGAATTTTCTGAAAATTTGTACGTTATATTTACTGGGCAGACGAACAACTTTCAAGAAGGAAGTATCTCAATCCAAGGTCAGCAAGTTGGAGTTCAAATGCTGTTTACATGGTTATCAGATTTTTTGCCAATAATAATAATAGTTATATAACCAAACGTATATTTACTTTAAGAAAATTAGTCATACAGAGACATGAAGATGAAATGAAAAGATTTGGATTTTTGGCGTGTGTTTTCCACTAACACAAAAGTTTCTCATGCTGATAACGTGTTGTAAAGTCGGCGGGCATGTGTGCAATGGAATATAAAGTAAATAAGACGCAATATTTACGAGGTTCGGCAAGTGTGCCTACGTCCTCAAGCCAGCAGTAGTATTTTCTTTCATTATCTGAAATAATAGGAGTACAAAATAACTCTCATTATTTTCTCTTTTCTCTCTAGTCTGACTCACTGGTAATTTCCTCCGCATCTCTCTTCTTTCTTTTTCTCTTCCTTTTCTCCATAACTCCTCTTTTTTTTTTTTTTTCCTCTATATGTTTTTCTCTCATCTCTTTCTTCTTCTTCTCACCTCTTCCTTCCTCCGTATGCTCTCATCTTATAAGCAAAAGATTACTATAGCAACATATTCACTTTACCAACTTTCCTCAAATTAATAGTGAAATACTGTGCATGAATTGTAACCCATCCATTTTTCTTCATTTGAATAATTCTATCTGATTTTTCTTTGAATGAATAGTAATAAACTATTCATGTGGACCATCCACATATTATATTACAACACTGAATAATTAGTATATGTTTTATTCCCAACTGCATAGTTGTTGTTTTATTGATAGAATCATAATATGGGAAGCAAATTAAGGCACAACCCAAATTACATTTTTACAGTCCTAACAGATAGTAGCTCCTTATTTGTTGTAGGCAACTTGGGTACTGGAGATTATACTTTCAAAAGAAACATCACAATAAGTCGATATTTTAGGCTTACAAGGCCACGGGTTCAACTAGTGTAGAAACTATAAGATCTTTTATCATACCATTAGCATTAGTGTATCCATCTTCATGCTTGTACACAACATCCATGGTCCGAGCAAAATTGAGAATACGAATTAGCAGGGCCATGGGGACAGCGGTAGGGTGGAGGCAAGCTTCGTTTATGTCCTTCCATGCATTATTCACTTGTCTTTGAAGTTCGGTTATCGCTTCTTCTTCTGTGGTCCCATATTTCTTCATGTAACAGTTCACAACACCGATAAAATGTTCTTTATCTTGCTCAAACTAGTGCATGAGGAGTAGGATAAAAAGGACCATTAATTAGTACAAGTATTAATGCAATTATAATAGTTGTGCTTGTCAAGATTTCAATTAGGGGGCCATTAGTCCACTACTAATGGGTCAAGCATTGATATTATTCTAACTTAACCACTTGCAAAGTTTTGTCACAAAAGCGTTTGGTGCACTTAGAAGTGGAACTACTTATATGAGTTATATTTAATTGCTTTTTGTGTGAGACTTTTTACATTCGACAATATTCATTAATACTATTTACATAAACGATTAAGTACCATGTGTTCCGCTATGTCATCCATGAGTCTGGAAACTCATTAGTACTATTTACGTAAACGATTAAGTACCTTGTGTTCCGCTATGTCATCCATGAGTCTGCAAACTATTGTTGCAGCCTTCACTGCTGGAGGGGAAGTTAACAACCAATCAAAGGAGTCTATTGTAGCTTCTTCCATTCCAAGAAAGGATGTGGTTATTAGCAACTGGTAGCCACAGGTCACGAGTGATACAAACATGTATTCATCCAGCGATGGCATGTGCTTCTGGTGGAACAATTTGGCTTCATTGAAGTAGGCTCTAACTTGTTTTTTCATCTGACACATACCAGATCATGAGATTATAATAATTCTTTATCATTTCTACTGTTAAGATATACAAAGATTATATTAAAACAATTAATTGTTTCTATACATATTGTAAAGTATTTGCAGCACGTTTTTCTGGCCTTGTAACAACTTTAGGCTTGAAACTAAGGCTATATTGAGGAATAGTACCGCTTCTCTTGCATGGTGGATGCGATATAATTTCCCATCGTGCGGAAGCTTTTCATGAATTTCACTGTATACATCCAACAACGCCCGATAGCAGATTTTCATATACTTTGGCAGTTGATTCATGGCTGAGACGTCCCACCTGATCAAGTAATACATAAATCAGTTGTGCGTAATTAGGTTAGTTTTTCCTTTTTGATCGGACGGTAATGGAAGGTTAGATATTTTATATATAAGAGAATTTTAACTAATGATATATTCATACCTCTCAATAGCTTCAGTAAAGAGCTCTAGTTGTTCATTTGTACCATATTCATAAATGTCATCGAGAATGGCTACTATAGCAGCAACTTTGCATGATGTCCTCCTAGCAAAGGAATATTGAGGCTGAAAGTAGACTGACAATCCCCAGCAGAAGTAGATCTCAACCAATCTGTCTCCTGTAGAAGGCAGCTGGTTTGGCACGTCCAAGTCCTTCCACCACCTAAGTTACAAAAATAATTATTTATTAGTTGCTAGAGGTGGAAAATTCAACTCTTTAGTAAGTGATGTATATGGATGGATAATGACTTAATTTACCTTGTGATTTCGCTTAGTTCTTTCTGATGGACTCGTTGCAGTCGGTTGAAATCCAACTTGGCGAACGTTAGGAGAGTTTTATTCGGTGATTCTCTTAGTTCCTGGTAGACTGACAAGTAATACCTTGCTTCAACCCTTGGTAAACCCTTTCGGAGCGGCTGATTTAAGGCATGGCTTACTGCTTTTGCAAGTGGGGGGCTTAAACGGAATGTCGCCGACTTGAGATTAGTCGTGGTGAAGGTTAGTGCCTCATCTAGTATCTCCTCTCCATGTATCCTAAGGTGTGTGGCTTCATACAAGCTTAGTAGTCCTACAACATCGTCAACAAGTGATTCCTTGAATTTTCCATCACCGTCCTTGAACTTGTTGAATAAGTCTGCATGACCAACAAAATGGAAAATTCAGAACCTCAAGAAGCATTTAGATTAAAAAAAACAACAAAATATATGACCAGACCATCATCCGAGATTACTTACCGCATGAAATGTTATAACCTTGTTGTCTAAGCAATCGAAAACGAAGAGCAGCTGTGTACAGGTCATCCAAATCATAAGAGCTCTTGTGAATTTTCTGTAAACTTTCTTCAATTTCATTTCCAAAATGGTAGGACACACCTAAGCGCTGAATGTCATCGATCAAGTTCAACTTTTGGGAAACATTTTCAGGTGATGTCGTTAGCATCCTTCTTACTTCTTCCTTCAGTTCTTGTACATGTTGTTCAAGTTCAGCATCCACGTCCTCCATAGGATCACATTTTGATTTAAGAAAAAAGAAAACGCATAACCTTTATGATATGTTTGAATGAGGAGGTTTCCAAGCACCAATGGACTACAATTAATATAAGATGATTACAACTTTGGTAACACATTAGAAAACGCATAACCTTTATGATGTCAATTTCTAAATTGTAAACATTGAGAAAAGAGAGACACCTAACCTGAAATAGTTATTGCGTGACAGTTTTCATAACTTTAAGAACTTGTTTTTCCCAAAAACAAAAAAAAGTAGTGTGAATTTAACTTTGGTAGTTAGATTCGCAACATGTTTGCCACATTAAGGAAGGGAAAGTTAGATAAAATGATTTCGAATCAGTAGCATTTTAAATGATTAAAGTACTCTTTGGTTTTTTTCCTCTTTGTTTAAAATTACAAATTTAATTTTCATAATAATATAGTGTTCAAAATATATAATAGTTTATTGTAGTAAGAAAGAAGTCTTACCAAAGAAGCATAGGACAGAAAATGGTCACCCCAAATGCTGGGAGAAAAAGTGGCTGAAGGCTTAGGCCGATGGACATCAAAAGTGTCATTTGGGTTTGAAGATTGAGATGGTGGAACTTCCACAGAAGACATATTTCAAAGATTTCAAACCTGAAGCAAACTAGCCAAGTGTTATTGCTTTTGTATCAAGTGCTGGTGTGAGTTCAGGAGCTCATAAGCTTTGCTATTTATAGTATCGCTGTCTACCTACCGCACCCGCTGGAAAAAAAATATATCTACAGTAATTTTACCGGTCGTTCATCGGTTAACCAGTTGGTTTGATGAGCAGTTCCTATAATTCTTGGACATCGGTTAACCGAACCAACCCGTGGTTACTTTTGTTTGTTTTAATCAGAATCGATGGTGGTGTTTTTATGGCCCCGTTTTGAGTGTCTAATTAATGGATATCACTTTTAACCAAAAAAAAAAAAGTCAAAGTAGAGATAAGATTCCCCTTTCCTTTCACTCACTCACACTCAACTCTCAGACCGTCGAAACTCTACCGTTGTCTTCCCCATCTCTTTAGTAGATTGCCCTTCATCGTTTAACAAATAATAATCAAAAGACTTCTGCTTTTGGGTTCAGTTTCATATACTTCTGGAAAAAAATTTACAATGGTACCATTCGTTTCTGCTTTTGGGTTTGATTTCACCTGCGTTTTATTCTTTCATTTGCTTTTGTGATTTTTTTATAGTGGTCCCATTTGTTTCTTCTTTTGGGTTTGATTTCATATGCATTTCTTTTCTTTCATCTGCTTTGATGGTTTTTTTTTTTGGTTAATTACATTGTACCCTTTTAGGTTTGGGGTCAATTTCAATTCATTACAACATCTTTAAAACATTCAATTTCATAGATTTACTTATCATTTTATTTCAATTTTATACATCCGTTAGAAAACCTGTTAAGTTAACTGTTAAGTGATGATAACGTGGCAAATATGAGGTCCCATTTGTGATGACGTGGCTACCACATTTGTGTCACGTGGCTAAACACTTAATAAAATATTTAAATTATTAAAATAATTATTATAAAAAAAATAAAAATAAAAAAAAAACCCAGAAACCCAAACTTCGTCTTCCCAGCCGAGCACCCTTCCATCCCCTCCACCCCCTCCATCCTCTCCACCCGAGCACACCCTTCTCCCATCCCTCATCATCCACCCTTTGCCCACCCCATCCACCCTTCTCCGATCCACTCCTCCCTCTTCACCTCCCTGACCCACCTTCTCCCTCTCCTCCCCTCTCTTACCTTCCTTCCCTTCTCTCTCCCCATATCAACCCTTTCCTCACCCACCCTGCCGTATTTGATTAATCCCTAATAGTTGTTAGTGTTTGGGTAATTAATTAACATTGGGCTGAAAAATATTAAAAGCCCAAGCATGCAAGGGCTTTTTGGATTTGGGTTAGTTGAAGCACAGACCCAAGACAGAATTAAATATTATTTCTTGGCAGCTAATAGCCAGCAAGCCTATGATTGAAGTGACAAGGGACAAATGGCAGCTCACCTTCAGTTAATATTATAAAGGGAATTTTAACGAAAAGCTTCCGGTACTGTTCATTTTAACGAAAAACCACATTTTTACACTAAAAAAAGTCAATCCTAGTACTATTCACTTTATCCTTTATTTTGTCCTTATCGTTAAAGCTCAAAATTTTTAAGCTTTTTTCATAGTTTTCCTTTTAATAATTGTGCATAACTCCCTTATCAAGCTCATTCTAACTAACTTTTGGATATCGGAAAGGCAAATAATTTCCTACAGTACATGCTTAGAAGATTATAGCTGGATTTTTGGGCCTTGTTGATTGTTGTTTCAAGCTTCAATCGCCAAAAAAAAAAAAAAATTCTAAACACGTTAGGTAGCATCACTAATTATTTTAACCAATCGGGTTTAAATTTGAGTTATATTACTTGTTAGCTTAATCGATTGAGACAACATAAATCATTAAAATAATAAATAAACACAAGCACAAAAAAATATGACTCGTTTCTTATTTAAAGTCCCAAAATCAGCCCAATTTCAAAATACGTCACCTTCCATACCTACATCAATACATCTTTCATTTTTTGTGTGTAATTCGTGTCTTATAAGGGCCGACTCTTTGGTGCTCATGTTTTTTGCGAAATTTAAAAGGGATTGAAGGTGAACAGTCATCTAATATTCATAGCCAAACTATTGGAAATCTACGAGATAGACAATATTGCAAATAATACGGTACTAACATAAAACTATACAATACCAAAAATTAAATATTTGAGTTGAGCATTAATGGGTTTGGGTTGAAACGGATAGACTCGTTAGTGACATGTTAATTAACTGATTGATTTAGTGTCAACCACAGATATTAGTTTCAACCAAAGACTGGCTTTTTTAATAATTGTACATACCTCCCTTATCAAACTCATTCTGACAATCCTCATCACTGACTTTTGGATACCTTCTTTGAAATGAAGTTTCATGCTTCAACAAATTTCTTAATGTGTCAGGTGGTATCACCAATTATTTTAACGGTTCAAATTTGAATTTGAATTGTATTAATTATTAGCTTAACCAGTGAACGCAATATAAACCATTAATTAAAGAATAAACACAAATACAAAATATATGAGTCGTATCTCAAGAAACATGTGATATCATATCATCCTTTTTCCACACATCATCTTTCAATCATATCATCCTTTTTCCACACAAAGCTACGTCTTTCATTTTTTGTGTGTAATTTGTGTCTTATAAGGACCGACTCCTGGTGCTCTTGGGAAACTTAAAAGGGATTGAAGACGGAGACCAATCAACTCAACGTTGTAAACGAGTGGCTCAGAGAATTCGCGATTGGAGACGATGGACGGATTGGAGATTCTGCCTCAACGTTGTCGTCTTTGTCAGGCATGGGCGCCTCCGCGTACGAAGAGCGAAGACAAAAACGACGGGTTGAAACTTATACCTGTGGGCCTTCGGCGGCTTTCAACTTTTTTGTGTGTAACTCGTGTCTTTTTAGGATCCGACTCCGGCAGCCTGTTATGTACCTGTTGGCAGGTACTATCAGCTATCAATGTCAGAGTACTGTATTATTTAATAATTTCTTCTCCGAATACTAGATCAAGGACGAAGATCACGGAACCATAGAAGAGAAAATGGTGTACAAGAAAAAATGCGAGAGAAAGGAAGAGAGAGAGGTCGAGGTTTGCAACGTGCGGGTGAGGAAAGGAAGAAGTTGCAACGTGTGGGTGAGGAATTGGTTTGACATTTTATTATTTTCTTTATTAAAACTAGAAGAAAATTTTGAAATATCATATGAACTTGTACATATTTTTCAATTTATCATATAAACTAAAATTTTAAGCAATTTGTCGTACTAACTTTCTAAAATTATCAATTTGTCATCTCACCTAACTCCGTTAAGTTTTCCATTAAAAAAAAAAGTCATGTGCGAGGCACATGACTTGTATTCAAGGTTATTTTTGTCATTTAAGATCCTTTTACAAGTTATTTATTTTTCTTTAGTAAAACTCTTAAATTTTGGATTCGAGAGTATTCATGCGGATCGTTGTGTTCGAGTATATGCGTCAACATTTTCATTTCTAGCACCAAACCTCAACTCATTTCTTATATTACAAAGCCCATATAAAATTTGATTTCATGAGATGCTAAACTGAACACTTTAGAATTGTTTTAATCGAATGCAACATAATAGAAGGAAGTGAGATGTTAAAATGGTAGAAACAACTCTGAATACAAGTCATGTGCAAGGCATATGACTTATTTTGGATGGAAAACTTAACAGAGTTAGGGTGAGATGATAAATTGATGATTCCGGAAAGTTAGTATGACAAATTGCTTAAACTTTTAGTTTATATAACAAATTAAAAAATGGGTACAAGTTCATATGACATTTTCAAAAAAATTTCCTTAAAACTAAAAAAGAAAGAGATTTAACGAGGTTAAAATTATGTTAATTCCTACGTAAATCCATAGCATGGGTGGCTGATAGTTAGGTGCCAACGCAAGTCCTTCCGACTCGAGGTTGTGGATTTGCTCTGACGCTAGTGCCCGATGATGAAAGTAACCAATCTCCAAAAATTAACAAAAAAAAATTTCAGTCAATAAAGAAAGAAAATTTAGAACAATAATCCAACCCATCATTTGCTTCAATTTGAATTTTGAATTCGAACAACTAGAGCTGGGCACAGTCTAATTCGGTCCGGTCCATTTTTTAATCCAATATCGAAAAAAACCAATTTAGTTAAGTTCAGTTCAATTATACTTAAATCTATTAATGAAACCAAGCAGTGCGGTTTCGATTTAGTTTGACCGGTTATTCATTGTAAACCGAATTATATATAATCTTTTTTATTAGCATTCTACATTAAAATTTAATATTAGATGACTTATATACCCTACATTCAATCCAAACGTAGAAGATGTATATCACTGATGCATTTAAAGAGCATTGTTATGCATCATTGGTGCAACACAGTATGTTACACAACGTATAATTTGTCTTCTTGATTAATTGAAAACGGGACGAAAAACGGAAGTGCAGAAGGAAGAAGGAGAAAAAAGGCAGGGCCAGGCGGGGTTGGGTGGGGTATGAGGATATTGAGGGAAAGTGTGGCTATATTATGATAAATTTTAATTGTAAAAGCAATTGTGTGATATACCGTGTACTTAAGAATACGTAAGATGTTAATATAAAAAGCTTTTATATATACTAACCTTTATGCACGGCTTATGAAGTTCTTTTTTCTTTTTTATATTTTGTCACGCATAAAGATATTCTTATAATTATTTTTAATTTGTAACCTACATTATGAAAGGTATCAAATTAACAAACCAAGAAATCAAGAATATCTTTATGCGTGAAGTCAAACATTAACTGGAGATACAGAAGCATATCAAATTAATTTATATAGGTCACAAATGCTATTCATTATGTAAAATTAAATTATTTGTTGAATAAGTGGCCAAGTGGCCATACTTTAGAATAAACAAATTCAAAGGTGGCAAACACCTTCCTTGTTTTGGGGAGGAAAAAAGGGAAAGTCTTTGTCTTTGTGGAAAAAGTTTTGAACCAACACCCGTGGGTGTTGGCTAAAAGAAAAAGAAATATTGTTTTTAAGAATGAGTGCTCATGATTCGGTTTAGAAAAGGAGAGAGAGTAGAAGAGAGCTGATTTGCCTTTGCAGAAAAAATAGAGAGAAATAAGGAGCTCATTTGTTTCGGTTGTTAAGAAGCAGAGAGAAGGAAGAGCAAGAAAGAGCTTTTTTTGCAGAGAGCAAGGGAGTCTTGCAGAGAGCCCAAAAAGAAGAACAAGTTGCTGCTTCAATTGGTTAGTAATCATCCACCAAAGTAGTTGTTGTTGTAATAGCTTTGAGCTATATGTATAGAGAAGAAATTATTATTTATATTTCTTCCTCTATTTGTTTCTTTGGTGTGTGAGAGCTATTGGGTGTATTGGGTTATTTGGGTTGTGAGATTGCCAACACTTTGTAAACTCCCATTTGGTTGATAGTGGATTATTGGGTGAGCTCCTACTGCTCCTAGGACGTACTCCAGTTACACTGACTGTTGAGGAACCTCGTTAAAATCTTGGTGTCTTTTATATTTTGTTCTTGCATTTTATTTGATAAATTTCCTGTGGGTTAGCTTCAGTTGGTTCCGCGTGGTTTGGTGCTATCCTAGCACAACATTATTGCCCCTATCATTTGTGTCCATTCTTCATTTGTTGAAATCCACCTTAAATTTATATAGGTTACAAGATGATGTTAACCATACACTTCTTTTTATCTTTTACAAACCTTCTCACTTTTTGACCGTCGGATCAAATGAATTGATGAGAATTAAGGAATAAAAGTTAATGGAAGGTAACATCCATTAGATTATGTCTACAACTACATATATAATGCATTTATCGTTTTACACTAGAAAATTTTGTCCGCATGTTGCTGCAGGATTAGAAATTATGTGAAATTTTTTATGTTTAAAGATATAAACACATCAACTTATATCACATCAATTGAATTACTGCAACAACATATTGACACACTTAATATGAAAAATCCATAAACTATTCGACAACATGAAATCCAGCAATTTGTAAAGATGAGAAATGAAAGTAGAAATCCTACCTCATTACATATTAAAACAATTAACAAATTCTTAGTAAATGATCACAAAAGAGGTATAAAAAAGTAAATTTCTTAATTTAAAAAATGAGAGATATAAAGAAAATGTTGTAAGTTCCTAGTCCTCACCGTAACAAAAAATAGTGAAATCGTTTTAACATTAACTTGGATTGATTTCGGTCACCAACATTAATAAAACCAGTGACTTCAACCTGTGCCAACAAACGACCAAATTAGATGCAAGCCAACCAACTTCGAATTTAACCAAATAAAAAAAAATTACAATTAAACTAACCTCTTCTTCCCATATGAAGTAGTAGTTGTTCCCTGTTTTGCCTTCGTGAACAGTACATTCTTCACTCTCCACACAAAAAATGCATACTCAAAATGCTCAGCAACATTATGAAAACTATACATATACAGTATTGTAAATGTATTTGGACATAAGGTATAAAAATTTACTAAAATAATCAAGCTTAAATTTAACAAACGAAGTAATTGCGAATTGGAATAAAATTTGAATTATACCTGCCAAAAGCGTTAATAAATTATACCTGCCAAAAGGTCTAATAAATTATACCTTTTTTTAAGAGCTTGTATCCTTTTATCTCTATCTTGAGCTGGACCCGCTGATCCACAACCAAAAAGGGTGTAAATACACCAACAAAACAACTTTTTAACAGCAAGACTAGAATGTGATTTACTGTATTTTAACATCTCACATGAAACATGAAAATCATACGCATCTTTTATATGATTTAACTACAACCACTTACTATTTCTTAATTTTGAATCCACCTACTCTAGAAGTTAAACAAAAAATCAACACAATTAAACCCACATTCCAATTCAACCAAAATTCAACAAATTCACCCCAAATTAGATCAACAGAAAGAGAAACATGGGAAAACCCAAATGCAAAAGGAGGGAGGAAGGGAGGGTGGGGGGGGGAGAGAGAGAGAGAGAGAGAGAGAGAGAATGAGCTTCTGTTCTGAATTTTTGAATGATTACCGAATCTAATCAGACGTTAAGACTATAGTAGTGATTAGTGCGGGAAAAACTTTTCCTATGAGTGGATTATAAATTTCTTACAAGACCTGATTATCAGTTAACCCCAAACTAAGTGAGATAACGTACAGATAGAAAGACACATCACTGACATTAACTTATTTTTGTTTATTGATGAATATAAACTGAATTTTTCAGTGAAACAATTTGATTGAGAAAAATAATAAAATAAAATAATTAAGTAACAACACTTAAAGCCCGATCAACATTCAAGTAAAAAGTGAGAGAAAGACCAAGAGTCCAACCTTAAAAGTTCGTAATTGTATCACCCATAAAACTACTGAAATAAAACCAACAAATGTGAAGTCAAAATATATATACAATCTGATATTCTTGCTCAAGAGTGAAGAAGATATAAGCCTATAGTGAAACGAAAAAATTGTAATCTACAAACATCAAGGTGAAATTGTATGCCATTACAAAACCAAAATTCAAAGTTGAAAGCATTTATAAAAGGCATATACAAAATATTACAATTTAAAAAGAAAAAATGGTAAGAGTAAAAAAAAAAGAGGAGCATGCGTACGGAGGAGAGGAGCAATGAGCATGGACAATCTTCGCCACATTTCAATGAACTGGAAAATGATATCATAGACGGTAATTCCACAAGTATTTTAATCGTAAGATTTTAATTGATTTCAAGTAGTATACATCCAAGAGCTTACTGGATTCTGAGTTATATACTGAGCTCTATTGAGTCCTCTTGCCATCCAAGGAAATGAGTTCATTGGTGAAACCACATGGATCATTCCACAAATAAATGCTAAAGGAAATAGCCTTATAATCAAGTAGTAAGTGGTTTAAGTCTATTCTAATAAATAAATGTGAAGAAAGATAGATTGATAGACAGATAAAAAGCAAGTTATGAAGACTAAGAGAGTAGAGAGGAACTGAAATAGACCTTAGCAATAGTAGTACTGCAGTCTGTAGAGGGTGCCCAGTTCTTGGTCTCTCCAACTTCAAACCTTGTCCCACATCAAAAACAATGAGATCATTGTCAACAGAAAGTACAATCCGAAAGTTGGACACAAACTACTTAAACTCGAGCAGCTATGACCAAATGATGATAATTGTATGAAGAAAAAGAAAAAAAAAAAAAAAAAAAAAAACCAATAACAACAAGAAGCAACACTTCACATACAATTTGAATTGAAATCTGTATTCAAAATTCCCCTCCTTATTTTATGACATAAAATGAGATACAGTGCTATTAGAAACAACACTTCACATTTGCTATTATAAACCCACCATAAGATACACTGCTATTACAAGGAACACTTCACACAGAGTGCAAGATGAAAAAAAAGATCATAAATACTTATGATAAGGAAAACTCAAATGAGGAGGGGAATTATAAACTGCAGAATACAGAGTGCACAACCTATTTGAAATCTCCATCACTCATTTGAACAAAAATAATGAAATTGTAACCGAGTATGTATTGAAAGAAGAAGGAAGTGAATGAGAGAACTATACCACTCTTTCAGGAATTCAGAAGAGAAGGCTGAAATCAAGCACATTAATATAACAACTGTGCACATTAAAAACACTTCTTATTTTCACCAATATTCCACATTAAAAAGGCTAAAACTAAAAGAAAGGTTTCAAAGAAGTAAGATTTAGTATGGAAGTTTACCAAGTTGCGAGTAACAATTTGGGTGCTCATATAGTCAGCTCGAACTGCACACAAAGCGAAAAAATAAAGAAAATTCAGTTTTGCAGTAAAAGACATAATATAACACATAAAATCACTGAAAACAATAGGATTCTAAAATATAAACCAACCAAACGATTTAGTTGCAGTAAATTATGCATTTTAAAACAACAACAAATATCAAAAGAACTCAGTTTTGCAATAAGTCGTAAACACCATGCGATATGGCAAACGAAAGGCAGTTGTTTAGCAGCAAACATAGGGAATACTCCAAGAATCCAAGTCCAGGAAACTTCAAATCCATTGCAACAAAAGATATATAGAAGTAATACTCTAAAAATAGCTCATGATACTTAATTAATTGGAATA
The DNA here is from genome assembly GCF_963583255.1 of Pyrus communis. Taxonomy (NCBI): domain Eukaryota; kingdom Viridiplantae; phylum Streptophyta; class Magnoliopsida; order Rosales; family Rosaceae; genus Pyrus; species Pyrus communis. The sequence goes on along the minus strand of NC_084811.1, from coordinate 6,666,112 downwards.
TTTTAGAGCTGTGATTTGCCACATGGGAAAGGGATGAGTTTAAGAAAAGTTGATTAGATTTGGAATCACAAACACTTCAGAGGGATTTTATGATAGTTCTCTTAAAACCAAAAGACAGTATTAGGGTTTCTTAGTTTCTTACCCAAATCCACCAATTTGAATCAAATCTCTGTAGCCGAGCTTCAAATCCTTCTCAAATCGCCTCCACGAACATGATTTTTGGAAGATTGGAAACGCATAGAGAGGCAGGCCCTGTAACTTTTGCACTTTGAAACGCAATCCATCTTGTCCTATTGACCCTTCAGACTTCTCCGAGTAACCTGCTGAGAGTAACAATACCCATTATACATTTTTTTAGACGGATTTTAGAGAGAGGAAAAAGATTAGCATTCAAGGACACATGAAAACTAATTTTATGCTGAGATTTGCATAGGAGAAGCGAAAGAAGAAGATAGAGAAAGGGTGGTCGATACCTTGGCCGGCGTTTGAAAGCGACGGGAGGAGTTCGAGTGCGACGGAAGCAGAGATTTGAGAGAGAGATAAGTGAACACAAAAGGAAAAATTTAGAAGTTGTAGTCGAAGGAGAGGTTTGGAGAAGAAGCGATGAGCGATCTGATTTTTTGAATGAGAGAGTGGAATTACGTAGAAGAGTCGAGAAACAGAAGGCAAAGCGATGAGAGACGCGTGGCCAGCAAGGGTAAATAAGCCACTTCGCTATATAGAAACGGAAAAAATAGAATGCCAAAGAGCAATTGGAGGGCAATTTCGGCACTTTACTGTTAATGAACAGTAACTGAGCGTTTGGGTTTTAGTGTACATAAACTAGGAAATGGTGCCTCGTGTTGCTGCGTGATAAGAAAGTTCGTAGGTAATAACAATTAAAAAAATTATTAAAAATAGATTGAGCATAATTTGTAAGTTGTTCAGTTTTGGCTAATGTTATATTAATTTATACAGACAAATGTATTGAGACATAAAGAGTAAGTGAAATTGGCTACATACATGGAATGAGAATTTGAATAACGTCTAAGAAAAAATAAGTTTGTTGCAATTTAGTACAACAAAGATTGAAATTGGTGTCCTATGCAATAAAATATATTTAGTGATAGCGTTATATAAGAGTTACAAAAGTGTTGCAAATCATGCTATAATTAAATAGCAATTTATTTGCCAATTTTATAATTTTTAAAACAAAATTAAATGACGCTCTAAGACGGATCAGATTTATGTAAATTGGTAAACTTAGTTTTGATTATCTGGAGTAAGAATAATCATTTCTGTCTTTTCTCATCAAAGGAATTAATTAACTATTATCAATTTATATAGATACTTTCTTCTTCTAACTTATTGTGAATACATGGCTTATTATTTGTTTGTCTAGTGAAAGATTTAAGGCCAATATTCAAAAGTATAAACAGACATCCTTCTACTAAAGATAAATCCTGCCCATATTTTGTAAATCTGTGAAAGAACATATTAGATTAAAATATGTGGAGAGGGTATATGTGACAACCCGTTCCAAATTTTACGTTTTTATTTTATTTTAAAAGCGTGAATTTATGAAATTGCCCTAGAGGTAAGGACTTTGACTTCCGTTGACCATCGACTTGAAAGATATGAGACTTATCCTTTTAGCATATCCTCGTAGTACTCATTGGTACGAACTTATAGGCGAAAGCCGTTTGCGAGTCCGGATTATAACGGTATAGTTACGGACGTTCGAAATTGGTTATTCAAGGTTAGTGTTTATTTAAATTAAATCCCCACTTTGTGGGGGAAGCCCAATCAGAAATGGAGGGAGAAAAGAAAAGAAAAAAAAAAAAAAAAAAAAGGGAAATGCGTTTTCGTCCACCCGCACCCACCGCGGGTGCCCATTTTCCAAGGCCGATTCCGGCCAACTCCGGTGGAGTTTTTCGATGCCACCATCACCATCTTGAAGCTCTCATTCCCCTCTACAAAACCCACCCAAGAACCACCTTGATTAACCATGGGATGTGGAAGTTTGAGGCCACGAAAGTTGACGAAAATCAATGGTGCTCCGGCCACCCTTCTCGATTTTCCGGCAAATCGGCAAAGCAATGGCCGATGCCACCACTTGGGCTTTGTAGCCCATCATCCCAGGAGCAAAACCCAACCAACCTTGACCCCGTTGGACCACCGTAGACGACGAATCGACGTCGGGAAGTTTTAGGCACCCGCCGGCTTCGTGGGCAAAATTGACCATCTTCCGTCCACTTTTGGACTTCGTGGCAGGTATGAAAGTTGCTCCACTCATTGAGATCTTCATTTATGTGAAGTTTGAGAATTTTTGGAAATAGTTGGATTTTCCGGCGAGTCGGGGCGGCCGACCGCCACCCGTTGCGGCGCGTGCGGCGGCGCGTGGCCAGTGAGCCGCCAATGCTATTTTTAGGCTATGTCGAATGTTTTGAATTCAGTTTTGTCATTTGAATGACGTAGGTTGATCGTTGGAACCTAAATTCGTTATGATACGTTACTTAATAAAAATGTGAATCGATGATCCGACCGTTGGATCGTCACCAAAATTGGATACATTATAATACGTAATATTTAAAGATCATTGGAATTTACGGATCGGGAATCCGACTTACGGATCTTCCTGAATTGGATTTGTAAGTTAGTAAAATAAATGTTCACGGCCACTTGTTTTAGGCAATTGGCGGAGATCTGACCGTTGGATCGTAATGAAATTTTAATATGTTATTCTAGAAACATATTGTGGATTGTTGGGAGTTGTGGATTGAAATGCGGATCTTCCGGGTCAAGTTATACAGGGTTGTAAACCCTACCGTCGATCTTTGATCGACGGTTGACTTGTGGTCAATGGGTATCAAACTATTTCAGAATGTCGTTGAGGTTGTGTTTTATGTGAATTGCGTATTCTACGGATAAGAGTTCTGAGATGCGATTTGATAATTGGCCACAAGGACCGATCATTCAGGACGCCTCGATGCGCGTGCTAGAGAAGTATAGCGTGGACTCCAGGTGAGTGGATCTTTTCCTTTTTATTGTGCATATTATTGAGAGTTCTATCGATACTTTTAAATTGATTAGGTATATTACCTTCATATAATTATTGTGAATGCTTGAAGTACCTATATGAACTACGAATGGCTTGATCCCTGTTTAGGGTACGTAGGCAGTCTAACGAGACGTTAGATGCAGCCATAAAATATTTGAGACAAAAGCCTTACTTGGAAAATTGAGTAATGCGAAGGAAATTGGTAAAGATAAGTTTTAGTTTTGTGAATTAGTTAGTTAAATTAGAGTTAATTGGGTTGTCATGGATAATTATCCCTGAAAATAAGTAGTTTGGGAGTAGGGCGTTACTAATTGTACACTTCACACCATATTGTTTATAATTGAAAATGCTACGACATGGTTGAGTAGTAGATTGCATCATGATATATCCATATGTATATTACTTGCATATAATTATTGGGAATGCTTTCAAGTGCAAAGGTGAACTCAGGACACCCAGGTAAGTTCAGGTAAGTTTATGGTACTAGTTGAATCGATTACGTTATAGCATGACTACAGTTATGAGTTAGGCAACTTCGATACTGTCGTACTGGTTGCCATGAGTTGCACATGTTATATTGAGATGCATTGAGAGCTCATAAACCTGCACCCCGGTGTTAGTGCTCCCGCCCGTGGCCAGGGCACAGTCCTTCACGTGATGTTCACCTCCCGCACCTTATGCTCACCTTGGATCCAAGGTAGGTGCATAGTCCTGTCGTACAGACCACCTTAGGTGGTTCCGACTCGTAGGTGACCCGCGATTATTCGCTCAGTCTTCACGTGATCGTAGCACTCGAGCGTATTTATTTACACCCAGTCTTGTCGTACAGACCACCTTAGGTGGTTCCGACTCGTGTGCAGGTATACTTATTGAGCTATGGGCTAGCCAGGATTGATGAGATATGGATAAGTCGTACAGGTCACTATAGGTGACTCCGACTTATATGCTAGCCAGGATTGATGAGATATGGATAAGTCGTACAGGTCACTATAGGTGACTCCGACTTATATGCTAGCCAGGATTGATGAGAAATGGATAAGTCGTACAGGTCACTATAGGTGACTCCGACTTATATGCTAGCCATGATTGATGAGATATGGATAAGTCGTACAGGTCACTATAGGTGACTCCGACTTATATGCTAGCCAGGATTGATGAGATATGGATAAGTCGTACAGGTCACTATAGGTGACTCCGACTTAGATGCTAGCCATGATTGATGAGATATGGATAAGTTGTACATGTCATGTTAGATGACTCTGACTAATATATCACTTTGTATTGATTTAATTCATTTGGCCTACTTATTAATGTATGGTGGATTGATGGCAAACCGTGGTTTTGGTTAGACCTGGCAAACGGGTCGTGTCTGTCGTGTTCGTGTCGTTTTCGTGTAACACCTGTTATCTTAACGGGTCGTGTCGTGTCACACCCGTTATCTTAACGGGTCCTTAACAGGTCGTGTCACTTTACCCAACGGGTAAAGTGACCCGACCCGTTATGACCCGTTATGACCCGTTAAGAAAAAAATATATTTTTTTAAAATTTGCACATACCACACATTGCGACATAAATATTACTTGAAAACATTAAAACATTTCTCGTTCAAGTACTATATCTACACTCGAAAATGAAAGCCTAATAAAAAAAATAATACATACACTACTAATCTATTACAAATATTAAATGTGCAAGGATAAAGAGTTTTTGTTTTTAAGATTGACTAACACTTAGAGTTTATTTATACTTTTATTAAGTATAACATAAGATTTTGTGGTATCCACTTGTGTAAATATTTTAAATTGAAGATCGAATTCATTCATTGTATTCATATAGGGTCAAGGAGTGTAGTTATAAAAAATCATCAAAATCGGAGTTAAAATAACCGTTAAATCGTGATTTTTCGTTTATAACCGTTGAAAAGCTTTGTCCCGTTATTTGATCTCTAAATGTTTTTTTTTTGTGATTTTTTGCTGATGTGATCTCCAAGCATATACAAACAATTTTGACGGTTTGGATCGTTGAAATTAGTTTTGGAGAATTCGTAAAACGATAGATTGACTAACACTTAGAGTTTATTTATACTTTTATTAAGTATAACATAAGATTTTGTGGTATCCACTTGTGTAAATATTTTAAATTGAAGATCGAATTCATTCATTGTATTCATATAGGGTCAAGGAGTGTAGTTATAAAAAAATCATCAAAATCGGAGTTAAAATAACCGTTAAATCGTGATTTTTCATTTATAACCGTTGAAAAGCTTTGTCCCGTTACTTGATCTCTGAATGTTTTTTTTTTGTGATTTTTTGCTGATGTGATCTCCAAGCATATACAAACAATTTTGACGGTTTGGATCGTTGAAATTAGTTTTGGAGAATTCGTAAAACGATAGATTGACTAACACTTAGAGTTTATTTATACTTTTATTAAGTATAACATAAGATTTTGTGGTATCCACTTGTGTAAATATTTTAAATTGAAGATCGAATTCATTCATTGTATTCATATAGGGTCAAGGAGTGTAGTTATAAAAAATCATCAAAATCGGAGTTAAAATAACCGTTAAATCGTGATTTTTCGTTTATAACCGTTGAAAAGCTTTGTCCCGTTACTTGATCTCTGAATGTTTTTTTTTTGTGATTTTTTGCTGATGTGATCTCCAAGCATATACAAACAATTTTGACGGTTTGGATCGTTGAAATTAGTTTTGGAGAATTCGTAAAACGATAGATTGACTAACACTTAGAGTTTATTTATACTTTTATTAAGTATAACATAAGATTTTGTGGTATCCACTTGTGTAAATATTTTAAATTGAAGATCGAATTCATTCATTGTATTCATATAGGGTCAAGGAGTGTAGTTATAAAAAATCATCAAAATCGGAGTTAAAATAACCGTTAAATCGTGATTTTTCGTTTATAACCGTTGAAAAGCTTTGTCCCGTTACTTGATCTCTGAATGTTTTTTTTTTTGTGATTTTTTGCTGATGTGATCTCCAAGCATATACAAACAATTTTGACGGTTTGGATCGTTGAAATTAGTTTTGGAGAATTCGTAAAACGATAGATTGACTAACACTTAGAGTTTATTTATACTTTTATTAAGTATAACATAAGATTTTGTGGTATCCACTTATGTAAATATTTTAAATTGAATATCGAATTCATTCATTGTATTCATATAGGGTCAAGGAGTGTAGTTATAAAAAATCATCAAAATCGGAGTTAAAATAACCGTTAAATCGTGATTTTTCATTTATAACCGTTGAAAAGCTTTGTCCCGTTTACTTGATCTCTGAATGTTTTTTTTTTGTGATTTTTTGCTGATGTGATCTCCAAGCATATACAAACAATTTTGACGGTTTGGATCGTTGAAATTAGTTTTGGAGAATTCGTAAAACGATAGATTGACTAACACTTAGAGTTTATTTATACTTAGATTCACCACTTCTATTAATTTTCATTTTTCCCTCTCTTTTTTGTTTCCTTTTCAACTTTTTCTTATCATTTTCACTTTTCCCTCCAACATCTTTCCCTAATTGAATTCCCTCACTTTTTTGTTTTATTTTCAACTTTTCTTAACATTTTCATTTTCCCTCCATTTTTTTTTTCAAAAAGGGCGGCAAGTTGGCAAATGGCAATGGCAAGAAATTGATTATTGAAATTTGAGAATGGAAACAAATCACATCTGAGTCCTGACACATCAAATTTCAATGGATGCAAAATCATGCAAATATGCAATGCATGATCATGCATATTAAATTATTAATTAATAATTATTATAGTTTTTATAAAATTTAATATATATATATATATATATATATAATTAGTATAGATAGACTTAATATTTTGGGGTATAATTATTATAGTATATATAATTATTATAATTATTATAAATTTTATAGTTAATTTAATATATATATATTTATTATAATTTTTAGGGGTATAAAATTGTAAAATTAATGTATATAATTATTACAGTATTTTTTGAGGGTTATAAAATTATAAAAATAATATTCTGCTTATCGTGTATCGTGTTTACCCACGTGTATACCCGACCCAACCCGTTATCTTAACAGGTGCTTATCGGGTTACCCGATAAGACCCGATTCGTTATCGTGTCGACCCAAACACCTGTTAATTTCGTGTCGTGTCGTGTCGGGTTATTGGGTCGTGTCAGAAATTGCCAGGTCTAGTTTTGGTCATTTCCGAGTATGGTTTGGATATATGTATATATGTTGTACTGTCTTATGGAAAACGATACGGGTTTTACATTTAGGGGCATTACTTTTAAAGAGGTAGTAACTTTGGGAAGCTTGATTTTATTGCTTACTCACACCTTCTGTTTGGTGCCCTCCAGGTTTTAGCTGCTGAGTTTGTATCGACAAGAATCTGTGGCGAATCTTAGTATTGATGGATATTTTTGAGGGTATGATTCTTACCCACATTACTGTACCTTACTTATGCTCTGACATCGCGCGTGAAATGGGTTCGCTCCCACTCGTAGCGCACTCTGGTATTTAGACACTTTTGGATTCAAATTCATTCACTTTTTATACACTATCACATTTTATGGCTTCGTCACCTTCCAGGTGTCGGCCAGCACAGCTCGATTCAGGGTCCAAGTGGACTTTCTGGGTCGGGGTGTGTCAGTATATCTCTAGTGCAAATGTCTACTTTTATGCTTTTATCTCTAGTGAAAAAAAGCTAGTTTATATATATATTAGTAATAGCTAATTCGCTTAAAGAGAAAGCCTAGTAAAAATTGTAATTAAATGTAGAACGTCACTAAAACAAAGTTAACAAAGTATTAATTAATTTTACATACCTTTGAATATTTGTGTCTTCATTGCTTGAAAATGTATTTGTCAACGTTGTAAATCCCTTGCTGAATTAGCTTTTTTTTTTTTTTTTCTTCCCTAAAATTGTAAAATAAAGTGTTAAAAAAAGGTTGTATGGCAGTTAATAAATAATATATAATAATTAGTTGAGATGGATGGAAAAATGGAGTCATACGTAGGATGAAAGAGCAAAAACTAAATTTGAATATAAGAAATAAAAAACAATTTGTAATTCATTATCATGCATTGTTATCTATTTTATGCTAAACATAAAAGATAAAGTCTATTAGCAAGAGTGAGAATTAAGAGCAATTCTGATGACGGAATTGAGAATTAATAGGTATATAATGAAAAAGTTATCTTATTGCTAAGTTTGAATTTGACTAATGATAGATATATATATAATGAAATTTTTTTGCCACAAAATGAAATCTGTACAGAAAGCCTGTAGTAAAGTGGAATGACAATCAAATAAAGATGAAATGCCAATCAAAATTTAAATGATAAAAAAAATTACCATAGTAAACCACAACATATAAAAAAATTTACAACACATTGATAAAAAAGACCATGTGTCAATACACTTTAGCTAATCATTTTCTGGGCACAAACAGAACCACCACTGACTAAATAATAATGTTCTGCAAAACTAACATAATACTACAATCGCAAAATAAGAATAAGTCACAAAAATACATGACAATAAGAGAAAGTAGAAAACAAAGAAAATTGAAATGAAACCAAATAATCTCAACTAATTGAACACCTAATTTCTGTAAATCCAAAACTAATAGCTCATTATACATAGTTGCCAACTTATTACAATAAACCACAGCAATGCATAAAAAGCTTTACAACACATTCTAATTAAAATCTAAGGAAAAAAAATGTTAAGTTTTTTCCACTTTAAAATCGAAGAAACAAAACCCACAGATTTAAATAACCATGTGAATCTTACCTCAAATGTTTCATAAGCACAAAAACTATCTAAGATGTTGTTCTCCCTTTGCAAATGCAACCTGCAAAACAAATCAAGCAACCAAAAAAAAAACGAAAGGGTAAGTAACAAAGCTCAAAAACCCTAGCACAAAAATGTCATAAACAGGATAAAAATGGCCAGCAAGGCTAACTACGACAGATAACAGTGTAAATGGTACTAATATAACTTGTCACACATAATAAACAACACTATTAAACTGGAATATTAATCCAGCAGATTTATATACCATTATAAATGTTATCAAAATGAGCTGCAATACAAAGCAGTGAAGCTTTATACCCACCAGATCCTTCTCACAGTCCAAAATCCAAATAACGACTTCAAATCCATAAAATTACAATGAAATTAATACCATAATGTACCAAACAACTGTAAAAAATGAAATGCAGCAAAGACAAACATTAATTCAACAGGCCAAATAAGCAAAAAGATTCATACCTCAATTGAATTTTGAACATGATTCTCTCGCTAAAAAATCTTAATCTACAAAACCAAATTAGTTTTATTAATAATAAAGTAACACGATAATGCATCAAACAACATTGAAAAATAAAATCTAGTAAAGGTAAAGATAAATTCAACAATCTAAATAAGCGCAAGCATTGATACCTGAACTGAATTTGCAGGTTAATTTTGTCGTTTAAAAATTCTGATCTACAAAACCAAATCAGTTCTATTAACACCGATAAGTTAAGAATTGATACGAAAAACAAATCTATATTTGAGGCCTTAAAATATATTATAAGCTCAATTAATACAAAGAAAGAATCAGTAACCCACTCACAACCTTCTATTTTCACCAGTACATATGCATATTGCTCCAGGTTGTTAAATCAGATCTTAAAGACTATGTTCCTAACACCAGAACTAACGACTTCAGATTCATATGAATTATAGCCAAGCCAAACCAAACCATTTAGGTTGTCAATAATGCCCAAATAAGCAGTTTAGCTTGGTTTCTTGAGTAGATCAGGTTAGTCAGGTTGCTGAAGAAACAACTACACACCAATTCTCAAACTGCACAACTACTAAATTACAACAGTATTGTATCGATGACTGAAAATGATCTCTAGAGCATCTAGGTACCCAGGTTTTCAATTAAAAAACTTATCCAATTGAATTCAATTAAAAAAATGATCTCTCAGATGAGTTATGAATTAACAGAAAACATACCAAACGCAGTGGAAGCAGTACGTCGATGTCAGACATGAAACTTAGCTGATTCAACTCAGCGGGCCTGCTAACCAGAATGCTCAGACCTGGATCATATTTAAAAAAAAAAACCCATAAATCATCATGACCTCAATCAAATATAATCAAGATAAGAACAACATAACAGGCACAGATCACATAATTGAAAAGAAGTTTCGCAACTCATCCACAATAATCAAAAGCTAAATTAAACCCAAAAATTAATCATGATCATCCATTTGTATTGCTGGAAATGTTTAGCCCTTAATTAAAACACCAAAATAAAAATTTCCTCACTCACAGTACAAAACCGAAACATACAAAGCAAAACCCAAAAATTAATCAACAGTATTCCTCTTTTTTTTTTTTTTTTTTTTTTTAAGTTTAAGGGAAAAATCGAAGCACAAACAATCAAAAAAACCCAAACAAAAAAGAAAAAATAACACCAAAGAGATAAATTATATACTTGACCCAGAAAAAGCTAGGAAGAACAAAACCCTAAAACTCGAAGAAGAATGTTTCCTGCAACCAAAATGCAAAATCAGAGATAACAACCATACTGTAGGCAATTTCATTAGGTATTGAATTTGTCATTCACAAGTTCGAACATAAAACCTCTTACTTACCGATAAAGAGAAATATCACCAGACTATAGTAATGAATGACAAAATGATAAACTATTTTATTTATTTTTTGAACAATCAATATTATTTATACTAAAGGAGTGGGGGAGTAGGCCGAGCATCATAATGGACTAGCAATAATGTGGTTCAAATTCGCTTTTGGTTATAATCGAACCTAAGACCTCTCATTCACAAATAAAGAATAATACTATTAGACCGTAGTATTAAGTGACGTAAACTAGTCTAAGCCCTAGACTTTTCTCAAATTTTTGTTTGACTATGTCAAAATTGCCCTTTAGGTCAATAAAGAGAGAATTTTAAACAAGACTAGATCGCCAAAATGGTCATTGAGATTTGTATAACACATCACTTTGGTCCCTGAGATTTCAAATCAATAGAAGTGGTCACTGAGATTGTCCACCATCCATTATTTTGGTCCTTCTGTTAAAAACTCCATTAAGTGTCCCAGAACTCTTGGTCGGAAGTTTGGGCAATTTTCAAAGCTTCGTAACTTAATCATTTCTTAACCAAATTCGACCCATAATATATCAAAATGAAGCTAGGAAAGTGTAGAATAAGATTATACCTATTTGGAAGCCCAATGGTTGCCGGAGATGGCCGGAAAATAGCCTCAAAGTTGACTGGTCCGATGAAAAACTGAAAAACTTGCCAGAAACTAGGTAAACTTTAAATGTTCATAACTTCTTTAATACTCAACGAAATCAAGTGATTCAAAAACGAAAATCATACTTATCGATGAGACAAAGACAATGGTACCTCTTTTGATGACTAAATCGCTGTGGTTTGGCCGAAAAACAGCTCGAGACCATGATAGCTACTTTCGAGCTATTTTCCGGCAAAACCATGGCGAGTTAGCCGTTGAAAAAAGGTATCATTCTCTTCGTCTCGTCGGGAAATATGATTTTTGTTTTTGAATCACTTGATTTCATTCAGTATTGAAGAGGTTATGAACATTTAAAGTTTGCCCAGTTTCCGGCGAGTTTTCCAATTTTCCCTCGAACCAGTCAACTTTGAGACTATTTTCCGGCCATCTCCGGCAGCCATTGGGCTTCCAAATAGGTATAATCTTATTCTACACTTTCCTATCTTCATTTTGATATATTATGGGTCGAATTTGATTAAGAAACGACTGAGTTATGAAGTTTTGAAAATTGCCCAAACTTCCGGTCAAGAGCTCCGGGACACTTAACGGAGTTTTTAACAGAAGGACCAAAATAATGGATGGTAGACAATCTCAGGGACCACTTCTATTGATTTGAAATCTCAGGGACCAAAGTGATGTGTTATGCAAATCTCAGGGACCATCATTTGTTCCTTTTAATCTGGGCCACACATATGGCATCCCAGATTTTGCTCCAAAAATCCGGAATTTTCTAGATATTAACCAATTTACTAAAATGCCCCCAACTTTAAACATTAATAACCCCTTCGTTGTAACTTCAAATTGCGTTCCATTTGCGCCCACACGTCCGTAACGACGAGTCCGACAAGGATACGCTAAGAAAATGAATTTTACGTGACACAACACGGCAATCAACAAAAGTCAACACTTTGCCTAGAAGGGCATTTTCGTAAATTCACATTTAAAATTTATAAAAATCGTAATAATTGGGGAAAGGTCGTTACGTAGTAATGTACTAATGTTTTTTTATTAGACTCTTATTTTGGAGTATGTAATACTTAAATGACAAATGTTGTTTTTATGTTTGAAGAATATTTATGTGACAATATGATATACTATACAAATTTAGTATTATGTTTTCAATTTTTTTTTGGGTCAAATTATGTTTTTCATTTTCATTATTTATTGATTTAAAATATATTTTCCTTAACAAGTAACGGGTCGGATCATATTACCTGATAATATTAACGGATCGATTTCGGGTTGGGTCATATTAACCGTTTACTTTTACGGGTGTTAAACAACACGACCAGATTTCACGAAAATGACACAAACACGAATAACACGACATGAATACCAAGTCTAAGTTTTATTAAGTTGAGAATCAAAATCGAAATCGATCTGAATCGGTTCAATTATGTTCTTAGTCAAAAGTTGGATTTTTTTTGTCAACGTAGTGTTTTCGTCAAGGTTTGGTTCGGCTTCTCGGTTCCACGATGTTTATGCTCACCACTACTAGCAACTAAAGGTGTCAAACAGTCGAACAACAACAAATGTTGAACGGGCCTGAGCTGTTCTTTGGCCATGCTACTAAACAAGCGGCTCACCAAACTTTAGTTATTTTAAAATATTAAAAAAATTATTTGAATCTAGCTTAAAGCTAAATGTCAAAAATATTTAGTCTTATTAGCTCCACAATGTATGTTAATAGTTGAACAATAATGAATAAATATATTAATATTTAGTTATGTATTAGTTTAAATGGGATAGTCATAATGGTCACACGTCCCAGGCCCTGATTGGCCCATGATGAATTTCTGATGAGCCAGCCTATTAAGCCCAAATCTTAAGCCCAAGCCCATTTAAATAGGCTACTGCACGACCATTGACATCGTTCATTGACGCGGTTCTCTTTTTTGTTCTTAACATCACACAAACATACTATTCCATTCGCTTGCTGTAATTTTTCGTTTCACAATGGGAAATAGATGAGGGGGGTAGTTATGTGTGGATGATTTCTCTTGGGATCCTTTGAGTTTAATTAGTCATCTATGATCATTTATGTGTTTAAAGTTTCCTCCTGTGTAATGAGTCTGATCATTTTTCTAGTTTCTCAACTTATATGTGATTGTATGAAGATGAAAATCGATCTTGTAAAGAAGTAGTTGATGTCCTTAGAAAATGATTGCTTTGGTGGTGATTACTTATGTTCTAACTTGTAATGATAATGGTGGAAACGGGAGACCACAGAGAAGCTACACCGCAAAGTGAAAACGGGATTGGGAAACTTGAGCATCTCACTACTACAATATATGCTATCACCGGCGGAGGACAAACCGACGAGAAATCAACTTTCTGTCGAAAATTTGGCACAAATCCGACATTACATAATGTAATGTCGCTTTTCAATAGCGACACTATTGCTAGGGTCGCAAAAGGGCTTCAGCGTCGCTTTTTGAGCTTAATCCGCCACTACACAGTGTCGCTTTAAAGCGACACTAACCCTAACGTCGGTTTAAAGCGACGCATACTTACACGTGGATCAGCTATTTAATAATAAAGTATGCAGTATACTGTCGCTTTAAAGCGACATTATATTAAAATGAAATAAATAAAATATTCCTTAAACCGACGTTAGATAACAATGAAATAAATAAAATATAAAAACTAGCGACGCATACTTACACGTGCATCAGCTATTTAATAATAAAGTATGCAGTATACTGTCGCTTTAAAGCGACATTATATTAAAATGAAATAAATAAAATATTCCTTAAACCGACGTTAGATAACAATTAAATAAATAAAATATAAAAACTAGTAACGGTCTTAACCGACACTATATTTGTTAATAATAATAAAAGTGGATGAACAACTGCATGCAATTTCAATTAATTCCAACCAAAAAAAATTATAAATTTTAAGATCAAAATAAACATTAATGAAAATAAATAACAAAAACAATAGTGCCAAACTGTACATTTCACATTTCACATAAAATCCAAAAAGTCGTCCGTCGTAACAAACATTAAATCCGACATTACAAACATAACATAAAAAAACAAAAAGATAGACCAATTATACTGTCGTATTTAACCGACAAGAAAAAGAACCAATTAAACTACCCAACCGAATCTGCGCCTGAACGTCGTCCAGATCCTTCTGCTTGAGAATCTTCTCCTTGAGATACTCCTCCTTGAGATCCTCCTTCTTGAGATCCTCCATCTGATCCAAAAATCCTCGACAAGTCCACATCAAATCCAACACCTGCAAGCATTCCAGAAAACCCCCCAACTGGAACTTCAGGAAAAGATCCACTAGGAGCAGCCATCTCAGGTCGATATACTGGCACTTGATAAGGTGGCTGCTGCATATATGGCATGGGCGGCTGCTGCATGTATGGCATGGGCGGCTGCTGCATGTATGGCATGGGCTGCGCAGGCATCGGATACACAGGATATAGAGGTTGCTGATTATTGCCAGCATACGGATATGCAGGGGAAGGCTGACTTTGGCCCGACTGTTGAGGAGGTTGACTGTGGCCTGATTGTTGGGTTCCCGGGCTATATGGTGGTTGTGGCTGAAATCTTTGAAAAAACCATGCAAACAACTGATTTTGCTTGTTCTCCAGGTCCGAAATCCGTTTATTATTATTTTCGTCTCTCATTTTCAACTCATTATTTTGAGTCATTAGCAACGCCATTGAACTCTTAGATGATCTCCTAGAGGAAATTGATGTAGAAGATGCAGAAGATGCATAAGACACCATATCAGGAGTCACACCATGACCGTATCCTCTGACTCTATTATACCTCTCAGGACCCATAGTATCAACATAAACTTGGGTCCTAAGATCTTCATTATCGTCTTGGCCCGACTCAATCAATGTTTGCAGGTTGCTCTCCATTGTTGACTTGCATTACAATTTTTAAAAACAAAAATTCAATCGTAAAACAGAAAAATAAGCTATAGATAATAAATACTAATAAAATCAAATACTAACACGAAAAAATCAATTACCCCTGTACGCTCCGATGTTTCATCAATCCATGATTTATCTTTTCGTGTATGACATTCACGAAAAAAGGTTACAGGATCTGCTTCTTTCCCATGCTTCTTCCGCTTTATCAAAAATAAAATTTCATACAAACAAATTAAGCAAACCTCATACTAAAAATAAATATAATTATTTAAAATTAATCATCTCTTGAAAATGTACAATCCATACATATTCTTCCCGCACTCTTGCAAAGGATTTTGTACCAGTAGTATGGTTCATTGATTTCAATCCCCGATTAATCTTATTTTTTTCAGCAACCTCCTGAAAAAAAACGAACGAAAAAAGAAAAGATTATATTAGGCAACTTTAAAGTTATAACGAAATAAATCGTGTAGGGTTTACCTTTGTTTTGTCTCTATTCCAATATGCCAACAAATCATTCCACTGGGTAGGAATCACATCAGGAGGAGGCTCGCTGCGAACCTGTTCTGCTCTTTTAGTATAATACTTTTTTTTTAACTTATTTCTAAACTCTTTGTGCGCATGCTCCGCAATCTTAAGCGTCATATGACGGATCAAAGGCATTTTTACTATATCTGCATCTTCAAAAAAGATACTTCCCTACATACATAAAAACAAAAAACAAAAAAAATCACGCTAGTCAAATATTATTACAATCATTGACCTATTCTTCTATTTTCAACTAAAAATAAAAAGATCTATATATACCTTTATTCTATTCCAAAAAGCTTCCTTATCTTCTTCCGTAACCTTACGCCAATCTTTCTCCAACGGAAGATTTCTATAGTCCCTAACCTCCGCTGCTACATGTTTTGAAAAAGCACTAGCGTTATCACTAATGCATTTTCCGGACGAATCAAACGAACAAAGCTGTTTCGTCCATTTAGGAATTGAGGGTCCACGCCTCCGTTGAGATGTACCTTGTTAATACAAACACACAATTAAAAAGTAGGAAACAAATGTATATTTTCAGATTAGCAATAATAATCGTTCAAACACAAAAAAAAAAAAAAAAAAAAACTGACACTCATAACAATTCAAAAAAGAACCAGCATCACCCTCGTCCTCTTCCAAATGAAGTTCCTCAGAATGTTGATCTTCACGGGAATTATCCATTGCAAAACTTAATGGAAGGAGAAGGAAGTGGGGGAAAGAGGAAGCTAGAAATGGGGGAAAGAGGAAGCCAGAAATGGGTGATAGAGAGGAGAGACAGAAGTGGAACACGGAAGTGAAGGGAGACAGAAATTAAATATGGATAACAACTTAGCGTCGAAATATGAATACATTACGTCGCTTAAAACCGACACAATCACTGACTAAACCTCCCCACACGTAACCTGACATAAAGCCTGCTATACTTGTCAGTGCAAGCCTATTGCGTCGCTTTAAACCGACGTTATCTTGCATAGCGTCGAAATAAGGGCCTACTGCGTCGTTTAAAACCGACGTTAGCTTGCATAGCGTCGAAATAAGCACAGGTTTGTGTCGCTTAAAACCGCCACTATATCTGATTCGACCTATATTATAGCCTGACATAGTTTTGACTGAAAGTCTGACATGTTTCAGTCATAAATGCCTTTGCGTCGAAATAAGGTCACATTGCGTCGGTTTTAACCTACGTTAGCCTGACAGGTTTTTAATAAGAGAAAGTTTGTGTCGAAATATGAAAACATTTGCTTCGAAATAAGAATCGTCTGACATTCAATTAGTCTCGAAAATGTATAATTTTGCCTCGATTAAAACCAGTCCAAGTTGACATGCCAATCAATTCAACCCATTCCAAGCAAAAAATACCGGGAAACCTCCCGCCGAACATAAAAATAAAATTTGTACTTCCCAAAAAAAAAGGAACAAATAAATAAATTTATTAAGTTATGTTATGTCATATAATATTTTAATAAATAATTAGACATGCCAATCAATTTACCCAAAATTTAAAAATAATTAGTTATGTTATGTCATATAATATTTTAATAAATAAATTTATTAAGTTGAATCAATTTTTTTTGCACTGTAATTGTTATTTTAATTTGTTGTTATTTTGATAATTTTTTGTTGTTATTTACTAGAATGGATTAGATGAACATAATTTGAGTTGTTATGAGAAAATGGAATGAATAATATTTATAAGCATTTATGTTAAATTAACAATATTAAATATAACCTAAACTTATAATATTTAGGAATATAAGAATATATTATGTTAAATTAATTTTTTTTGCACTCTAATTGTTATTTTAATTTGTTGTTATTTTGATACATTTGATAACATTTGGTTGTTATTTACTAGAATGGATTAAACACCATTGAACCCAAATCAAAGTTGGAAGTGTGGTGATATGTAGAGTTGCACCACATCGGAAAGTTAATTACCCTAGAAAGCTTAGAAGAGTTGAGTCACTCTTTGTATTTTAAATTGAAGATCGAATTCATTCATTGTATTCATATAGGGTCAAGGAGTGTAGTTATAAAAAATCATCTAAATCGGAGTTAAAATAACCGTTAAATCGTGATTTTTCGTTTATAACCGTCGAAAAGCTTTGTCCCGTTACTTGATCTCTGAATGTTTTTTTTTTGTGATTTTTTGCTGATGTGATCTCCAAGCATATACAAACAATTTTGACGGTTTGGATCGTTGAAATTAGTTTTGGAGAATTCGTAAAACGATAGATTGACTAACACTTAGAGTTTATTTATACTTTCATTAAGTATAACGTAAGATTTTGTGGTATCCACTTGTGTAAATATTTTAAATTGAAGATCGAATTCATTCATTGTATTCATATAGGGTCAAGGAGTGTAGTTATAAAAAATCATCTAAATCGGAGTTAAAATAACCGTTAAATCGTGATTTTTCGTTTATAACCGTCGAAAAGCTTTGTCCCGTTACTTGATCTCTGAATGTTTTTTTTTTGTGATTTTTTGCTGATGTGATCTCCAAGCATATACAAACAATTTTGACGGTTTGGATCGTTGAAATTAGTTTTGGAGAATTCGTAAAACGATAGATTGGCTAACACTTAGAGTTTATTTATACTTTCATTAAGTATAACGTAAGATTTTGTGGTATCCACTTGTGTAAATATTTTAAATTGAAGATCGAATTCATTCATTGTATTCATATAGGGTCAAGGAGTGTAGTTATAAAAAATCATCTAAATCGGAGTTAAAATAACCGTTAAATCGTGATTTTTCGTTTATAACCGTCGAAAAGCTTTGTCCCGTCACTTGATCTCTGAATGTTTTTTTTTTGTGATTTTTTGCTGATGTGATCTCCAAGCATATACAAACAATTTTGACGGTTTGGATCGTTGAAATTAGTTTTGGAGAATTCGTAAAACGATAGATTGGCTAACACTTAGAGTTTATAATTATTATAATTAGTATAAAACTACAAATAATAAAAAATAATTATATATAATTATTATTATTAGGGTGTAAAACATTCATTGCATTCGTATAGGGGTGTAAAACAGTTAAATTAATATATAATTATTATTGTTTTTAGGGGTGTAAAACAATTAAATTAATATATAATTATTAATATTTAGGCTATAAAACTGCAAATAATAAAAAATAATTATATATAATTATTATTATTAGGGGTAATGCATATGATTGACAACAAGTATCTTGCGTCGAAATAGTCTCATATTGCGTCGAAATAGGCTAGGGTTGCGTCGGTTAAAACCGACGCCAAGTCTGACACACATGTCCTAAGCTTAACATTGCGTCGAAATAGGCTACGGTTGCGTCGGTTAAAACCGACGCCAAGTCTGACACACATGTCCTAAGCTTAACATTGCGTCGAAATAGGCTGGGGTTGCGTCGGTTAAAACCGACGCCAATTCTGACATACCTGAAAAATGCCGTCGGTTAAAAGCGACAGAATGTCAAGGAAAAAAAAAAAAAAACAGAAATATAATTTTATAATACGATATCATAGCATACAAAATAAAACAAAGTCTAATTAATACAAAAAATAATTAATATATTTATTCCCTGTCATCATCTGTTAGCTCTTCGTCGGTATTGGCATGATTAACGAACCCGGTAGGCAACGCTAATGATTCAAGAAAGGGAGTCTCTTCCACGCCAACCCTTGTATGAAAATTTTCATTATCAAGAATTCGATCATCCAAGTTCGGCGTGTCATAATCATCAATAGCATCACTATCCTCTAATACGTCAAATAAATCTCTTGGCTGAGTTCGAACAACTACGTGCCAATCTTTTTCAATCGTGTCCTCCACGTAAAATGCCTGTAATGCTTGTGATGCTAGTATGAAAGGATCCTCTTTAAATCCCAATTGATTGAAATTCACCATAGTAAATCCTTATTGATCAGTCTTCATTCCTCGTGGACTTTCACTATTAACCCATTCGCACTTAAATAACATCACAGCTCGACCCCTATCTCCTGCTTCAGTAGGACCACAATATTTGACCTCAAACATATCTACAACTCTGCCATAACAATTTACTTGCCCAATTGCTCCAGGAACATTTGCAGGTACAAAGACACCACAGTTTTGATTCTTATGCTTATCATCCACAGATTTTATACGAAATCTAAATCCATGAACAATGTGACTTTTGTATCTGCTCACAACCCTACTAGGATAATTAGCTAGCCAATGCAAGTCTTGAGATATCAATGTGTCATTAGCATCATATCTTGAATTCATCTGTAATAAGTATGAAGATAAATATTGACAAAATAACTATAAACATGTTATAATTAAAATGCAAAACAATAAATAAATAATATGATTATTATATCAACTCACATGTTGCTTGAACCATTCTGGAAATTCTTTCTTGCTTAGCTCTTTAATTTGTCGCATAGTTAACCTTTCTCGACGATATTTAGTTTTCAAGAATTCTTCATGTTGCCTACACAATTATGTCCAATTTAGATAATTATTTTTTCAAAGTTAAGAAAACCAATAAAACATTTCGACGTATGATTAAACATTCTTACCTTCTAAATGGGCTAACTTCATCACAATTATTTAGAATGTATCTATGGCACTGATCAAGAACATTTAGATTGAGCTCCACATTTTCTCCTGAACCCATATAACATCCTTTCGAGTCAAAAATTGATAACCCACCAGATACTCCACGTCCAATCCCATCTTCATTTCGGCCTCTACGGGTACGACGAGACTCAACGTCTCTAAGATATATGGAACAAAATGACAAGCACTCATCCACCAAATATGCTTCAGCAATAGAACCTTCAGGACGACCCTTATTACGAACATAGCGCTTCAGTGTTTGCAAATACCTACAATTATAAAACGAAATACAAATTATTATAATTATTAATTAAAGTTATGACTACAATTGTAAAAAAATTATAAAAATTTATTCATTACCGTTCAATTGGATACATCCATCTATATTGAACAGGGCCTGCAAGCGCTGCTTCATCTGCCAAGTGAACTGGGAGGTGCACCATTATATCAAAAAAAGCAGGAGGGAATATTTTCTCAAGTTGACATAATGTCAAGGCAATTCTTGAATTCAGTTGCTTAAATCCTTCCTCAGACTCCTTCTTACTACATAACTGTCTGAAAATTGCACTCAACTCTAATAAAACCATAGTAACAGCTTTAGGCAAAACCGGGCGTATTGCAAGCGGGAGTAACTGCTGCATTAAAACATGGCAATCATGACTTTTCAACCCATGTATTTTTCGTTCATTCACGTGCACACATCGTGACAGATTTGATGAATATCCATCTGGGACCCGAATAGTAGACAATACTTTACAAAACGCAGTTTTTTCTTCTCTTTTCAATGTGAACAATGCTGGAGGTCGAAATGTTCTATTTCCTTCTCTACGTGGGTGTTGACTATGTCTTATGTTCAAGAATTCAAGATCTGCACGTGCCGCCAATCCATCTTTAGACTTTTCTATATCTAGCAATGTTCCTACCACACTGTCACATATATTCTTCTCGATATGCATAACATCAAGATTGTGTCTAATCAAGAGATGCCTCCAATAAGGTAGTTCATAAAAAATCGATTTCTTCTTCCACTGACTGTTACTACTTGTACTGCTCGAAGCTCTTCTTCTGCGTTGCCCAACTGAAGCATCCTTGTTTGGTTTTCCAAAAGTAAATCTCAATGTAGAAAGTTCTTCGAGACATTGTAAACCAGTCCACTGCCTTGGTGCAGTACGATGCTCTCGACGACCATTAAAAGTGATGGTTTGCCTTCGAAACCTATGATTATCTTCAAGAAATCGTCGATGCCCCATATAACAAATCTTGCGACTCGCTGGCAAGTAAATAGATTCTTTATCATGCATGCAATGTGGACAAGCTTTATAACCATGTGTACTCCATCCTGACAACATTCCATAAGCCGAAAAATCACTTATGGTCCATAACACGGCAGCCTTCATCGTAAAACTTTGGTTGGAAAACGCATCATAAGTGGGAATGCCCACCTCCCACAACTCATTCAGCTCGTCAATCAATGGACGCATGTATACATCAATCTCTTTACCAGGACTGCGCGGTCCTGGTATTAACAAAGACAATAACAAATTTGGTTGCTTCATGCACATCCAAGGTGGCAAATTATAAACAGAAAGCACCACAGGCCATGTGCTATGATCATTCCTCATTTTCCCAAAAGGATTAAATCCATCACTGGCTAACCCTAATCGGACATTTCGAATTTCTGACGCAAAATCCGGATATAAATTATCCAAATGCTTCCATGCGGGAGAATCTGAAGGATGTCTCATAAACTCATCCTTAGGACATTCAGTTGCATGCCATCTCATATGTTCAGCCATATGCTTCGACATAAAAAAGCGTTGCAATCGTGGTTTTAAAGGAAAATACCACATAACCTTAGCTGCGACCTTTTTCCTCGAGCTATCCTCTGCATTGGTAATTTTATATCTTGATTTACCACAAACTGAGCACACGGTCAAATCTGAAGTATCTTTCCAATAGATCATGCAATCATTGGGACATGCATCAATTTTCACATACGACA
The DNA here is from genome assembly GCF_963583255.1 of Pyrus communis. Taxonomy (NCBI): domain Eukaryota; kingdom Viridiplantae; phylum Streptophyta; class Magnoliopsida; order Rosales; family Rosaceae; genus Pyrus; species Pyrus communis. The sequence goes on along the minus strand of NC_084811.1, from coordinate 6,643,722 downwards.
GCCCCAAGTCATTTATAAGTTTTTTTGCTTTATAACAGGATTCAGGCAAACAATCCCCTTCAGGCAACATTCTTTTAATTAACTCCAGTAAAGTGGTGAAGATCTCGTCAGGCATTCCCGCTAAACACTTGATCTGATACAATCTTACAACTGCTTCCAATTTCTTAAACTCCTTACAACCTGGCCACAAATCTTGATCTGCCTCTTCAAGCAACTTAAAAAAAGTCTGCACCTCTTCTGGACGCCCTTCCCCAATAGGGGGTTCAGTAGATGGCCCAACACCTTCTTCTGTTAATGGTTGGACAAATACATCATTAAGAAAATCATGCATGCCAATCACCTCATCTCCTGTTTCTTCTTCTCCAATTCCCACATTTTGCTCTCCAATGTTTTGCTCGCCATGATGTCGCCAACAAGCGTTTTTATAATCTTTATCCATATCATACAATATGAGATGTTCAACAATGGTGTTCCTAACAAAAGAATATCGATTACAACATCTTTTGCAAGGACATCTAAACTTATCAGGACCAACACCATTTGCAACTGCTTGATCCAAAAACAAATTAATTCCAGTTGTATACGCTTCAAAATTTCGGGGTATTGTCAACCAACTCTTGTCCATATTTTACCACTTTACGAAGGTAAAATATTATGTTGACACTAAGATGCCTACAATCTTTCAATCCCTATCATGTAGGCATAACTATCAAAATTTTCAATTTCTATCTTTCACCCCTCGAACTCTATCACGATTGCAATCTTTTAATTTTCAACACCTATTATAGTAAAAGCAAATTAAAATAACAACAAAAAGTTGTCAAAATTATGCTCATCTAATCCATTCTAATAAATAACAACCAAAAGTTATCAAACTTATCAAAATAACAACAAATTCAAATAACAATTAGAGTGCAAAAAAAATTAATTAATATATTCTTATATTCCTAAATATTATAAGTTTAGGTTATATCCTTATATGAAAGGTTATATTCTTATATGAAAGGATATTCTTATATTATAAGTTTAGGTTATATTCTTATGAAAGGTTATATTCTTATATTTTTATATTCCTAAATATTATAAGTTTAGCTTATATTCTTATTAGAGTGCAAAAAAAAAAAAAAATAACATAATATATTATAATATTACTCAATATTATAAGTTTATGTTATATTTAATATTGTTAATTTAACATAAATGCATATAAATATTATTCATTCCATCTTCTCATAACAATTCAAATTATGTTCATCTAATCCATTCTAGTAAATAACAACAAAAAATTATCAAAATAACAACAAATTAAAATAACAATTAGAGTGCAAAAAAAAAAAAAAAAATTAACATAATATATTCTTATATTACTCAATATTATAAGTTTATGTTATATTTAATATTGTTAATTTAACATAAATGCTTATAAATATTATTCATTCCATCTTCTCATACCAATTCAAATTATGTTCATCTAATCCATTCTAGTAAATAACAACAAAAAATTATCAAAATAACAACAAATTAAAATAACAATTAGAGTGCAAAAAAAAAAAAAATTAACATATTGTATTCTTATATTACTCAATATTATAAGTTTATGTTATATTTAATATTGTTAATTTAACATAAATGCTTATAAATATTATTCATTCCATTTTCTCATAACAATTCAAATTATGTTCATCTAATCCATTCTAGTAAATAACAACAAAATATTATCAAAATAACACCAAATTAAAATAACACTTAGAGTGCAAAAAAAAAAATTAACATAATATATTCTTATATTACTCAATATTATAAGTTTATGTTATATTTAATATTGTTAATTTAACATAAATGCTTATAAATATTATTCATTCCATTTTCTCATAACAATTCAAATTATGTTCATCTAATTCATTCTAGTAAATAACAACAAAAAATTATCAAAATAACAACAAATTAAAATAACAATTAGAGTGACAAAATTAATTAATTCGACTAAATTTTTATTAATTTAACAAAAATAGTAGAATTTTATCTAAGTGCTTAAATTATAATTTTTAAATAAATAAACTTGTGTATTATACAATTTAAAAATTAAAGAAGTTAGGGATACAAACCTGATTTGTTGAAGAATTTCGACGTCAACAATTCTTTATGTACTCAACCAACTCCAATAACTTTCCTACAAAAATAAATTGTAACTAAAAATTAAACAAGAAAAACTTACTGTTGTGAAAATAAAAATATTATAAGCAAGAAAAACTTACTGTTGTGAAGAGGAACAAATGAATTTTGAAAACCAAAGGAGAAAGCTGAAAGAGAGAACAGAGGAACAAATGAAGTTTGCAAACCAAAGGAGATAGCTGAAAGAGGAACACGGGAGACTTTGTAAAAATTGGAAGAACGAATAAGAAAAGTGCAAGAGAAGAAAAAGAAAACACGGGGGAGAGGGTATAAAGAGCAACAATGTGTCGCTTACAACCGACACTGGTTTTCAAAATATATGTCGCTCAAAACCGACGCAAGATTTAAAATATTAAAAACAAGAATTAGTGTCGCCTAGAAGCGACACTAATAGTTTATGTCGCTTAAAAGCGACACTATTTTATTTAAAGCGACGCCATTGCTTAAAAATATTAAAATATATGTCGATTATAAGCGACACTAAATTTTTACGTCGGTTTAAAAGCGACATAGAAATTTTATGACGCTTATAAGCGACACTAAATACGACGTCATCTTCACTGAGTGTCGCAAATCTCTTTTTCGCCACTATATAATATTAAAGCGACGCAAGAAGTGACACTATTAGGTCCTTTTGTAGTAGTGTCTATAAAGTTCCAATGAAACTTTGAAGAGTCAATGATGAAGCTTATGCCTTTCGCATTATCTCGATTGGACCTTTCCATCTATGCAACCATGACCTTGCAGCTATGAAGGAACAAAAATGGCATTACATGCAACACTCTTAAGGGAAAAAGTCCTCGTTTGGCAGCTCGGACTGTACTGACTATTTCAATTAGATAGGTTAAACAATCACCGGATAATACTGATTAAATTAATGGAGCGTTTGATATAATATCAGACTAAAAACCGATTATTCAATATTGCGTTTGGTATTGTTCAGGATAAATCGTATTGTTATTATTTTTCATGAAAAACAATTTCCATATTAGGTTTAAGTAAAAACTTGTTAATAAATGAAAAAAAAAAAAAAAAAATAGAATAAACCACATACAAGGTTGTTTTGATCTTTGTTTGTGCAGATTTCTCCTTTTTGCCTGCCTCAAAGAGCTTATGCGAGGCCTTGATCTTGATCAGCTTCCCTCTTGCCTCCAAGTTCTTTAGTTGCAGCGCCGGAGTCTTCCTCCAGATGCAAAAATTGAGAAAATGATTAGAAATCTCGATTCGAGCACCATAATCGAAAACCCAGAAGCAAAAAATGGAGAAAATGAAGAAATCGGGATTTGAAATCACGCATTAAAGTATCTGAAAGTAGAAAACACAGAAGCAAAAAATTGGAGAAAATGAAGAAATCGGGATTTGAAATCGTGAATTAAAGTACGTGAAAGTATGGAGGATGAGCGGCTATTTTAGTATTGTGCTTTGGCTGTGTGGGCTTCCTCTCTTATGGAGTCCTAGGTTTCGACTGCCTAGCTAGCTGTGTTTCCTTTTTTAGTATTGTGCTTTGGCTGTGTGGGCTTCCTCCATTACCAGAGCCTATGCTGGTGGTTGAGAAGGAGTGAGGGAAAGAGAGCATCAATACCTTGATTAAAGAGTTTGCAATGTGCAGGAGCAGAGAGGGTCGAACGTGAGCATGAACCCGACTAACTATACCAGCGTATATGAGAGGATAACTAAGCGAGTGTAGGGTGTATTAAATTGGTGGGACCCCACCAATTTATTTTATCCGGTGGTTATTTCACACATTAAGCACCAAAACTAGGTCCGTATTAATAATGATATTCGATCCCTTGTACAAGCTAACAAACGAGGTTTAAAAGATCAACGACATTTTCTCCAATGCTTGGAAGAGTGTACTAATGTTATTTATATTTAGATTAATGTATGACAAGATTAGGATGAATTTCAAAGAGGAAAAGTAAAGAAAAAATGGAGCATTTTAAAATCTACATTATATTGTGGACCTTTCAATTTTTGTAGGATTAATGTCATTTACTTTCGTTTTAATTCCTAAAGTCTTTTGAGATATCTCACAAGTTGTAATCTCTTTATTTTAAGCCATTTGGCTTCTCATTTGTAATCATCTTTCAATCTTTCAACAAAATAAAATAAAGACATTCAATTAAACAAAACAACATTTGGGTTTTCAATCAAAATCTGGTGGACTCCATAAATCGTGTTCTTCAAGAGCTTACACTTGTATCCCTCTTGCTTCGTGCTGCATCAATTGGTATCAAAGTTAGGATTTGCCCCGTTCTAGTGGCGATTGGTTGTGGGAGAAGATATACCATAAGCGATGTTGATCGTGAGATTGTGGCAATAGATGCGGTATGCGCAGAGGGAATTGACCATCTCATCTAGTTGACGTTGAAGATATTCCTATTTTTTGGGAAGTGATTACATTTAAGGTTTTCTCTTGTGGGTTGAGGATGTAGAGAAACTTTTCAAGACAACCAATTTTGGAGATAAAGATGGCGAAGATGGTTGCTTCCGATTTAGATGGTGATGTTCATTTATGGTGGGATCAAATACATGATCATAGGCGAAATCAAGGTAGGAATCCTATATAAACTTGGCGTTGGTTGAAGCATCTTATTGTTAAGCAATTCTTTTCCGATTTCTACAAATTGTATTTGGCAAGGACGAGTCAAGCAATCATTAGAAAAGAAGATATAGTGATGGAGACTGATATTTTGTTTCGCAGAGAAATGGCGAAGGTCAAGGTGGAAGAAAAATATCGAGAAATTTTGCTTGTTAAGAATCATGTTGAAGAAGACCTCCCGAGCCAGCTCGATTTAGTGACTATATTGCTTTTGCTTTTCCTATTATCACTGATAAGATTCCATCCAATTTTGAGAAAGCCATTAAGAGTGAAGAAAATGAGAAGTGGTACAATGTCGGTGGTGAGATGAATTCTCTCTTGAAGAACAAGACTTGGGAGTTAGCTAAATTGCCTAAGGGTAAGAAAGCTACCGATTGCAAATGGGTGTATGCCAAGAAGAAAGGTGTTGATGAGAAAAACAATATGAGATTCAAAGCAAGATTAGTTGCTAAAGGGTAAGCACAAAAAATGGCATTGATTACAATGAAATCTTTTCTCCGGTTGTGAAGCACTCCTCAATTTGTATTATATTAGTTTTTGTTGCACAATATGATTCTGAGCTTGTGCAAATTGATGTGAAGACGGCTTTCCTACATGGTGATTTGAATGAAGAGAGAGAGAGAGAGAGAGAGAGAGATATATATATATATATATATATATATGTTTCAACTAGATGGGTATAAAGTGAAAGGGAAAGAGAATTTGTTTTGCAAGTTGAAGAAATCACTTTATGGTTTGAAGCAATCTCCAAGACAATGGTATTTGAGGTTTGATAAACTTATGAGAAGCCAAAATTATTCTAGAAGTCAATATTATCATTGTGTGTATTTCAAGAGCTTGCAAGATGGGTTTTTCGTTTATTTGTTGATATATGTTGGTGATATGTTGATTGCCCCAAAGAATGTCGAAAAGATTGTGAAATTGAAGCAAATGAAGAATGAGTTTGAGATGAAGGATCTTGGTGAAGCAAAGAAGATCATTGACATGGTGATTACTAGAGATAGAGAAAAGGGTTTGGTGTGCTTGAATCGAAAGCAATACCTTGAAATTTGAGTTCTCTATAATGTTCTAAAACTGATAAAGAGAAGTGCAAATGAAAAATATATTGTATGCTAATTTGGTTAGTAGTTTGATGTATGCAATGGTATGATCTAAACGAGATATTGCTCATGCAATTGGTATGGTGAGTCGATGTATGCATAATTAGAGCATTGCCATGCAGCTAAATGGCTGTTAAGGTATCTCCATGGTACTACAGATGTTGGTTTATGCTTTGAGAACGATAACTCTAGTATTGGCAACTTTGCAGTTGGTTATGTTAATTCAGATTATGCAAGTGACTTCGATAAAATGAAGTCTATTGCAAGTTGTGTTTACTATGGCCGAAGGGCTAGTTTGTTGGAGGTCCATTTTGTAGTCGTCTATTGCTTTATCTACTACAAAGGTTGAATATATGGTTGTTGATGAAGCTATAAAGGAAGCCATTTGGATATAGGGACTTATTAGAGATTTTGGGGTTGATCAAAAGCAGGTGGAGGTGCATTGTGATAGTCAAAATGTCATTTATTTGGCTAAGTATCAAATTCATCATGCAAGGACTAAGCACATAGATGTGTGTTATCACTTTGTGCATGAAATCGTTGGTGAGGGGGAGATCATTCTCCAAAAGATTCCAACTAAAGACAACCTCGCAGATATGTTGACTAAGGATGTTATTGTAGCCAAGTTTGTTCATTACTTAAATTTGGCTCACATTTTGCATTCATAAAGAAGGTGTTGAGTAGTAAGAGTGTTGGAGCATTTGGCTCGACATGAATTATTCTCTTGCTAGTATTTGGGAGTAGTTTTTTGGATTAATTGTTGAATATAGTGGTTTAGCCCATCATAACGCTTTTAGGAATTTGGTCAATGTTGAGATTGTTAAGTTTGTGGCCCAATTATTGTGGGCTCACTATTGTCTAGCAGCCCATTAAATGAGTCTTTTTATTTGGCCCATGTGAAAAGCAACATGGTGGCTATTTGTTTATAACAAGGCAGCATTGTTTATATTAGCAACAGCAAAGAGAAATAAAAAAGGGTAGCTGCTGCCCTGTAGAGAGGAAAGCCGCACTAGAAGAAAAATGCTCATCTACCCCGGTGAATGTCTGTAATAGATTACAATTCATCACAGATATTGTGCCCGTTAGTAATCTGGATGTGATAAAAAATCTCAATTTCTACCACGGGCTATGCCCGTTGTCAAATATAATGTAACCACAGACATTGCCCGTTCTAAATTGGAATTTAACACCACGGATACTGTGGTCATCATGGATTACTAATTTACCACGAGTAATGCCCATTATAAAAAATAAAATAAAAAATTCTAAAAAAAAAATATATATATATATATATATATATATATATATATAAACCCACAAAATTGGAAATTTACTATATATACAATTTTTTTTTTAAATAATCACATATTAAAAAAGAATTACAACCTGTACAAAGCTAACAACACCACCATTGATTTATACTATGAAATATCAAACCACACAGGAAGCATTAACTAGGCCTCAAATAACAAGGAAAGTTAGTTGAAAGACTTCACTTTTCCTTGACCGCCTCCAAACGCCTTTAAAAGTTAATAATATGAACCTACCATTAACTTATGAACAACTAAAATTATAAACAACGTAAATCACAAACATTCAGTAGTATTGAAAATCAATAAGCACCGACAACAACAAACAGACTCAAAACTAACGAAAAAGCATTACTTGAATTCTCCTATCGATCAATATATATGTAATCATTGGACTAAATAAACAATTACTTGAACTTGGGAATTACCATTTCAACCAAGTTTCTTGAAGTTATTTAGTGAGCCACCGAAGAGAAGGATCTTGGAGTCCTTGACCTTGAGGTAGAAGCTTGAACAAGGGAAATTGCCATTACTGCAGAAAAGATTCAAATAAAGCAATAAAGCATAGTGTAAGAAAAGACTCGAAAGCACATCAAAATACACATAAAGGAAGAAAACAAAACAATATATAATGAATAGGCAAAGAACATGGACAAGGCAAATACATTTTCTCAGAAGCCATGAACACGAGTCGCACCATTCGTAGCCACCAGCAAAACAACTACAACAGTATTAGAACAAATATAATACAAAATTAAAATACAAGAGCAAAGTTCCAAAATTTGAGCGAGAATATAGAGAATCAAATTCAAAACCCTAACCCAAAAATCCGTCCTAAAATTTGCATACCAATTTCTAAGCCATAAAGTGAGAAAGGCTAGCAAATGCAAACTGCCCTGCAACCCAATCGTCATCCACCATCATTCATAAGAGAGACTAAGCATAGGGGTAGTTTTTGAACAAGAAAAACATTACTGCGACAAGTTATTATCAAAGGCTCATTAATAAAGGAATATCCAAAAAAAAAAACAAAAAAACGATACAAATGAAAATCAAACTTACCCAACCAAAAATAAAAAAAAAAGGAATATTCATCCAAATGTAAACTCTTCCTATTGGTTGGCGAAGCGATGAGATTTGACGAAGCGACGGAAGGATCGATGGAGTGACAGCGGAGCAATGGACAAACGGATCAATGGAGTGAGCGGCGGAGGTGAGAAAGAGGGCGAAACCAAGACCGAATTTATAAGGTTTTTCAACAAAATTGGGGTAAATTGCTACAAAAACAAAGCTTTTGATGGCAGTTTTGAAGAGATTCTGGAGCATAGAGTCCCATCTCCACTAAGTTGGCTCGGAGGAGGAAGAAGGGTTCTTCTGGCATAAGCAGAGGGACAAATGGGGAAACGTGAAGAAGGTTTGAGAGGAAGTATAAACAGGGGTGCTTGTGGCGACATAGGATTGGAGTAGATATGGAAGCCACTATGAAAGAGAGAAAAAGAGAGGACAAAAATTGAGGAACTGAAAAAGGGGAAAGGAAGATAAAGTGGAAGAGATGAGGGCATGGAGAAGGCAGAGAGCGCGCATAAGTGGATTTGTCAAATTTCAAACATGTTTAAAATTTTGCAAAATTTGGTGTCCCGCCTTCTCTACTTTTTTTTTTTTTTTTTTTAATTATGAGTGACTGTACTACACGTTATGCTTGTGGTAGATAATAAAAAGGCGCTGTGGATATTAATCATATTGATCACGAGCATCACGCGTGGTGGCTTAGTATATTTACAACAAGCAACTTTGTGCGTGATTATTAACTACTATTTTACCACGGATTAAAATTTGACTTTGATAAAAAATTATTATACACCACGTGCTCATTATGCCCATGGTAAATTTGTACTTTTTACAACGGACTCTTAATGCCGGTGATCAAATTGTCGTGGTAGATGAGCTGTTGTCTTGACAGCCCCATTTGAAGAGAGGAAGAAAGATGCTGCCTTCTCCTTTGATTAGCACTCACCCGTCAAAGTTGTATTTGTCGTATTAGCTTTAATATTTGTATAGCGAAGAAATTAATCACTATATTTCTGTAGACATCGAAATTTCAGTAAAACAAATGTTCACCAATGCATTAAAGTTTTGACGTGTCAAGGCATACATGGCATACGCCACGTGTTGTACAAATTGTACACATGGCGTGTGACTCAACAAAATAGGAAGAAATACCCTTGAAGGATTAAACAAGTTTTTCTTCTCATTTTGGGCAATGACAAGGCAAGTACATTTCAGTCCATTGAGGATCAAAACAAGTTTTTCTTCTCATGTTGGGCAATGACAAGGCAAGCACACTTCAATCCATTACGGATCAAAGTAAGTTTTTCTCATTTGGGCAATGACAAAGCATACACATTTCAATTTCAATATTGCATTAAGTGGGAAATTAGGCCATAAGATTAGACCACTTCAAGTTTAAAATGGTATTAAGTGGGAAATTAGGCCATAAGTTACACCACTTCAATTTCAATATTGCATTAAGTGGGAAAATTAGGCAATGGTGCTTGGAAAGGAAAAAAATATTTTGTGGTGGTGATTCATTCTCAAAGCCTATAAATAGGCTTCTCCATCAAGGTATCAAGCATCAACCAATTCACAAATACATTTCTCTACTCCCAAATTGGAAGAGAATTCCCCAAATCCTTGAAGCTTTGAAACTCTAAAGCTTTCAAGCAAATCCCGAAGGATCAAGAAAGCACTCTTCGTTTCTTCGTCAAATCCTCCTTCAAGATCAAGCCCCAACGGCCCTTGAAGAACTTCCACCAACTCAAGATCAAGCCCCGACGGCCCTTGAAGAAAGTGTTCATTGTTCATCAACTGTTCATCCTAAGATCAAGCCCCAACGGCCCTTTGGATCAACAACCTCAACAAATCCACACATCCAATCGTTCTTCAAGATTAAGCCCAAAAGCCCTTGAAGATCCGCTCATCCATCAACCTTCAAGATCAAGCCCAAAAGCCCTTGAAGAAATCCACACAACCATTATTCAAGATCAAGCCCCGACGGCCCTTGAAGAAAGTGTTCATCGTTCATCCTAAGATCAAGCCCCAACGGCCCCTTGGATCAACAGCACAAACAAATCCACACATCCAATCGTTCTTCAAGACTAAGCCCAAAAGCCCTTGAAGATCTGCTCATCCATCAACCTTCAAGATCAAGCCCAAAAGCCCCTTGAAGAAATCCATACACCCGTTCTTCAAGATCAAGCCCAACCCCCCTTGAAGATCCGTTCATCAACTGTTCATCCTTAGATCAAGCCCCGACGGCCCTTTGGATCAACAACTCATCCACAAACCTACACCCTACGAAGATAGAATCAGAGGACCAAATTTGAGAGAGATCGTAACCCCAAAATCATAAACACAAAAATATTATTTTGTACACGTTATTTTGGTTTCTTGTTTCAAGGAATCTTTCGTGTTCACAAATTTGGCACGCCCAGTGGGACAATCTCTACCTCTCATCTCTGTCTCCGTTCAAGATATTCAAGCACAGTCCATGGCTTCAAACAAAGAACAAGTCATGACTATCGGCACTACCTCCATTGAAAAACAGCTGGTTCAGATGAAGGAAACAGTTGCAAGGCTGATAAAGACTGCAGAGGAGAAAAACTTGCAAACCGCCGGACTCATCAACCGTCTGGAGGCACAGCATGGCGTCAAAGTGAAACCAAGCTCTCTTCCAACTAAGAAGACCGAAGAAGGCTTTGACCCAAATGCCTACGAACTCATGTCAAAGGCTAGGCATAACTTTGCTTCCTCTTCAAATCTTGGAAAGAAGGTTTCAAACACCGTCAACGACAAAGATCGTGACCTCACCGAGACTCAAAAGAAGTTGAAGGAGCATGATTACGGAGTTGACAACAACAAAGCTGGACTTGGCTTCACACCAAATGCACTCGTGAAGATTTCAAGCAAAGCGAAAAACGCTAGCGCTCAACACATCAGCGTGAGCATTGAACAAAATCAAGAGGAGCCTAAACCTCCTATTCGAGTGTCAGTCTTCGATAGGCTGAATCATTCAAAACCCAGAATTTCGGCACTTGATCGTATTGGTGGGCAAGACCGAACTTCCGTCTTCAAGAGGCTTAACGCGCCAACATCCCAAAGCTCTGTTTTTGAAAGGTTGTTAAAGCCTAAGAAACAAAGCAACACAGCTATCTCTCCTCTGCGACGATCAGCTTCGGAAAGATTTGAAGATAATGAGAAGCCTTTTGGAAAGAGGAAGACAACACCAAAGGAAGAAAAGCTCGATGGGTTAGCAGAAAAAGGCGACGTTCGAAGCTTGATTCCTTCAAGGATGAAGCGCCAAGCAATCCTAGAGGTCGACACAAAAGGACCACTGAAGGTAAGGAGGCGCATCATCGTCCACACTGGCAAATCTTCATGCCAACAAACCCAAGAGAACGGCACTGAAGATGAAATCCCTAAGAAAGATGTCACTTCTGGCTCTTTCGACTCAAAGTCTTCACCTCGACTGTTGGGGGCATGCTCCAAGTCAAGTGAAATTGAAGGATGGACTCATGTCACTCCGAAGAAACTGCACGAGAAACATATGTCTTCTCCACAAGTGCACCAATCAGAAAGGAGGGAAAGCAGCTTTCGCCAACCTCCAAAGCAATGTGAAAATGTTGAAGATAAGAAAATTTCAACACAAAGATCGTTCATGCGCGATCTCTTCTTCCTCGAAGACTTATTCAATTCCTCGATCAAGGCTCATTGCTATGAAGATTGTGAGGAATGCATTTCGAAGATCGCTTCGAAGAAATTGGACAAGCAGCAACCATCTCCTCCACAAGTTCACCAATCGGAAAGGGGGCAAAGCAGCTACCGTCAACCTTCAAAGCTACATGAAAATGTTGAGGATAATGAAATTATGACACAAAGATCGTCCGTTGCCATCACGATGCGCGATTTCTTCCCAAAAGACTTCTTCAATCACTCGGTCAAGACTCCTTGCTATGAAGATTGCAAGGAATGCCTCTCTAAGATCGTTTGACAAATTCAAAAAAAAGCTCCTCGTTCGCACGAGCCTAAAAGGCGACAACCAACGCTCCTCGTTCGCACGAGCCTAAAAGGCGACAACCAACGCTCCTGGTCCGCATGAGCATAAAAGGCAACAACCAAAGCTCCTCGTTCGCACGAGCCTAAAAGGCGACAACCAAAAGCTCCTTGTCTGCACGAGTTGAAACTGCAAACGACACCACAAGCTCCTCATTCGCACGAGCCTAAAAGGTGACACCAAACGCTCCTTGCCTGCACGAGCTGAAACTGCAAACGGCACCAAACGCTCCTTGCCTGCACGAGCTGAAACTGCAAACAGCACCAAACGCTCATTGCCTGCACGAGCTGAAAATGCAAACGGCACCAAACGCTGCACGAGCTGAAACTGCAAACGGCACCAAAACGCTCATTGCCTGCACGAGCTGAAACTGCAAACGGCACCAAACGCTCCTGGCCCGTAAGAGCATAAACTGTGTACGGCAAAATCATCAAAAAAAAAAAAAAAAAAAAAAAAAAATCATCACTCATTTGAACTACGTCATGACTTGATCCCTCCTCAACCAAGGGTACGTAGGCAACTTGAAACTTCAAAACTTCAAGTACAGTCACATCATCAAAAAAAAAAAAAAAAAAAAAAAAAAAAAAAAAAGGAAATAACACATCTTGGTGATGTATATGTTTTATCTGTATTTAGCACAATACACTAAATAAGTAAAGCATGTTCATTGATCTTCGAGAAATTACAAGTGCGTACAAAAAAAAAAAAAAAAAAAAAAAAAGAGATGGAGCTTTCATAAAGGTTGTTCACGTGAAGCCCCACTACTTGGGAAAACTACAGAAGCGGGAGGCATCAAAGAAGAGGCCTCAATACTTGGTGGAACGCTAGATGAGCCAGGAAAAAGGTGCCTCTGGAAGAAAGCAGTAAGCCTTTGACGGTCACTTTGAATTCGACCACTGGATTCTTGCAGCTCATCAAGCTTCCTCTTCATGCCCGTCGAATAGTTATTTGCAAGCACATGCAAACTTCTATTCTCGTGCTTAAGCTGTTTGATCTCTTGCTTAAGAGTTTCCACCTCCGCCATCAATGATTCCACTTGGCGGGATCGAGGAAGTAGGCGTTGGCCCATGTTGGACACAGAGCCTGCGCACTGAACACTGAGAGTTAGGGACTCTTGAACGGCCAACTCATCGGACCGTTCTGAAAGCAGCCTACTATCTTTTGGAGTGAGGAAGTTCCTAGCTACTATCGTAGCTGTTGTTGCGTCCTTCATCACAGAATCTTCACCTGTCAAAGGGCCATTAGAAGATAAGAAAGAAGGGCACCATACATTTACCTGACGCGGTGCACTCGGATCACTGCTGAGACTCAAATCTAAGCAAATGTTAGACGGGTTAGCCATTGTCAAAAGGTTAAAAGAGAAAGGTGGATGGAGTAAAATCAGAAAGGGCCGAAGACGATTTTCACAAACGGGCGATCTTCAAAGTGTGCATGTTGGAGGTAATCGATACCTCTATAAAAAGCCAAGGCGACACGACCACCGATTCAAAAAATCGGATTTTCCTGCGTGAAGTTCGGCGACGCTTTCGCGGCTTTTCAGATAACGCGTTCAACTTTGTCAAAAGATCTCTGACAAAGTTGAAAACACGTGAAGGTTATCATCCCAACTACGCGCCTTTGCCAACAAGCGTGGTGACAGAGCCGCACCCGTGACTACTTTTTCGAAGAGGCGCTCGCTCAGAAATCGAAGAGACGCTTGTTAAAAAATCGAAGAGACGTTTGTCGACAAGGGTAAAAGAACATAACCACCACTTGCTATTGGGAAATCCCTATATATGTCGACCTTCATCTTTTATGGCAAGGCAGACCTGAAAAAAAAAAATGCCCAACTCTTCGTCACCTCTGAGGGCGCACTCCCAGCAAAGCCTTTCGAAATACTCAATTTTTTCTTCTTCCCCAAAGAAGATACCGGATGCCTGGAGTACAGATGACCCAGGAGGAAACGGTAGATTGAAGTATGTGGAGACAAGCACAACAAATACATGTGCTGATCCATTCGCCGCTTCTTCAAAAGCAAAGGTATCTCATATCATCAAGGTCGAAAGCAAAGGTATCTCATATCATGCTTTTTCCTTGTCTTTTCCTTTGTCCTTGTTCTTACTCGCATGGCAAAGTGAAAGAGAGCAATCAGCCGGCACTTGGAGTCAGTCTTCCGATCTGGAACCGACTACCTGGAACCTTTGCCTGGTTGCTTACCTAGCGTTGCTCGAGTAGTCATCTTCAACGGTTGATACACTGCCAGAGAAGAGACAAGGAAACTTCAAACTTTCCAATTCGTATTCAATACGAATTGGAAAGATTGAACAAAGAAACAGGTCAGCACCTCCACCTCGTACTTGCCTGCCATATCCTGAAACCGCTCGTAGACCTTCGGGGGGAGACCAAAAGAATCCTGCTGCTCAGTTCAAGAGTAGCACAAAGGAAAATCAACGAACGGAGGAGACCAGAAGAATCCTCCAGCCTAGTTCAAGATCAAGCCTCAATGGCCCTTGAAGAAATCACAAGTCCGATTCAAAATCAAGTGTTCACCACCCTTGAATCAAATTCAACTCCAGATAAAAGGAGTAAGTTCAGACCTTCGGGGGAGACCAAAAGAATCCTCCAGCCTAGTTCAAGACTAAGCCTGTGGAAAATCAACGATTGGAGGAAACCAGAAAATCTTCCAGTCGAACTCAAGATCAAGCCTCAATGGCCCTTGAAGAAATTTCCAGCCCAATTCAAGATCAAGCCTCGACGGCCCTTGGGTTGACATCTACATTAAGGGACTTCAAAACGCATCTTCTACACGTGACAAGCACATGTCTACGACGCGCCTTGAAGTGGGGGCATTTGTAGACATCGAAATTTCAGTAAAACAAATGTTCACCAATGCATTAAAGTTTTGACGTGTCAAGGCATACATGGCATACGCCACGTGTTGTACAAATTGTACACATGGCGTGTGACTCAACAAAATAGGAAGAAATACCCTTGAAGGATTAAACAAGTTTTTCTTCTCATTTTGGGCAATGACAAGGCAAGTACATTTCAGTCCATTGAGGATCAAAACAAGTTTTTCTTCTCATGTTGGGCAATGACAAGGCAAGCACACTTCAATCCATTACGGATCAAAGTAAGTTTTTCTCATTTGGGCAATGACAAAGCATACACATTTCAATTTCAATATTGCATTAAGTGGGAAATTAGGCCATAAGATTAGACCACTTCAAGTTTAAAATGGTATTAAGTGGGAAATTAGGCCATAAGTTACACCACTTCAATTTCAATATTGCATTAAGTGGGAAAATTAGGCAATGGTGCTTGGAAAGGAAAAAAATATTTTGTGGTGGTGATTCATTCTCAAAGCCTATAAATAGGCTTCTCCATCAAGGTATCAAGCATCAACCAATTCACAAATACATTTCTCTACTCCCAAATTGGAAGAGAATTCCCCAAATCCTTGAAGCTTTGAAACTCCAAAGCTTCCAACCATCCAAATTCCCAAGAAAAGCCAACACACACCAAAACCAATTCACAAATACATTTCTCTACACACCAAAACCTTGAAGCCTTAAAGTTCTAAAGCTCTCAAGAAAATCCCGAAGGATCAAGAAAGCACTCTTCGTTTCTTCGTCAAATCCTCCTTCAAGATCAAGCCCCAACGGCCCTTGAAGAACTTCCACCAACTCAAGATCAAGCCCCGACGGCCCTTGAAGAAAGTGTTCATTGTTCATCAACTGTTCATCCTAAGATCAAGCCCCAACGGCCCTTTGGATCAACAACCTCAACAAATCCACACATCCAATCGTTCTTCAAGATTAAGCCCAAAAGCCCTTGAAGATCCGCTCATCCATCAACCTTCAAGATCAAGCCCAAAAGCCCTTGAAGAAATCCACACAACCATTATTCAAGATCAAGCCCCGACGGCCCTTGAAGAAAGTGTTCATCGTTCATCCTAAGATCAAGCCCCAACGGCCCCTTGGATCAACAGCACAAACAAATCCACACATCCAATCGTTCTTCAAGACTAAGCCCAAAAGCCCTTGAAGATCTGCTCATCCATCAACCTTCAAGATCAAGCCCAAAAGCCCCTTGAAGAAATCCATACACCCGTTCTTCAAGATCAAGCCCAACCCCCCTTGAAGATCCGTTCATCAACTATTCATCCTTAGATCAAGCCCCGACGGCCCTTTGGATCAACAACTCATCCACAAACCTACACCCTACGAAGATAGAATCAGAGGACCAAATTTGAGAGAGATCGTAACCCCAAAATCATAAACACAAAAATATTATTTTGTACACGTTATTTTGGTTTCTTGTTTCAAGGAATCTTTCGTGTTCACAATTTCATTCTTTATTTGTTTTTTTTTTTGTGTGTGAGAACTATTGGGTGTATTGGGCATTTGGGTTGTGAAATTGCCAAAAACTTTGTAAACACTCTCATTTGGTTGTTAGTGGATTATTTGTGAGCTCCTAGTGCTCCGAGGACATAGTTACACTACTGTTGAGGAACCTCATTAAATCTTAGTGTTGTTCCTATTTTGTTCTTGCATTTCATTCGTTATATTTTCAGTGGGTTACCATGAGTTGGTTTCCAATTGATTTGGTGCTATCCTAGCACAACAATGTCTAACACAATTTTCGCATATGTCTCCTCTTCAATCCTCAATAAGCCCTTCTCTACACATTCCGTCAATCCTGCCTTATCGCTTCAGCTGTCACACTCGAGCAGCACCAAAAACCACCTGCACCCCCGCTACCAATTCACTTAAAGAAAGAAAGACCAATTCAGTTTTCATGGATTTGGGAAATATTCGCAGCAGAAGAAACACAAATATATAAAATGTGCAGCGATGTTTAAGTATGTGTAAGGGGGAGATTTACATGTATACAAAATGTACAAAACTACATAAACAGAACGAATTTCGAGATGTGAAGCCCGAAGGCTCGAAGAGTTCCTACACAAACCGACATTGGACACCAGTGATCGCAGTGACGTTCTTTAGCATTATCTCGGCCTTCATGGCTTGAATCTTTCTTTTATTATTTTCTTTACATTTCAATTTATGTAGTTTAACCAATCGACCTAGATTTTGCTTTTGGGAAAATTTATAATCTTGACTCCATCATGAAATGATTACATCTTCTTCCCTGTTTTAGTTACTATTTTGCTTTCATTCACTTTTTAGGCAAGCATGTACGAAGTTCCACTAAAAAAAAAAAAAAAAAAACACTTAAAAAAAAACTTAACCACACCACCATCTCACTTGGTGCACAATGATTTGGTTCAAAAGTTAGATTAATGCGCAACTTACACACATGCTCAAACAAAAACACTGTATGTTCGCAGCTTCCAATAGTGGCAAGTCTATTCTCTCTTTTTCTCAAGCCATCTTGTGGCACTAAGACCAAAAGCAACACTAGGAGCCAATACGTGTTAAACCCCGTGCCCAAATTCCGTCTGAGTTCTAGCACCAACTGCTATATATGCGTGTTCTATTGTGCTATTTGAGATGAATAGTTCGTATATGTTTTATTCCCAACTGCATAGTTGTTGTTTTATTGATAGAATCATAATATGGAAAGCAAAGGCACAACCCAAATTACATTTTTACAGTCTTACCGGATAGTAGCTCCTTGTGTTTTTGTAGGCAACTTGGGCACTCGAGATTATACTTTCAAAAGAAACATCACAATAAGTCGATATTTTAGGCTTATAAAGCTACGGGTTCTACTAGTGTAGAAATTATAAGATCTTTTACCACACCCTTAGCATTAGTGTATCCATCTTCATGCTTGTACACAACATCCATGACCCGAGCAAAATTGAGAAAACGAATTAGCAGGGGCATGGGGACAGCAGTAGGGTGGAGGCACGCTTCGTTTATGTCCTTCCATGCATTATTCACTTGTCCTTGAAGTACGGTTATCGCTTCTTCTTCTGTGGCCCCATATTTCTTCATGTAACAGTTCACAACACCGATAAAATGTTCTTTCTCTTGCTCAAACTAGTGCATGAGGAGTAGGATAAAAAGGACCATTAATTAGTATAAGTATTAATGCAATCATAATAGTTGTGCTTGAAAAAATTTCAGTTAAAGGGCAAGCAGTCCACTGCTAATGGGTCAAGCAGTGATACTATTCTAACTTAACCATTTGCTAGCCCAACAGGTACAGGATTTTGTCACAAAAGCGTTTGGTGCAATTAGAAGTGGAACTACTTATATGAGTTATATTTTATTCTGTCAGGTTTTTTGTGTGAGACATTTTACAATCGACAAACCCACAAAATGCAACTCACACAGTGCAACTTTTAAATTATCAAGGTAATGGATTTGATGAATAATATATATATATATATAATTATATATTCACTATTATATTATATATAATTCGGTTCGGATTCGGGAATGGATACAGATTGGGAACCCCTATAACCATATCCAAAACCATAACCGAATGTCATTCACAGGTTTTCCCCATATCCAAAATATACCCGAATTTTACCCAAATCCAATCCATTCGGACGGTTATCCACGGTTATTGGGTTTAACAATTAGGATTGCCATCTGTAAACACGAAAATTTTGCATCGAATGAGATGAGAACACGTGCACAAAGTAGATTTGTATTGATTTAAATTTGTAGGTTACAATTTATGTTTACAACTTTTCCTCTGATTCAGTCTTCAAATTTGATGTAGATGGTTGATTGTTGATCCAAGGGTCGCGATGACTTGATCTCGGACGAACAATTGAATGATTGCTTCAAGTTTTGAGCTTGAAAACAACGAGAGGATGATCTTCTCCTTAAGGTGCGGCAAAGATAGTGTGGATGTAGGATTTCGTTGCTTCAAGGGTCTGGGCGACTTGATCTTGAAACAAACGTTGCTACAAGTTTATAAGCTTGCAACAAAGTCTTGAAGGAATCGGTACGAGCGCTTGTTGATTCTTCAAGGCACTGCTTTGGCTTTGGTCGAGAGAAAGCTTCGGCTTTGGTTGAATGTTCTTCGAAGAGAGCTTTGACAGCGTATTAGTCTTCAAAGGTTTTGGTAGAGGTTCTTCTGTGTAGAGATTTTTTTTACCCTTATGCTTGTGGGAGGACCTTGTATTTATAGGTTTCTCAAGGCTTGCCCTTGGGTGGATTTGGCTTTGATTTATGTCCTAATTCATCCATCAGAGAATTTAGGCATGTTTTGTATCTTAATTCCCTTGCTTGGCCGAATTTAAGAGCACTTGTTGCTTATTTTGTGAGCAATCTTCAATTCTTGCTTGTTTTATGAAGATGCTTTGGCTTTCTTTCCAATTTTAGGATTAATTTGGATTCCCTAGCCGAATTTAAGGGGGATATTCCCTTATTGCTGAATTTTGGAGAAGTTTTATTCTTCCTTTGCTTGTCTTGTGCCACATGTCATTGATGACTTGTCCATTTGTGATGAGTCATATGTCACGTGGAGCTTTGCGATGCACCATACAACGAAATTTACATGTCTACACCATCCCTATCTCAAACTCATGTTGCAGTAAACCAAACAGCGAACCTTGCCAAACATGCAAGACATGGGGAGTTGTGTAAGGGTCAATCTCAAACTCATGTTGCACTAACCGTATAATATTGTATGCCAAGATGAAGGAAGGATTGAACGTTCAGGTGGAAAGTAGAGTTCGGACAACCCTTTTGCCCGCAAAAAGCAGACATGGCAGATGGTGTGTGGGGCATTTGTGAAGCCTAAAATAATCAAGAAAATTATGGAGGCGACACGTGGACTTTTGGGTTAAAAAGACAAAATTACCCTCGAGGCACACTGGGATTCCCACGTGCAACCAACGGACAATAATGGCTCAATCAAGGTCAAAAGTGATCCCAAAATGGTATTTATTCAAAACCCTTTCATCACTCCTCATCCAATCCTCACCCATAAGGTAACTCCCAATTATTCCTTTCAAATTAGGGTTAATTACCAATTTAATTGATTAATTACCAAATTGAATGCAATATATTATTTGACATAATATCTTGCAATTATATTGAAAAACCACCATTAGTGGCTGATTCCTATTCCTCCAAATAAGGCCGGCCACACCCCTATATATAGCCCCGCATTTCTCCAAAAACCCAAGTTCATTCTCTCCCAAAAATTCCCAAACACTTTTTCTCTCAAATTCTAACTTTGGCATCGGAGATTCCTCAGCCAAAGCCCCCCCATTCATCGTGGGTGCGTTAGGCTTTTTGCCTTAATCTTAGGTATTATTGTTTTACAGTTGCATTTTCATCAAAGAAGAATAAGGTAGAAATTTGCATCCACAATTGACTTTTGGATACCTTCTTTGAAATGAAGTTTCATACTTCAATAAATTTCTTAATGTGCCAGGTCGTTTCACCAATTATTTTAACTGTTCAAGTTTGAGTTTGAATTGTATTAATTGTTAACTTAACATGTGGACGCAATACAAACCATTAAAATAAGGAACAAACTCAAATTTCTCAAAAAAAAAAAAAAAAAAAAAAACAAAAACCAAATACTTGGCTACTCAAAGACGAGTAGAAACTCCTACTCAAAATTTCTCAAAATTGTTCGTTGTCAATTTATAGAACTTTATGTTTATAATCAGAACCATTTATATTATAAATCACCTTATAAAGATCATATTTGCAAAAAAAATCAATAAAAATTAAGGTCGTTTAGACATCAAACTGTTTAAAAACAAATGAACAGTATTGGTAAAAGCATTACAAACCGTCGATGTATTTGCTATAATAGATTGACTAAGCAACCTTAGTTTTAATTTATTTTTTTGCAGATATCATCTTTAAAGTGTGATTCATAGTATGAATGGTTCTGATCATAAGTACAAAACTCTGTGATTAAAATACTAAGAGTTTTGAGTATGAGTTCCTACTCATATTTAAAGTAGCCAAAGTATTGTTCTTTTTAAAAACCTTTGCACTTTTACGCTTGAGTTTATTGTTCTAACATTACGTTTTTAAATTTTTTTTTTTTTTTTTTTTTTTTTTTTTTTGGTTTAAGGGGCTTGAGACACCAAAGTAATCTTCTGGCATTCTATTGTAGAGATATTTTTCCATCGAGTTCTACTTCAACATCCAACAGTATGTTTCCACTGATAAATTCTTACAAATTTGAGCCAAACTACTGGAAGTGTACAAGGTAAAGACATAAACCTGCAAGATTTGTGAGACTAGTAGAGAAAAAATGAGAGGGTGAAGAAGGAAAGATAGAGAAGAAATGGTAGAGAAGAAAATAGAGACTGGCTCTAAAGGGGGAGAGACAAAATGTGAGACTAGACCTGGCATTCATGTCGTTTTCATGTCATACCCGATAGCTTAACGGGTCGTGTCGTGAAAATACCCGTTAAAGTAAACGGGTAATATGACCAGACCCGTAATCAACCCGTTAATATTATCAGGTAATATGACCCGACCCATTACCCGTTAAGAAAAATATATTTTAAATCAATAAAAATGAAAATGAAAACATAATTTGACCCAAAAAAATGTAAAACATAATACTTAATTACTATATACATACTAAATTTTGGAGTTGACCCCTTAATGAAAGTTGTAAAGCTTTTCATTACGAGTGATTACATTTTTCAGGCTTCTACAATAATTATTATTAATTTTTCACTCAAATAAATAACATTGTTCCTGAGATTTGGAGGGTTTTAAAAATCTAAACAACCATGTAAACTTGCCAATGGAACTCAAAGCTTACATGTTATTCCTTTTACAAAATCCTCAATTTTCATAGATCATCATGACATAATATTTTGTGGTATCCACTTCTGTAAATATTTTAAATTGATGATCAAATTAGTTCATTGTATTCATATAGGATCAAGGAGTGTAGCTGTAAAAAATCATCAAAATCAGAGTTAAAATAACCGTTAAATCTTGATTTTTCGTTTATAGCCGTCGCAAAGTTTTGTCTCATTACTTGATCTCCGAATGTTTGTTTTCTGCAATTTTTGGCGTATGCGATCTCGAAGCATATATAAACAAATTTGATGGTTGGATCGTTGAAATTAGTTTCGTAGGATGCGTATCCCATCAAAACGATAGATTCACTAACACTAAAGAGTTTATTTATATTTTCATCAAGTATAACATAAGATTTTGTGGTATCCACTAGTGTAAATATTTTAAATTGAAGATCGAATTCATTCATTGTATTCATATAGGGTCAAGGAGCGTAGCTGTAAAAAAATCATCAAAATCAGAGTTAAAATAACCGTTAAATCGTAATTTTTCGTTTATAACCGTCCAAAAGTTTTGTCTCATTACTTGATCTTTGATTGTTTGTTTTTTACAATTTTTGACGTATGCGATCTCAAAGCATATATAAACTAAGTTTGACGGTTGGATTGTTGAAATTAGTTTCATAGGATGCGTATCCCATCAAAACGATAGATTCACTAACACTTAAGAGTTTATTTATACTTTCATCAAGTATAACATAAGATTTTGTGGTATCCACTAGTGTAAATATTTTAAATTGAAGATTGAATTCATTCATTGTGTTCATATAGGGTCAAGGAGTGTAGCTGTAAAAAAATCATCAAAATCGGAGTTAAAATAACCGTTAAATCGTGATTTTTCGTTTATAACTGTCAAAAAGTATTGTCTCGTTACTTGATCTCTGAATGTTAGTTTTTTGCAATTTTTGGCGTATGTGATCTCGAAGCATATATAAACAAGTTTGACTGTAGGATCATTGAAATTAGTTTCGTAGGATGCGTATCCCATCAAAATGATAGATTCACTAACACTTAAGAGTTTATTTATACTTTCATCAAGTATAACATAAGATTTTGTGGTATCCACTAGTGTAAATATTTTAAATTGAAGATCGAATTCATTCATTGTATTCATATAGGGTCAAGGAGTGTAGCTGTAAAAAATCATCAAAATCAAAGTTAAAATAACCGTTAAATCGTGATTTTTCATTTATAACCGTCGAAAAGTTTTGTCTCGTTACTTGATCTCTGAATGTTTGTTTTTTGCAATTTTTGGCGTATGCGATCTCGAAGCATATATAAACAAGTTTGACGGTTGGATCATTGAAATTAGTTTCACAGGATGCGTATACCATCAAAACGTTACATTAACTAACACTAAGAGTTTATTTATACTTTCATTAAGTATAACATAAGATTTTGTGGTATCCACTAGTGTAAATATTTTAAATTGAAGATTGAATTCATTCATTGTATTCATATAAGGTCAAGGAGTGTAGCTGTAAAAAATCATCAAAATCGGAGTTAAAATAACCGTTAAATCGTGATTTTTCCTTTATAACTGTTGAAAATTTTGTCTCATTACTTCATCTCGAAATGTTTGTTTTTTGCAATTTTTGGCGTATGCGATCTTGAACCATATATAAACAAGTTTGACGGTTGGATTGTTAAAATTAGTTTCGTAGGATGCATATCTCATCAAAACGATAGATTCACTAACACTTGTGAGTTTATTCATACTTTCATGAAGTATGACATAAGTGTTAGTGAATCTATCGTTTTGATGGGATACACATTCTACGAAACTAGTTTCAATGATCCAACCGTCAAACATGTTTGTATATACTTCGAGATCGCATACGCCAAAAATTGTAAAAAACAAAAATTCAGAGAACAAGAAATGGGACAAAACTTTTCAACGATTATAAACGAAAAATCCTAATTTAACTGTTATTTTAACTCTGATTTTGATGATTTTTTACAGTTACACTCCTTGACCCTATATAAATACAATGAATGAATTCGATCTTCAATTTAAAATATTTACACTAGTGAATCTTATGTTGTACTTAATGAAAGTATAAATAAACTTTAAGTGTTAGTGAATCTTATCGTTTTGATGACTTGGAATAAATATATTAATTATTTATATATTTTAAGTGTTAATTAGACTATGTTTCAATTAGTATGTGATGATATTTAATAATAAAATTACATTTATGTTTTTTATTACGTATTTTATTCAAGTTAAAATGTTATAAGAGATAACACAAAAAAAAAAAAAAAAAAAAAAAACTGGTTATTTTTTTTCTTTGGGTTAAATATTAGGCGGGAAATGGATGGATATAGGCTGCAAAATTTCCCAAACATTAGGCGGGAAATGGATGAAACTCTTGAAATATTAGGCGGGAAATTAATTATTATGATTTTTTTTATGTGTTTGGTATTTTTAAATTACTTGATATTTTTATTTTTAATGTGTTTTATGATTTTTAATCTCAATCTTTGCCTATAATATACAATAAAAATAAATAAATAAATAAAATTTAAAATTTAAAATTTATATAGAATAATAATTAATAAACAATATATACATATTCATTATATCTATTGCATTTTATAGTAAGTTTTTTTTAGTAGTTTAAAAAATTAAAATCATCAAAATAGCATTTTTCTTGCCGTGTCAAAACAGGTTACCCGCGTGTCACTCTCGTGTAAACCTGTTAAGGACCCATTATTAACGGGTTATTATCGTATGACCCAATAATGACCCGATTAGTTATCGTGTTGATCCGAAACCCGTTATTTTCGTGTCATTTACGTGTCATGTTAACGAATCGTATAATAAATTGCCAAGTCTATGTGAGATTGGTTTGGTGGCCAGACGGCATAAAGAAAAGGAAGAGGAAGAGACATATAGTCACTTGGGTTTAGTTAGGTTATGGGCATTTGGACCTTCGATTTAGTTAAATTTGGTCGGCCTTGCGAGGGATTAGTATTAGATGGGCTATGTTTATTGAATATTTAAAAACATAAAAATTAAATTATCACCTCCTCCTTTTAATGTAGATAATATTATTTGTTTAAAAGAAAAACGTAAAAATTAAATTAGTTCAGTTCTATCGTGCTAGTTTTTTCAAGTTGAGAACCTGAATTGAAACCAGTCTGAACTGGCTCAATTCAATTCTTGTCAAAAGTTTATTTTTTTGGTCAACAAACTCAAATTTTCTTTTTTCGATTTTTTTTTTTGTCATGGTCCAATGCTTTCTCGGTTCTATGTTTCTCATGCCCATCCCTAAAAACTAAATGGTGTCAAACGGTCTAACACCTAAAAATGCCATATGGGCCTAAGCCGTTCTTGGGCCGCGCCACTAAACAAGCGGCTCAACAAACTTTAATTATTTTATATTATCAGAAAAAATTATTTGAATCTAGTTTAAAGCCTAATATCACAATTATTTAGTCTTATTAGCTCCCATATTTAATTATGTATTAGTTTAAATGGGATAGTCATCATAATGATCCCACGTCATGGGCTGTGCTTGGCCATGATGAATTGGGGCGAGGCCAGCCTATTACCTTAGGACCAACCTGGTTATTCATTACTAATCATGTCGTGCAATGCTTTATTTAAATGAGTTTGAGTCATGCCTATTTTAATAAGGCATGGTCATTGACATCGTTCATTGTTGCGGTTTCCCTTTCCATTCTTACTATCTCACAAACATACTATTTCATTCACCATCCGTAATTTTCTGTTTTACAATGAGAAAGAGGGGTTCCAGTTGTGTGTGGACGATTTCTATTGGGATCCTATGAGTTTAATTAATCATTTATGATTTATGAGTATTAAAGTTTCCTCCTGTATAACGAGTCTGTATTATCTTCCTGGTTTCTCAACTTATATGTGATTGTATGGGACAAAAATGGATCTTGTAAAGAAGTCGTTGATGTCCTCAGAAAATGGATGCTTTGGTGGTAATTACTTATGTTCTAACTTCAAATCATATTGGTCCTTTAACCAGCAACTACCAATAGTTATGCTAAAATATGACTTCGAAGCTACTTAGTACTACGGTTTAGTGATATTCTTATTTACTAATAAGTGAGAGATTTTAGATTCGATTCTCGCCAAATGCGAATTTGAACCACATTATTGCTAGCACATTGTGAGGCTAAGCTCACCCCTCCTCCCTTTTAGTGTAGATAATATTGTTTGTTAAAAAAAAAAAATATGACTTTGAAATAGAAATAGGGTGGTGTTAACCACACACTTATTTTTATTTTTTACACTATCTCAATTTTAGACCATCAGATCAAATGAATTGATGAGGATTAAGGGATAAAAATTTATGGAAGGTAACAGCCATTAGATTATGTCTACAACTAGATATATAACGCTGTTATCGTTTTACATTTGAAACTACAGAGATAGAACACCTTGATCCAAAAGACCGAAATTACAAATGTTTTGACAAGTAGATAACAGCTTTCCTGCCCTTGGAACTTATTCAACCTAAAACACCAATTCAATTTTAGTTCGAATAAAAAATGTTGGGAAAATTACAAGAAAATTGACTTGCTTTTTGCTTTGTTATTCTGTACGAAATGATCATGCCCAATTCACTAATTCGGGATATAATAAAATTATATTCTTCTAAAAAGATTGTAGACAATTAGGTTGAAACACGAGTATATCGCTCTCCTTGAGGAGATTAAAGTTCACTGCGGTTTAACAAAGTCCATGAACAAATGCAGCAGCATATCCCATGACTTATTCCTTCCAGAATACAATAGCCTAACAAAATTGTTTTGTACTCAAACCTATCTACACAAAAGGAAGAGTCCAAAGCTCGACCGCACAAACACTCTTCTTTGGTCAGTAAGTAAAAAGGGAAAAGATGAAGGAATGGAGAGAATAATTGTTGTAGAAGAAATTAGGTAGTGGGATAAAACTAAAAGAAAACAAAGGATGATGTAGAAAATGATGAGGGTATGGAGCATGGTGTGTTCGTCGAACCAGAATCGGAGCATGGAGGCTCACTCACTCCTCAAGCGGCAGGGCTTCGACGTCGCGTCGTACGGCACCGGAGCCCACGTCAAGCTCCCTGGTCCCTCCCTCAGAGAACCCAATGTTTACGACTTTGGCACACCTTACAAGCAGATGTTCGACGATCTCCGGCGAAAAGACCCCGAACTGTATCCTCCTCCTCTAAACTTGTTCTTCTCTCGATTTTGTTCAATTGGGGTTTTCAAATTATGTATCTTTCTTGTTTCAATTGGGTTTTTCGAATTCTGGGTTTTGGGGAATATGATATTTTGGTGATGAAATAGATTCGTATAAATATCCAGAAAATAGTACGAACAAAAAGTTTTGGTAGGAGCAAATTGGTTAACAGGAAAGAAAAAGAAGGACTTTAAGACTGTTGATATATGCAACTGAGATTGTAGGTTCAAAGCTTCAATATTTGGAAATTAAGTGGGCAGTCTGATAGATTTTGTGTATGAACTTACCCTTGAGGCTTTTAAGAGTAAATTCGATATTTGTGGTTCGAGGTGTTTAGCGAAGAGTATAGAATAGTTGATGACGAAGACTATTGATTGGTAGCTCTGTGTAGCAATGCTCGAGTATTGTGGGATGTATGAACTGGAATTTATGTGCGTACTTTACGTTATGAACTGTGTTGTTTTTTATGCAAAGTGTAACCTTGACGATAAGTACAGGTACAAGCGTAATGGCATCTTGCCTATGCTTAAAAGAAACTTGGGAGTCAAACTGGCACCTCAGCGATGGCAGGACAATGCTGCCGACGGTTCCTTTGATGTGGTGTTAACATTCGAAGAAAAGGTTTTTGACATGGTTATTGAAGGTTGGTTTTAACTCCCTTCTCCTAGTTTTGGCTTGTATCTTCTAGATTTTAATAGTCCATAGTCATTCGATAATCAATTAATCAAATGCTCTTCTTTGTGTTGGTAGTGTTGTTTCTTGGCAATCTCTTTCTGTTGAGCTGTTGGAATATGACTTGCTGGTAGAGTTTGAGCTCTTAAGTTATAGGTATGCAATTTCTTTCAGCTTAACGTAATCATTGGAGATGGTAACAAACAACGATTGATATTTGAAATGGATTCTTTTTCCATTTGGGAAATGTAAGAAAGTAAGAAAGTAAGAAACCTTGAGTTTATAGGTTCCTAGGATTATTAGAACTTATACATACAACAGAGATGCTGGTTCTAGGAACTTGTGGTTAATGAATCTCAAGGAAAAGATAAAGTTTAAACCTCAAGAGAGTTTTTGATTTAAAAAAAAAAAAAAAAAAAAAAAACATACTAGATGGTTGAAAGTTTCTGTTTAGTTGATCGTTTAGTTTGGCACCATCTACTTTTGTTCATCTTTTAGTTTTATGAAAACTAAAAGAAGATTTGTGCAGTTAATCTGTAACTTGAAGATACCATCCTTGTTTGCTTGTCTGACCCGTGTGCAACAATGTATAGATCTCAACAACCGGGACCATGCTCTTAGGAAATGTGTGCTGATAATCAACTTGGAGGTGAAAGATAACCACGAGGAGGCGGCTGTAGGAGCTCGTCTTGCTTTAGATCTTTGCCAAGAGGTCTGTATTTATGGTTGCGTCGACACCCCATAATCTGTAATGCAAAACAGTAATGCTGACGGGTACATTATCGTTAATTGTTTTCCAGATTGAAGCAACCGATTCGTGGGAGGAATCAATTGATGATATTGTATCTGGTTTTTAGAAACAGCAGCGACGGAAGTTAATGTATAGCATCTCATTTTATTGAAACTGTAATAATAGTCTGTTAGGGAGATTTCGAAAAACCAAGACCCGGTGTTGCTGATAACTTATGTGCACCGACTGTTCTCCCCAAATGTAATTCTTGCTTAAGCACCAGTTTCGATAATATCTTGATTAGAGCGACTCTCCTACCGTACATTAACAATATTAACAATATTGTACTACTTTCAAGTTTGATGAATGCAAGTTTGATGAATGCATCTAATTAGACTACTTTCAAGTACATTAATAATATTGTACTAATGAATCCTAGCTATTCACTCTAAAATATTTCTATTAAAGTAGTTTGTCATACTAATTAATATTTAAGATAAAGTTTATAAATATTTTTCTTCTAAAAATAAAATATATTTAGTAATTCACTTTTATTTGTTAAGAAAATTAAATTAATAGCACATCTAGTATTATACCTTTTTGGTCATTTCACACAGTCACAGCTGTTTTACAAAAAAGTTTACCAAACACTATCATACTGCTTTTTTTTCTTCCAAAAGCACTTTTACAAAAAAGTTTACCAAACACTTTGCTGCTTTATTTCACAGCCGCTTATTCTCACAGCACAGCCGCTTATTCTCACAGCAGCTTTTTTTCAAAGCACAGCAATACCAAACCAGGCAGAAGAAAGGTTCTGCCTTCTCCTTTGGTTAGCACTCACCCATCAAAGTTGTATTTACTATTTATCATATTAGCTTTAATCTTTGTGTGAAGAAGAAATTAATCACTATATTTCATTCTTTATTTGTTTTTTGGAAAATTTTATTTGAACCTAGATAATTTTTTTCTACACCCAACTTATTATTTACACCTGTATAGTTTTTAATGAAATTATCAATATCTCTTTAAACCCAATTTTACTACCTAAACTACCCTCACAAGCCTAATATAATATGTAAATTTATTTTTACATCCATTTTAAAAATAAAAATCCAAAATCAGTGTTCTACAACTTGTTTTCCACAACTTGTCTTGTTGATTGAGAGTGTAATGTCCATACATATATGGAGTCGTGTTTGATGAATTGGTCAAACAAGCAATCTAGAATCGGGAAGTTATGTGAGCAAACAAGATTAGATGAAGTAATTAATTCATATGTTATGGTGTTTGTGCTTATTTGAGATTGAAATGTTAAACCAATATGCTTATTTCTCTTACAACAGAAATTGAGTTGGTTTTAATCCTTGTGTGCTTTATCTGAATTGCATTCCCATTGTTTTTATCCCATTGCTGCTTCATAAACAAATGCAGTAGCGTATTTCAAATGCTTTAATCTCAAGTTTTTACCTTGGTTTTAAGATTAGGTGTATTGGGTGGTGGAATTGTAATATGTAAATCCATATTCTTAGGCATCACTTGGGTTTTAGCCACAGTAATTCAAATCTGCATGAATTATAAGACCCAAAATCATTTTATACATACACATACACTAGTAATAATAATTAACTTAGGCCCTCAGTTGTCATTGGAACCAGCAGTAAGTTTATTGATAAATTTTAGTTTGATTTCTGATTTCATCTTGTATTTGATAGTAATTATACAATAGGGGTAAAATTGACAATTCACGTTTTTAATTTTAGTTGGGTGTAGAATGAGGTTATATGGGTTCAAATAAAATTTCCCTATGTTTTTTTTGGTGTGTGAGAACTATTGGGTGTATTGGGCCTTTGGGTTGTGAAATTGCCAAAAACTTTGTAAACACTCTCATTTGGTTGTAGTGGATTATTGGTGAGCTCCTACTGCTCCGATGACATAGTTACACTACTGTTGAGGGATCTCGTTAAATCTTAGTGTTATTTCTATTTTGTTCGTGCATTTCATTTGTTATATTTTCAGTGGGTTACCATGAGTTGGTTTCCAATTGATTTGGTGCTATCCTAGCACAACAATGTCTACCACAATTTTCGCATATGTCTCCTCTCCAATCCTCAATGAGCCCTTCTCTACACATTCCGTCAATCCTGCCTTATCGCTTCAGCTTCAGCTGTAACACTCGAGCAGCACCAAAAACCACCTGCACCCCCACTGCCAATTCACTTAAAGAAAGAAAGACCAATTCAGTTTTCATGGATTTGGGAAATATTCGCAGCAGAAGAAACATAAATATATAAAATGTGCAGCGATGTTTAAGTATGTGTAATGGGGAGATTTACATGTATACAAAATGTTCAAAACTACATAAACAGAACGACTTTCGAGATGTGAAGCTCGAAGGCTCGAAGGCTCGAAGAGTTCGTACACAAACCGGCATCAGACACCAGTGATCTCAGTGACGTTCTTTAGCATTATCTTGGCCTTCATGGCTTGAATCTTTCTTTTACTACTTTCTTTACATTTCAATTTATGTAGTTTAGCCAATCGACCTAGATTTTGCTTTTGGGAAAATTTATAATCTTCACTCCATTGTGAAATGATTACATCTTGTTCCCTGTTTTAGTTACTATTGTGCTTTCATTTACTTTTTAGGCAAGCATGTGCGGAGTTCCACTAAATATTAAGGCACACAAAATAAATAAAAATAAAAATAAAAACTTAAATACACCACCATCCCACTTGGGGCACAATGATTTGGTTTATGTTTTATTGTGCTATTTGAGATGAATAATTAGTATATGTTTTATTCCCAACTGCATAGTTGTTTTATTGATAGAATCATAATATGGAAAGCAAGGGCACAACCCAAATTACATTTTTACAGTCTTAACGGATAGTAGCTCCTTATTTTTTTGTAGGCAACTTGGGCACTGGAGATTATACTTTCAAAAGAAACATCACAATAAGTAGATATTTTAGGCTTATAAAGCTACAGGTTCTACTAGTGTAGAAATTATAAGATCTTTTACCACACCCTTAGCATTAGTGTATCCATCTTCATGCTTGTACACAACATCCATGACCCGAGCAAAATTGAGAAAACGAATTAGCAGGGGCATGGGGACAGCAGTAGGGTGGAGGCACGCTTCGTTTATGTCCTTCCATGCATTATTCACTTGTCCTTGAAGTTCGGTTATCGCTTCTTCTTCTGTGGCCCCATATTTCTTCATGTAACAGTTCACAACACCGATAAAATGTTCTTTCTCTTGCTCAAACTAGTGCATGAGGAGTAGGATAAAAAGGACCATTAATTAGTATAAGTATTAATGCAATCATAATAGTTGTGCTTGTCAAGATTTTAGTTAAGGGGCCAGTAGTCCACTACTAATAGGTCAAGCAGTGATACTATTCTAACTTAACCACTTGCTAGCCCAATAGGTATAGGGTTTTGTCACAAAAGCATTTGGTGCAATTAGAAGTGGAACTACTTAGATGAGTTAAATTCTATTCTGTTAAGTTTTTTGTGTGAGACATTTTACAATCGACAATACTTATTCGTACTATTTATATAAACGATTTAGTACCTTGTGTTCCGCTATGTCATCCATGAGTCTGAGAATTGTTGACGTAGCCTTCACTACTGGAGGGGAAGTTAATAACCAATCAAAGGAGTCTATTGTAGCTTCTTCCATTCCAACAAAGGATGTGGTTATTAGCAACAGGCAGCCACCGGTCACGAGTGATACAGACATGTATTCATCCAGTGATGGCATGTGCTTCTGGCGGAACAATTTGGCTTCATCGAAGTAGCCTCTAACTACTTTTTTCATCTGACACATACCAGATCATGAGATTATAATAATTCTTAATCATTTCTACTGTTAATTCATATTGATATACAAAGATTATACAAAAAGAATCAATTGTTTCTATACATATTGTAAAGTATTTGCAGCACGTTTTTCTGGCCTTGTAACAACTTTAGACTCGATACTAAGCAAATATTGAGGAATAGTACCACTTCTCTTGCATGGTGGATGCGATATAATTTCCCATCGTGCGCAAGCTTTTCATGAATTTCAGTATATACGTCCAACAACGCCCGATAGCAGACTTTCATATACTCTGGTAGTTGATCTATGGCTGAGACATCCCACCTGATCAAGTAATACATAAATCAATTGTGCATAATTAGGTTAGTTTTTCCTTTTTAATCGGATGGTGATGTAAGGTTAGATGATATATTCATACGACTTAATAGCTTCAGTAAAGAGCTCCAGTTGTTCATTTGTGCCATATTCATAAATGTCATCGATAAGGGATATTATAGCAGTAACTTTGCTTGATGTCCTCCTAGCAAAGGAATATTGAGGCTGAAAGTCGACTGTCAAACCCCAGCAGAAGTAGACCTCAACCAGTCTGTCTCTTGCAAAAGGTAGGTTGTTTGGCACGTCCAAGTCCTTCCACCACCTAAGCTACAAAAATAATTATTTAGTAGCTAGAGGTGGGGAATTCAACTCTTTAGTAAGTGATGTATATGGATGAATAAGGAATTAATTTACCTTGTGATTTCGCTTAGTTCTTTCTGATGGACTCGTTGCAGTCGGTTGAAATCCAACTTGGCGAACTTTAGGAGAGTTTCATTCGGTGATTCTCTTAGTTCCTGGTAGACTGACAAGTAATACCTTGCTTCAACCCTTGGTAAACCCTTTCGAAGCGGCTGATTTAGGGCGTGGGTTACTGCTTTTGCAAGTGGGGTGGGGGGGCTTAAACGGAATGTCGCCGATTCGAGATTAGTCGTGGAGAAGGTTAGTGCTTCATCTAGTATCTCCTCTCCATGTATCCTAAGGTGTGTGGCTTCATACAAGCTTAGTAGTCCTACAACATCATCAACGAGTGATCCCTTGAAATTTCCATTACCGTCCTTGAACTTGTTGAATAAGTCTGCAAGACCAACAAAATGGAAAATTCAGAACCTCAAGAAACATTTAGATTATATACATACATACATACATACATATATATATATATATATATGACCAGACCACCATCCGAGATTACTTACCGCATGAAACGTTATAACCTTGTTGTCTAAGCAATCGAAAACGAAGAGCAGCCGTGCACAGGCCATCCAAATCATAAGAGCTCTCGTGAATTTTCTGTAAAATTTCTTCAATTTCATTTCCAAAATGGTAGGACACACCTAAGCGCTGAATGTCATCAATCAAGTTCAGCTTTTGGGAAACATTTTCAAGTGATGTCATTAGCATTCTTCTCACTTCTTCCTTCAATTCTTGTACATGTTGTTCAAGTTCAGCATCCACTTCCTGCACAGGATCACATTTTGATTTAAGAAAAAAGAAAACGCATAACCTTTATGATATGTTTGAATTTGGAGGTTTCTAAGTACCAAAAGATATAGATTACAATTAATATAAGATGATTATAAGTCTGGTAACACATGAGAAAATGCATAACCTTTATAATGTCAATTTCTAAATTGTAAACATTGAGAAAAGAGAGGCACCGAGGTTGAAATAGTTATTGCGTGGTAGTTTTCATGACTTTAAGAACTTGTTTTTCCCAAAAACAAAAAAAAAATAGTGTGAATTTAACTTTGGTAGTTAGATTCGCAACATGTTTGCCACATTAAGGAAGGGAAGGTTGAATCAGTAGCATTTTAAATGATTATAGTACTCTTTGGTTTTTTTCCTCTTTGTTTAAAATTACGGATTTAATTTTCATAATAATATAGTGTTCAAAATATATAATAGTTTATTGTAGTAAGAAAGAAGTCTTACCAAAGAATCATAGGACAGAAAATGGTCACCCCAAATGCTGGGAGAAAAAATGGCTGAAGGCTTAGGCCGATGAACATCAAAAGTGTCATTTGGGTTTGAAGATTGAGATCGTGGAACTTCCACAGAAGACATATTTCAAAGATTTCAAATCTGAAGCGAACTAGCCAAGTGTTATTGCTTTTGTATCAAGTGCTGGTGAGTTCAGGAGCTCATAAGCTTTGCTATTTATAGTATCGCTGACTAGCTACCGCGCCCACTGGAAACAAAATATATCTACAGAAATTTTAGAGGTGTGATATCCACACATCCCATTTTACTTCTCACACACCCTTCTAATTTTCAACCGTCGGATCGGATGAATTAAAGAAGATCAACGGATAAAAATTAACAAGAGGTGTAGGAGAAGTAATTTGGGATTATCGGTTAACCGGTTGGTTTGATGAGCAGTTCCTATAATTCTTGGACATCAGTTAACCAAACCAACCCGTGGTTACTTTTGTTTGTTTTAATCAAAATAGATGGTGGTGTTTTTATGGCCCTGTTTTAAGTGTCTAATTAATGGATATCATTTTTAACCAAAAAAAAAAAAAAACAATCAGAGTAGAGATAAGATTCCCATTTCCTTTCACTGACTCACACTCAACTCTCAGACCGTCGAAACCCTACCGTTGTCTTCCCCATCTCTTCAGTAGATCGTCCTTCATCGTTTAACATATAATAATCAAAAGACTTCTGCTTTTGGGTTCAGTTTCATCTGCTTTTGAATTTTTTTTTTTACAATGGTACCATTTGTTTCTGCTTTTGGGTTTGATTTCACCTGCGTTTTATTCTTTCATCTGCTTTTGTGATTTTTTTACAGTGGTCCCATTTGTTTCCTCTTTTGGGTTTGATTTCTTATGCATTTCTTTTCTTTCATTTGCTTTGGTAGTTTTTTTTTTTTGGGTAAATTACATTTTACCCTCTCAGATTTGGGGTCAATTTCAATTCCTTACAACATCTTTAAAAAATTTCAATTTCATACATTTACTTATCCTTTTATTTCAATTTCATACATCCGTTAAAAAATCTGTTAAGTTAATAGTTAAGTGATGACGTGGCCAATATGAGGTCCTCATTTGTGATGACGTGGCTGCCATATTTGTGCCACTTGGCTAAACACTTAATAAAAAATTATAAATATTAAAATAATTATAAAATTAAAATATAAAAAATAAAAAATAAAAATAAAAATAAACTAGAAACCCAGAATCTTCCCCGCCGAGCACCCTTCCATCCCCTCTAACCCCCCCCCCCTCGGCTCCACCCCTCCATCCTCTCCATTCGAGCACCCTCTTCTCCCATCCCTCATCATCCACCCTTTGCCCACCCAAGCCACCCTTCTCCGAGCCACTCCTCTCTCTTCACCTCCCCGACCCACCTTCTCCCTCTCCTCCACTCTCTTCACCTCCCCTCCCTTCTCTCTCCCCAAATCAACCCTTTCCTTCTATCCTCCACTCCCTTCTCTGCTCCACGATTTGCATCCTATCAAATCCGATGGCGATGGAAGTTCTTCATCCTTCCCGTCACCGAGAAGGTGAAGAACGAAGGTGAGAAGGGAGAGATTGCTACAGGGCATGGCAACCTGGCTGGACAACGATGGCGGGCTTGGGTTGGGCCTTCTAGGCCTGGGAGTGGTGGTGGGAGGTGAGGTAAATGGAGAGTAGGAAGAGGGTGATTAGAGAGAGAGAGAGTGTGTGTGTGTGTGCACGAGCGCGCGCTGATTTAGGGTGGGGAAGACAAAGGGGGGAGGGGGTTTCTAGGTTTCAATTTTTTTTTTTTTAATATTTTTAATTTTTTATTAAGTGTTTAGCTACGTGACACAAACATGGCAGCCATATCAGCACAAATGGGGACCTCATATTTGCCACGTCATGACTTAACGGTTAACTTAACAAATTTTCTAACAAATGTATGAAATTGAAATAAAATGATAAGTAAACGTATGAATTTGAAATGTTTTAAGATGTTGTAAGGAATTGAAATTGACTCTAAATCTGAGGGGGTAAAATGTAATTTATCTTTTTTTTTTTTTGTTTTAAATTGACCCATTTGTTTGATTAGTTGGCTAGATTCGTTGACAATGATTACTGTATTTGATTAATCATTAAAAGTTGACCGTGTTGTATTTGATTAATCACTAATACTTGTTAGTGTTTGGGCAATCAGTTAACATTGGGCTGAAAAATATTAAAAGCCCAAGCATGCAAGGGCTTTTTGGATTTGGGTTAGTTGAAGCGCAGGCCCAAGACAGAATTAAATATTATTTCTTGGCAGCTAATAGACAGCAAGTCTATGATTGAAGTGATAAGGGACAAATGGCAGCTCATCCTCGGTTAATATTATCTTTTAATAATTGTACATAACTCCCTTATCAAACTCACTCTAACTAACTTTTGGATATCGGAAAGGCAAATAATTTCCTACAGTACTTGTTAATTAACTGATTGATTTAGTGTCAACCACAGATATCAGTTTCAACCAGAGACTGGGTTTTTTAATAATTGTACATACCTCCCATATCAAACTCATTATGACAATCCTCATCATTGACTTTTGGATACCTTCTTTGAAATGAAGTTTCATGCTTCAACAAATTTGTTAATGTGTCAGTATCACCAATTATTTTAACAGTTCAAATTTGTATTAATTGTTAGCTTAACCGGTGGACGCAATATAAACCATTAAAATAAGGAATAAACACAAATATAAAAAGTATGAGTCGTATCTCAAGAAACATGTGATATCATATCAACCTTTTTCCATACATCATCTTCCAATCGACTTATATGGGCCTATGGCATAAAGCTACGTCTTTCATTTTTTGTGTGTAATTCGCGTCTAATGAGGACCGACTCCTGGTGCTCTTGGGAAACTTAAAAGGAATTGAAGAAGTAGACCAATCAACTTAACGTTGTTTACGAGTGGCTCAGAGAATTCGCGATTGCAGATGATGGACGGTTTGAAGATTCTGCCACGCATGGGGCCTCCGCGTACGAAGAGCGGGTAAGAAAACGATGGGTTGAAACTTGTACCTGCGGGCCTATGGCGTAAAGCTGCATCTTTCATTCTTTTGTGTGTAACTTGTGTCTTTTTAGGATCTGACTCCTGCCGCGTGTTATGTACCTGTTGGCAGGTGCCAGGTACCATCAGCTATCAACGTTAGAGTACTGTATTATTTAATAATTTCTTCTCCGAATACTAAAGCAAGGACGAAGATGACGGAACCGTAGAAAGAAAAAATGTAAGAGAAAGGAAGAGAGAGAGGTCGAGGTTTGTAACGTGTGGGTGACGAAAGGAAGAAGTTGCAACGTGTGGGTGAGGAGTTGGTTTGACATTTTATTGTTTTCTTTATTAAAACTAGAAGAAAATTTTGAAATGTCGAACTTGTACATATTTTTCAATTTATCATATAAACTAAAATTTTAAGTAATTTATCATACTAACTTTCTGAAATTATCAATTTGTCATCTCACCTAACTCCGTTAAGTTTTCTAAAAAATAAGTTATGTACGAGGCACATGACTTGTATTCAAGGTTATTTCTATCATTTAAGATCTTTTTACAAGTTCTTTATTTTTCTTTAGCAAAACTCTTAAATTTTGGGTTCGAAGGTATTCATGCGGATCGTTGTGTTCGAGTATATGCATCTACATTTCCATTTGTAGCACCAAACAGCAACTCGTTTCTTATATTACAGAGCCCATATAAAATTTTATTTCATGATATGCTAAACTGAACAATTTAGAATTGTTTTAATCGAATGCAACATAATAGAAGGAAGTGAGATGTTAAAATGGTAGAAAAAAAAACTCTAAATACAAGTCATGTGCGAGGCATATGACTTATTTTGGATGGAAAACTTAATAGAGTTAGGGTGAGATGACAAATTAATGATTTCGGAAAGTTGGTATGACAAATTGCTTAAACTTTTAGTTTATATGATAAATTAAAAAATGGGTACAAGTTCATATGACATTTTCAAAAAATTTCCTTTAAAACTAAAAAAGTAAGAGATTTAACGAAGTTAAACTTATGTTAATTCTTACGTAAATCCATAGCGTGGGTAACTGACAATTAGGTGCCAATGCAAGTCCTCCAAGCTGGAGGTTGTAGGTTTGCTTTGGCGCTGGTGTCCGATGATGAAAGTAACCAATCTCCAAAAATTAACAAAAACAATTTCAGTCAATAAAGAAAGAAAATTTAGAACAATAATCCAACCAATCATTTGCTTCAATTTGAATTTTGAATTTGAACAACTAGAGGTGGGCACAGTCTAATTCAATCCGGTCCATTTTTTAATCCAAAATCAAAGAACACCAGTTCAGTTAACCTTAGGTTCAATTTTACTTAAATCTATTAATGAAACTAAGCAATGCAATTTCGGTTTAGTTTGACCGGTTATTCATTGTAAACCGAATTATATATAAGCTTTTTTATTAACATTCTACATTAAAATTTGATGTTAGATAACTTATTCCCTACAACCAAGCCAAATGTAGAAGATGTATACCACTGATGCATGTAAAGAGCATTGTTATGTATCATCGATGCAACACAGTATGTTACACAGCGTATAATTTGCCTTTTTGATTAATTGAAAACGGGACGAAAAACGGAAGTGCAGAAGGAAGGAGGAGAAAAAAGACAGGGCCAGGCAGGGTTGGGTGGGGTGTGAGGATATTGAGGGAAAGTGTGTGGCTATATTATGATAAATTTTAATTGTAAAAGTAATTGTGTGATGTACTGTGTACTCAATAATATGTAGGATGTTAATATAAAAAACTTTTATATACACTAACCTTTATGCACGGCTTATGAAGTTCTTTTTTTTTTTGACATTTGGTCACGCATTAAGACATTCTTATAATTATCTTTAATTTGTAACCTACATTATGAAAGGTATCAAATTAACAAACCAAGAAATCAAAAATGTCTTTATGCGTGAAGTCAAACGTTAACCGGAGATACAGAAGCAAATCAAATTAATTTATATAGGTCACAAATGCTATTCATTATGTAAAATTAAATTATTGCCCCTATCATTTGTGTCCATTCTTGATTTGTTAAAATCCACCTTAAATTTTCGTCGTATTCCTACATAAACCACAAAAAAAAAAAAAAAAAAAAAAAAAAAAAAAAAAGAACACAACAATTTTTTGAGAAAAGAAAAGATAACATGAGGAAACAATATATACAATAACAGTAACTTGCATATTAATATTAGTGCAAAGAATATTGTTTGATAAAAAATAAATAAATAAATCATATTATTGCTGGCCTATTATGAGGCTAATCTCACTCATCCCCTTTAACGTAGATAATATTGTTTGTTCAAAATAAAATATGACTTTGAAATAGAAATAGGGTGGTGTTAACCATACGCCTCTTTTTGTCTTTTACAAACTCTTTCAATTTTTGACCGTCGGATTAAATGAATTGATGAGGATTAAGGGATAAAAGTTAATGGAAGGTAACATCCATTAGATTATGTCTACAACTACACATATAACGCAGTTATCGTTTTACACTAGAAAATTTTGTTCGCGTGTTGCTGCGGGAATTTTGTGAAATTTTTTATGTTTAAAGGTATAAACACATCAACTTATATCACATCAATTGAATTACTGCAACAACATATTGACACACTTAATATGACAAATCTATAAACTATTCGACAACATGAAATCCAGCAATCTGTAAAGATGAGAAATGAACATAGAAATCCTACCTCATACATATTAAAACAATTAACAAATTCTTAGTAAATGATCACAAAAGAGGTATAAAAAAGTAAATTTCTTAATTTAAAAAATGAGAGATATAAAGAAAATGTTGTAAGTTCTTAGTCCTCAGTGTAACAAAAATAGTGAAATCGTTTTAACATAACTTGGATTGATTTCGGTCACCAACATTAATAAAACCAGTGACTTCAACCTGTGCCAACAAACGACCAAATTAGATGCAAGCCAACCAACTTCGAATTTAACCAAATAAAAAAAAAATTACAATTAAACTAACCTTTTCTTCCCATATGAAGTAGTAGTTGTTCCCTGTTTTGCCTTTGTGAACAGTACATTCTTCTATAGTCATACCGAAGCCAAGAAAAGGGGTACATATTCCTAACCTGCCAAACAACTTCTAAAGTCATACCGAAGCAAGGAAAGGGGTACATATTCCTAACCTGCCAAAAGGGCCAATAAATTATACCTTTTTTTTTAAGAGCTTGTATCCTTTTATCTATATCTTGAGCTGGAATCGCTGATCCACAACCAAAAAGGGTGTAAATACACCAACAAAACAACTTTTAACAGCAAGACTAAGAATAAAATTACTGTATTTTAACATCTCACATGCAACATGAAAATCATACACATCTTTTATATAATTAACTACAACCACTTACTATTTCTTAATTTTGAATCCACTAACTCTAGAAGTTAAACAAAAAATCAACACAATTAAACCCACATTCCAATTCAACCAAAATTCAACAAATTCACCCCAAATTAGATCAACAGAAAGAGAAACATGGGAAAACCCAAATGCAATAGGAGGGAGGGAGGGAGGGAGGGAGGGAGGGAGGGAGGGAGGGAGAGAGAGAGAGAGAGAGAATGCGCTTCTGTTATGAAATTTTGAATGATTACCCAATCTAATCAGATGTTAAGACTACAGTAGTGATTAGTGCGGGAAAAACTTTTCCTATGAGTGGATTATAAATTTCTTATAAGTCCTAATTATCAGTTAACCCCAAACTAAGTGAGATAACGTACAGATAGAAAGACACATCACTGACATTAACTTATTTTTGTTTATTGATGAATATAAACCGAATTTTTCAGTGAAACAATTTGATTGAGAAAAATAATAAAATAAAATAATTAAGTAACAATACTTAAAGCCCGATCAACATTCAAGTAAAAAGTGAGAGAAAGACCAAGAGTCCAACCTTAAAAGTTCGCTTGAAATTCTGTAACTTCGTACAGTACCTTCGTAATTGTATCACCCATAAAACTACTGAAATAAAACCAACAAATGTGAAGTCAAAATATATATACAATCTGATATTCTTGCTCAAGAGTGTAGAAGATATAAGCCTACTGTGAAACTAAAAAATTGAAATCTACAAACATCAAGGTGCAATTGTATGCCATTAAAAAGTGTAATCAAAGCATACAATCTCATTCAGCTCGAATTTACGTATCAATACGTGGATTGGGTCAGAATCAAAATTCAAAACCCATTAATAAAATCCAATATTTTACTTCAACACAATCATAGATTAAGATTAAAACATTATTACCTACTAAGAAATCCCAATAATCAAATCCTTCTTGTCACTTGGAAGAGCCGATTGGAACCAATTGGGGTGAAGTTCTCCTTGTTATTCAATCACAAAACCAAAATTCAAAGTTGAAAGCATTTATAAAAGACATATACAAAATATTACAATTTAAAAAGAAAAAATGGTAAGAGTAAAAAAAAAGAGCAGCATGCGTACGGAGGAGAGGAGCAATGAGCATGGACAATCTTCGCCACATTTCAATGAACTGGAAAATGATATCATAGACGGTAATTCCATAAGTATTTTAATCGTAAGATTTTAATTGATTTCAAGTAGTATACATCCAAGAGCTTACTGGATTCTGAGTTATATACTGAGCTCTATTGAGTCCTCTTGCCATCCAAGAATGTGAGTTCATTGGCGAAACCACATGGATCATTCCACAGATAAATGCTAAAGGAAATAGCTTTATAATCAAGTAGTAAGTGGTTTAAGTCTATTCTAATATATAAATGTGAAGAAAGATAGATTGATAGACAGATAAAAAGCAAGTTATGCAGTCTGTAGAGGGTGCCCAGTTCTTGGTCTCTCCAACTTCAAACCTTGTCCCACATCAAAAACAATGAGATCATTGTCAACAGAAAGTACAATCCGAATGTTGGACACAAACTACTCAAACTCGAGCAGCTATGACCAAATGATGATAATTGTATGAGAAAAAAAAAAAAAAAAAATCCCAATAACAACAAGAAGCAACACTTCACATAAAATTTGAATTGAAAACTGTATTCAAAATTCCCCTCCTTATTTTATGACATAAAATGAGATACACTGCTATTAGAAACAAGACTTCACATTTGCTATTATAAACCCACCATAAGATACACTGCTATTACAAGGAACACTTCACACAGAGTGCACAACGAAAAATAAGATCATAAATACTTATGATAAGGAAAACTCAAATGAGGAGGGGAATTATAAACTGCAGAATACAGAGTGCACAACCTATCTGCAGAATACAGAGTATGTATTGAAAGAAGAAGGAAGTGAATGAGAAAGGGATGAGTTTAAGAAAAATTGATAAGATTTGGAATCACAAAAGATATATGGAAGTAGTACTCTACAAAAAGCTTATGATAATTAGTTAATTGGAATATTTTAGAGCTGTGATTTGCTACATGGGAAAGGGATGAGTTTAAGAAAAGTTGATTAGATTTGGAATCACAAACACTTCGGAGGGATTTTATGATAGTTCTCTTAAAACCAAAAGACAGTATTAGGGTTTCTTAGTTTCTTACCCAAATCCACCAATTTGAATCAAATCTCTGTAGCCGAACTTCAAATCCTTCTCAAATCGCCTCCACGAACATGATTTTTGGAAGATTGGAAACGC
The DNA here is from genome assembly GCF_963583255.1 of Pyrus communis. Lineage (NCBI taxonomy): Eukaryota > Viridiplantae > Streptophyta > Magnoliopsida > Rosales > Rosaceae > Pyrus > Pyrus communis. The sequence goes on along the minus strand of NC_084811.1, from coordinate 6,600,551 downwards.
ATAGAGAGGCAGGCCCTGTATTTTTTACACTTTGAAACGCAATCCATCTTGTCCTATTGACCCTTCACAGACTTCTCCGAGTAACCTGCTGAGAGAAACAATACCCATTATACATTTTTTTAGATGGATTTTAGAGAGAGGAAAAAGATTAGCATTTAAGGACACACGAAAACTAATTTTATGCTGAGATTTGCATAGGAGAAGCGAAAGAAGAAGATAGAGAAGGGGTGGTCGATACCTTAGCCGGCGTTTGAAAGCGACGGAAGGCGTTCGAGTGCGACGGAAGCAGAGATTTGAGAGAGAGATAAGTGAACACAAAAGGAAAAATTTAGAAGTTGTAGTCGAAGTAGAGGTTTAGAGAAGAAGCGATGAGCGACCTGATTTTTTGATGAGAGAGCGGAATGAAGTATAAGAGTCGAGACACAGAAGGTGAAGCGATGAGAGACGCGTGGCCAGCAAGGGTAAATCCGCCACTTCGCTGTATAGAAACGGAAAAAATTAGAATGCCAAGGAGCAATTGGAGGGCAATTTCAGCACTTTACTGTTAATGAACAGTAACAGAGTGTTTGGATTTTAGTGTATATAAACTAGGAAATGATGCCCGCACGTTGCTGCGAAATAAGAAAGTTCATAGGTAATAACGATTAAAAAAATTATTAAAAATAGATTGAGCATAATTTGTAAGTTGTTCAGTTTTGGCTAATGTTATATTAATTTATACAGACAAATGTATTGAGAAATAAAGAGTAAGTGAAATTGGATACATACATGGAATGAGAATTTGAATAATGTCTAACAAAAGATTAGTTTGTTGCAATTTAGTACAACAAAGATGGAAATTGGTGTCTTATGCAATAAAATATATTTAGTGATAGCGTTATATAAGAGTTACAAAAGTATTGCAAATCATGCTATGATTAAATAGCAATTTATTTGCCAATTTTATAATTTTTAAAACAAAATTAAATGGCGCTTTAAGACGGATCAGATTTTGTAAATTGGTAAACTTAATTTTCATTATCTAGAGTACGAATAATCATTTCCATCTTTTCTCTTCAGAGGAATTAACTATTATCAATTTATATAGATACTTTCTTCTTCTAACTTATTGTGAATACATGGCTTATTATTGTTTGTCTAGTGAAAGATTTAAGGCCAATATTGAAAAGTATAAACAGACATCCTTCCACTAAAGATAAATTCTGCCCATATTTTGTAAATATGTGAAAGAACATATTAGATTAAAATATGTGGAGAGGGTATATCTCTAGTGCAAATGTCTGCTTTTATACTTTTATCTCTAGTGAAAAGAAGCTAGTTTATATATATATATATTAGTAATAGCTAATTCGTCTAAGAGAAAGCCTAGTAAAAATTGTAATTAAATGTAGAACGTCAATAAAACAAAGTTAACAAAGTATTAATTAATTTTACATACCTTCGAATATTTGTGTCTTCATTGCTTGAAAATGTATTTGTCAACGTTGTAAATCCCTTGCTAAATTAGCTTTTTCTTTTCTTTTTTTGTCCTAAAATTGTAAAATAAAGTGTTAAAAAAAAGGTTGTATGGCAGTTAATAAATAATATATAATAATTAGTTGAGATGGATGGAAAAATGGAGTCATACGTAGGATGAAAGAGCAAAAACTAAATTTGAATATAAGAAATAAAAAAACAATTTGTAATTCATTATCATGCATTGTTATTTATTTTATGCTAAACATAAAAGATAAAGTCTATTAGTAAGAGTGAAGCTAGTGTTTTGGAATGGGTGTTCCAGCTCGGTTTAGTGACTATGTTGCCTTTGCTATTCCTATTATCACTGATAAGATTCCATCCAATTTTGAGAAAACCATTAAGAGTGAAGAAAATGAGAAGTGGTACAATGCCATGGGTGGCGAGATGAATTCTCTCTTGAAGAACAAGACTTGGGAATTAGCTACTGCCTAAGGGTAAGAAAGTTATCGGTTGCAAATGGGTGTATGCTACGAAGAAAGTTGTTGATGAGAAAAACAATGTGAGATTCAAAGCAAGATTAGTAGCTAAAGGGTATGCACAAAAAAAGGCATTGACTACAATGAAATCTTTTCTCCGGTTGTGAAGCACTCCTCAATTTGTATTATATTGTTGCACAATATGATCTTGAAATTATGCAAATTGATGTGAAGACGGCTTTCCTACATGGTGATTTGAATGAAGATATATATATATATATATGTGTGTGTGTGTGTGTGTGTGTGTTTCAACCAGATGGGTATAAAGTGAAAGGGAAAGATAATTTCTTTTGCAAGTTGAAGAAATCACTTTATGGTTTGAAGCAATCTCCAAGACAATGGTATTTGAGGTTTGATAAACTTATGAGAAGTCAAAATTATTATAGAAGTGTCTCATCCCGGCCCGGGGCGGATCACTTCCCGGGCCTGCTCCACCACCGTAGCACGATATTGTCTGCTTTGGGCTTACCATTCCTTCACGGTTTTGTTTTTGGGAACTCACGATCAACTTCCCAGTGAGTCACCCATCATGGGATTGCTCAAGCCCCCTTCTCGCTTAACTTCGGAGTTCCCATGGAACCCGAAGCTAATGAGCTCCCAAAATGCCTCGTGCTAGGTAGGGATGAGAATATACATTTAAGGATCACACCCCTGGGCGATGTGGGATGTCACAATCCACCCCCCTTAGGGGCCCGACATCCTCGTCGGCACACACGCGACCAGGGTTAGGCTCTGATACCAAATTGTCACATCCTGGACGGGGGCGGATCACTTCCCCGGCCCGCTCCACCACCATAGCATGATATTGTCCGCTTTGGGCTTACCATTCCTTCACAGTTTTGTTTTTGGGTACTCACGAGCAACTTCCCAGTGGGTCACCCATCATGGGATTGCTCAAGCCCCATTCTCGCTTAACTTCGGAGTTCCCATGGAACCCGAAGCCAATGAGCTCTCAAAAGGCCTCGTGCTAGGTAGGGATGGGAATATACATTTAAGGATCACACCCCTGGGCAATGTGGGATGTCACAATAAGTCAATATTATCATTATGTGTACTTCAAGGGCTTGCAAGATGGGTCTTTTGTTTATTTGTTGATATATGTTGGTGATATATTGATTGCCTCAGAGAATGTCGAAAAGATTGAGAAATTGAAGAAGCAAATGAAGAATGAGTTTTAGATGAAGGATCTTGGTGAAGCAAAGAAGATCATTGGCATGGTGATTATTAGAGATAGAGAAAAGGGTTTGGTGTGCTTGAATCGAAAGCAATACCTTGAAAATTGAGTTCTCTATAATATTCTAAAACTGATAAAGAGAAGCTGCAAATGAAAAATATGCCGTATGCTAATTTGGTTGGTAGTTTTATGTATGCAATGGTATGATCTAGACCATATATTGCTCATGCAGTTGGTATGGTGAGTCAATGTATGCATAATCAGAGCATTGGCATGCAACTAAGTAGCTGTTGAGGTATCTCCATGGTACTAGAGATGTTGGTTTATGCTTTGAGAGTGATAACTCTGGTATTGGCAACTTTGCAGTTGGTTATGTTAATTCAGATTATGCAGGTGACTTGGATAAAATGAAGTCTACTTCAAGCTGTGTTTACTATGGCTAAAGGGCTAGTTTGTTGGAGGTCCATTTTGTAGTCGTCTATTGCTTTATCTACTACAAAGGTTGAATATATGGTAGTTGATGAAGCTATAAAGGAAACCATTTGGACATAAGGACTTATTAGATATTTTGGGGTTGATCAGAAGCAGGTGGAGGTGCATTGTGATAGTCAGAATGCCATTTATTTGGCTAAGTATTAGATTCATCATGCAAGGACTAAGCACATAGATATGTGTTATCACTTTGTGCATGAAATTGTTGGTGAAGGGGAGATCATTCTCCAGAAGATTCCATCTAAAGACAACCCCGCTGATATGTTGACCAAGGATGTTGTTGTAGCCAAGTTTGTTCATTGCCTGAATTTGGCTCACATTTTGCATTTATAAAGAAGGTGTTGAGTAGTAGGAATGTTGGAGCATTTGGCTCGACATGAATTATTCTCTTGCTAGTATTTGGGAGTAGTTTTTTGGGTTAATTGTTGAATATGGTGGTTTAGCCCGTCATAGTGCTTTCGGGAATTTGATCAATGTAGAGATTGTTAAGTTTGTGGCAAAATTATTGTGGGCTCATTGATGTCTAGTAGCCCATTAAATGGGTCCTTTTATTTGGCCCATGTGAAAAGCAACATGGTGGCTAGGGTTGCTATTTGTTTTTAACAAGGCAGCATTGTTTATAGTAGCAACAGCAAAGAGAAATAAAAAAGCGCGGCTGCTGCCCTGTAGAGAACAAAGCCGACAGCCCCATTTGAGGAGAGGAAGAAAGGTTCTGCCTTCTCCATTGGTTAGCACTCACCCATCAAAGTTGTATTTGTCGTATTAGCTTTAATTTTTGTACGAAGAAAAAATTAATCACTATATTTCATTCTTTAATTGTTTTTGGGAAATTTTATTTGAACTCATATAACTTCTTTTTACACCCAACATATTATTTAAATCCATATAGTTTTTAATGAAATTATAAATATCTCTTTAAACCCAATTTTACTACCTAAACTACCCTCACAAGCCTAATATAATATGCAAATTTATCTTTACACCCATTTTAAAAATAAAAATCCAAAATCAGTGTTCGACAACTTGTTTTCCACAACTCGTTGATTGAGATTGTAATGTCCATACATATATGGAGTTGTGTTTGATGAATTGGTCAAACAAGCAATCTAGAATCGGGAAGTTATGTGAGTAGATAAGATTAGATGAAGTAATTAACTCATATGTTACGGTGTTTTTGTACTTACTTAAGATTGAAATGTTAAACCAATATGCTTATTTCTCTTACAATAGAAATCGAGTTGGTTTTAATCCTTGTGTGCTTTATCTAAATTGCATTCCCATTGTTTTTATCCCATTGCCGCTTCATAAACAAATGCAGTAGCGTATTTCAAATGCTTTAATCTCAAGTTTTTACCTCGGTTTTAAGATTAGGTGTATTGGGTGGTGGAATTGTAATCTGTAAATCCATATTCTTAGGCATCACTTGGGTTTTAGCCATAGTAATTCAAATCTGCATGAATTATAGGACTCAAAATCATTTTATACATACACATACACTAGTAATAATAATTAACTTAGGCCCTCAGTTGTCATTGGAACCGGTAGTGGGTTTATTGATAAATTTTAGTTTGATTTCTGATTTCATCTTGTATTTGATAGTAATTATACAATAGGGTAAAACTAACAATTCACATTTTAAATTTAAGTTGGGTGTAGAGTGAGGTTATATGGGTTCAAATAAAATTTCCCTTTGTTTTTTTGGTGCGTGAGAACTATTGGGTGTATTGGGCCTTTGGGTTGTGAAATTGCCAAAAACTTTGTAAACACTCTCATTTGGTTGTTAGTGGATTATTGGTGAGCTCCTACTGCTCCGAGGACATAGTTACACTACTGTTGAGAAATCTCGTTAAATCTTAGTGTTGTTTCTATTTTGTTCTTGCATTTCATTTGTTATATTTTCTGTGGATTACCATGAGTTGGTTTCCAATTGATTTGGTGCTATCCTAGCACAACAATGTCTACCACAATTTTCGCATATGTCTTTTCAATCCTCAATAAGCCCTTCTCTACACATTCCGTCAATCCTGCCTTATCACTTCAGCTTCAGCTGTCACACTCGAGCAGCACCAAAAACCACCTGCACCTCCACTGCCAATTCACTTAAAGAAAGAAAGACCAATTCAGTTTTGATGGATTTGGGAAATATTCGCAGCAGAAGAAACACAAATATATAAAATGTGCAGCGATGTTTAAGTATGTGTAAGGGGGAGATTTACATGTATACAAAATGTACAAAACTACATAAACAGAACGACTTTCGAGATGTGAAGCCCGAAGGCTCGAAGAGTTCCTACACAAACTGACATCAGACACCAGTGATCTCAGTGACGTTCTTTAGCATTATGTCGGCCTTCATGGCTTGAATCTTTCTTTTACTACTTTCTTTACATTTCAATTTATGTAGTTCAGCCAATCGACCTAGATTTTGCTTTTGGGAAAATTTATAATCTTGACTCCATCATGAAATGATTACATCTTGTTCCCTATTTTAGTTACTATTTTTCTTTCATTTACATTTTAGGCAAGCATGTGCGAAGTTCCACTAAATATTAAGGCACACAAAAAGAAAAAAAAAAAAAAAAACTTAACCACACCACCTCCCACTTGGTGCACAATTATTTGGTTAAGAAGTTAGATTAATGGGCAACTTACACACATGCTCAAACAAAAACACTGTCTGTTCGCAGCTTCCAATAATGACAAGTCTATTCTCTCTTTTTCTCAAGCCATCTTGTGGCACTAAGACCAAAAGCAACACCAGGGACCAATACGTGTTAAACCCTGTGCCCAAACTCCGTCTGAGTTCTAGCACCAACTGCTATATATGCGTGTTCTATTGTGCTATTTGAGCTGAATAATTAGTATATGTTTTATTCCCAACTGCATAGTTGTTTTATTGATAGAATCATAATATGGAAAGCAAAGGCACAACCCAAATTACATTTTTACAGTCTTAACGGATAGTAGCTCCTTATTTTTTTGTAGGCAACTTGGGCACTGGAGATTATACTTTCAAAAGAAACATCGCAATAAGTCGATATTTTAGGCTTATAAAGCTACGGGTTCTACTAGTGTAGAAATTATAAGATCTTTTACCACACCCTTAGCATTAGTGTATCCATCTTCATGCTTGTACACAACATCCATGACCCGAGCAAAATTGAGAAAACGAATTAGCAGGGGCATGGGGACAGCAGTAGGGTGGAGGCACGCTTCGTTTATGTCCTTCCATGCATTATTCACTTGTCCTTGAAGTTCGGTTATCGCTTCTTCTTCTGTGGCCCCATATTTCTTCATGTAACAGTTCACAACACCGATAAAATGTTCTTTCTCTTGCTCAAACTAGTGCATGAGGAGTAGGATAAAAAGGACCATTAATTAGTATAAGTATTAATGCAATCATAACAGTTGTGCTTGTCAAGATTTTAGTTAAGGGGCCAGTAGTCCATTACTAATAGGTCAAGCAGTGATATTATTCTAACTTAACCACTTGCTAGCCCAATAGGTATAGGGTTTTGTCACAAAAGCATTTGGTGCAATTAGAAGTGGAACTACTTATATGAGTTAAATTTTATTCTGTCAAGTTTTTTGTGTGAGACATTTTACAATCGACAATACTTATTCGTACTATTTATATAAACGATTTAGTACCTTGTGTTCCGCTATGTCATCCATGAGTCTGAGAATTGTTGACGTAGCCTTCACTACTGGAGGGGAAGTTAATAACCAATCAAAGGAGTCTATTGTAGCTTCTTCCATTCCAACAAAGGATGTGGTTATTAGCAACAGGCAGCCACTGGTCACGAGTGATACAGACATGTATTCATCCAGTGATGGCATGTGCTTCTGGCGGAATAATTTGGCTTCATCGAAGTAGCCTCTAATTATTTTTTTCATCTGACACATACCAGATCATGAGATTATAATAATTCTTAATCATTTCTACTGTTAATTCATATTGATATACAAAGATTATACAAAAAGAATCAATTGTTTCTATACATATTGTAAAGTATTTGCAGCACGTTTTTCTGGCCTTGTAACAACTTTAGACTCGATACTAAGCAAATATTGAGGAATAGTACCACTTCTCTTGCATGGTGGATGCGATATAATTTCCCATCGTGCGCAAGCTTTTCATGAATTTCAGTATATACGTCCAACAACGCCCGATAGCAGACTTTCATATACTCTGGTAGTTGATCTATGGCTGAGACATCCCACCTGATCAAGTAATACATAAATCAGTTGTGCATAATTAGGTTAGTTTTTCCTTTTTAATCGGATGGTGATGTAAGGTTAGATATTATATATATATATATATATAAGAGAATTTTAACTAATGATATATTCATACCACTCAATAGCTTCCGTAAAGAGCTCCAGTTGTTCATTTGTGCCATATTCATAAACGTCATCGATAAGGGATATTATAGCAGTAACTTTGCTTGATGTCCTCCTAGCAAAGGAATATTGAGGCTGAAAGTCGACTGTCAAACCCCAGCAGAAGTAGACCTCAACCAGTCTGTCTCTTGCAAAAGGTAGGTTGTTTGGCACGTCCAAGTCCTTCCACCACCTAAGCTACAAAAATAATTATTTAGTAGCTAGAGGTGGGGAATTCAACTCTTTAGTAAGTGATGTATATGGATGAATAAGGAATTAATTTACCTTGTGATTTCGCTTAGTTCTTTCTGATGGACTCGTTGCAGTCGGTTGAAATCCAACTTGGCGAACTTGAGGAGAGTTTCATTCGGTGATTCTCTTAGTTCCTGGTAGACTGACAAGTAATACCTTGCTTCAACCCTTGGTAAACCCTTTCGAAGCGGCTGATTTAAGGCGTGGGTTACTGCTTTTGCAAGTGGGGGGCTTAAACGGACTGTCGCCGATTCGAGATTAGTCGTGGTGAAGGTTAGTGCCTCATCTAGTATCTCCTCTCCATGTATCCTAAGGTGTGTGGCTTCATACAAGCTTAGTAGTCCTACAACATCATCAACGAGTGATCCCTTGAAATTTCCATTACCGTCCTTGAACTTGTTGAATAAGTCTGCATGACCAACAAAATGGAAAATTCAGAACCTCAAGAAGCATTTAGATTATACACATACATACATACATAGATATATATATATATATATATGACCAGACCATCCGAGATTACTTACCGCATGAAACGTTATAACCTTGTTGTCTAAGCAATCGAAAACAAAGAGCAGCCGTGCACAGGTTATCCAAATCATAAGAGCTCTCGTGAATTTTCTGTAAAATTTCTTCAATTTCATTTCCAAAATGGTAGGACACACCTAAGCGCTGAATGTCATCAATCAAGTTCAGCTTTTGGGAAACATTTTCAAGTGATGTCATTAGCATTCTTCTCACTTCTTCCTTCAGTTCTTGTACATGTTGTTCAAGTTCAGCATCCACTTCCTGCACAGGATCACATTTTGATTTAAGAAAAAAGAAAACGCATAACCTTTAGGATATGTTTGAATGAGGAGGTTTCCAAGTACCAAAAGATATAGACTACAATTAGTATAAGATGATTATAAGTCTGGTAACACATTAGAAAACGCATAACCTTTATGATGTCAATATCAAAATTGTAAACATTGAGAAAAGAGAAGCACCTAGCCTTGCGTGGCAGTTTTCATGACTTTTAGAACTTGTTTTTCCCAAAAACCAAAAAAAAAAAAAAAGAAAAATTGTGTGAATTTAACTTTGGTAGTTAGATTCGCAACATGTTTGCCATAAGGAAGGGAAAGTTAGATAAAATGATTTCGAATCAGTAGCATTTTAAATGATTAAAGTACTCTTTTTTTTCCTCTTTGTTTAAAATTACAAATTTAATTTTCATAATAATATAGTGTGCAAAATATATAATAGTTTATTGTAGTTAGAAAGAAGTCTTACCAAAGAAGCATAGGACAGAAAATGGTCACCCCAAATGCTGGGAGAAAAAGTGGCTGAAGGCTTAGGCTGATGAACATCAAAAGTGTCATTTGGGTTTGAAGATTGAGATAGTGGAACTTCCACAGAAGCCATATTTCAAAGATTTCAAACCTGAAGCGAACTAGCCAAGTGTTATTGCTTTTGTATCAAGTGCTGGTGTGAGTTCAGGAGCTCATAAGCTTTGCTATTTATAGTGTCGCTGACTACCAACTGCACCCACTGGAAAAAAAAATATATCTACAGAAATTTTACCGGTTGGTCATCAGTTAACCGGTTGGTTTGATGAGCAGTTCCTACAATTCTTGGACATCGGTTAACCGAACCAACCCTACCGTTGTCTTCCCCATCTCTTCAGTAGATCGTCCTTCATCGTTTAACAGGTAATAATCAAAAGACTTATGCTTTCGGGTTTAGTTTCATCTGCTTTTGAAATTTTTTTTACAATGGTACCATTCGTTTCTGCTTTTGGGTTTGATTTCACCTGCGTTTTATTCTTTCATCTGCTTTTGTGATTTTTTTACGGTGGTCCCATTTGTTTCTTCTTTTGGGTTTAATTTCATATGCATTTCTTTTCTTTCATTTGCTTTGGTGGTTTTTTTTTTGGGTAAATTACATTTTAACCCCTCAGGTTTGGGGTCAATTTTAATTCCTTACAACATCTTTAAAAAATTTCAATTTCATACATATACTTATCATTTTATTTCAATTTCATACATCCGTTAAAAATCCGTTAAGTTAATAGTTAAGTGATGACATGGCCAATATGAGGTCCTCATTTGTGATGATGTGGCTGCCATATTTGTGCCACTTTACTAAACACTTAATAAAAATTTATAAATATTAAAATAATTATAAAATTAAAATATAAAATATAAAAAATAAAAAATAAAAAAAAACTAGAAACCCAGACTTCATCTTCCTCGCCGAGCACCCTTCCATCCACTCTAACACCCCCCCCCCCACCCCCCCCCCCCCCCCCCCCCCCCCCACGGCTCCACCCCTCCATCCTCTCCATTCGAGCACCCTCTTCTCCCATCCCTCATCATTCACCATTTGCCCACCCAAGCCACCCTTCTCCGATCCACTCCTCCCTCTTCGCCTCCCCGATCCACCTTCTTCCTTTCCTCCACTCTCTTCACCTCCTCTCCCTTCTCTCTCCCCAAATCAACCTTTTCCTTCCATCCTCCACTCCCTTCTCTGCTCCACGATTTGCATCCTATCAAATCCGATGGCGATGGAAGTTCTTCATCCTTCCCGTCACCGAGAAGGTGAAGAACGAAGGTGAGAAGGGAAAGATTGCTGCAGGCCATGGCAACTCGGCTGGACAGCGATGGCGGGCTTGGGATGGGCCTTCTAGGCCTGGGAGTGGTGGCGGGAGGTGAGGTAAATGGAGAGTAGGAAGAGGGTGATTAGAGAGAGAGTGTGTGTGTGCGCGCGCGCGTTGATTTGGGGTGGGGAAGACGAAGGGGGAAGGGGATTTCTGGGTTTCAGTTTTTTTTTTTTTTTTTTTTTTTTTAATATTTTTTATTTTTTATTAAGTGTTTAGCCACGTGGCACAAATATGACAGCCATGTCAGCACAAATGGGGACTTCGTATTTGCCACGTCATGACTTAACGGTTAACTTAACAAATTTTCTAACAGATTTATGAAATTGAAATAAAATGATAAGTAAATATATGAAATTGAAATGTTTTAAAGATGTTGTAAGGAATTGAAATTGACTTCAAATCTGATGAGGTAAAATGTAATTTATTTATTTATTATTATTTTTTTTAACAGTGGATCCATTTCTTTTTTTTTTTTTTTTTTTAGAAAATGGACCCATTTGTTTGATTAGTTGTCTAGATTCGTTGACAATGATTACTGTATTTGATTAATCATTAAAAGTTGATAGTGTTGTATCTGATTAATCACTAATAGTTGTTAGTGTTTGGGTAATCAATTAACATTGGGCTGAAAAATATTAAAAGCCCAAGCATGCAAGGGCTTTTTGGATTTGGGTTAGTTGAAGCACAGGCCCAAGACAGAATTAAATATTATTTCTTAGCAGCTAATAGATAACAAGTCTATAATTGAAGTGATAAGGGACAAATGGTAGCTCACCTTCGGTTAATATTATCTTTTAATAATTGTACATAACTCCCTTATCAAACTCACTCTAACTAACTTTTGGATATCGGAAAGGCAAATAATTTCCTACAGTACATGCTTAGAAGATTATAGTTGGATTTTTGGGCCTTGTTGATTGTTGTTTCAAGCTTCAATCACCAAATAAAAATTCCTAACATGTTAGGTAGCGTCACTAATTATTTTAACAAGTCGGATTTAAATTTGAGTTGTATTACTTGTTAGCCTAATCGATTGACACAACATAAATCATTAAAATAATAAATAAACTCGAGCACAAAAACTCATTTCTTATTTAATGTCCCACAATCAGTCCAATTTCAAACTATGTCGCCCTTCAAACCTACGTCAGTACATTTTTCATTTGGGTTACTTTTCTTACACCCTTTTAATTTTTTGCCGTCTGATTAGATGAATTGAAAAAGATCAAAAGGACAAGAATTAATAAAGGGTGTGAGAGAAATAAAAGGGGTATGTGGATAACACATCCCTTTTCATTTTTTGTGTGTAATTCGTGTCTTATAAGGACCCACTCTTTGGTGCTCACATTTTTTGCGAAATTTAAAAGGGATTGAAGGTGAACAATCAACTAACTTTTCTTCCAGCTCCGGCGTGAGATTTTTTAGCGTGATCGGTACACGAAGTGGTATACCACGTGTCACAATAATGGGATATGTGTGCTAAAAAGTTAATAACTTAAAGAATAAAATTTCCTACCACTTCAATTAAAACACATGGTGTACCGCTTATGTTCCTGTCACAATGAAATTTTCTCCATTATATCACTCACCCTCTCCTGACATTGACTACGAGTGGCTCAGCGTGGCCAAAACATTTTCTGAGACATGTGGACGCAGAGAAAACATCGGTGATTCAGTCCGAATAACTTTCCAAACCGAAACGTTTGGTTTTACACTTTTACTTAAATTTCTTAATGAAACTGAGCAGTTCGCTTCCTGCGGTTCCAATTCGATTTGACAGGTTATCGATTGTAAACCGAATTATATATTATTTTTTTCGAATCCTACTTCAACATTCAACCTGTATGTTTCCACCGACAAATTCATAGCCAAACTATTAGAAATCTACGAAATAGACTTGGCAATATTGCAAACAACACGGTAATAACATAAAACTATACAATATGAAAAATTAAATATTTGAGTTGAGCATTAATGGGTTCGGGTTGAAACGAGTAGACTTGTTAGTGACATGTTAATTAACTGATTGATTTACACTATATTTGGGTGAAGAAATTTAAGATTACTAAGGAATTTAAAAATGACGGAAATTGAAATGACGAGATTTTATTTTCTAGAATTTGTAAATTTTCTTATTTGGTTAACCTAAAAGAACAATGGAATTGAATACGGAATTTGTTATTTTTAAACTCGCAATCATAGAAATTGAGAAATGACACCTATTTACATGGAATTTGAACTTGGAATTTGGAGGTCCCAAATTCCAAGTCTTTTTTCCATGAGGAAATTCTAAATTTCTATATTTATGAATCCAAACAAGAGAATTGGTGCCTGTCAATTTATAAATTCTGATTTTTACCAAAATTCCATATTTATTTTCCTCGTCCAAACATAATGTTAGTATCAACCACATGTATCAGTTTCAACCAGAGACTGGGTTTTTTAATAATTGTACATACTTCCCTTATCAAACTCATTATGACAATCCTCATCACTGACTTTTGGATACCTTCTTTGAAATGAAGTTTCATGTTTCAACAAATTTCTTAATGTGTCAAGTCGTATCACCAGTTATTTTAACGATTCAAGTTTAAATTTGACTTGTATTAATTGTTAGCTTAACCAATGAACGCAATATAAACTATTAAAATAAGGAATAAACACAAATATAAAAAGTATGAGTTGTATCTCAAGAAACATGTGATATCGTATCAACCTTTGTCCATACATCATCTTTCAATCTACTTATATGGGCCTATGGCATAAAGCTACGTCTTTCATTTTTTGTGTGTAATTCGCGTCTAATGAGGACCGACTCCTGGTGCTCTTGGGAAACTTAAAAGGGATTGAAGAAGTAGACCAATCAACTTAACGTTGTTTACTAGTGGCTCAGAGAATTCGCGATTGCAGATGATGGACGGTTTGAAGATTCTGCCACGCATGGGGCCTCCGCGTACGAAGAGCGGGTAAGAAAACGATGGGTTGAAACTTGTACCTGCGGGCCTATGCCGTAAAGCTGCGTCTTTCATTCTCTTGTGTGTAACTTGTGTCTTTTTAGGATCTGACTCCTGCCGCGTGTTATGTACCTGTTGGCAGGTGCCAGGTACCATCAGCTATCAACGTTAGAGTACTGTATTATTTAATAATTTCTTCTCCGAATACTAAAGCAAGGACGAAGATGACGGAACCGTAGAAAGAAAAAATGTAAGAGAAAGGAAGAGAGAGAGGTCGAGGTTTGTAACGTGTGGGTGAGGAAAGGAAGAAGTTGCAAGGTGTGGGTGACGAGTTGGTTTGACATTTTATTATTTTCTTTACTAAAACTAGAAGAAAATTTTGAAATGTCGAACTTGTACATATTTTTCAATTTATCATATATACTAAAATTTTAAGCAATTTATCATACTAACTTTCTGAAATTATCAATTTGTCATCTCACCTAACTCCGTTAAGTTTTCTAAAAAATAAGTTATGTGCGAGACACATGACTTGTATTCAAGGTTATTTCTATCATTTAAGATCTTTTTACAAGTTCTTTATTTTTCTTTAGCAAAACTCTTAAATTTTGGGTTCGAAGGTATTCATGCGGATCGTTGTGTTCGAGTATATGCATCTACATTTCCATTTCTAGCACCAAATAGCAACTCATTTCTTATATTACAGAGTCCATATAAAATTTGATTTCATGATATGCTAAACTGAACAATTTAGAATTGTTTTAATCGAATGCAACATAATAGAAGGAAGTGAGATGTTAAAATGGTAGAAAAAACTCTACATACAAGTCATGTGCGAGACATATGACTTATTTTGGATGGAAAATTAACAGAGTTAGGGTGAGATGACAAATTAATGATTTCGGAAAGTTGGTATGACAAATTGCTTAAACTTTTAGTTTATATGATAAATTAAAAAATGGGTACAAGTTCATATGACATTTTCAAAAAATTTCCTTTAAAACTAAAAAAGTAAGAGATTTAACGAAGTTAAACTTATGTTAATTCCTACGTAAATCCATAGCATGGGTAACTGACAATTAGGTGCCAATGCAAGTCCTCCAAGCTCGAGGTTGTAGGTTTGCTCTGGCGCTGGTGTCCGATGATGAAAGTAACCAATCTCCAAAAATTAACAAAAACAATTTCAGTCAATAAAGAAAGAAAATTTAGAACAATAATCCAACCAATCATTTGCTTCAATTTGAATTTTGAATTTGAACAACTAGAGGTGGGCACAGTCTAATTCAATCCGGTCCATTTTTTAATCCAAAATCAAAGAACACCAGTTCAGTTAACCTTAGGTTCAATTTTACTTAAATCTATTAATGAAACTAAGCAATGCAATTTCGGTTTAGTTTGACCGGTTATTCATTGTAAACCGAATTATATATAAGCTTTTTTATTAACATTCTACATTAAAATTTGATGTTATAACTTATATTCCCTACAACCAAGCCAAATGTAGAAGATGTATACCACTGATGCATGTAAAGAGCATTGTTATGTATCATCGATGCAACACAGTATGTTACACAGCGTATAATTTGCCTTTTTGATTAATTGAAAACGGGACGAAAAACGGAAGTGCAGAAGGAAGGAGGAGAAAAAAGACAGGGCCAGGCAGGGTTGGGTGGGGTGTGAGGATATTGAGGGAAAGTGTGTGGCTATATTATGATAAATTTTAATTTTAAAAGTAATTGTGTGATGTACCGTGTACTCAACAATATGTAGGATGTTAATATAAAAAACTTTTATATACACTAACCTTTATGCACGGCTTATGAAGTTCTTTTATTTTTTGTTTAACATTTGGTCACGCATTAAGACATTCTTATAATTATCTTTAATTTGTAACCTACATTATGAAAGGTATCAAATTAACAAACCAAGAAATCAAAAATGTCCTTATGCGTGAAGTCAAACGTTAACTGGAGATACAGAAGCAAATCAAATTAATTTATATAGGTCACAAATGCTATTCATTATGTAAAATTAAATTATTGCCCCTATCATTTGTGTCCATTCTTGATTTGTTAAAATCCACCTTAAATTTTCGTCGTATTCCTACATAAACCACAAAAAAAAAAAAAAAAAAAAGAACACAACAATTTTTTGAGAAAAGAAAAGATAACATGAGGAAACAATATATACAATAACAGTAACTTGCATATTAATATTAGTGCAGGAAGATAGGTGCCCGGAGAAGGTGGAGGATGGGTGCGAAAGAGGATGTGGAGAATGGATGAGAGTGGTGGATTTGAGGTTCGCAAGGGCTTGGGTTTTTGCGCGGGGAGGGGGGAGGAGAAGAACTGGGTTCGCTTTGGATTTGTTTTTTTTTTTTTGTTTCTATTTCTTCTCTCTGGGTTGCAAGGGGGACGAACTGGGTTGGGTTGGGGTTTTTTTTTTTCCTTCTTCTTCTTCCTCTGCTTCCTCCTTCTTCATCTTTCTGGGTTGCGGGGGGTTTTTTTTTTTTTTTTTTTTTTTTGTTTTTTTGGGGGGGGGGGGGTTGGGTGGTTGATGGGTTTTCAATTTTTTTTTTTTTTTTTTTTTTGGTTGAAGATTAAGCAAGGAAGAAGATGAAGATGGGAGAGAGAGAGGGGGGAAGGGACAAACAGAGGGATTTTTTTTTTTTTTTTTTTTTACTTTTTTTTATTATTTTTAGTTTTTAATAATATTTTAATAATTTTTTAATAGAAAGTGGGTCTCGAATCAAGGCACGTCAGCATTTAACTGAAAAGTAAACAGCCAAGTAACGGAAGGTATAACATTGGACCAAATTCTAAAGATGAGGTATGACATTGTCAATTTTAAAAGATGAGGTATGAAAGTGTCGTGACACCAATAGTTGATGTAGTTTTTTGTACTTTACCCAAAAAAATATATATAGAAAACTTCATTTTAATCATTGACAAAGATGATTTTTAGATTAAAACCATGAGTAAGATCAAAATCTAATTTTAGTCCCTTGATACATTAATAACCTCATCTATTAATTATATTTTGATTTTTTTTATGTGCCCATGCCATAAAGCTACACCTTTCATATTTTTGTGTGTAATTCATGTCTGATAAAGACTGCCACCTGGTGGTCCTGCAAAATTTAAAAGGGATTGAAGGAGACCAATCAACTACATTGTTTAGGAGTGGCTCAGAGAATTCACAATTGGAGACGATAGAGGTTTCGGAGATTCTGCCACGCATGACGACAGCCTCAATGGTGCCGTTTTGTCGGGCATGGGGCCTCCGCAAGATCAAAATCTAATTTTAGTCCCTTGATACATTAATAACCTTATCTATTAATTATATTTTGATTTTTTTTATGTGCCCATGCCATAAAGCTACACCTTTCATATTTTTGTGTGTAATTCGTGTCTGATAAAGACTGCCACCTGGTGGTCCTGCAAAATTTAAAAGGGATTGAAGGAGACCAATCAACTACATTGTTTAGGAGTGGCTCAGAGAATTCACAATTGGAGACGATAGAGGTTTCGGAGATTCTGCCACGCATGACGACAGCCTCAACGGTGCCGTTTTGTCGGGCATGGGGCCTCCGCAAGATCAAAATCTAATTTTAGTCCCTTGATATATTAATAACCTCATCTATTAATTATATTTTGATTTTTTTTATGTGCCCATGCCATAAAGCTACACCTTTCATATTTTTGTGTGTAATTCGTGTCTGATAAAGACTGCCACCTGGTGGTCCTGCAAAATTTAAAAGGGATTGAAGGAGACCAATCAACTACATTGTTTAGGAGTGGCTCAGAGAATTCACAATTGGAGACGATAGAGGTTTCGGAGATTCTGCCACGCATGACGACAGCCTCAACGGTGCCGTTTTGTCGGGCATGGGGCCTCCGCATACATTAACTTCAAATAAAACTTAATAGATGAAAAATTTATAGAAAATATGAAAAACCTAACCAGCAAGGCCGCAACCACACCAACACCGACGCTTTCCCAACCCCTTTCCGTTTTGTCGAACATGGCTCAGAGAATTCGCGATTGGAGACGATGGACACTATGGAGATGCTGCCATGCATGATGATAGCCCCAACGTTGTCGTCTTTGTCAGGCATGGGGGCCTCCGCGTACGGAGAGCGAGTACGAAAATGACGGGTTGAAACTTATACCTGTGGGCCTATGGCGCAAAGCTACGTTTTTCATTTTTGTGTGTGTAACTCGTGTCTTTTAAGGATTCGACCCCTACCTCGTGTTATGTATCTGTTAGTACGTACTACCAGCTATCATTGTCATGTGGTAGTATTGTATTATTTAATAATTTCTCCTCCGAATACATAGGACAAAGATGAAGGAACATAGAAGGAAAAAATGAGTTTTAATGAAATATTTCCAGTACGGTTCACTTTTAAAGAAAAATCATATTTTTACCTTTTTGATACTATTCAGTGTTCACTTACATCTTTATTTGTCATTTTTCATTAAAACTAAAAGTTTTTTTGGACTTTTCGTTCATTTTTCTAAGAAAGTGAAGAAAAATGGTGTACAAGAAAAAATGTAAGAGAAAGGAAGAGAAAGAGGTCGAGGTTTGCAACGTGCGGGTAAGGAAAGGAAGAAGTTGCAACGTGTGGGTGAGGAATTGGTTTGACATTTTATTATTTTCTTTATTAAAACTAGGGAAAAAAATTTGAAATGTCATATCAACTTGTATATATTTTTCAATTTGTCATATAAATTAAAATCTTAAGTCATTTGTCATACCAACTTTTTAAAATCATCAATTTGTCATCTCATCCTACCTCTGTTAAATTTTCCATAAAAAATAACTCATGTGACTTATGTTCAAGGTTATTTCTATCATTTAAGATTTTTTTACAAGTTCTTTACTTTACTTTAGTAAAACTCTTAGATTTTTGGTTCGAGAATATTCATGCAGATCATTGTGTTTGAGTAAGAAAAAAATCTAGAAGTTGTAGTCGAAGCAGAGGTTTGGAGAAGAAGCGATGAGTGATCTGATTTTTTGAATGAGAGTGGAATGAAGTAGAAGAGTCGAGAAACAGAAGGCGAAGCGATGAGAGACGGGTGGCCAGCAAGGGTAAATCTGCCACTTCGCTGTATAGAAATGGAAAAAATAGAACACTAAAGAGCAATTGGAGGGCAATTTCGGCACTTTACTGTTAATGAACAGTAACCGAGTGTTTGGGTTTTAGTGTATCAAATATAATAATTTATTCAGGAATTAATACTGAAAATAAATCAGAAATTAACACTGAAAATAAATTAAAAATCCAAAAAAATTGAAATTTTCATACCTCTAAGTTTCTGGGTTTTACTGTCGAATCCAATTGAGAACCACCTAAAAAACGAAATCACGTACGCTAAAAAAATGCAAAAATTACCCGAACACATTAGACTACGCAAACAAAAAACGAATTTCAATCAAATTGAAAAAGGTAGAAATCTGTAACCCCTCCATCGTTCACAAATCGAGCAATTTTCCGGAAGAAAAACGAAGGTGAATAATGAGACGGAGAAAGTTGCATAGGGTGGACACTAAGATCAACACCGGCGTGTAAGAGAAAACGTTCAACAACTTGCAGAAACTGAGGATGGAGAGAGAGAAGCGAACGGAAAGAAAAAGCAACGAAGAAATCAATGGAGAAGGATCAACGATGATAGACGCGTGGCCACTGAGGGCAATGCCGCCATTTCACTGGCCAAAAAGTGGAAAACCTGGACAACCAAGATCAATTTTGGGGCATTCTGGGGAGTTCCCTGTTAATGAATAGTATTAGCAAACTGAGTTATAGTATATATAACTAGAAATATGGCCTGCGCGTTGCTACGAGATTAGAAACCGTATGAAAAAAAATATGTTTCAAGGCTATAAGAACTTGTTATAAAACGTTAATGGTATTTAAACTCAACGATGTTTGAACTTTTTTGAAAGAATTTTTACATGAAAAGCATAAATTGGGTGAATGAAGCTCTTGGAATTCTTTGAACCACTCTCTGAATAACATGACCTGTGAATTATTGATTGTTAACAAATATTAGTAAAAGAGTGTGTAAGAGTATTATATATTAAACTATATTATTTGAAAGTGCTCAGAGTTAGTTTTAAAACCAAAAATAATGCAAGACAAAATATATAGACGGAAAAGTAAAAAGCTTGTGTCCAAGAAGATTTACACTTTTTAGATTGAAAATGGTACAGTTCCTCTACAAAATTTGATCGATACAGTTCTTATACAAAATTTGAATTTAAGTTGTAGTAGGTTTTAAATTTAAATAATAAATTATGTTTGGCCTTATGGTCCTTTGGCTCTCGGTTGGAGACGGTTTTTTGTGACAAGGCTAAAATGAGCCATCTGGCCCTTTGGCCCTCAGTTGGAGATGGAGGCAAATATGGTCATGTACTGTTCATTAAAATATTAATATCTTGGAGAGCCAGAGGGCTAAAACGAGCCCTCTGGCCAGCTCTCTGTTGGAGATGGTCGCGTGGTTTGTGGAAGTTTTAGCCCATTGGCCAGCCCTCAGTTGGAGATGGTCGCGTGGTTTGTGGAAAGTCTTGCTAAAGAACTTCTAGCGAGCTCTCTATTCCACACGAGTCCTCTTTAGTCTCACTTAGGTTAGTCCCAACATAGGCCAAACATAGGACTACATTGATAAGTACAGTCTAGTTCAGTCCCAAAGGCCAAACAAACACACTTAAAAGAAAGAAAGACCAATTCAGTTTTGATGGATATGGGAAATATTTGCCGCAGAAGGAACACAAACATATAAAATGTGCAGCGATGTTTAGCTATGTGTAAGCAATGACAAATCCATAATAGGGTCATTAGTTGTCTTTGATTCCAACTACTTCAAAACCCCATGTATATTTGTTCGTGTATTGTTTTTTTACTCTTATAAACAACGAAGGCAAACTAAATTATAACCTCATTTAGTTGTGTGCGACTCTATCATATCTGTCTTCCTTTTTTCCATTCTTGTGTGCGACTCTATTGTGCACATCATTTGCTCGATGAAATACTTTAGTTGAAAAGCCTTGATAGTCTTCAACATTACTCCATAATATCATGCATCCACCCTCGACAAGCCTCTACAAATAATAGTAGTTGTTGACAGAAATTGGCAGGTGCCTACTAATTGCTCAAT
Source organism: Pyrus communis (assembly GCF_963583255.1). Taxonomy (NCBI): domain Eukaryota; kingdom Viridiplantae; phylum Streptophyta; class Magnoliopsida; order Rosales; family Rosaceae; genus Pyrus; species Pyrus communis. The sequence continues at coordinate 6,579,500 of NC_084811.1, read as the reverse complement.
GAAATGGCCTAATGAAGCTTTTTTGGCTGATATTACGATCCCATTATTTGAAAATCTTGACTACACCATTGTGTGGAAGGGGAAGATTTACGTGTATTACACAAAAATTACATAAGCAAAACGACTTTGGAGATGTGAAGCCCAATGGCTCGAAGCTCATACATAAAACCACATAAACACAATGACTTTGGAGATGTGAAGGTTCAAAGGGCTTGGACCTTTGTCAAATTCAATCTCTACGATTAAACAAAACTTTGAGTCTCTTCAATCAACCCAATTGCTTTTTAGCAAAAACCCAATTGCTCTTTAGCAAAACCCTCTTAACTCTTCAACTACAATTTTGAAACCTTTCTTCAAACAAACATTGCCTACAATCCTTGATATCTAAAACATTTACAGCTTTGCCGCCCTATTGTATGATTCGGTTGGTGTACAATTCCAATGAACCTAATTTCCTCTTTGAGGGGCATGTTTTGTACCAAGTCCAATCTGATACCAGTGATCTAGGTGGAGTTCTTTAGCATTATCTTGCCCTTCATGGCTTGAATCTTGCAAGAGTTTTACTGCTTTCTTTACATTTCCAAACAATTTACATTCAAATTATTCAGTTTAGCCCATAGGCCTAGATTTTAGTTTTGTGAACGTTTGTAATTCATTATGAAATGATAACATTTTGTTTCTGTTTTAGTTTCTATTTCACTTTTATTTACCTTTTAGGCAAGTATACACGAAGTTACACTGAATATTAAGACCTCATTAGGTTGAGGCACAAAAAAAGAACTTAACTAAACCAGTGTCCTACTTGGTGCACAATCATTTGATTGAGAAGTCAAATTAACGCACGACTTACACACATGTTCAAGCACAAACATAGTTTATTGACAACCTCCAACAATAGCACACTTATTATCACTTTCTCTGGAGCCATCTCATGACACTGAGGAAAAGGAAAAAAAAAAAAAAAAACAAAACAAAAGGGGGGAAAATAGATGTTGAACTCCGTGCCCAAGCTCTTTCCAAGTTTTAGCACCAACATATGTACATGCATGTTCTAGTGTGCTATTTAAGAATATTAGTATATGATTTATTCCCAACTGCATCGAAGTTCTTTTATTGACAATAAAATCAAATGGAAAGCAAACGAACAACCCAAATTACGTTTTTACAGTCTTAACGGATGGTAGTTCCTTATTTTTTGTAGGCAACTTGGGGGCTGGAGACTATACTTTGAAAGAAACATCACAATAAGTCGATATTTTAGGCTTATATAGCCACGGGTTCCACTAGTGTAGAAACTATAAAATCTTTTAGCACACCCTCAGGATTAGTGTAGCCATCTTCACACCTCGTTTATGTCCTTCCATGCATTATTAACTTGTCTTTGAAGTTCGATTATCGCTTCTTCTTCTGTGGCACCATATTTCTTCATGTAATAGTTCAAAGCTGAGACAAAATGTTCTTTCTTTTGCTCAAACTAGTCAGGCATGAGGATTAAGTTAAAAAAGGACCATTAATATAAGTATTAATGCAATCATAATAGTCGTGCTTGTTAGCCCTGCATGTGTAGGTTTTGTCACAAAAGAGTTTGGTGCAATTTAGAAATGAAACCACTTACTATGAGTTATATTTTATTCTGTCAGGTTAGTGTGAGACCTTTTACATTCGACAATACTTATTAATCCTATTTACATATACGATTAAGTACCTTGTGGTTCACTATGTCATTCATGAGTCTGCCAATTGTTGATGCAGCCTTTACTGCTTGAGGGGAAGTTAACAGCCAATCAAAGGAGTCTATTGTAGCTTCTTCCATTCCAACAAAGGATGTGGTTATTAGCAACAGGTAGGCGGTGTTCACGAGTGATACATGCATGTACTCATCCCATGATGGTATGTGCTTCTGGCGGAACAATTTGGCTTCATGAATTAGCCTCTAACTAGTTTTTTCATCTGACACATACCAGATCATGAGTTTATAATAATTCTTAATCATTTCTACTGTAAATTCATATTGATATCTAAATACTATAAATAAATAATTATTTGCTTCTATTCATATTGTGAAGTATTTGCAGCACGTTTTTCGGGCCTTGAACAACTTTAGACTCAAAACTAAGCTCATCTATATTGGGGATTAGTACCGCTTCTCTTGCATGGTGCATGGGATATAATTTGCCTTCACGCGCAAGCTTTTCATGAATTTCATTATATATATCCAACAACGCCCGATAGCAGACTTTTATATGCTCTGGTAGTTGATCCATGGTTGAAAAATCCCACCTGATCAGGTAATATAAATCAGTTGTGCGTAATTAGGTTAGTTTTTCCTCTTTGATCGGATGGTGATGTAATGTAAGATAGTTTATATATATAAGATGATTTCCAACTAATGATATATTTGTACCTCTCGATAGCTTCAGTAAAGAGCTCTAGTTCTTCGTATGTTCCATAAGCATCATACAAGTCATCTATAATGGATATTATAGCAGTAACTTTGCATGATGTCCTCCTAGTAAAGGAATATTGAAGCTCAAAGTAGACCGACAAACTCCAGCAGAAATAGACATCAACCAATCTGTCTCTTACAAAAGGTAGCTTGTTTGGCACGTCCAAATCCTTCCACCATCTGAGTTACAAACATAATTATTTAGTAGCTAGAGGTGGAGAATTCAACGCTTTAGCAAGTGATATATATGGTCGGTTGAGTAACTAATTAACCGTGTGAGTTCGCTTAGTTCTTTCTGATGGACTCGTTGCAGTCGGTTGAAATCCAACTTGGCGAACGTTAGGAGAGTTTCATTAGGTGATTCTCTTAGTTCCTGGTAGACAGACAAGTAGTACCTTGCTTCAACCCTTGGTTAACCCTTTCAGACCTGCTGCTTTAAGGCATGGGTTACTGTTTTCGCCAGTGGGGAGCTGTTTGGGCCCAAAATGACAATTTGGACAAGAGTAACAAAATGGGCTAAGACACTTGGTCCGGCGGTCTTCCGGGGGTATCCTCGGCCGGCTAGGCACTAGGAGTTGTCTAGTCGGTTTCGGTCGAGTCCTTTTGCGAGAAGGATGGATTTGGATAAAGGCGAAGGTTGAATCCTTGTACCACTAGAGGTGTTAAAGCTGAAGGCACTGAGAGTCAAGGAATGAATATGGTTCATTATGAAGGTGGGTTCAAAGTCCCAGTTGAATTAGGATTAGCCGAGTCCTAGTTAGACTAGCATAAGGAGTCATAATCCGAGTACGGTTCTAACTCGGCCAGGAGTGGTTTCACTGCTATAAATAGAAGAGGGAGTGCATCATTCGAGGCCTCTCCAATTCAACACAAATTGCCCTACGCAAACTCTCGCTCTACACGAAACCTCTCAACAACGTTGAGATTTTTATTTTCTTTTTCTGCCAACACATTTTCAGTTTGGATAAACAACACTGTGAAGGAAATCGGTGAACATCTTCATTTTGGATAAACAACACTGTAGCTGTAGAACCATTCGACCGTGGAACACCTTCAGTTTGGATAAATAGCACTGCGTTGAGGCCGATTGGTTATCTATCCAAGTCTCGGTCGAGAAGGATTTTCGAATCCTTATTGGCAGAGATCATCTTATTAGCCTTCTCGACGAAGTGAAGCGTTACAGATCACTGGGCTTAGCGCATTGAATGCCTAGTTGTTTTATGATTGGATATTCACAAGTAAGTTTTAGAGTTTGGCATTCTGACTGCCAAACCACATTCACCATCAAGACATACAACTTTTTTGAGTACTTGTGTCCGTATAGTTTGGTGCCAGTTCGGCGTGCTTATACTTTTACGAATATAATCACTGTGACTGAACCCGGCGTCGACGATTCGTGAACTTCGCAAGACTAGTAGCATTGTCTTTAGGCTCTAGAACCCGAAGGCCGAGACGTGTTCCTTCCTAAGCCGCAGTCGCAAGATCAAGAAGTTAGTAGCGTGTTCAACGCAATATCAACACATTTTACTCCCCAGTCGAACTCAGCCGACGAGTTGGCACGCCCTGCACACAACCGAAAGACGTAGTTAGCTTATTAATTACTCGGCATGCGCGCCATGTAGGTTTGGTAGTTTTTAGGGTCAACATTTTGGCACACCCAGTGGGACATAGTGCTAAAGCTACGAAGTTCATAACTATTGAGACACGATCAGTAAAAAGGAAAATAAGGATGGGTAAATCAGCGACTAACCTTCCACCTATGGTCCAAAACTGAGATCATAATGGCCTGTTGCAAGTACAAAATCCTCCTACTGCCATCACACCCGAAGCCATAAATGCGACACACCGAGAAAATGATGTTAGTCTCGGTGGACATGCTCGTGATGTGGAGATCACCACCAAAGCGATAAAAGCAATTTTTGTCGAAGGAATAATCGAGGACTAAGATGAGGATGGTGGCGAAGGTTCTAATCCACCGACTAGATCGTTTCTCCGGAGAAAACTTGAAGAGCAATCTCAGAATTTCAGTCAAGAAGTAAAAAACATACTTGAGGTAATCCGCAGTAATGGCAAGTCATACAACAAATTGCTCGAACTATTGGTTAGTAAAGTTTATGAAGGTGGACCCATTGATCGATCCCGACAACTTCCACTTAAGAGTAATCTGTTATTAATAATACAGGCCTGGACAGGATCTGCTCGGATCAAAATGATCGATTTGGATGAAAGAGAAGGATCAAGCAGTAGATCAGACGGATCAGACCAGAGAAAAGAAACAACATCCGTTGATATGATTGAGTTCCAAAGAATGATCGATTCGGCCTTGAAAAGGGTCGAAGTTCCCGAAATTCATCTATCCATACCTAGTTTATGTAGAGGAGTTCAAATATCCTAAAGGCTTTAAGATCCCAGATTTCAGCCTTTTTGCTGGAGAATTTTCCTTGTCTTCGTTAGAACATGTAGCACGGTTCATTGCACAATGCGGAGATGTTAATAGTGACTTCCATAAACTGCGACTATTCAACTTCTCGTTGACAGGCTCGGCATTCACGTGGTACATCAACCTCCCACCTAACTCCATCCAAAGTTGGGAGGAACTGGTCCAAAAATTCCATGAGCAATTTTATCTGCTGGGTATGGAAATGTCAGTTTCTTCATTAGCCAGGATGGCTCAAGCATCTGATGAGTCACCGATGGATTATCTTACAAGGTTTAAGTCATCCAAAAATTGGTGCTGAGTACCTTTCCCTGAAGTCGAATTTGTTAGGCTCGATTTGAATGGGTTGGACGTGGAGTACAAGAAGAAATTCTTGGGGGTAAACTTCCGTGACATGTACGAACTAGCTCAACATGTCAAGCAATACGATTATTTACTCCGAGAAGAGAAGGCTTCGAAGTCCCCGTCCAGAGGAACAATTTACAAAAACCCCACTGTCAGTTATGCATCGGTCGAAGTTGAAGAATATGCAAGTATAGACGAGGCTGAGATAATAATCGACAAACTATATATATGCAAGGCATTGGCTCATGCTAATCCTAAATATGCCAAGACTTGCTTGGTCCCTGAAGAGTCTCCCGTCAAAACAACGAAAATTTATACTTTCGACATTACTAAGGCCGACGCCATCTTCGATCAACTGCTACTTGCCAAAATTATCAAACTTCGGCCTAGACATAATATCCCCAAGGTCAAAGAATTGAAAGGAAAAACGTATTGCAACTACCATAACTTGAACAAGCACACGACAAAGTTGGATTGACAATGGTAAACTCAAGTTTCCAGAAAAGAAAATGGGCGTCGACATTGACCCATTTCCTACGGTGACAATAAACGTGGTAAATGCTCATCTGCCTAAAGACAAAGGCAAATGAAAGGCCGAGTTTGTTCCAATGCAACACGTCCTAAAGTAGAACTCTCGACCACGGCTCAAGATGGATTTATTTACAAACGAGCCGCCTAGAGATTTTTCAGAACCAGTTATCGTCGAGCCCATGTCAGACTCCAATGCAGAAAAAGCGGATTGGTCGGTGATTTTATGTAGTCATTGTAAGGCAAATGTCATCTTCACTGAGCCAAAAGAGAAACCACCTCAGGCTATAATACAACTATCGCCTTCTACAGCCGGAACGACACCTCAAAAGGTGCTCGGCACAAGACAACACCAAAGAGTTTTCAATAGGCTCGACCCTTAGACACGGATCGATGAGCCATCTTCGGCCGGACGACGCCTTGATTTCGACACATCGTTTTATAACGAAGACTATTATGCACTCAACTCTAGCAGCTCGAGTTCTTCTGTAAGCCAAAAGACCTTCAAGTTACCTGAGCCCCTCGAGCAATGGTGGTATAGTTAAAATTCTCATACCGGCATGTATACTGCACTTTCTAAATCGTATAAATGCTGGCACCAGTGAATAGACTGCATGGCTCGTCAACAAGCAACTCAGGCTACCTCGGTTACTAAATGACGGCCGAAAGAAATAACAAATAACGAAGATGATCGACATCCCCCAGCAATCACGATCGAATTACTTCACGGAAAGAAAACGATCGATCATAATTTTGAGACCATGATAGAAGAGTCTGAGAAGCGCATCAAACTCCTTTTCCAACCTGGAGAAATTAAGGCTCGTTTCGAACATCTCAGGAAGGAAGCAGAAAGCAAACTTCCTCTATTGCCTTCACAAGAACCATTAGTAAAGGTCCGACAAAATCTACAACCCCCATTTCTTGGCGAAGCCTTGAAGTACATACAGGTGTTTCACAAGAAATATTCTGCTAATGACATGTATGGCTTACCAAAGGTGTGTCAATAGGCTCTCGACCTGGCAATAACTTGCCCTGATGCCGAGCAAATTATTCAAAGGACTACTGATCTGGGGAATGAAGGCCAGGTTCCAGCATATACGAGAAGCTCGAGTTTTCAGCTTCGAGGTTGGCCCACCTCAAAGACCTCCAATATTTACAATACCATTTTGAAGTTTTCTCAGCCGTGTCTCTTTTCGGCCTGACAGCTGATGAGAAAGAGCGCATGGCACGGCTAGATGTTTACCTAAACATGAAGAATGCTCGAATTGCCTATCAAGAGTATGCCCATAAGGCGACGTAAGGACGAGACAGGTCTCCAACGTCGAGCAAACTCGAGGATAAAAATTAGAATGAAACGGGAATGCTGGGTGCACCACAGGAACAATTACTTGAAAAGAAAAATGATTAGGTCAAAGACACCCCAAAACATAACACTTTGCTCGATAGTCCGGAAGACGACAACCATAACTCGATGGGCCCTTTAGTTCTCAACAACATAAAAATCAGCATGGTCCATGTTTTATCGACTGAATTTCAGCCAATCACCTCCCAACCAAATTTCTTAGATGTTGATGTGGTTGCCGAAAAAGCAATGCAAGTGGACTTCGTCATCATGGAGGAAGACGAGCAAGTAAGCAAAGAAGACAAACTCAAAACAGCTCTTGCTGAGTTGTTTCCCCGCTCTTCCTCAGCCAATCTCTATCATTTAAAGCTGTTGTATGTCACATCTCACATCGAAGGATATCCAGTCTCCAAAATCTTCGTCGACTGCGGAGCAACGGTCAACATCATGCCCGTCTCCATATCGCAGGTAACAATCATATGACTGCATTCTTTATCGTCGACTTAAAAACTGAATATAAGGCATTGTTTGGTCGGGATTGGATCCATCAAACAGGTTGTATCCCTTCATCTTTGTATCAAGTCCTCATATTCTGGGATGGTAAATCGATCATCGTTCATCTGACCGATAGTCAGCCATTCGAAGCTAACATAATCCAAGCACGTTACTACAACAATCACGTCGGCTACATCACTTTGCACGGTCTCAACGTTGAATGACGATCGAGTCGAATTTTGGTTCAAAAAGCCATCGAGGTTGGCGCCGAGACTGTTTAACAGGATTCAGTAAGACTCGGGTTGGCTGACCTTATTACCTATCACGATGTCTGATACCAAACACGTCGAACGCTAGGTCGTAGTTTCATTTACTATGGAACGACTACTGGCCCACTGGTATACTGTTTCCAAACAACCGAATTCGGGCGTAAACCTTGTAGAGTTTCTAGTCGAATGAGATAATGGTCTCGTCTCATCCCTGGATAAGGTTCAAGCTGCCCCGGCCGAGCTCGAAGACAATCAGCCCCAAGTCAAAGACCCATTAGAGGAAATAAATATTGGAATGGCCGATCACCCTCGACCGTTATTTGTTAGTGCATTGTTACCCCAATCCATGAAAACTGAACTTAGTAAATTGCTCAATGAGTTTAAAGATTGTTTTTCTTGGAGTTATCATGAGATTCCTGGTCTAAATCGAACCTTTGTCTAGCATGAATTAAACATCAAAGCTGGTTGTAAGCCTTTTCGCCAACCCCCTTGGCGATTCTTGACCGAAGTACAACTCAACATAAAAAATGAACTAGTTCGGCTTTTAAAAGCCGGGTTTATTTAAACAGCTCGATACATCGAATGGTTGGCGAATATTGTACCAATGTTAAAGAAAAACGATACTCTATGCATTTGCATCGATTTTCGTAATTTAAATATGGCAACCCCCAAAGATGAATATCTGATGCCAATTTCAAATTTTTTAATTGACATCGTAGCCAATCATAAAATGTTGTCCTTCATGGATGGCCATGCTGGCTATAACCAGATTTTTATTGCCAAAACTGATGTTCACAAAACTACCTTTCGTTGTCCAGGGGCACTCGGGACATACGAATGGGTAGTCATGTCATTCGGCCTTAAAAATGATGGTGCCATGTACCAACGTGCCATGAATACCATCTTCCATGACTTGATTGGTACAATCATAGAGGTATATATCGACGACATAGTCGTCAAATCAAAACACCGCCGAAATCATTTAGATGACCTTCGACAAACTTTCCTTTGTATGCGCCAGCATGGCCTTAACATGAACCCAGTCAAATACGTCTTTGGCGTATCAGACGACAACTTCTTAGGTTTTCTTGTGCATCATTGTGGCATAGAGGTGGACAAAAACAAAGCTTATGCAATCATCGACGCTCCACCCGACGACCAAAAATCAACTTTAGTCTTTACTCGGCCAGATAAATTTTCTCCTTTGTTTCATAGCTAATTCAGCAGGATAAATGACGACGTTCTCTACGCTTTTGAAACTCAAGGATTTAGACAAGTTTGAGTGGTGTGAAGAACATTAAGCGGCTTTCACACAAATCAAGGTTTCCCTTACAACCTCACCCGTCCTTGTATCGCGTCGACGTGGTAAACCTCTTAAGCTATACATTTCGACGGCCGAAGAGTCCATTGGTTGCCTTCTCACACAAGACAACGATGTCGAGCGTGAACATGCCATCTTTTATCTCAGCTAAAATCTTAACTCACCTGAAATCAATTATTCAACCGTAGAAAAGCTCTGCCTAGCATTGTTTTTTGCTACGTCTAAACTCCGGCATTACATGCTCCTTTCCCTTACTCAGGTTATCGCCCGGACTCATGTTATTCGGTATATGCTCACTCGACCAATGGTCAAAGACCGAATTGGGAAATGAACAATGGCACTGTCCAAATTTAGTTTGCAATATGTGCCACAGAAAGTCGTCAAAGGGCAAGCACTTACCAATTTCTTGGCTCAATATCCTTCTTCATATGGTTTTAGGGGCAACGACGTCGAAATCGGCATGTTAGAAACACGTGACAATTATTAGACAATGTATTTTAATGGTTCTAGTACCTTAGCCTCGGCTGGTGTTAGAATCATCATTTAATCCCTAGATCAACACCGCTGGTATCTTTCTCTCAAGCTTGATTTTGATTGTACAAATAATCAGGCCGAATACCAAGCCCTTATCATCGGCCTCAACATCGTTCATGACTTAAAGGCAGCCTGCGTACTCGTCCTTGGTGGTTCAGAACTTGTGATTAACCAACTCAATGGAACTTTCCGCTGTATGAGTTGTACTCTGTCGCCCTATCACAGGGTTGCCAGAGTCGTTCGATGGTATCACGTTCAAACACATCTCCCGCATTCGAAATACTGACGTAGACAAGTTAGCTAAAATAGCCTCTGGCGCACAACTCTTGGAGGGCGAGCTAGGCTGGGCGATACCCGTAGTATAATGATCACACCCGGCCTTGTTTAATCGACAAGTTCTCCAACACGATCACATGATCCATACACGAGTAATGTCCTTACCTTTGTTGTTAGAATGAGGAGATACTATAGACATGTGTGGTGTCGAGACATTGCCAGACGATTGAAGAAGGTCAATCATGTGTTATCTCGATAACCATAATGACAAACACGACTGCAGAACAAGGGCCCATGCCTCAAATTACGTGTTATACCAGACTAAGTTGTACCGGAAGGGTGAGGATGGTTTATTGTTATTCTGCCTTAGTCCACGAGAGGCTGCTCAAGCATTGCAGAAGTACATGAAGGAATTTGCGAAGCTCATCAATCTGGATCAAGATGTGTTGGCTACTTCGCTAACATAACTATTTCTAGCCGAGTATATTGAAGGATTGTATCGAGTATGCACGAGGATGTGTAAAGTGTCAAATTCATGGGCCTATATAAAGAGTCCCGTTCGAATTACTCTATTTGGTCACCAACTGGGATGACCCTATACTCGTTGACTTATGGGCACAATGCGATGTTACCAGTCGAGCTGAATATAAACTTGCTGCGAGTAATTGAGCAAAGTAGTTTGTTCAGTGCCGAATATAACCAGGCCATGAGACAAGAGTTAGAAGATTTAGAGGAAGTTCGGCTTGATGCTTATAATTTATTGGTGGCATAGAAAAAAATTACTGAGTGAGCCTATAATCAATGAGTCAAACAAAAAACATTCGGCGAAGAGGAGTTAGTTTGGCAAACCATGTTGCCCATAGGAATCAAAGATCCTAGATTTGGAAAATGGTCGCCGAATTGGGAAGGACCTTTCATCGTCCACAAAGTTCTTGACAAAGGGGCTTGCCATCTTAAAGACCGAACCAGTCTAATTCATAAACTACCAATCAATGGGAAATTTTAAAAGAAGTATTATCCAGTCACTTGGGAGATGTAAGGATAAAAAGTTCATTTCATTAGTTTTGCAAAAAAAAGGAGTACAAGTGAAGTTACAAAAAATTTCCTAAAGGCAAAATCCTAAGGGGTCGAAAAAAGGAAAGCTTCAAGAGAGGCCTTTAGTTCTAACCACTTACTTCACCCATTGTGACTTCGGCTTGCCTTATTCTTTTTTTGAGCTAAAGTTGATGTATCTGCCTTGTGTCAGTCGCGAAGTCTGTTAGTTGAGCCTTATTTGCTTCAAAATCCTTTTTGAGATCCGAAGCAACAGCTAACCTTTACCGTTGAAGTTCGGCGATTTGACGTCGTAGCTCGCCAATTTGATGATCAAGGTCGGCCAACCGCATTTTCTTTGCCTTTATGGCCTCAACCTTTGGCCAAATGGCTTTATGAGCAATTTTTGCCGCATTTAGGTTGTCCTCGACCCGTAAGTAGTAAAGTACTGCAGGGTCTTCACAAGGAGATTGGATAAGTGGACGACACTTTCGTTGCTCAACAAGCCACCGATTGCAAAATTGTTCAAGCACTCTCCTACGGAGTTGAGGCTTTTACATTGAAGGACTTGCGAAGCCTAAAGGGATAGGAGTTCCTACAACTTGGCAAAGACATTGGATTCTGCCGCAGTTGCGGAAGGCTCAGCTGTGGTGGTAGATGGCCCGAACACTCCAGAAGTACTCAAGAAGAGAGCATTGAGCTCGACTTCCCATGGAGGCTACACATGAAAGGATTTTAGAAAGGAAAAAAAAAAAGGAAAATTGGAGAAAAATGGTAGAGAGAATTTGTTTTAGACTTGCCGAGAAGAAACTTCGACCATGTCCCTGGTTCATTGTTCGAACCTAGAGAGCTTATTGGTCGAGCTTAGTGTTTAAGACTGATTCTCAATTCCTGCGGCCGATGAAGGTTATCTATGTTCAATGGCTACTTAGGTGGTCGGGAAATGTATATAACACCCTTCGGCGCATAAATTTTTTGATGAAACGAGTAATTGGGCACTTGACATGTAATATCTTTTTGGTTTAGAATTCTAAAGCAGGAAGTTAACAGCAAGGTAATGAAGGTTCTTACAAAGACCAAAGTAACCTCCTGTGGATCTGGTATTAGGGATGAATCGACATCTCTGCCGTCGTTTTCGTCTCCACAATAAGTGCAGCTTCATGCCCCGCATTTGCTTTGGTAGCAGGAGAGTTGACTTGACCAGTTGTTTCGATCATCGACTGAGGAATGGTGGGTGACAGCTCAGTCGGTTGGGGGTACTTCACTGACAAAGGTTCTTCAATCTCGTCCCCCTAAACAGAAAGGGGTTGTTCATTAGTTGAGATGTTCAATTAAATAGAAAATTACTAACAAGAATGGTTGTACCTCTTCTTCGACGATGATTATTGGTTTCTTTTTTGGATTTGGGGATAGGTTCTTCTCAGCCTGAGTGGCCATTTTTCTAACAGCGGCAGCTACTGGAATGACCGCAGGAGTAACAACCAACCCCAAAATTACATGCCCCTCGACCAATGGAATGACGAATGGTTCGACCACGGCTGGAACAATAGGGAGGAACTTCAGTCATCTGAGCCATCAGAAGATTTTGCGGTTTTCTCACCGAGACCTCGACGGCAGGGGGAGGAAGAGATACGCTAGGAGAAGTTGCCCTTGTTGTTTGACTTGAGATCACAAGAATCTCTCGTTCCCTTTACTTTGCCTTCTTCTTGATGCGTTTTTGGGGTAGGGCAACATTACCAGCCGTTCCTATCTCTATGCGAGGCTGTTTGCTTGGTGTGACCACTACAATAGTGGCCGCCAATGGGGTAGGAGAGTTTGCGGAATCTCGAACAGTTGCAACCTTCTTTGGAGGAGTAAGCTTCTTTTTTGTTGCAACCATCGCGACCGTGTCGGCCCACTTTGTTGGATGACTCACTGAAAATAAACTCACGTTAGGATAAAATTTTTGAGCAAGAGAGAAATAATTAAAGGACGTATACCTTGGGCTACTTCTTTGGATTTTGGGGTGGGAGCTTTCTTTGGATGGTCGCTGAAGATCTTTTTGACGACATCCTCGACTGGTGTGCCAAACAATTCTTGGATGTATGCGTCCCACCAATCAGCAAAAATGCTAGTGCTGTGAGTTTCAGGGACGTTCGGCTGAAGGCGGAGTTTCGTGCACCTTTCTTGAAATTCTTGCTCGGCCTCTCTACACTCTCTTTCTGATGAACCAGAGATTTAGAAAAGATTAAGAGATGAGTAAAGGCGCAGGGTATCCTTGGAGGTAGCCAAGTTGCTGAACAGTAAAGTGGGAGTGGTAGACTTCCCAACTTGCACGCCGACCATCACAGCCGAGAAGAAGGTCGCAAGCTAGCACGAACGCCTTCCAGTTTTGTTAAAGATCGGCGTCTTTGGTCTTATCCTATGCCGATGATGGAAGTTTGATGGAAGAGGGGTACATTTGACGACAGCAGATCAGGAGCTCGTCGTCAGAGAGATCTTCTAGGCCGAAGAAGTATTTAAAGACTTATTCAGCCGAGTGAGGATGAGCTAGTCTAAAAGCCAATTAAAGACCTAGAGCTTCAGTGGTTTTCAAGCTAGGGATTCTGGCCTAAGGGTGGCGAAGTAGACTTGCAGGCAGAGTTGGAAAACCCAGAGTGGGCTGTTCTAGTGTGGGTCGATATTAGTGATGGTCGTTTCGGCCAAGCAACGCATGAGGTTGGCAAGGATGGCCGAGCTAAAAGCTAGGGTGTGACCACTGGCCAGGGCCTCAGCCACTGGCATGTTTTCGATCAAACATTTATTCGACTTGGTACAAACAATAAATTTGTTGTACTAGTAGAATAGGAATGCTTCATGTTCCCCATTTTGTAGGACTTCATCCCCTCGGCTAGCAAAGTGGTAAATGAAAGTGTTATAGTTAAAGAAGTTCTTGTGTAGCTTTTGGACTTCTTCTTTTGGGGTTTCTTGGTTTTTCTTTTTTAGGGCTTCGACGACACGTTCTTCAAATAATGCTTTAAGGTCTAAGTTGAATTGACACCCAGGAAGGACGACATCAACCAAAAGACCAGATGGAGAAGTGTCAAGGATGGCCAATATGTCGAGCACGGTGGGGCCAATGGGGCTGAGAGGGAGTACCATTGTGTTGGTGGTCGAACACCAAAAACTTAAGGCTGCCGTGAGAAGCTCCCGGTCCATAGCAATCTCAATAGTTGAGAGCTTAATATCATCATAAATGCCAAGAGTCTTCCATTCTGTGTTGAAGAACTCCTCCATTCGTTCAACCCAAGCTGCCCAGGATGCAGTGGTCGAGGGTTAAGCTCCTTAAGACCTGGCCGAATCCTACTTCGACCAATCATACCCTTGGAGCAATGGTTTCAAACAATGGGTTTTGAGCATTTCATTAATGGTCTTTGGGACTACATCATTGAAAAGAAGTCCCAATATCTGGTGGGAAGCAATTGAATTGCCTTCAAACCATAAGGTCTTGATAGCATTTCGGTCAATGAAGTCTTTGCACTTGGCACACTCCTCAGAAAGCTTGGTGATAAAAGTGTTGGAAACCATTGTTGAAGAACTCAAGGATTTTTCTGGGTTTAGGATTTTTCTGAGATTAGAAGTTTTCTGTGTTTCGAAATCTTCTGGGTTATGAGAACAAATGGCAATAAAGATTCAACAATTTTGAAAGCGTAAAGTTTGAATGGAAAAAAGCCGGGTATTTATAGGTATTCTAGAAGGAAGATCAACCGTTTGATTTTCTAAATAAGGGGTATAATCGACCGAAGAATTTGATAATCATGATGGATATTTAGAAGACAAAGGTAAAAGGACCGAGGTTTTCGTGGTTTGAGGATGCATGTTTGTGTGTGACGACAGATTTAATGGAAAATAAACATTTCGATGATTATATGTTTAATGATAGACGAGTAGGTTGAGGAGTCACCACGTGGCAAAGCATGTGAAAAAATTAAGATCGTGTGATCGTGCTTCATAAATGCACCTGAGTGGATGGGATATTCAGAACTTTTTGTTGTCTTCCAAACATACTGATTTCATTTCTTCAAGGTCGAAACTCGGCCAAAAAGTTAAAGGCCAAAGACCTAAAAACCAATAGGGCATTGTTTAGGCCTAAAATGACAATTTGGGCTGAGAGTAACAAAATAGGCCAAAACTCTTGGTCCGGCTGTATTCCGGGGGAATCATGGGTCGGCTAGGCACTAGGAGTTGTCTAGTCAGTTTCGGTCAAGTCCTTTTGTGAGAAGGATGGATTTGGATAAAGGCGAAGGTTGAATCCTTGTACCACCAGGGGTGTTAAAGCTAAAGGCACTGAGAGTCAGGGAATGAATCTGGTTCATTATGAAGGTGGGTTCAAAGTCCCAGTTGAATTAGGATTAGCCGAGTCCTGGTTAGATTAGGATAAGAAGTCCTAATCCGAGTGTGGTTCTAACTCGACCATGAGTGGTTTCACTGTTATAAATAGAAGAAGGAGTGCATCATTCAAGGCTTCTCTAATTCAACACACAAACTGCGCTGCGTAAACTCTCGCTCTAAGCGAAACCTCTCAACAACCGTGAGATTTTTATTTTCTTTTTCCGCCAACAGATCTTCAATTTGGATAAACAACATTGTGAAGGTAACCAGTGAACATCTTCAATTTAGATAAACAGCACTGTAGCTGTAGAACCATTCGACCGCAGAACACCTGCAGTTTGGATAAACAGCACTTAGCTTTCTTGGCAAAATGAGGTGTTACAGATTACTGGGCTCGGCGCATTGAACGCCGAGTTTTTTGATGATTGGATATTCACAAGTAAGTTTTAGAGTTCAGTATTCTGACAGCCGAACCACATTCACCATCAAGACATACATCTCTTTTGAGTACTTGTGTCCGTATAGTTTGGTGCCAGTTTGGCGTGCTTATACTCATACGAATATAATCACCGTGACATAACCCGACTCCGATGATCCGTGAACTTCGCAAGACTAGCAGCCTTATCTTCAGGCTTTAGAACCCAAAGGCCGAGACGTGTTCCTTCCTCAGCTGCAGTCGTAAGATCGAGAAGTCAGCAGGGCGTTCAACGCTACATCAACATATTTTACTTCCCGGCTGAACTCGGCCGACGAGTTGGCACATCCCGCACATAACTCAAGGACGTAGTTAGCTTATTAATTACTCAGCCTGCGCGCCACGTAGGTTTGGTAGTTTTTAGGGTCAACAGGAACTTAAACCGTATGTAGCCGATTCAAGATGAGTGGTGGTCAAGGTTAGTGGCTCATCTAGTATCTCCTCTCCATGTATCCTAAACTGTGTGGCTTCATATAGGCTTAATAGTTCTACAACATCATCAATGAGTGATTCCTTGAATTTTCCGTCACCGTCCTTGAACTTGTTGAATATATCTGCTTGACCAACAAAATGGAAAATACATAATCTCAATTATTCAAAAAAAAAAAAAAAAAAAAAAAAAAAAAAAAAAAAAAAACCTATGACCAGGACCACCATCCTAGAGTACTTGCCGCATGAAACGTTATAATCTTGTTGTCTAAGCAATCGAAAACGAAGAGCAGTAGTGTACAGATCATCCAAAATTTGTTCAATCTCATTTCCAAAATGGTAAGACACACCTATGCGTTGAATGTCATCAATGAAGTTCAGCTTTTGTGAAACATTTTCAAGCGATGTCGGTAGCATCCTTCTCACTTCTTCCTTCAGTTCTTGTACATGTTGTTCAAGTTCAGCATCCATTCCCTCCGGAGGATCACATTGATTTGAGAAAAAAGAAAAGCATAACCCTTATGATATGGTTGAATGAGGAGGTTTCCAAATACAAAAGATGTAGACTACATTATAAGATAATTATACGTTTGGTAACACATTAGAAAACGCATAACCTTATGCTGTCAATTTCTAAAGTGTAAATTTAACTTTGGTAGTTAGATTCATTACATGTTTGCAATGTTAAGAGAAGGAAAGTTAGATAAAATGATTTTGAATCATATAGAGATGAAATTAATTAGCAATCTTAATCAGTTAAAGTACCCATTGTATTTTTTTTTAATTTCAAATTTAACTTCCAGTCGAATAATAATAATGTAGGGATCAAATTAATAGTTTATTGTACTAAGAAAGAAGTCTTACCAAAGAAGCATATGACAGAAAATGGTCGCCCCTGATGCTGGGAGAACAAGTGGCTGAAGGCTTTAGGCCGATGAACATTAAAAGTGTCATTTGGGTTTGAAGATTGAGATAGTGGAACCTCGATTGAAGACATATTTCAAAGATTTCAAACCTGAAGCGAACTAGCCAAATGTTAATGCTTTATAATATCACTGGCTAGCCAACGCACCAACATAAATAAAAATATTTATAGAAATTTTTCCCAGTCATCCTGGTTTTTTAACCTTTTTTTTTTTTTTTTTCCTCTGTCAAGGTCATATTAACATGAAAATGTAATATTACATCTATGTCTCTTATTTAGACGATTTGCTATCTTATGTGATTGGATTTCAATTGTTTTTTGACGCAGGGTAGTCCTCACAATATCGCACACAACCCATTAAATAGGACACAAAATAATACGATACGAAAAATTAAATATTTAGATTGAGGTTTATTGGGTTCAGGTTGAAATGAGTGGAGTTGTTAGTGACATGAACTAACAAACTGATTTAGTGTTACCCACATATATCCGTTTCAACCTGTTGAAAACATGGCTCTTTTAAATAACTTTTTACAGTACATGCTTATAGCTGGATATTTTAGGCTTGTTCAAGTTTAAGTTTGAATTGTATTACTAGCTTAATGAGTTGACACAGCACAAACCACTAAGATAATGAATAAACATGAACACAAAAACCAAAACTAGTTTCTCAAGTAGTTTGTTGAGCAATCATTTTTTAATATAAACATGCGATTCACTCTAGTTTCCAAAAAAAAACATGTGATTCACTCTTTTCCTGCGTATGTAAAGTCCCACAATCAGCCCAATTTCAAAATACGTCACCCTTCAATCCATTTTTTGTGTGAAATTCGTGGCCTGGTGCCCTCCACTCTCCATTATATCACTAACACACTCATGTGGCCAATGTTGGAATATGATCATGATGGGAGATGTTGAAATATAATCACAACGATGTTGGCTTTATTATGTGTGTATTTGATGTTGGAGGTGCATCATAAGATTGGAGTACTGATATACACTTAACCAAAGGGTGTGATAAGAAGCATGACTTATCATAAGAGTTATACCCTTTTATAAATGATGTGTCTTATCATGAAACGATAAGATCATTTAGAGAAGTCTTACTACTCTATGGAAATGGTATGATGAAGTCTATAAAATAAGGATTCATTCCTCTAGACAAATTATCAAACGTAAAACATATTTTCTTCTTCCCTTTGGTATGCTATTTCATCCTTGCTACTACCACATAGTAAAGCCAACATCATCATGATCATATTCCAACAGCCAAAACATTTGGTGAGAAAGGTGGACGCAAAGAAAACGTTTGTGATGGAGAATTCGCAGTTGGGGACGACGGAGGGCCCGGAGATTATTCCATAGTGATGATAGCCTCAACATCGTCTGTCGGGAAGAATGAAAAATTTAAAGGAAAATATAAAAAATCTAACCAGCAACCACACCAACTCTTTTCCAACCCCTTTCCGTCAACCACATCATGCCGGCGGCTGCAACCTTTCTCCTCCTTGCCACCTGCAAAATCTCATCTCTCTCAAATCATACCAAGCATCCCATCTCTCTAATCATACCGAGCATCCCATCTTGGACAACGACCATAACCCTAAAGGATCCAATTCCAGGAGATTCCTATTTAATTTCACCCATCAGCCTTCTCTTGCACATAAGGCCATCTCCAACCGACCTGGTCAAAGGGTTATAAGGCTAAAAATAGCTTGAAATAACACGAAATTCGTCTCCAACCGAGGGCTAGGCCAAAGGGCTCGTGGGCCCTATCGGGCCAAAAATGGAAATCATGCCAACCGGATGGCCCAAAGGAGCCAATCGGTTAGCCCAAAGGATCTAGCCAGCTAGCCCCTAGCCAGCCTAAGTTTCAAACTCCAACGGCTAGCTGACGCCAGGTTACTGCTGGATTTGATTTTTTTTTTTTTTTTTTTTTTAAATAGTAACTACCTAAGCCATTAAACTTAAACAACATAATCTCCACCCTAGTTCTACTTGGGGAGTTATTCAAACTTAAACAACATGAAACTTAAGCAACACGTGTCACTTGAAATCCTATTCGAAAATTTATTGAGATTACATCTTGACAAGAAATCTGGAGAGTTACTCACTTTAGCGACATGTGTCACTTGAAATCTTATTTGAAAAATTATTGAGATTACATATCGATAAGAAATCTGGAGAGTTACTCACTTTAGCGACACGTGTCACTCAAAATCCTATCCAAAAATTATTGAGATTACATCTTGAAAAATTATTGAGGTAGTTTAATTTAAGTAACCATATTAATTCAATTAAAATAATAAATTATCTTTGGCCTATGGCCTTTTGACCCTCTCAGTTGGAGATGGTAAGAAATATGGCATGATACTATTCATTAAAATATTAATTTCTTAGAGGGCTATAGGGTTAAAGGGAGCCATCTGGCCCTCCTTCGATTGGAGATGGTCTAACTACTTCATCATCAGGGTTTAGGGGAAAGAAATAAGATATTTGTCGATTTGCTTCTGAATTATATAGAGGTGTCAATTTTTATCTAACCTTTGTTTGTAGCCAATTATTTTTCATAAATTTTTATAATTAACTAATTTTTCCTCTAAATTTAAATTTAATCGATTGCCCTCTACAATATTATAAATAGCCAGTTTGTCGATTATAGGGTTGTCATTTTATTATTATTTTTATTACAAATAAAAAAGCAAGAGATTTAACGGAGTTAAGCTACTGCTTTTGACAAGGCCAGCAGATAGGAACTCGGTTTTGAGATGGAGGTTTTAGTCGGCAAGCCTCAAAAATTTTCTTCTCAGCCGCCGACTCCTCCTTTGGCTAGGGTCGGTGGCAGCCAATCCTCCAATTCTCAGCCCTCTTCTCTCTTTCCCCAACCTTCTTCTCATTTTCCTTACCTTGCTGTCTATTTTTTTCGGCTGTATTTAGTTTAAACTAATGTCTCTCTGTCCTTTTTTTACGCCTTGTCTCAGTTTATCCTGCAATTGTCTCAAATCTGCCATTTTCCTCTCCAAATGGTAAAGTGGTCTTGTTAATTATTACGAAAGTAAAAAGTCGATTCCTAAGAGCTCGCAATAACGTCCCTTGAGTGGACATTCCATGAGACTCATCAGGGTGCTTAGAAACTTACGCTTAAGAGAAATTAACACAATGTTCCCAAAAAGGACGTCACACAGATTGATATCCTCAGTTGGTAAGATACATCTCTGGTTTTAGGGGTTTAAGAAATGATTTCCTCAAGTGGTGAAACATGTCTTCCTATATTGGGTGACTTTAAAGACATTTTTTTTTTTTTAAGTTTGTCTTTGCTGTGTCAGAAAGAAGATATTTGATGATTGCTACTTTAGCATAGTTACCAACGGCGATCAACAATTATTACCGTCTAAAAAGGTATGTCTGGGGTCTTGTCGGAATAGCTTGAGTGCTTAGGGAAGACATTGACATTACATCATGTTTAATGTAGCACATTAACTGACCAACGTTCATGTACAAGACGATAACATGAATACATATAACACTTGAGGGGCAAAGACATTGCTTTTATGAGGAATTAAGAATGACTTCGGTGTTTTGTGAAAAACTGTCTGGGGTATAAGCGAAACATTTTTGAGTGAATGTCTTCAATAACTACAATAATAATTTGATGATTTCCATTCTTGTGCTGTACAATTTTTCGATGGGTCGCGCCACAATACGCCCTTGCGAATGCGAGAACGAGAGGATGATGATAGTGTATGTGAATGTGAGGATACCATCCTATTTGGGTGAGTGGGAGATGTTAGATTTATTTAATATTAATTAAGTAAATATCCTCCCATATTAGTGGGAAGGATTGGAATAATATCTCCTGGGAAATACTCCAAGAATGGTGGCATTTGGTTTGGTGAGCAAGCATATTCTTCTACACCCTAAGCCTTACATGACCACTATAAATAGAGGCCATAAGGAGAGGGTTATTGCTAGAGAAACACAGCAGCCACTCCATAGTCTCCATAGCCGAAATTCCTAGAGGAATTTCTCACTCACACCCCTAATGTAAATCTCTCCCAACGTGCTCCGTATAGCAAGGTGTAGGGAGAGAATTATGTAGGTTGGATCCTAATGCTAGAGTATAGGGTACGTAGGCAATCTAGTTGGGCTAGATGCAACCTAGTTACACAAATGGCGGCGTTTGTGCTCGCCTACAATGAAAGCTCGTAAGAAAGAGACGTTGGTTCGAAATTCGTCAATTCCACTAGGTATAATCTAAACGAATTCTATATATATTACTGCCTATATTTCCTACAGTAATGATGATGATGATGATAATGATGATGATGGATTATACAAGCACCCTTTTTGAGATATTTAGGGTTGTCTTCACAATGTATTTTAACAATCTAAACCATCTATCTTTTATATCTGCATGACCAACGAAATGGAAAATACAAAACCTCAAGAAGCATTTAGATTTAAAAAAAAAAAAAAAAAAAAAAAAAAAAAAACTATATGACCATACCACCATCCGAGGGTACTTACCGCATGAAACGTTATAACCTTGTTGTCTAAGCAATCGAAAACGAAGAGCAGCAATGTGCAGGTCATCCAAATCATAAGAGTTCTTGTGAATTTTTTGTAAAATTTCTTCAATCTCATTTCCAAAATGGTAGGATACACCTAAGCGCTGAATGTCATCAATCAAGTTCCACTTTTGTGAAACATTTTCAACTGATGTCATTAGCATCCTTCTCACTTCTTCCTTTAGTTCTTGTACATGTTGTTCAAATTCTGCATCCACTTCCTCCACAGGATCACATTCATTGAAGAAAGAAGAAAACGGAAAACCTTTATGATGTGTTTGAATGAGGAATTTTCCTTGTATCAAAATATATACTACATTATAAGATAATTATAAATCTGATAACTATTAATATGAAGAAATATAGCAGCCATTGAAACAAAATTGAAGGTTTTAAAGAGAGAGAGAGAGAGAGAGAGAGAGAGAGAGAGAGAGAGAGAGAGAGAGAGAGAGAGAGAGAGTACAGAGAGAAGAAGAGAATTCTATATTTCTTGGTTGGAAAGATACTACAACGATTCTAACAATACTAACTAACTCTTATGCTTATCAAGTGACAAGTGTATCAATTCACACCATCCATACACTCTATTCCCTAACATGCCCCCTCAAACTCATGATTAGAAGGTCCAAGCATGAGATTGCAACAATGAGTATGAAAGAGTGGAGAGCTGAGTCCCTTTGTAAGGAAGTCTGCAAACTGCTCAAAAGATGAAACAAATTGAACTAACAGTTTCTTGCTAGTTATGTCAAAATCTGAAATCTAAAATCTTTTTGGAAAGTAATCATTGCAATTGGAAAGTGAAGAATCAGGTCACTTCTGCATAAAAGACTCTGCAATAAGAAAATCTTCCTAGCATCTGGAACTTGTATTTTACCACTATACCGTGTGTACCATGATACCCAAATCAACGTAGACCTGGTGCCCCCACCTTTATCACAAGTTCTCATATGATAGCCTAACTGAATATCAAATATACTTCGACCATTGCATAGCCAAAATACATAAAATCCTCTGAACTCATGTGCAACAGTTTGAGCAGGAACACTAATTTCCGTCTTATTGTCAGAGTTAAGAACTAGAAATATCACTTGAATACACTGTTGTAAACCCACTGAAATCAACTGAGATTCTGCTCCTTCCTTGTCAATACATTCCACAACTTGGTCCTTGGCAGTGAAGAGCAAAAAATGGAGAGATGCCATGAATGCAGAGATTGAGGCCATTGAACGTAATAAAACATGGGATCTGACTGTTCTACCTGAAGGAGTGAAGACCATTGGAGTTAAATGGGTTTTTAAAACAAAACTCAATGAAAGTGGTGAGATAGATAAGTGCAAGGCTAGACTTGTGGCAAAAGGATATGCGCAACAATATGGGATTGATTACACAGAGGTTTATGCTCCAGTTGCAAGACTAGATACCATACGTTTGGTAATTGCCCTAGCAGCTCAAGAAGGTTGGAGTATTTTTCAGCTTGACGTAAAGAGCGCATTTCTGCATGGTGAGCTTAGTGAAGAGGTGTTTGTTCAACAACCTCAAGGATATGAGAAGAAGGGCGAGGAACACAAGGTTTATAAGCTGAATAAGGTGTTGTATGGTCTCAAACAAGCTCCACGAGCTTGGTACAGCAAGATTGAGGCCTATTTTGCTAAAGAAGGCTTCGAAAAGTGTCAGTATGAACACACCCTTTTCACAAAGTCGAAGGAAGAAGGTAAACTTTTAATTGTCAGTCTTTATGTTGATGATTTAATTTTTACCGGGAATGACAAGAGCATGTGTGAAGAGTTTAAGAAGTCGATGATGTTAGAATTTGACATGTCTGACTTGGGAAAGATGAGATATTTTCTGGGGATTGAAGTACTACAAAATTCTAATGGAATTTATGTGTGTCAAAGAAAATATGCTCATGAAGTTTTAGAAAGATTTGGCATGGACAGAAGCAACATGGTGAAGAACCCCATAGTTCCAGGTAGCAAATTGTCAAAGGACGAAAAAGGAGCTAAGGTTGATGCAAGCATGTTCAAGCAGGTGGTTGGTAGTCTTATGTATTTAACTGCAACCAGACTGATTTGATGTATGGTGTGAGTCTTATTAGCAGGTTCATGTCGTGTCCTACAGAGCAACACTAGTTGGCAGCGAAAAGACTGCTAAGATATCTGAAAGGAACGACTGATCTGGGGATTTTCTACAAGAAAGGAGGCTGTAAGCAACTCACAGTCTATTCAGATAGTGATTTTGCTGGAGATGTAGATGATCGTAAAAGTACATCGGGGTGTGTATTCATGTTTAGTTCTGGAGCGGTGTCATGGTCATCCAAAAAACAGCCTGTGGTTAGCCTATCCACCACTGAAGCCGAATACATTGCAGCTGCCTCATGTGCTTGTCAGTGTGTTTGGTTAAGAAGAGTTTTAGCTAAGCTTGATCATGAGCAGGAGAAATGCACTATAATTCTGTGTGATAACAGTTCAACTATAAAACTCTCCAAGAATCCTGTTCTTCACGGTAGAAGCAAGCACATTGACATCAGGTTTCATTTTCTTCGTGAATTGGTAAGAGATGGTGTGGTTGATCTGAGACATTGTAATACTGAAGACCAGGTAGCTGACATTATGACAAAGCCGCTCAGGTTGGAGGTGTTTTTAAAGCTTCGTAGTTTGCTGGGCGTGTGTGAAGTTCCTAATATAAACTGAATGCATTCTGCATACAGTTTAAGGGAGGGAATGATAGATCCGATCTTTTAGCTATTTCAGTTTGTTAATAAGTCCTTTTCTTCAGGGATTAGTGGTTAGAGCTTTGACGATTCCCTCTTAGTCTGTTACCACGTTTTAGGTTGTTGTAAACGTGGGCTGTTATTTTGATTTTATCTCTTTGTAAAAGGCTATATATGCCTACAGTTTGTTTGCAATAAACAAGGACTTTCATTCAAACTCGTGTGGTATAATTTGTTCTGAGTGTTCTTAACATAAAGATCAAACACCTAGTGTGCCAAACTTTGTAGAAAGTAGAATACATATATGGGCAATCGGAGATGCCCACAAAACAGAGAAGACACAAGCACCAATACCTTATGTGCAAGAATATGTAGACTGAAGATCGCACAAATAACCCGAAATGCCCAAAAAAAAATCGAGAAGAAATCTTGATACTCAAAATCAACACCAGATTTGGGTGGCCATAAGAGAGTTCATTTCGGCAAAGACCCCAAGACAGGTGCAGAAGAGTCCAGAGCGCTTGAGGAAATTACAGAGAGAACGTAGAAGAAAGAATTGGATAGCGGAAGCAAAGAACTATGGATAAAGAAATTTTGCGACTAAGCTTCTTTGGCTCTTGATACCATGTTAATACGAAGAAATACAACAACCATTGAAACATATCTGAAGGTTTTAGAGAGCGAGAGCACAGAGAGAAGAAGAGAATTCTATATTTCTTGATCGGAAAGATACTACAACGATTCACTAATATAAAGGTGTTTGTTTATTTATTTATTTTTGGTAATATATAAAGGTGATTTGTACAACTAATCTCTACAATCGTATCACTTCAGAGCACTTCTATCCATCTCAAATCCCTGGGAGATATTGGATTAGATTCTCTCCCTCCCCCAAACTCCACCACCGCATCCCAATCCACCGGGCTCTGTGGGAGCCTAGTTGCTCACCTAGGCTAAATCAACTAACCTAGCCCCCTAGGTCATGTGACGAAAGCTGACAAGCTGACGTTAGCAATAATTAAAAAATTAATAAAAAATAATTAAAAAAACAAAAATAATTAAAAAAAAAGTAATTAGAAATACAAAAATTTAGAAAAATAATACTTTTTTTTTTCTATAAATACCTAACCATGTTCTTCCATCCTACCTCACATTTCAATATTTTCAAACACTATCAACCAATCTTTTATTATCATCTAAAATTAAAAGTAAAATTATCTTTTATTATTTTATAAAAAAATTTAGTAATATTTTAATACAAATTGCCTAGGCTATTGAGTTTAGGGGTGGATATGCAATTGACCAGTTACTATTCATTAAATACATTTACTTTTCACTTGCGGGGATTGAATTGGCTATTGTCCGGTGAGCCTTTTAGGGATGGAAATGCTCTAACAGATCTAAAAATACTAACTCTTATGCTTATCAAGTGACAAGTGTATCAATCCACATCATCCATACACTCTATTTCCTAACAGTAACTCTTAGTATGCGCCCGTTGGCAAATAATTTAGAGAAAATTTTGGCAAATAATTGTTTCATACGCACCCCCACATGGAGTTAATCATCAAGCTTTTTTTTTCTTTTTTTATTTTTTATTATTATTATTATACACTTAGTTATCTTTCATGACAGTTGTATGAATATATAAAGTCATGCATTATAGTAGAGATTAAATTACTCTTTTAGGACTCTTTGTTTTTTCTACAAAAAAATTAAAATTTTATTTTCACTCGAATAATAATGTAGGGATCAAATTAATAGTTTATTGTAGTAAGAAAGAAATTAGAAAGAAACATGTCTTATCAAATCAAACTTCTGTAACACTGAGTGATGCCACTATAAACAAATTCGAAGAAACATGTCTTACCAAAGAAGCATATGACAAATATGGTTGCCCCAAATGCTGGAAGAAAAAGTGGCTGAAGGCCGAGACCGATGAACATTTAAAGTGTCATTTGGGTTTGAAGACTGAGATAGTGGAACTTCGACAGACATATTTCAAAGATTGCAAACCTTAAGCGAACTTGCCAAGTGTTAATTAGTGTTTTTTGTATCAACACACAGTTGGGCAAAAGATCTACTAGTGGTTACTGTGTATATTTGTGGAGTAATCCTATTAGTTAGAGTGCAAAGAAACAACAAACAGTTGCTTACTCTTCGACAGAGACAGAGTATATATCTCTTCTCCATATTGTTGCAGATATTACATGAGTCCGCAGAATTTTTTGAGATGTTGGTTTTCCTCTGTCTCAAGTTCCTACACTTTGGTGTGACAATGTTTCTGCCATTTCTCTAGCCTCAAATCTAGTGTTTCATGCTCGGACAAAGCATGTGGAAGTTGATTACCATTGTATCAGAGAACTGGTCCTTGCTCATCTTCTCAAAATGCATTATGTCAACAGCCAGCATCAAATTGCTGATATTCATACTAAGTCTATGTCTAAGGCCAGATTTCAACATCTTCAGTCCAAACTTTCTCTTAGTTCCCTTCCATGCAACTTGAAAGGGTGTAAAAAGACACCTCATAATTCAAGTCAAAGTCAGCAGTGCCACCTAGAGTCCAAGTCATAGTCTAGTCATTTTGTACAGCTGTATTTCTATTACAACAGATGTGTAACTAATTGTAATATTAGTTTGATTAGTTAGACTTGTTTTGTTACTAATCATTATTATAAAAGTGTATATAATCTCAGTTGTAATCATTATTCACTTGTGAAGAAATATACAAGATATTTCTTATAAGCAGTCATTCTCTACATCTCCATCCGTCAATCTTGCCTTATCGCTTTAGCTTCAACCGTCATACTGAGCATTACCAAAAACTGTAAGTTACGAGTGTTAAAGAACATGTGATTGCCGTTTCTTGATATACAAGTAATTTGGTCAATCCAACTTAATAGTTGAGGAAATTATGGAGCCTTATTTGGTTAGGTTTAGGAGTCCTTATTTAGTGCAATTAATTATGAAAACCTTAATTAGTGGACAATGAATTCGTTACCATTTAGGACTATTATGATATCCTAATTGATATGGAATATCCCATGTAATTAGTTAATAGGCTGGATTATAGGGATAATGATCAGTATATTAGGAGGTCCTAGCACTCACAGTAATCATCCTTGTTTTGTGCTAAACCGTATTCACTAGCAAAAGGATTTACGATTGCTTGAGTGGAGAAGACTTTCCTAAAACCTTAGCATCATGTTTTCCTCTTCTACAAATAAGTTTATTTCATTTTCATGTCGATTTGGCTATTGCATTTATGATCCTAATTTCTTGTTGCTGCTTTTATGATTTCAGATTAATATCTTACATGTGGTATTAAAGCCACACAACAAGCTTAATTAGGGTTCGATTCATAAGTTATATAGATGATTTGACACACCTCAACCCCGATATTCCCACATACCAGGGTAGGCAAGCACGTGCTGGCCAACACCCGAGGGTGACGAAGCCATTTTGAACATGCTTCCGAATAAAAGAAATGTAATTAGCAAGATTAAGCCAAAGTATGATCGTGTTCAGAGCATACACTAACTGAGAATAATATGAAAGAATCATTAATAAAATGATATGAACCAAGAAATGGTACCTATACTGAGAAGACTCGAGGATACCTAAACCAAAGTGCCCTGAAGCCAAGATCGTGTGCCTCGATCCTAACTCCTGAGGGGGCGTAAAATAGAAAAGGTGAGTGGACCAAAGTTTATAATAATAAGACTAGTAATAGGAAAACCATTTTCTTTATGAACATACTAACCCCCTGTTTTGAAAACATATATAATACTACATATAGGTTTTATAAAAACCCTAGCATGCCATGCAAAACCTTCGTAAAACATGTACGTGTAAAACCATGCTCAATAATGCTGAAAACGTCGGCCAAAGGTAAATCCGTAAATCTCATCACTGAAGTACTCAACTAAGGGTATCATAGTCGCCCGAAGGCAGTACCTGTCCATCACCCGAAAGTGAAGCTGAATAACTTGTTCATCATCCAAAAGTGAAGCTAAATAACATGTCCATCACCCGTAGGTGAAGCTGAATCAAATAGCATAACATCCTTATTGACCGTAGCTAGTAAAGCTATCCGACACTGTTTTCGGCGGTGAAGTTGGGGGTATAATATATATCACAACTCACTCCTCCATCATTTGTGTCCTATGGCCACGAGCATAATACCCATGGTGTGCGGATGATGAGTCGTATGATAACCCACTAGGTAAGTACCAAAACATATCTCGAAATCTCAAGCCAAATCACCAAAACTCAAGGGTTTGAAATCTCATTTCATAAATCGTATATAAAACATATTCGTAAATTTAAGGAGTTTCATATATGCAATTCCAATAATTCATAACCGTTATAAACCTAAATTTGATAAATTATAAATATTCCGTAAAACAATTAAATCATGAATTCTATATAAACTATAATTATAGAAATCCGAAAACATAATATAAAATGTATTAAATGCACAAAATATGAAATGCATGAAATATGAAATGCATGCTAGGCTAATATTTTATAAAAATACGTAAGTTTAGAAGGGGTCCACTCACTGGTTTTCCATTGCCCGAAAGCCGCTCGAACTATTAAGAATGTGATCACTTCCCGCCAACGCGCCTAAACACAATTAGGATCCTTTTAGTAAAACTCTATTAAAACATTAGAATTTGGGAAAACGGATGGCTGATTTGGATTCGGCACGTCAAAAAACCTAAGGAGGGATCTCAGTGTTTTCCCCCACGAGCTGTCACGCGTGCCGGCTGGCCACCCCGACTCTCCGAAAAATCCAACAACTCCAAAAATTCCTAAATTTTACAAGAATGAAGATGTCAATGAGAGGAACAACTTTCATACCTGCAACTAAGACTGATTTGGTCGGGAAAAGCCCCAATTTCACTAGAATCTGTCGAAAACCCTAAAAAGGGTTGTTTCTTGATTCGTCCTCAAATCGACTCCGACACTCAAACCAATGATTGGGCATTGTTCTTGGGCTCAAGAGAAGTACATTGGTGGTGGCAATCGAAGGAAATAATTGCAGGAATGGCGAATTCGCCGCCATGGGTGCTCTCGAAGCCGTGCCTTCGATCCTCACGAATTAAGGCCTAATTCCCTCGATTTTTAGGTGAAACGTGAAGAAGGGAGGTTATGGGGTTGATTCTAGGTGGCGGTGACAGTCAATTTGCTGGGAAATCACACGAACCACCACTGAGTTGTGTAGAAATTGCGTCGGGTTGGCGAGGAAGAACCAGATCAAGGGTGATCCGGCACTCCTCCTCTCTCTCCTTTCCCCTCCTTTCTCTCCTATCTAATTAATCACTCACCCTCTCCCTTCTCCCGATTGGTCCTCACCTCTCCCTCCTTTATTTTTCATCTCCACCGACCATCTCTCCTTTCCTTTAATCTGGGGCACACACGTGGCTTCCTCACTGCTCCAGATTTTGCTGGAGCCTTCTAGAAACGAAGACTTAATTTACTAAAATACCCTCGACTTTAAACATTGATAACTCCTTCGTTATAGCTCCAAATTACATTCCATTTGTACTCACTCTTTCGTAGCGATGAGTAGTATGAGGATACACCAAGAAAATAGATCTTACGTGACACGACAAGGTGGTCAAACAAAGTCAACGCATTTGCCTAGAAGGGCATTTTAGTAAATTCATGTTTTAAAATTATAAAAACTATAATTTTTTGGGACGGGTCATTACATGATTGACACAATTGAAGCATAATTTGTGTTTAATGTTTGGTTGGCTATTTTGACTAATCGATCCTATAAGACTTTATAAAGATGCTTCTGCAATTTTGTATCACTTGAGTATGCAATTTTGTTTTAGGGATTTAGGTCCAAATAAATTGAAATTGGGCATGGAAAAAAAAAAGGGGAAATAATTTAATTACATGTTGAATTGGAGTTTGTAGTTAGTCTTCGGCTAATTGTCATTTTTACTTCTTTTCGGTGGATTCTGGAGTTTTCTTGAGTATATAGGGTTGTCTTCTTTTCCAGAACACCCTCACGCATGGTGTTGACACCTGCTCCCTATTACAAAAGCTTTTGGTTCCAATTGATTATCTATCTAATGCCAAAATTTAAAATAAAAAATAAAAATAAAAAATAAAAAAAAATAAAACTAGGAAAAAGGGTTGTTGAATATGGGCGATGAGTGTTTTATTCAAAACTTGTGCTTGTGTTTTTCTTTTCAATTTATTTTCTCAAAAAATATATATATATATTTGTTTAAACTGAGAATCCGCTTATTATTATGGAAAAACCCATCCTTTAGAAATTTTGAGCACCCGAGCCGATGAACCCGTCGAAGCTCTCTCAAATGGTTGCACCAAATTGCGATGAAAACTGACTGCATATCGAATTGAGAGGAGAAAATTTTGGATAGATCGGGAAAGAAAACTGGGGGAAAAGTTAGCAAAAGATCTGAAAAGAAGAAACAGATAACAAAAGGAAAACCATTCATGTCGTCACTAACCTGCACCTGATGGACTTTCTATTTTTTGATAGACTTCCCTAATTTCAAATTTGATGAAATTCGGCCATGTCGTAATATTAAATAGATTATAGACGTTGGTATTTTTCCACGTTTTTTGGACAAGAAATAAATTTATGGTAAACTTTTAAGTGTGATACCATGTTGCTAGAATTCTACTGACTTCTGCAGAATAGTTGTTTGTGATATTATTTTGATATATCTATGTAACTCAAAAATTCATGAAATTTTAGTATGATATACATTGAGATGTTTATTTCAAATCTGGAAATTTTCACGAGCATTGGTTTGAAAATGAATTATTGGTGAGTTTTTTAATCTCTAGACTATACTGCACAATTTATGTGATTTCTACAGAACATTTCATTTTGATTTTATTTTTAGCCTACTTGTAAAATCAAAAAAATTATGAAATTTTGGGTGACATTAAATTTATATCTAATTCATTTCCAGAAATTTTCATGCACATTGGAGTAAAAATAAATTTTTAGTGAATTCTTTAGTCTCGGGTATGCACTACATAATTTCTGTAGTTTCTGCAGCACATCCTATTTAGAATTTACTTTTGGTACACTTGTAAAATCTTAAAAAAAAATTGAACTTTTGGGAAATAGCAGTTTTGTATGTCTAGTTTATGTATGAAAATGTTTATGCACATTGAGTGAAAAGTGAATTTTTAGTGAATTTTTAATCTCAGGTCTATACTATACATTTTCTGCAATTTATGCAGCACATCTCTTTTCAAATTCATTTTTTATTCGCTTATAATTTAAAAATCATGAAATTGTGTGAAATAGTATCCATATATGCCTAGTTCATACTTGAAAATTTTCATGACAACCTAACAAGAATCAAGATTTTAGTGAATTTGCAAAATAAGTTAGTAATGTTGAATTTTGGGACTTCAAACAACTGGTTGTGTTTTGAAATATTGTTTTCACTGATTTTTGCACATTTATTGGTACCAATTATTAGGCAAGTTTATTGTTCCAATGTGTCCTTATTTTATGCAAATTCTCAATACTAATAACTTTTATTTGGGAACATTGATTAAATTTTGATTTAAAGATGTATTGGTTTATTTTCCTCAAACCAATATTTTGTTTGGTCATCAATTCTGAAACTCGAAGGCTCGGAGAGCTCCTACACGAAACTTACTTGAGATCTCCTACACAAAACTACATGAACAGAACAATTTTGGAGATGTGAAAGTCTGAAGAGCTCGGACCTTCGTGAAATTAAACAAAACCTTGAGTGATTCTTCAATTAACCCAACTGCTTTTTAGTAAAAACCCAATTGCACTTTAGCAAGACACTCTTAGCTCTTGAATTACAATTTCAAAGCCTTCCTTCAAAATAAAAACTGCCTAGGACCCCTGATATCTAAAAAAATTACATCTCTGCCACCATGTGTATGATTCGCTTCATGTGCAATTCCAAACACCATGATTTCCTAATTGAGGTGCATGTTTTGTACTAAGTTCAATCCGACACCAGGCACCACTAATCTCAATGAAGTTCTTTAGCAATATCTTGCCTTTCATGGCCAATATTGCTAGATTTTTACTGCTTTCTTTACATTTCCAGTCAATTTACATGTCAAGTTAAGTAGTTCAGCCATCGCCCTAGATTTTACTTTTGAAAAAGTTTGTAATCTTGACTCACTCATGAAATTATTACATTTTATTTCCCATTTCATTTTCTATTTCGCTCTCATGTATTTTTTTAGGTAAGCATATCCGAAGTTACACTGAATGTTAAATCCTCCTTCACTCAAGGCACAAAAAAGAACTTAACTACAATAGTGTCCCATTCGGTGCACAGTCATTTGGTTTAGAAGTCATATTAACGTGCAACGTACACATGCTCAAACACAAACACTATCAATTGGCAGCCTCCAATAGTGACATGTCTGTTCTCTTTTCTCTCGAGCCATATGGTGGCACTAAGATCAAGGGCAACACTTCAGACAAATACGTGTTAAACCCCGCGCCCTAGCTCCGTCTGAGTTTTGGCACCAACAGCTATACATGCATGCCCTAGTGTGCTTTTTGAGCTGAATAATTAATATATAATTTATTCCCAACTGCATAGAAGTTCTTTTATTAATCACAAAATCATAATATGGATTTATTCACAACCCAAATTGCATTATTACAGTCTTATTAAGGGATGAGGTCCATACTTGGTAGGCAACTTGGGGGCTGGACTATAGTTTGAAAGAAACATCACAGTAACAGTGGTGCATCCAGGATTTCAAGATTGGGAGGTCCCAAGATAAAAGTTAAAAAAAAAAAAATATATATATATATATATATATATATTAAACTAGTTTGATTCCATACCACTATTTTTTATTGAATTTGGTTCATTGAATAATCAAAATTAATCAATCACATCAAGTGACCTAGTGGTAAGGGCGCGAATTTCGGCTCTCAAAATACAAAAAACAGGGGGGTCCCAGATTTGAGGCTCCAATATGGTGAGTCTGCTTGACTGTGGGCAGGAGAAAGCTGAAATGCCTCTGTGAGTCTTCCAGGCCCCTAGAAATGATGGATAACCATGGCTTACCACTAATTGTCCAACTTTTAAAAAAAAAAAATAATCAATATTAATCTCAAAGGTAATAAAACCAACGAATTCTCCTTAGCAACATAACTAGGGATGGGCAAAATACCCGCAATTACCTGCCCATTTAAACTTCACAATTACGGTTATGAGTAACTGTTTAGATAAATAAACGGTTATGGGTATAACCGTTTACCCGTGAAATTTAAATGGGTGGTTATGGGTATTAACCATTTACCTATTTATTTTATATATGTAAAATTAACACAAACCATGTTCTCGGTCCAATAATACTTAGCATCCAATAAATTAGAAAGGAATTCATTCGTCCGTCTCTCAATAACACTGTTGCAGGAATGATGATTCTCATCCGCAAGGAATTCGCCAAATTAATTTAAATTCATTGTGGGTAACCGTGAAATTGATTGAAATTTCTTCGAAACAATTTTCGTAACCCAATAATACTTAGAAAATATTATACTACCTTCATTGGTAACAATTAAAAATATCATCCGTAAACTATTATTTCAATTATTGGAATGGTATAAGGACTTAAAAAATTAAAATATGGAAATGTATGATGATGAATGCACCTATAACAGTGTTTAATTGTCAAAAAAAAAAAAGTATGACAAATTTTTTTTTAATTTTCAAGTTGTTAAAAAACATGACGGGATGAAAAAGGGGTAATGGTAAAAATAAAATAAAATAAAAAAGATAAATAGGTTAAAAAGGGTAAATGGATAAACGGGTATTAAACGGTTACGCGGTTATGAGTATGGTTAACCGTTTATAAACGATTATGGATATGAGTATAACCGTTCAGACAATTACCCAACGGGTAAACGGTTATGGGTAAATAACCGCGGTTACCCGCCTGCCATAACCGTTGCCCATCCCTAAACGTAACGCATCAATTAATGACTCTACAAAGATGAAATTTGTTAATGTAACATATATATTACAATTGGGAGTTGAGACTAGAGTCTAGGATTAAAAAACTTAAATGAATTTGGAAGAAATAAAATTAGGCAGCTAGAGGTGGAACGGCAAATGGTGTTGGGGGATGGGGTAACATGAGTTTAAAGTTGGGAGGTTGTGACGATTTGGCGTTGGGAGTTCTTAAATATAATTTGGGGATACTGGAAAGGATCGGGGTTCTCCGGCTCTGTATAAAAAAGAAAGATATTTTAGTTTTTAAATCTTTTATAATTACCTGGCTAAAAAACGTTGTCATTTCGGCTAGGTCTTTTAAAAAAAAAAAAATTAGAAACCTCTTCTTCGTTATAAGCATTGTTGCATGCACATCCACAGAGGCAACAAGCCTCTTCACTGCACCTGCCCAAATTGTTGGAGGGTCTTGAATGTCAATCGCAAGTGTTTCTTTGGACTTCCGGAGGATCCTAGGACCTCCCAGGTCTCTACATGGATTTGCCCATGATAGTAAGTCGATATTTAGTCTTATAAAGCCACAGGTTCCACTAGAGTAGAAACTATAAAATCTTTTAGCACACCTCTGGGTTATTGGCGTAGCCATCTTCACACTCGTACACAACATCAATGACCCTAGTTAAATTGAGAATGCGGATTAGCAGGGGCATGGGGACAACGGTAGGGTGGAGGCACGCTTCGTTTATGTCCTTCCATGCATTATCCACTTGTCTTTGAAGTTTGATTATCGCTTCTTCTTCTGTGGCCCCATATTTCTTCATGTAACAGTTCACAGCTGAGATAAAATGTTCTCGCTCTTGCTCAAACTAATCAGGCATCAGGATTTTATAAAATATAATAAAAGGACTATTAGCACAAGTATCAATGCAATCATAATACTCGTGTTTGTCAAGATTTCAGTTTGGGCTGTGGGAGGGGGGGAAGCCAATCCACTACTATTGGGTCAAGTAGTAATACTATTCTAATTTAACCACTCTCATTAGATGTAAAATTTTATCACAAAAATATTCTCTGTAATTAGAAGTAGACCGCATAATATAAGTTATATTTTATTGTGTCAGGTTTTCAATGAGACTTTTACATTCAACAATACTCACTAATACTATTTACATATACAATTAAGTACCTTGTGGTCCACTATGTCATCCATGAGTCTAACAATTGTTGACGCAGCCTTCACAGCTGGAGGGGAAGTTAATAACCAATCAAATGAGTCTATTGTAGCTTCAATGAAAGTAATGGGATTAGCTTGTGTGAGAACCGTCATGGCACTCAAGTCTTCTTCTTCTGACAAACCTTCTTCGGTTTCATAATCTTGCATCCAACGTGAAACTCGTCTTGCCCTACCTTCAACTGGACCCGAGGAAGGCTCATCATATGACTCACTGGAAGGTGAGCTAGTGCCAGTTCTATCTGTGCCATTTGAACCAGCTTCTTCATTCTCGTTAATTTCTGCTCCAGATTCCACTTCATTCTCGACTTCATCACCTTCGTCTTCACTATCACCCCATTCTAACACATCCGAATTCATTTCTTCCCTGCTCATGTCCTATTTCCAGCCCTCATTCTCCTCAAAAACAACGTCCCTACTTACAATTATCTTCTTAGAGACCGGATCAAACAATCTATAAGCTTTCGACTCATCGCTTACTCCCAATAAAACACATTGAATGCTTTTGTCATCTAACTTGATCCTTTTCTGATCTGGTACGTGCACATGAGCTAGGCACCCAAAGACCCTGAAATACTCGACTGTAGGCTTTATACCACACCATGCTTCCTTTGGAGTTCTATTTTGCACAGCTAAAGTAGGGCACCTGTTGAGAACATGCACACACCACCTCACAGCTTCTGGCCAGAAAGCCTTTGGAACCTGCTTCTCAGTGAGCATACAACGTACCAAATTCATCACAGTCCTATTCTTCCTCTCAGCAACTCCGTTTTGCTGAGGAGTATAGGCTGTGGTTAATTGCCTGGTTATGCCATTTGCCTTATAAAATTCCCCAAACTCATTTGAGGTGAACTCACCACCTCTGTCAGTTCTCAAACATTTAAGGTAAGCACCTGTTTCCTTTTCAACATAAGCTTTATAACTTCTAAACATGGTAAAAGCCTCTGATTTTTCATGCAAGAAGTAAATCCAAGTCTTACGACTGTAATCATCGATAAAACTCAAGAAGTACCTTTTGTTGCTGTTTGATGCAGGCTTTATAGGACCACATATATCGGCATGCACCAGTTCCAGCTTATGTGACGCCCTCCATAGACTTTTTTTTGGAATGGATTCCCTGTGTTGCTTTCCAACTAAACACGTTGTGCATAACTTTGCAGGAGTTTTAAGAGAAGGCAAGCCACTGACCATCTTTTTGTATTATAGGGTTCTCAACCCTTTGAAGCTCAAGTGTCCGAATCTGCAGTGCCATAAATAACTCTCATTTTCTGTCACAGCTTGAAAATAAGTAGTAGCTTTAGGCATCATCGCTGCAAGCACAACAAACATCCTGTTCGCGCTCATCTCGGACTGAATAATTAGACCCTTACTAGGATGAAAAACTTTGCACGTGTCATGTTGAATCAGAATTGCCACACCTTTTTCTTGAAGCTGCCCCATACTTAACAGATTATTTTTCAACTCAGGAATGTAATAGACCTCAGAAATTACATGAGTGATGCCATTCACTTGCATTCGAACGTTTCCTTTCCCACAACTGCCATCCTTGAGTTGTTGCCTAGTTTCACAGTCTGCCTGAATTGACGATCCAAATCTGAGAACCATTCTTTATTCCCACTCATATGATTACTACATCCTGAATCTAGGAACCAGACTTCTTCTCTCTGAGCATGGTTACGCTCTACATAGGACATTAAGAGCAGCTCTTCTCCTTCATCTAGTTGAGCGTAGTTGGCTCCATTCTCCCAATTGGGACACTCATACTGAAAGTGTCCTAATTTGTGACACTTAAAGCATTCAATAGTAGCCTTGTTGAAAGGTTGTCTGCCACGACCTCTTCCTCTTCCTCTGAACACCCATCGACCTCTTCCTCTACTAGTGTTGTCTTCATGAGTAACCTTGAGAACCTGCTCCTCTCCACGATGGCCATTCATTCTTTGTTCATGGACTAGCAGACTGCTCTGCAGCTCATCAATAGTCATTGTGTCCAAATCATTTGATTCTTCAATGGAGCAAACCACATAATCAAATTTTGAAGTCATAGACCTCAAGACCTTCTCATTGATAAGAGTTTGGCTCATTGTCTCACCATGAGCCTTCATTTTGTTGGCTATAGTGAGAGTACGAGCAAATAGATTGTCAACAGTCTCACCCTCCTTCATGTGTAGAATCTCAAAGTCCCTCCGAAGTGCTTGCAACTGTGCCCTCTTCACCTTGGTAGAGCCTTGATATTTTTGTTTCATAGAGTCCCAAATACCTTTTGATGTGTCTCTGTCGAGTATAGTCTCCAAGATACTCCGGTCTATAGCTTGAAAAAGCTAATTTTTTACCTTTAAGTCCTTCAGCTTCTGCCCCTCAATCAATTTGCTTTGTGCTTCTCCCTGGTTCTCAACCCCTTGTGTCACCACCTGTGAAATCCCATTCTCGATGAGATCCCAATACTCCTTGGAACGGAGAAAGTTCTCCATCAACATTGCCCAATGATCGTAATGTCCGTCAAATTTGGGAATGGTCGGCTGCACAAAACCACTGCTATTGCTCTCTGCCATTCTGCTTGACTCCCTTACTCTGAAAGAAAACTGCAGTTTCCTTCCACACACACTCACAATCAGGCCCCTGTGATGGGGCTCTGATACCAAATGTTAAGAACACTCAGAACAAATTATACCACACGAGTTTGAATGAAAGTCCTTGTTTATTGCAAACAAACTGTAGGCATATATAGCCTTTTACAAAGAGATAAAATCAAAATAACAGCCCACGTTTACAACAACCTAAAACGTGGTAACAGACTAAGAGGGAATCGTCAAAGCACTAACCACTAATCCCTGAAGAATAGGACTTATTAACAAACTGAAATAGCTAAAAGATCGGATTTATCACTTTTACCTCAGTCAAAATTTCTCTGCCAATTCTCAAAATGGTTACTGCAAATCTTGCAATCGCCAATTACTGGCTTGATTTTTTTCGGTTCCTGTCAAGTTGGATGAGACCAGCTACCTGAAATGGCACTTTCTGTTGCAGTTGATGCTTAAGGGCCATGGCATTATGGGATTCGTTGACGGATAAAATATGTGTCCTCCTCAGTATGCAACAACCTCTGCATATTCAGTACTCCAAAATGGTTCATCTGTTATCCCTGAATCAAATGACTTTAAAGCATGGATAACACATGATTATGCTTTCATGTTGCTCCTTATTGCAACACTTTATTCATCCACAATTTCCGCTGTGATTGGTAGCAGGAGCTCTCGAGAGATGTGGGTTCCTCTCCAAAATCATTTTTTCTTAACAAGTATAAAAATCAGTATAATCAAGTTACATACTTATCTTTACAACATGAAGAAATGATCAGATCAATTTCCCAGTTTCTTCAAAGAATTAAAGAAGCAAGGGATGGACTTTCTGTTCTTGGTGTCACCCTTGCTGATGAAGACTTTGTGATCATTGCGTTGAATGGACTCCCTGCAACATACAACACATTTAAATGTGTAATCAGAGGGCGTGAGGGTGTTATTTCACTCGAGAACTTTCGTCAACAATTGCTCGCTGAAGAAGCCATGGATTATGCTTCTGTGGCACCCCTTGTGTCTACTGTGGTAACTAAATTTTGTGACTATTAGACACAAGGTTTTTTCTTTCCTCTCTTTAGCTCTCAGTTTCATGCTTGTTTCAATGATAGTTATTATGCTCAATACAATTTTAGTTCATGCTAATCAAGCTTAGGTAATAATGTTGATGGTTATGATGGTGTGTATAGAAATTTTTTATTCAAGAATTGTGGTAAACGGAGGTTCCATTACAATATTGGTAAACCTATAAGTCTTTTCCTCAATTTTCACGTGGAATTCTTGGCTCCCCGCCACCTGATTTTCCTACACATCAAAATTTGTTCACAGAAGGATCATTTTGATGCTGATTATTATCCCCTACATAATGCTCTATGTTCAATTTCAACCCTTGAATCATGTCAAAGCACATTGGATCGACAATTCATACTAGCTTGTCCAGTCATCCTGCAAAAACATGAAACACCCTTACAAAGCAATTCTGATGTTGAAATTTATACAGATTATGATTGCAAGTCTGGTTCTCTCGCTGACTTCATTGTTTCAGAATAAAAAATGTCAGATTGGTGTTTAATCAATGAAAGTAAGCCAATAGCTATCCAAAACAGCCTTGTCAATCTTGACAATGTTGAATAATATTTTGATGGTACGGTGAAAATCAATTTTGACCGACCAGCAAGAAGATCTTGTGAATCTTTGCATTTGCATAAATCATTTGCTTCTAGCAAAAACTCTTTTTCTGGATCCACATCAGCCGATAGATTAGGTCGAGATCAAGATTTGATAAATTCTTTAGTAAATAAAAAGTTAAAAGAACAAGAAACTAATTCTACAACTGCTCAACAAGAGTTAATCAATGACTTGATTAATATCAAGTTAAAGTCCGTAGACACCACATCACATGTAACACATTCTGTTTATCAATCTCAGAATCAGGAAGAACAAACTTCACCCACATCCTTTGATTTTAAAACAGCACCGGTGAATCACCAATTACTTGTTTTCAACAAACCATACAAAATTCAATGGA
Organism: Pyrus communis; assembly: GCF_963583255.1. Lineage (NCBI taxonomy): Eukaryota > Viridiplantae > Streptophyta > Magnoliopsida > Rosales > Rosaceae > Pyrus > Pyrus communis. The sequence goes on along the minus strand of NC_084811.1, from coordinate 6,539,214 downwards.
AGAAACTTAAAGCTGACATCGAATCTGTTGAAAATATACCTCGCAGAAATGTTTTTAGAAAAAAATATTCTGATGAAGAAAAATTAGCTATTTACAAGGAATGGAAAACTTTTGTAGAAAAATATCGATTTGAAATATCTTTCTTTGGTTTTCTTGAAAAACATTTTGAACCTGAAAACAAACTTAAGGTTGTTACCAAAGAAAATTGGGTTAAGGAAGACAAAACTTTGATTTCCTCCAGTCATCCTCCCCAAGAAACTATTTTGATTTCCATTGGCAATACCCAAATTTCAGCTACTCCTTTTAAATTTCCAAAAGAAGACGCAAGTGTTAAATCTGTTATTGAACAAAACAATTTTACAAACCAAAGTCTTCATACTATTGGAAAACAGTTGGATAAAATTGAAACCAAAATAGATAAATTATCTCAACCAAAATCTTTATTAAAAGAAAAACCTTTGGTTAATTTCCCTGAATCCTCTTCAAGTTCTAGAGCTTTGAAAACTATGACAACCAGTCAGAAAATTGATCAAATGCTTAAAGAACTTAAAAAGGAACAGAAAAAAGAAAATGTTGTTAATGTTTTACAACATCCGACTGCTTCTCAGAAAGAAGAAAATTTTACTATTTCAGATTCTTAGCAAGAAGATGAAACTGATACTTCCATTAGGAAAATTGAAAATGCTTTTCAAAACATTAATTTTCAACCAACTTTTGATCTTAAACGCATTCGCACCAAACCTGTCAACCCCACAACTCTCACAAAAAGCTGGTATCCCAGACCAACACTTCCGGATCTTCAATTTGAAAAAAGGAATATCCAAAACCAATTCTCTGTCTCTGCTGACAAACTCTATGAATGGAATATAGATGGATTGTCAGAATAAGAAATTCTTAACAAACTTCAACACATTTCTATGGTTGCTAATAGCTATATTACCAATCATAATCTCACACAAACGCAAATAGTCGACCTCTTGGTCACTAGTTTTACAGGAATGCTTCATTCCTGGTGGGAAAAACACCTAACCTCTCAATCCCGAGATGAGATACGCCATGCGGTTAAAAAGGATGAGGACGGCATCCCTATCTTTGATGAAAATATAGGACAAGGAATACCTGATGGAGTAAATACATTACTCTACACTATCATAGAACATTTCATAGGAATACCTAGTAATGTCACCACTAGGATTCACAACCAGCTAAGTAATTTAAGGTGTCATACCTTAAGTGATTTTAGATGGTATAAAGACATATTTATGTCCAGAGTCATGCTTTGAGACAATAGTAATCAACTATTTTGGAAAGAAAAATTTATTAATGGATTACCCAACTTTTTTGCACATAAAATAAGAAATGTTTTAGTTAATGAAGAATGTATCATACCATATCATACCCTTACTTATGGAAACATAGTTAATGTTATCCAGAAAGAAGGATTGAAAATGTGTATAGATATGAAAACTTCCAAACAAGTCAACAAAGATAAGTCTATTGCTAAATATGAATTAGGAACGTTCTGTGAACAGTATGGTTTACCTCCCATTACACCTTCCAATAAAAAGAAGAAAGCTCAAAAATATAATAAATATACGACTACGTATTCTAAACGACATCTTAGATATCCCAAGTATAAGTCGTCTAATAAACCCTTTGAAACCAACAGATTTTATGAAAAACCCAAATCCAACAAATCGAAAAATTCCTTTAGGAAACCCGACCAAACACATCAAGATAAAAAAGGAAAATGCTACAAATGTGGCAAATTTGGTCATTATGCCAACAAATGTAGAGTCAAGAAGACCATTAACCAGATGAAAATCTCTGAGGAAGAGAAAATGCAGCTTATCCAAGTCTTAGAACTTAGAGATACTGACCATAGTCAATCAGAAGTAGATTTGGAATTATCCTCTTCTGATCATAACAGTTTCAGTGAAGTCTCTTCACCAAACATCAAGTTAGGATGTAGCGATACTTGCTGTAATAAAATATCAGTACTTAACAAGCAAGAAGAAAAAGAAGATTTTTTAGTTGAATTAATAAGTAAGGTTGATGATCCAGAATTAAAACCTTTTTATTCAAAAAAGTTAAAGAAATTAATTTCGCAGGAAGAACCAGGTACTAGCCATTCACCAACCCAAAAAATCTCTCTTAGCACAACCTTGGAAAGGTTCAGTAAGCCTAAGAAAGAAATCACCCTTAAGGATTTACAACAAGAAGTTAATCAAATCAAAACCGAAATTAGGTTTCTAAAGTCCGAAAACATAAAAATTCGTACGCATCTCAGTAGAGTCCGCACTCAAACTCTTGTTGATGATCATGATGAAGGACAAAGTAGTTCTTCTTCAGATCACAATTCTGATGCTTATTCGAGCACATCTTCTTCAAAAGATTTAATCCTAGGACTTTTAGACAAGATAAGAATCCGGAAATGGTATTCTAAAATCAAGATAATAATCGAAGATTTTCATCTAGAAATCATAGCCCTAATCGATTCGGGTGCAGACTTGGATTGTATTCAAGAAGGATTAATTCCTACTAAGTATTATCATAAGTCAACTGAAATACTTAGTGCTGCAAATCAATCTCCGATGAAATTAAAGTATGAGATTCCTAAAGCTCATATTTGTCAAAACAATATCTACTTTAAAACTTCGTTCGTCTTAATCAAGAATATTTCTGACCCAGTTATATTAGGACTCCCTTTTATAGCTTTAATTTATCCTTTTAAGGTTCACCATAATCAGATCACTACCAGAGTCTTAGGACAAAGAGTCACCTTTGAGTTTTGCATAGAAACATGTCTCAAAAAATTAAGACAGCTCCAGAAAGACAGTGTCTCCAAATCTATCAACCAAATCACTATGAAATCACAACAAATTAATTTCTTGAAAGAAGAAATTAATCACAAGAGAATTGAAGAACGGCTAACAAATAAATTTTTGTTAGAATCCATTAACCAGTTTTCTCATAAACTTGTTAAGGAAATATGTTCAGATATCCCCAACGCCTTTTGGCATAGGAAACAACATATTGTTAAACTTCCTTATGTTAAGGATTTTAATGAATCAAAAATATCCACAAAAGCACGATATATCCAAATGAATCAAGAAGTTCTAAAGTTTTGTAAAACAGAAATAAATCACCTTCTTGAAAAAGGAATTATCTGAAAAAGTAAATCCCTTTGGTCATGCCTGGCATTTTATGTCCCGAAAAATGTTGAATTAGAAAGAGGAACTCCTTGATTAGTTATTAACTATAAACCTTTAAATGATGTTTTGGAATGGATTAGGTATCCAATCCCTAATAAAAGAGATTTAATAAAGAGATTTTCTCAAGCAAGTATTTTTTCAAAATTTGATATGAAATCAGGTTTTTGGCAAATACAGATTCATGAAACTGATAAATACAAAACTGCTTTTGTAACTCCCTTTGGACATTATGAATGGAATGTAATGCCTTTCGGTTTAAAGAATGCTCTAAGTGAATTTCAAAATATTATGAATGAGATTTTTAATCCATATAGTTATTTTTCGATTGTTTATATTCATGATGTTCTAATTTTTTCAAAATCAGTAGATGAACATTGGAAACATTTGCATATGTTTGCTAGAATCATCAAAACCAATGGATTAGTTGTCTCAGCTACAAAGATTAAGTTATTTCAAACCAAGGTTAGATTTTTAGGATATCATATCCATAGATCTACCATTCAACCAATAGATTGAGTAATCCAATTTGCTGATAAATTTCCAAATCAAATTACTGATAAAACCCAACTTCAGCGTTTTCTTGGATTTCTCAATTATGTTTCTGAATTTTATCCTCATCTTAGACAACAATGCAAACCTTTGTTTGATCGTCTTAAAGATAATCCACCATCGTGGTCTCTCATGCGTACTTTTATTGTTAAACAGATAAAAAATCATGTCAAGACTTTGTCTTGCCTTGACATTCCAACTCCCAACTCATTCAAAATAGTTGAAATTGATGCTTTTGACATTGGTTATGGAGATATCCTCAAACAGAAAACTTATTCCAAAGCTCCTGAACAAATTGTTTGTTTCCATTCAGGGGTTTGGAATTCTGCTAAATGTAATTATAGTACTATTAAGAAAGAGATATTATCTATTGTATTATGCATTAGTAAATTTCAAGATGATTTATTAAATCAAAAATTTTTAATTCGTGTTGATTGCAAATCTGCGAAACATGTTTTACAAAAAGATGTTCAAAACATTGCATCAAAATAGATTTTTGCACGCTGGCAAGCCATATTAAGCATTTTTTATTTCGATATTGAATACATTAAAGGTAGCCAGAATTGCATCCCTGATTTTCTGACCAGAGAATTTTTGCAGGGGAACAATGGGTAGCAATCAAAGAAGGCTTCCAGCCAATCTACCTCCATCACCAGTAAAACAAGAATCTATTCCCGATTCCTCATCGGCCTTAGCCATCACAAACAAATTCACTCATTTAGGATCAACCATAGGAAACATCCGACCGAATTACCAAACAGCATTAACCACCCAATATGATCCTTATTCTTCTCTACAATCACCATCTCTTTCGAAACCGAAAACAGCTAGCTTTGCTAAAACATCCCCATATCTCAAAAATCCAAACACAAAAAGGCTTTTAAGTATCCCACATCATATTGATAAAAAACAATCACCGTAACGCATTGCCAAAATTCTCCTCCCTCCAAATCATCATTATCTTCCAACTGAATCTTTCAAAAGCCTCAAATATTACCAAGCAATTCTCTATGAGACAGAAAGCATTGAAATCAAACCAATACCCAGTCCTACTGACCCAAACAAGATTCTTTATCATTCAATCCGTATCATTAAATTCCTTTCGGAACTCGAATGGGGAAGAGGTTCTCCCCTTTATCAACCATTACCACTTCATTCTCTACCCCATGAATATACTTATTATTATTATATCCAAGCATGGACTAATATTTTCCTTCATCAAATAGCTGACTTTAGTCATTCATGGTTCATAACTTTTGACAAAGGTTTCAAATTAAAGTTTCTAGCATGGTTTCCAGAATGGTGGGCTTCTCATGGCCCATATGTTAATCTTATTCCACATGACCTTCGTCAAGCTTTCATCACCAGCTTCCAAAGCAAATTTGATCGCAGCCATTTCGACAGCAGGGTTTCCCTCTTTTCATTATTCATGGTCAAGTACAAAATCCCATGGATCTTGAAATGGAATTTTGAAGCAGATTGCGGCGGCATTTTTAGAGCCTGATGGGTAAAGTGGTGGGACAAATTCAACCATCAAAAAATTATTGATTTAGTTAAATCAGAATTTCCTCTTCATTCAACCCCACAAATATCCACACCTTTAACACAGGCTTTGCCAGAAAACCCAAAATTCCCTGGACTCCCAAAAACCCAGGAACAAGTTCAATTATTATCAGACATTAGTCCTTCATCCTCTCTCAAGGGAAAACCCAAAACTTCCAAATCCTCCAGTTCAAAGAAAAAAGAGAAATCCTCAAAATCTTCCCAACTCCTGGATCTTGCTCAACAACTAATGGCAGAAGAGCAATGCTCCAGAAGAGAAAAGATTCAGACTCAGATTCAGATTCATCGGACGCTTCATCCCAACTTCCAACCAAGTGGGCAGACCTCCCAGATGCCCAAGATCCATATGAAATTTGAAATTCAAATGTGTAATCATTTGTAATATTTTACCATGTGATTGTATCATTAAAAGCTTCTCTAGCAGCAGTAGTCAACAATTCAGATTCCCAACAGGACATTATTCATGAATAGTAAAATCACTTTTACTATTCATCCAGCTTTTCAGAAGACAGAATGTGAATCCATAGTAAAACTTCATCATTTGCCAGCCTTTAACAGCTAGCATCACATGCAAGCGGGAATCCCGGCTCAATTCTCTCAGCTTCAATCATTCCTTTCAGCAGGATAAAAGGGGAGCTCATTCTCAGAGAAAGGGGACTCTAGTTGAGGATTGAACTTCTGTGTATTCGAAAGAACAAAAGGAAAAACTCAGTAAAAAATTAACAAACATTTATAAGTTATATTATTAAGAAGGATGCCTGTGAGCTCCATGTTGTCTATGTTCATCATCCATTAGGCAAAAACAGTTTGTAAATTTCAGTAAGTTTTAATAAAAGCTTATTTTCATAACTTATCAGCATCATTAATTTTAATTCATTATTTTCATGGATATATCACCGATGTTCAATCTAATCTTATGCATTTATGTCATTATTTGTCATCCATGGATATTCCGTTTCAATCAGCCTCATTTCTTTATAATTCAATATATTGAATTGTTAGGCTCTCTATACCTATTTTACTTCTGCAATCTTAATTCTATGGCCGGTTTTACCGCCTCATCTATCTCTGATAATTAACCTATCGGTTCCGCCCCATTTATATATATATATATATATATATATATATATATATATATTAGTAATAGCTAATTCGCCTAAAGAGAAAGCTTAGTAAAAATTGTAATTAAATGTAGAACGTCAATAAAACAAAGTTAACAAAGTATTAATTAATTTTACATACCTTTGAATATTTGTGTCTTCATTGCTTGAAAATGTATTTGTCAACGTTGTAAATCCCTTGCTGAATTAGCCTTTTTTTTTTTTTTTTTTTTTTTTTTTTTTTTTTTTGTTTCCTAAAATTGTAAAATAAAGTGTTAAAAAAGGTTGTATGGCAGTTAATAAATAATATATAATAATTAGTTGAGATGGATGGAAAAATGGAGTCATACGTAGGATGAAAGAGCAACAACTAAATTTGAATATAAGAAATAAAAAACAATTTGTAATTCATTACCACGCATTGTTATCTATTTTATGCTAAAAATAAAAGATAAAGTCTATTAGTAAGAGTGAAGCTAGTGTTTTGGAATGGGTGTTCTAGACGCTAAAGAATTGAGAAACTGAGATTACGAGCAATTCCGATGACGGAATTGAGAATTAATAGGTATATAATTAAAAAGTTATCTTATTGCTAAGTTTGAATTTGACTAATGATAGGTATATATAATGAAATTTTTTTGCCACAAAATGAAATCTGTACATAAAGTGACACATTCCAACCGAAATTAAGGCGTGTCGGAACTTCGAAATTAAGTGAGCAAGGGGCCAAAGCATTCTCAGGATGGGTGACTCATTGGGAAGTTCTGCTCGGGTGCGTTCCTAGAGACAAAACTGTGAGGGCGTGGTCGAGGCCCAAAACGGACAATATCGTGTTACGGTGGAGTCGAACTCGAATTGTGGTGGGGGCCTGGGTCGGGATGTGACCGAAAGCCTGTAGTCAAGTGGGAAGCAATGTTAATTTGAAACGAAAAAAAAAAAAATTCAAATAAAGATGAAATGCCAATCAAAACTTAAATGGAAAAAGGATGAAATAATGCCTCAAAAAATTATAAATGTTTCTCTAATATATTAGAGTATAACATCTCTGCAACAGTTTTAGCATTAAAAAATTTGCCTTGCTGTCTAAATTTTTCAGCTAATCAAATTGCTAAGCAGCATATATACAGCCAATAAATAAGATAAATTAGATATTTCATGTATACTTAATATATTAGAGTATAACACTTAAGACCAAATGTGTAACCTTTAGGCACTTAATCACATCAGGACATTATTTTAACAAAAACAGAAAAATATTGCATGAAATTTTTTTTCTGCGAAAAAAAAAAAAAAAAAAAGGAAACAGGGGAAAGCAACTTGCTAAAAGTTACCATAGTAAACCACAACATATAAAAAAATTTACAACACATTGATAAAAAAGACCATGTGTCAATACACTTTAGCTAACCATTTTTTGGGCATAAACAGAACCACCACTGACTAAATAATAATATTCTGCAAAACTAACATAATACTAAACCGCAAAATAAGAACAAGTCACAAAAATACATGACAATAAGAGAAAGTAGAAAACAAAGAAAATTGAAGGGAAACCAAATAATCTCAACTAATTGAACACCTAATTTCTGTAAATCCAAAACTAATAGCTCCTTATTCATAGTTGCCAACTTATTACAATAAACCACAACAATGCATAAAAAGCTTTACAACACATTCTAATTAAAATCTAAGGAAAAAAAATGTTAAGTTTTTTCCATTTTAAAATCAAAGAAACAAAACCCATAGATTTAAATAACCATGCGAATCTTACCCTCAAATGTTTCATAAGCACAAAAACTATCTAAGATGTTGTTCTCCCTTCTGCAAATGCAACCTGCAAAACAAATCAAGTAACCAAAAAAAAAAAAAACGAAAGGGTAAGTAACAACGCTCAAAAACCCTAGCACAAAAATGTCATAAACAGGATAAAAATGGTCAGCAAGTCTAACTACGACAGATAACAGTGTAAATTTTACTAATATAACTTGTCACACATAATAAACAACACTATTAAACTGGAATATTAATCCAGCAGATTATATACCATTATAAATGTTATCAAAATGAGCTGCAATACAAAGCAGTGAAGCTTTATACCCACCAGATCCTTCTCACAGTCCAAAATCCAAATAACGACTTCAAATCCATAAAATTACAATGAAATTAATACCATAATGTACCAAACAACTGTAAAAAATAAAATGCAGCAAAGGCAAACATGAATTCAACAGGCCAAATAAGCAAAAAGATTCATACCTCAATTGAATTTTGAACTTGATTCTCTCGCTAAAAAATCTTAATCTACAAAACCAAATTAGTTTTATTAATAATAAAGTAACACGATAATGCATCAAATAACATTGAAAAATAAAATCTAGTAAAGGTAAAGATGAATTCAACAATCTAAATAAGCGCAAGCATTGATACCTGAACTGAATTTGCAGGTTAATTTTGTTGTTTAAAAATTCTGATCTACAAAACCAAATCAATTCTATTAACACCGATAAGTTAAGAATTGATACGGAAAACAAATCTATATTTGAGGCCTTAAGCTCAATTAATACAAAGAAAGAATCAGTACCACACTCACAACCTTATATTTTCACCAGTATATATGCATATTGCTCCAGGTTGTTAAATCAGATCTTAAAGACCATGTTCCTAACACCAGAACTAACGACTTCAGATTCATATGAATTATAGCCAAGCCAAACCAAACCATTTAGGTTGTCAATAATGCCCAGATAAGCAGTTTTGCTTGGTTTCTTGAGTATATCAGGTTAGTCAGGTTGCTGAAGGAACAACTACCCACCAATTCTCAAACTGCACAACTACTAAATTACAACAGTATTGTATCGATGATTGAAAATGATCTCTGGAGCATCTAGGTACCCAGGTTTTCAATTAAAAAACTTATTCAGTTGAATTCAATAAAAAAATGATCTCTCAGATGAGTTACGAGTTAACAGAAAACATACCAAACGCATTAGAAGCAGTACGTCGATGTCAGACATGAAACTTAGCTGATTCAACTAAGCGGGCCTGCTAACCAGAATGCTCAAACCTGGATCATACTTTTAAAAAACCCATAAATCATCATGACCTCAACCAAATATAATCAAGATAAGAACAACATAACAGGCACAGATCACATAATCGAAAAGAAGTTTCGCAACTCATCCACAATAATCAAAAGCTAAATTAAACCCAAAAATTAATCATGATCATCCATTTGTATTGCTGGAAATGTTTAGCCCTTAATTAAAACACCAAAATAAAAAATTCCTCACTCACAGTACAAAACCGAAACATACAAAGCAAAACCCAAAAACTAATCAACAGTATTCCTCTTCTCTTTTTTTTTGAGTTTGAGGGAAAAATCGAAGCAAAAACAATCAAAAAACCCAAAAAAAAAAAAAAAAAAAAAAAAAAAAAAAAAAAAAAACACCAAAAAGATAAATTATATACCTGACCCAAAAAAAGCTAGGAAGAACAAAACCCTAAAACTCGAAGAAGAATGTTTCCTGCAACCAAAATGCAAAATCAAAGATAACAACGATACTGTAGGCAATTTCATTAGGTATTGAATTTGTCATTCACAAGTTCGAACATAAAACCTCTTACTTACCGATAAAGAGAAATATCACCAAACTATAGTATTGACTGGCAAAACGATAAACTATTTTATTTATTTTTTGAACAATCAATAGTATTTATACTAAAGGAGTGGGGGAGTAGGCTAAGCCTCACAATGGGCTAGCAATAATGTGGTTCAAATTCGCTTTTGGTTAGAATCGAACCTAAGACCTGTCATTTACAAATAAAAAATAATACTACTAGACTGTAGAATTAAGTGACGTAAACTAGTCTAAGCCCTAGACTTTTCTCAAATTTTTGTTTGACTATGTCAAAATTGCCCTTTAGGTCAATAAAGAGAGAATTTCAAACAAGGCTAAATCGCCAAAATGATCCTTGAGATTTGCATAACACATCAATTTGGTCCTTGAGATTTCAAATCAATAGAAGTGGTCCCTGAAATTGTGCACCATCCATCATTTTGGTCATTCTGTTAAAAACTCCGTTATGTCCCTGAGCTCTTGGTTGGAAGTTTGAGCAATTTTCAAAGCTTCGTAACTCAATCATTTCTTAACCAAATCGACCCATAATATATCAAAATGAAGATAGGAAAGTGTAGAATAAGATTATACTTATTTGGAAGCCCAATGGTTGCCGGAGATGGCCGGAAAATAGCCTCAAAGTTGACTGGTCCGAGGGAAAACTGAAAAACTTGCAGGAAACTAGGTAAACTTTAAATGTTCATAACTTCTTTAATACTGAACGAAATCAAGTGATTCAAAAACAAAAATCATACTTCTCGATGAGACAAAGACAATGGTACCCCTTTTGATGACTAAATCACCGTGGTTTGGCCAAAAAATGGCTCGAGACCAAGATAGCTACTTTCGAGCTGCTTTCCAGCCAAACCACGACGAGTTAGCCGTTGAAAAAAGGTACCATTCTCTTCGTCTCGTCGGAAAATATGATTTTTGTTTTTGAATCACTTGATTTCGTTCAGTATTGAAGAGGTTATGAACGTTTAAAGTTTACCCAGTTTTCGACGAGTTTTCCAGTTTTCACTTGATTTCGTTCAGTACTGACAGCAAGCCCTGCAAGGCCTAGGACACCTTGAACAAAATACCATGGCAATAGCCACATTGTCAGGGCACAATTCGACCCCAACAAATTTCACACTGCTCGTTCTATGCTTGGGCACGCTTGCCTCCTAGTTATCAACATATCCCTTTCTCTTGCACCTTATCGTATTGAACCAAAACTACGTAAAGCTTTAATATTTATCACATTTAGCCAAAATCGAATTGTAAAAAAACATACTTATTCATAATTACACTTTAATGGCAGAATAATCCGGTATCATTTCAATGAACGGAATTAAATTTTAATATCTTTACAAAGAAATCGAGAGACATACTAATCCTGGAATTGAGGAATGGCTGGTCATCCAAGTCGAGCCGGCGACTGGGCGAGGCCATGGGGACGGCGACCGACATGTCGTTCTCTAGGGAAAGCTTCCAGCGGGCTCTACATAAGTGACGAGTTCTTGTGTGGGCGCCAGACAGAAGACGGTTGTGATTTCGAAGAAGAGGGGGGCGGGGCTTTGGAGAGAGAAATGAGTAGTTTGGAGATTTCAGAGAAACCGCCGAAGGAAGCGAATGGGTGAGACTGGGTGGTTGGTGGTATCAGATCTGGAATTGGTATATAGATTGGGTTTAAGATAGAGTTGGTTCTGATAACAAATTTGGAGTAATATTAAATAAATTAACCTACAACATTCATATACCGTGATTAATGTTTAAGATAGAGTTGGTTCTGATAACAAATTTGGAGTAATATTAAATAAATTAACCTACAACATTCATATACCGTGATTAATTTCAAGAAGGCGCTGTGATTAAAATTATTTCAACAACAGGCTATCCTCGTGGTCATATCAAATAACTACAACAAGCTTTACTTGCGCGTTATTATTCTAACATGTTCTATTACAGACCGGTTTTGCTCGTTGTTAAAACCATTTACTCACAACGGACTTTAAATGTTCGTGGTAATATTGGATATTCTACAACGAGTCTCTTATGTCTGTGGTAAATTAACTGCGATAAATGTGATGCTGTCTTGTAGTGTGGTTCCGAAGTCAGATTAACACGTAACTAGCACACATGCACAACACACAAACATTGTCTATGTTGACAGTCTCCAACAGAGGCACACATATTCTCTCTTCTCTCGAACAATCTTGTGGCATTGAGACTAAAAACAATACTCAGGGCAAATACGTGTTAAACTGCGTAACCAAGCTCCGTCCAAGTTTTGGCACCAACAGCCATATAAATGCATGTTTTAGTGTGCTATTTGAGCTGAATAATTAATATATGATTCATTTCCAACTGCATAGAAGTTCTTTTATTAATCATAAAATCATAATATGTAAAGCAAACGCACAACGCAAATTACATTTTTACGGTCTTAACGGATCGTAACTCCTTATTTTTTGTAGGCAACTTAGGCCCTACAGACTACTTTTAAAAGAAACATCACAACACCTAGATATTTTAGGCTCATAAAGCCACGGGTTCCACTAGTGTAGAAACTATAAGATCTTTTAGCACGCCCTTAGCATTAGTGTAGCCATCTTCACACTTGTACACAACATCCATGAGCCGAGCAAAATTAAGAATACGAATTAACAGGGGCATGGGGACAGCGGTAGGGTGGAGGCATGCTTCGTTTATGTCCTTCCATGCATTATGCACTTGTCTTTTAAGTTCAATTATCGCTTCTTCTTCTGTGACACCATATTTCTTCATGTAACAGTTCACAGCTGAGATAAAATGTTCTTTCTCTTGCTCAAACTAGTCATGCATGAGGATTAAGATAAAAAGTAACATAAGTATTAATCCAATCATAATAGTCGTGCTTTGTCAAGATTTCAGAGAGAAGGGGAGGGAAGGGGGAGGGGAGGGGCCACTACTAATTGGTCAAACAGTGATATTATTCTAACTTAACCATTTGCTAGCCCATCAAGTGTAAAATTTTGTCATAAAAATGTTCGGTGTACTTAGAAGTGGAACCACTTAATATGAGGTTATATTTTGTTATGTCAGGTTTTTAGTGTGAGACTTGTTGCATTTGACAATACTCATTAATACAATTTACATATACGATTAAGTACCTTGTGGTCCACTATGTCATCCGTGAGTCTGACAATTTTTGATACAGCCTTCACCGCCTGAGGGAAAGTTGACAACCAATCAAAGGAGTTTATTGTAGCTTCTTCCATTCCAACAAAGGATGTGGTTATTAGCAAGGGGTAGCCACTGGTGACGAGTGATAGAGACATGTATTCATCTAGTGATGGTATGTGCTTCTCGTGGAACAATTTGGCTTCATCGAAGTAGCCTCTAACTTGTTTTTTCATCTGACACATACCAGATCATGAGATTATAATAATTCAAAAATCATCTCTACCGCTAATTCATATTGAGGATTAGTACCGCTTCTTTTGCATAGTGGATGCGATATAGCTTCCCATCGTGCAAAAGCTTTTCATGAATTTCATTGTATACATCTAACAACGCTCTATAGCAGACTTTCATATACTCTGGTAGTTGATCCATGGCTGAGACATCCCACCTTATCAAGTATTACATAAATCAGTTGTGTGTAATTAGGTTAGTTTTTCCTTTTGATCGGATGGTGATGTAAGGTAAGATATTTTATATAGAGTTAATATCAGTTTACTACCAACAAGTTTTGTGGTTTTCAACATTTAATACATGAAGTTTTTTTCATCCTAAAATCATACATAAAGTGTTAATTTTGGGACATATTCATATATCTATTAAATTTTCCGTTAGAACTTCACGTGACGCCCACATGAACAATTATTGACTGACACGTGTCAATATAGACCCACTTTAATATTAAAAAAAAAAAAATATATATATATATATATATATATATCTACCCACCTTCACCCCCTCACCCTCTCCCTCCCTTCTCTCTTCTGGAACCCGCACCCATTCCCTCCCTTCTCTCTTCTGGACTTGCATCACCCTCCTTTCTCTCCTCTGCACCTGCACCCGCACCCTTTCCCTCCCTTCTCTCCTGTGGATGATGCAATCGAAGGGGCCTTGCTCGATCAAGGTCTTGGCGGTGGTGGTGGATCGGGGATTGAAATGGGGACTAAATCGATGCCGTATCAGGAGGCATGGTGGAGGAGAGAGGGCTGGATGAAGGTATGCTCTTTTTCGGGTGAAGGTATGCTCTTTTTTGGGTGCGAAGGCGCACCCGATGCGGTAGCACCCGTAGCCACCCTCCCAGTTATATAAATCCCCCTAATTTCCATCCAATAATATTCATTATCAGTATTTAATCTAAAGATTAGAACTTTAATTACTAAATGGATAGGAAACAAGGAAAAGGGAAAAACCAGGCGGCGCCAAGGACAGAAACGCCGATAGCGGAGAAAGTGTAAGGAGAGATCTGGACGAGGGCGCGTGCCCAGGAGCTCAAGTAGCTCACCGCTATTGCTGCACCTGACATTTTCAGAAACCCTAATCGTAGACGTCAAATTGTGGGCGAAGATTTGGGAAGGGGAAAAGAGAGTGGGGAGGGTTTCTGATCTGATTCGTGAGATGTGATGTGATGAGATGTGGAGGATGGAGATTGTTGTTTGAGACGTGGGTGGTGCGGGTTGCGGAGGAGAGAAGGGAGGGTGGTGCAGGTGCAGAAGAGAGAAGGGGATTGCAGAAGAGAGAAGGGAGTGAGAGGGTACGGGGGAGAAGGTGGGTACGGAATATTTTTTTATTTTTTATAATTTTTTTAATATTGAAGTGGGCTCATATTGACACGTGACGTTTAGTAATTGTTCACGTAAGCGTTACGTCATCAGTTAACAGACGTTCTAACGGAAAACTTAATAGATGTATGAGACTGTCTCAAAATTAACATTTTAGGTATAACTCTGGGACGAAAAAAACTTCTTGTACTAAATGTTGAAAACCACGAAACTTGAGTTTAGTAAACTGAAATTAACTCTTTTATGTATAAGATACTTTTAACTAATGATATATTCATACCTCTCAATAGCTTCAGTAAAGAGCTTTAGTTGTTCATATGTGCCATATTCGTAAAGGTCATCGATAATGGATGTTATAGCAGTAACTTTGCATGATGTTCTCCTAGCAAAGGAATACTGAGGCTGAAAATAGACTGACATACTCCAGCAGAAGTAGACCTCAACCAATCTGTCTCTTGCGAAAGGTAGCTTGTTTGGCACGTCCAAGTCCTTCCACCACCTGAGTTACAAAAATAATTATTTATTTGTAGCTAGAGGTGGAGAATTCAACTCTTTAGTAAGTGATGTATTTGGATGAAAAAGGAATTAATTTACCTGGTGATTTCGCTTAGTTCTTTCTGATGGACTCGTTGCAGTCGGTTGAAATCCAACTTGGCGAACGTTAGGAGAGTTTCATTCGGTGATTCTCTTAGTTCCTGGTAGACTGACAAGTGATACCTTGCTTCAACCCTTGGTAAACCCTTTCGGAGCGGCTGATTTAAGGCATGGGTTACTGCTTTTGCAAGTGGGGGGCTTAAACGGAATGTCACCGACTCGAGATTAGTCGTGGTGAAGGTTAGAGCCTCATCTAGTATCTCCTCTCCATGTATCCTAAGGTGTGTGGCTTCATACAAGCCTAGTAGTCCTACAACATCATCAACGAGTGATTCCTTGAAATTTCCATCACCGTCCTTGAACTTGTTGAATAAGTCTGCATGACCAACAAAATGGAAAATTCAGAATCTCAAGAAGCATTTAGACAAAAAAAAACAAAAAAAATAAAAAAACAAAAAAACAAAAAAACGAAAAACAACAAAATATATGACCAAACCACCATCCGAGATTACTTACCACATGAAACGTTATAACCTTGTTGTCTAAGCAATCGAAAAAGAAGAGCAGCTGTGTACAGGTCATCCAAATCATAAGAGCTCTTGTGAATTTTCTGTAAAATTTCTTCAATTTCATTTCCAAAATGGTAGGACACACCTAAGTGCTGAATGTCATCGATCAAGTTCAACTTTTGGGAAACATTTTCTGGTGATGTCGTTAGCATCCTTCTCACTTCTTCCTTCAGTTCTTGTACATGTTGTTCAAGTTCAGCATCCACTTCCTCCACAGGATCACATTTTGATTTAAGAAATTAGAAAACGCATAACCTTTATGATATGTTTGAATGAGGAGGTTTCCAAGTACCAAAAGATATAGACTACAATTAATATAAGATGATTATAAGTCTGATGACACATTAGAAAACACATAACCCTTATGATGTCAATTTCTAAATTGTAAACATTGAGAAAAGAGAGGCACCTAGCCTGAAATAGTTATTGTGTGGCAGTTTTCATGACTTTAAGAACTTGTTTTTCCCAAAAACAAAAAAACAAAAAAAAAAAAAAAGGTGTGAATTTAACTTTGGTAGTTAGATTCGCAACATGTTTGCCACATTAAGGAAGGAAAAGTTAGATAAAATGATTTCGAATCAGTAGCATTTTAAATGATTAAAGTACTCTTTGGGTTTTTTCCTCTTTGTTTAAAATTACAAATTTAATTTTCATAATAATATAGTGTTCAAAATATATAATAGTTTATTGTAGTAAGAAAGAAGTCTTACCAAAGAAGCGTAGGACAGAAAATGGTCACCCCAAATGCTGGGAGAAAAAGTGGCTGAAGGCTTAGGCTGATGAACATCAAAAGTGTCATTTGGGTTTGAAGATTGAGATAGTGGAACTTCCACAGAAGACATATTTCAAAGATTTCAAACCTGAAGCGAACTAGCCAAGTGTTATTGCTTTGTATCAAGTGCTGGTGTGAGTTCAGGAGCTCATAAGCTTTGCTATTTATAGTATCGCTGACTATCTACCACACCCACTGGAAAAAGAAAAAAAAAGGGTAAAGTGAAAAAAATTACCTCAACTATTGGGATCACAACAGTTTCATACCTCACCTTTTAAAATTGACAATGTCATACCGCATCTTACGAATTTGTGACAATGTCATATCTCCATCAATTTTTCTGTTAGTTTTTCTGTTAAATGCTGACATGGCAAGAGATGAGAATCACTCACTAATCCAGCTGGATTAAAAAATTAAGGAAAAAAAAAACAAAAAAAAATTTCCTAGGGATGCGGCATCCCCTTTCCTTCACCCGCACTAATTTCAATTTTTTTTGTTCCTCTCCTCCTTCTTCTTCTTCATCTTCTTCTCCTCCTGGGCCGAAACTGGATTTGTCACTTTTTTTTTTTTTTCCGTTCTTCTCTCTCCTTCTTCTTCTTTTTCTTGGGCCGAAACTGGGTATGAATTTTTTTTTCTTTTTGTTTTTTGTTTTTTTTCTTTTTTTTGTTTCTGGGTTGCAGGTAGAGGGAAAAGGGGACGAAGATGAAGATAGGGAGGAGACAAAGAGGGTTCTTCTTCTTCTTGGGCCGAAACTGGGTTTGAAATTTTATTTTATTTATTTATTTATTTTGTTTCTGGGTTGCAAGTAGAGGGAAAAGGGGAAGAAGATGAAAATAGGGGGGAGAGATGAGTGCGCATTGGGTTGGGGGGGGGGGGGGGGACCGAATTGGGTTGGGTTGGGGTTTTTCTTTTTTTTTTTTTTCCTTCTTCTTCTTCTTCCGCAGTAGGGGGTGTTTTAATTTTTTTTTTTTTTTTTTTCTTTTCTTCTTCTTCTTCCTTCTTTCTTCTTCTGGGTTGCAGTTTGGGTTTTTTTTTTTTTTTTTTTTTTTTTCTCCTTCTCCTCTTCTTCCTCTTCGCCTCCTTCTTCTTCTTCTTCCACGGGCAGGCCGGGAGGGGGGGTTGAGTTGATGGGTTTTCTTCTTCCTCATCCTCCTTCTCTTTCTTCTTCTCTTTCTTCTTCCTCCTTCTCCTTCTTTTTCCTTCTTCTGGGTTTTTTCTTTTTTTTTATTTGTTTTTATTTTTTTAGGTTGTAGTTTCCATTTTTTTTTTTCCTCCTCCTTGTTCTTCTTCGGTTCTTCCTCCTTCTCCTTAGGGGGGGAGGGTTGGGGGTTGGGTTTTCAAATTTTTTTTTTTTTTTTTTCCTCCTCCTTGTTCTTCTTCGGTTCTTCCTCCTTCTCCTTGGGGGGGGGGGGGGGGGGAGGGAGGGTTGGGGGTTGGGTTTTCAAATTTTTTTTTTTTTTATTTTTTATATAAGCAGGAAGAAGATGAAGATGGGAAAGAGAGAGGGGGGGAAGGGACGACTAACGTTTTTTTTTTTTTTTTTTTTTTTTTTTTTTAATCTTTAAAAAATATTAAATATTTTTTTTAGTTTTTAATAATATTTATTAATTTTTTAATAGAAAGTGGGCTCCGAATCAAGCCACGTCAGCACTTAATAGAAAAATTAACAGAAAAACTAACGGAGGTCTGATATTGTCACAAATTCGTAAGATGAGGTATGAAAGTGTCGTGACACCAATAGTTGAGGTAGTTTTTTGTACTTTACCCAAAAAAATATCTACAAAAATTTTACGGGTCGGTCATCTTGGCTTTTTAAACTTTTTTTATTACATAAATTCTTATCTTTATTTTTTAACAACTAATAGGATAGTTTATATTAAATTTAACTAAATTACAAAAAAAAAAAAAAAAAATTGAACACAAAACCACATGAACGAATATTTTTAACCAACTGAACAACAAATTATTTACATATAAATTCTTAACTTATGCTCTTCCCAAATCTGATCTTTAATTTGTGGGTCCCCCACTCAACAAATTAATAATAATTTGTCTCCCTTCCCACTCAACCAATTGGTTTTTTTTTTTTTTTTTTTTGGTGAGTAAACCGACGCGCACCGACTAAGGTAGGTTTGATGAGGTTCCTATAATTCTTGGATATCGATTAACTGAATTGACCCGTGGTTACTTTTGTTTGTTTTAATCAGAATAGATGGTGGTGCTTTTGTAGTCCCGTTTTGAGTGTTTAATTAATGGATATATATCACTTTTAACCCCAAAAAAAAAAAAAAAAAAAAAATCAGAGTATAGATAAGATTCCCCTTTCCTTTCACTCACTCACACTCAACTCTCAGACCGTCGAAACCCTACCGTTGTCTTCCCCTTCTCTTCAATAGATTGCCCTTCATTGTCTAACAGGTAATAATCAAAAGACTTCTGCTTTTGGGTTCAGTTTCATCTGCTTTTGAAATTTTTTTTACAATGGTCCCATTCGTTTCTACTTTTGGGTTTGATTTCACCTGCGTTTTATTCTTTCATCTGCTTTTGTGATGTTTTTACAATGGTCCCATTTGTTTCTTCTTTTGAGTTTGATTTCATATGCATTTTTATTCTTTCATATGCTTTGGTGTTTTTTTTTTTTTGTTTTTTTTACAGTGGACCCATTTCATTCGTTGACAATGATTAATCATTAAAAGTTGATGGCGTTGTATTTGGGTAATTAATTAAGGGGCTTTTGGATCTAGGTCCAAAAACATTAGTTTTTGGGACTGAATCTAGTTATCCAATTATATATTTTGATATCAATTTTTCCCTTTCAAATAAAAATATTTAATTTCTTTAAATTTTTTTTCATTTATTTAGTTTTTAAATTTTGAATATTTAAATTCTCAAACTAAAATATTATCTAGTAACTACCTACTATTTATGAAGAAAACAAAACCGATATAATCTAGTAACTACCTATTGTATAGGAAGAAAGATGTTTTATACCTACAAAGCAGATATAATCTACGTGCAAAACAAAAATAAACTACCTATTGTATTGGAAGAAAAATTCTGGAAACCTACATGGCGGAACATAGAAATATAAATATGATATAATATACCTCCATTAAAGGAACGAATTTGGAGGGAAGAGCACAAAAATATCACCCATGAAAAGAAGAGACAAAAAAGAGGAGGATTGATTCCATGATCTAACAAAGAGAATTGTGTGGAAGTAGGAAAGAAGGAGGGAAACGGACTGGGGGTTGAGGCGATTATATGGCTATAACTAATCCTACAATTAAGGGATAAGTTAAACCACAAATAATCCCATAATTAAGAAAGTTTATGTATTTACTACAATTCGTAAGCCTAATGGGTAAATATGGTACAAACCACAAATAAGAATACGTAGAATCTCAATTATTGGACCTATTTCAATAAAGTGGACTAATCCGACTAATGGCTCACAAAATTGAATCTATATCAAGTTATCCCATTAATTAACAAAATCATGACTCGTTTCTCAGGGGCTTATCGAGTAATTTCCCTTTAGATAGAAACATGTGATATCCTCCTTCTCCCACACATCACCTTTCAATCGATTTATGTGCCCATGGCATAAAGCTACACCTTTCATATTTTTGTGTGTAATTCATTGTTTACGAGTGGCTCAGCGTGGTCAAATATTACAAGTGGCTTAGAGAATTCGTGATTGGAGACGACAGAGGTATCGGAGTTTCTGCCACGCATGACGACAGCCTCAACGTTGCCGTTTTGTTGGGCATGGGACCTCCGCATACGTTAACTTCAAATAAAACTTAATAGATGAAAAATTTATAGAAAATATGAAAAAGCTATCGAGCAAGGCAGCAACCACACCAACACCGATGCTCTCCCAACCCCTTTCTGTTTTGTCGGGCATGGAATTCACGATTGGAGACGATGGACACTATGGAGATTCCGCCATGCATGATGATAGCCTCAACGTTGTCGTCTTTGTCGGGCATGGGGCCTACGGAGAGCGAGTACTAAAACGGCGGGTTGAAACTTTATACCTGTGGGCCTATGGCGTAAAGCTACGTTTTTCAATTTTTTTTTTCTTTGTAACTCATGTCTTTTAAGAATCCGACTCCTGCCGCGTGTTATGTATCTGTTGGTAGGTACTACCCGCTATCATAGTCATGTGTAGTACTGTATTATTTAATAATTACTCCTCTGAATACATAGAGCGAGGGCGAAGATGACGGAACCGTAGAAGGAAAAAATGAGTTTTAACGAAATACTTTCGGTACTGTTTACTTTTAATGAAAAATCACATTTTTAACTTTTTTGATACTATTTACTTACATATTTATTTGTCTTTTTTCATTAAAAGTAAATTTTTTTTTTTAATTTTTCGTTAATTTTCCTAGGAAAAGGAAAAAAAATGGTGTACAAGAAAAAATGTAAGAGAAAGGAAGAGAAAGAGGTCTAGGTTTGCAACGTGCGGATGAGGAAAGGAAGAAGTTAATATCCCTACAAGTTTTACTGAAGCAGCGAGTAGTGGAGAAGCAAAGCATTGGCATGAAGCTATGGATGACTAGATGTTGTCACTCAAGAAGAATAAAACTTGGGAATTGGTGGAGTTGCCTAAAGGAAGGAAGGCCATTGGGTGCATGTGGGTATATGCAAAGAAGGATGGAATAGATCATGCAAGTCCAGTAAAGTTCAAAGCCAGACTAGTGGCTAAAGGTTATGCTCAGATGGAAGGAGTAGATTATAACGAAATCTTTTCGCCTGTTGTGAAGCACTCATCCATTCAAATTCTACTTGCATTAGTGGCACAATTTGATCTCGAGTTAGTCCAGTTAGATGTAAAAATTGCGTTTTTACATGGAAATCTGTCTGAAGAGATTTACATAAGGCAACCTGAAGGTTATGAAGAACAAGGAAAAGAAGGTCTAGTCTGCAAGCTCAACAAGTCACTATATGGTTTAAAGCAATCACCGAGGCAATGGTATTTGAGGTTTGATAAGTTTATGAAGGATTAGGACTACACTAGAAGTCATTACGACCATTGCGTGTATCACAAGAAATTAAGTGAAGGTACATATGTCTACTTATTAATTTATGTGGATGATATACTTATTGCCTCTAGTGATATAACCGAAATTACAAAGCTCAAAGCTCAGATGCAGAAAGAATTTGAAATGAAAGATCTTGGTGAAGCAAGGAAGATTTTGGGGATGGAGATCACTCGAAACAGGAAGGAGGGATTGTTTATTTATCGCAGAAATAGTACTTGGAAAAACTGCTACACAAGTTTGGCATTAGTGAGGAAACCAAATCTATGAGTACACCTCTTGCTCCTCATTGTAAGTTGTGTTGTGCGGAAGCGTCAACCAAGTGTGAGTGAAAAATAAACCACAATAACTGACAAAAGATAAATGGAACAATACCAACAAGAACACCAAGATTTATACTGGTTCGTCAATGCCTACATCCAGTTTGGAGACGACGGAGTATTCCACTCTAATCAATGAGAACATACAATAGTGTTTATCACTCAATTTCCCAAAGACCCGAATAACCCAAACTCTCACACTTACAATAGGAAGAGAAAACCAAAAATACAAAGCAAGACAATTTGAGAAAATTCTTCTCTATGCCAAATGGCTTCTTGCTATTTTTCTTTCTTCCTTGTTTCCTTGATGTGTTTGAGTTATGCCTACACCTCCTTTTATAGGCCAAAGGCCTCTCATCAAGTCAAAAGAATTAGGCATAAGTGCATCCATTCTTTGACCACAAATTAGGCATAAGAGCATCCATTTTATTTCCCACATGTAGCATGCCAACCATCAATTTTGACCACAAAAGTAGCCAACATCATTTGTTGGTTTTAGACTACTTTGTTTGAGCCAACAATCAACAATCTCCACCTTGGCGCAAACCCTCTAAGTAGAACTTCCAATAGTCGTCTCCCACTCCCCCATGGGGCAATCAACAAATTTTACAAATGCCAATTAAGTCTAAGCAGTGCTTAAACTTGAGCAACGAAACTGGCTTTGTTAACATATCCGCAGGATTGTCAGCGGTCCCAGTCTTCTGAAGAAGAATATCTCCCTCGTCAATAATCTCACGAAAAAAATGGAACCTCACGTCAATGTGTTTCGTACGTGCATGATGAACTTGATTCTTTGCTAAATGAATAGCACTCTGACTGTCGCAATGAACATCCACATGGTCTTGTTGAACCCCTAAGTCATCAAGCAACCCTTAAAGCCAGATGGCTTCCTTTATAGCTTCTGTTACAGCCATGTATTCTGCCTCAGTAGTTGACAGAGCAATTGTAGATTGCAGAGTCGACCTCCAACTTACTGGACCTCCAGCAATAGTGAATACAAAACCTGTAGTGGATCTACGCTTGTCCAAATCACCTGCGTAATCAAAATCCACATATCCAACAACACATTGACCAGTAATTTTATCCTGCTGGAACAATAAACCAACATCCACAGTACCCAGAATATACCGTAGAATCCATTTCACAGCTTCCCAATGCCCTTTTCCTGGATTATGCATATATCTACTAACAATACTAACAGCTTGTGAAATATCAGGCCTAGTACACACCATAGCATACATCAAACTACCAACAACATTTGCATAAGGAATTTGAGCCATGTACTGACTCTCTTCAACAGTTTTAGGAGACATAGAAGCACTAAGTTTGAAATGAGGGGCAAGAGGTGTACTAACCGGTTTTGAATTTTCATTCATCCTGAAACGTTGTAGTACCTTCTTCAAATACTGCTTCTGACACAAACTAATCTTGCCCTTCGGTCTATCTCTTTCAATTTCCATACCTAATATCTTCCGAGCTTCTCCCAAGTCCTTCATCTCAAATTCATTACTCAGTTGAGTCTTCAACCTTTCAATCTCCACTTTGCTCTTACATGCTATAAGCATATCATCAACATATAAAAGCAGATAAATGAAGGTTCCATCTTGTAGTTTGCGAAAGTATACACAATGGTCATAGTGACTTCTTGTGTACTTTTGCCCGATCATAAATCGATCAAATCGCTTGTACCATTGTCTTGGAGACTGCTTCAAGCCATACAATGATTTTTCCAATTTGCAAACCCAATTTTCCTTTCCAGCAACCTTAAAACCTTCTGGCTGAGACATATAAATCTCTTCCTCCAAATCACCATGTAAGAACGTAGTCTTGACATCAAGTTGGGCCAACTCAAGATCAAACTGCACAACCAAAGCCAACAGAATACGAATAGAAGAATGTTTTACTACAGGAGAAAATACCTCATTGTAGTCAATGCCTTCTTTCTGAGCATAGCCTTTAGCTACCAATCTGGCTTTGAATCTTACATTGTCTTTTCCCAAAGATTCCATCTTTTTGGCATACACCCATTTACAACCAATTTATTTCTTCCCCTTTGGTAACTGAACCAGCTTCCAAGTCTTATTTTTATGAAGAGATTTCATCTCCTCATCCATAGATTTCTTCCACAACTCGTACTCTGAACTCATGACAGCTTCTTTGTAGGTGGATGGAATATCATCTTCAATAACGGGAAGTGCATATGCCACAATATCAGTAAATCGAGCAGGCTTTCGAATTTCCCTTCTCGATTTTCTGGTTGCAATATAGTCTTGTTGCTGTGGAGGCTCTTGGGTAGGTGCCTCCTCTTCATCATCCTCGTCCTCATCATCATGATTAACTGTAGGACTATCATCAGACCTTACTGGAACAACTGGAGTCTTCAGTAACTCCACCTGCTTTGAGCTACTCATGGTCTCGGTCGTTTCAGTTTCACCTTCATGCTTGTTCTGATTAACCATAGCAGCCTCATCAAAGGTCACATCTCTGCTTACAACAAATTTCTTCTCATCTGGACACCAGAGTCGGTATCCCTTCACGCCAGTGCTAAAGCCCATAAATAGAGCTTTCTTTGTTCTTGGATCCAACTTGCTTTCTCTGACATGATAGTAAGCAGGACAACCAAATATGTGTAAGAACTTGTAATCAGTACAAGGTTTACCAGACCATACCTCCATGGGCGTTTTGCCCTCATTCGCAGCAGCTGGCAATCGATTAATGAGATGGCTTGCATAAGTAATTGCCTCAGCCCAAAACGCCTTGCCTAATCCAGCATTAGACAACATACACTGAACTTTCTCAAGCAAAGTACGGTTCATGCGCTCCGCCACCCCATTCTGTTGCGGTGTCTCCCTAACCGTGAAGTGCCTCACAATACCCTCATCTTGACAAACTTTCAAGAAAGGATCAGACTTATATTCACCCCCATTATCTGATCTGAGAGTCTTGATCTTTCGACCGCTTTGCGTTTCAATCATCTTTTTCCACTTCAAGAATATCTTCAAGACTTCATCTTTACGCTTCATGGTGTACACCCATATTCTTCTAGAGAAGTCATCAACAAAAGAGACAAAATAATGGCTACCTCCCCAAGATGCATTCTTGGAAGGTCCCCAAACATCAGTGTGAACATAATCAAGAATGCCTTTAGTGTGGTGAATAGCAGTGCCAAATTTTACTCTAGTTTGCTTACCCAACACACAATGCTCACAGAATTCCAATTTGCATGCCTTTGCACCTTTCAATAAGCCTTGCTTCACCAATCCTTGCAACGCATTTTCACCAGCATGTCCAAGACGCATATGCCATAACCTCGTGGTGTCTGTGCTAACTGCGTCAGCAGCTTCGGTGACAGCTGCTTCACCAATAACTGTACTCCCCTGCAAGAAATACAAGTTATTTCGTCTTGTACCTTTCATCACCACCAGTGCCCCGTAAACAGCTTTAAGAACTCCACCCTTCATGGTGATCTTGAGACCCTTGGATTCCAATGCACCCAGTGAGATAAGATTTTTCTTCATATCTGGTACATACCGAACATCACTTAATTTTCTGACTGTTCCATCATGCATCTTCAAACAGATTTTGCCTATCCCTTGTGTTTTGCAGGCATTATCATTACCCATCAAAACAACTCCACCATCCAGCTCCTCGAAGCTAGAAAACCATTCTCGAATGGGACATATATGATAGGTGCAACCTGAATCCAAAATCCACTCCTTGGAGTGACCATCAGCAGATGAACTAGCCAAAGCAAACTCGAAATCATCATCTCCAGATTTTGCAATATTTGCTTCAGAACCCGTTTTCTCCTTCTCTTTGTTCTTCAATTTGGGGCAGTCTCTCTTCCAATGACCCTTTTGGCGGCAAAAGGCACATTCATCTTTAGCAGGAAACTTCCCTCGTGACTTTGAACGAGATTTTCCCCGCTTCACATATTTTCTTTCCACTGTTCGACCCCTTGCAACAAGTGTCTCGGTTTGTGAATTGTGAGTCTTTAGTTCCTTCTTTCGACACTCATGATTCACCAATGCCGCAGACACCTCATCAAGTTTCACCTCGGATTTTCCATACAACAAAGTAGTTGTCAAATGATCATAATCATCAGGCAATGAATTTAACAAACATAGTGCCTTGTCCTCATCAGGAATTTTCACATCAAGGTTTGCTAAATCAGCAAGTATTTTATTATAATCATTGAGGTGTTCATGCATAGAAATACCTGGACGATATTGAAATCGGAAGAGTCGCTTCTTCAAGAAGAGCCGATTTTCTGCGCTCTTGGTCATATACTTCTCCTCCAATTTTGTCCATAACTCCTTAGCAGAAGTTTCCTTCATATACGGGTATTTCAACTCCTTATCAAGGAATGATCGAATAGCAGCACAAGCTGAAGATTAATTCGTGTCCACTGCTTGTCATCAATATCTTCTGGTTTATCTTCCAGAACCATATCCAACTCTTGTTGATACAACACATCCATAACTTCACATTGCCACATACCAAAATTATTAGAGCCATTGAATTTATCAACCTCTAACCTTGTAGTAGCAATTTGATGTCTATTGGATGTAGATGCCGACGAAGACGATGCCGACTCCTTCCCCTTCACAGATTCATCTTTATCTCCAGCCATCTACTCGGAACTATTCACGGGACTGTAGCGCCAACAAATTTTTCACTCCCACGAGAATGCCTAGTCGAAAAACTAGGCTCTGATACCACTTGTTGTGCGGAAGCGTCAACCAAGTGTGAGTGAAAAATAAACCACAATAACTGACAAAAGATAAATGGAACAATACCAACAAGAACACCAAGATTTATACTGGTTCGGCAATGCCTACATCCAGTTTGGAGACGACGGAGTATTCCACTATAATCAATGAGAACATACAATAGTGTTTATCATTCAATTTCCCAAAGACCCGAATAACCCAAACTCTCACACTTACAATAGGAAGAGAAAACCAAAAATACAAAGCAAGACAATTTGAGAAAATTCTTCTCTATGCCAAATGGCTTCTTGCTATTTTTCTTTCTTCCTTGTTTCCTTGATGTGTTTGAGTTATGCCTACACCTCCTTTTATAGGCCAAAGGCCTCTCATCAAGTCAAAAGAATTAGGCATAAGTGCATCCATTCTTTGACCACAAATTAGGCATAAGAGCATCCATTTTATTTCCCACATGTAGCATGCCAACCATCAATTTTGACCACAAAAGTAGCCAACATCATTTGTTGGTTTTAGACTACTTTGTTTGAGCCAACAATCAACAAGTTGAGCACTCAACTATGCCCTAAGTGTGATGAAGAAAAAGCTAGGATGAAAGATGTTCCTTATTCCAGTTTGGTTGGAGGGTTAATGTACGCTATGATATGTACTCGGCCCGATATTGCTCATGCAGTGGGAATTGTAAGTAGGTTTATGCATAATCCTGGAAAAATGCATTAGGATGCTGCTAAATGGAGACTGAGATATCTTCATGGAACAAGGAATACAGGAATTTGTTTTGAACAGAATGACGGAGAAATTGATAAGTTCTCCATTGGCTATGTGGACTCTGATTTTGCTAGTGATTTAGACAAAAGAAGGTCTACCACAAGGTATGTATTCACTATGGCGAAAGGTCCTATATATTAGAGATCAATACTATAACCAACCGTTGCTTTATCAACCACAGAAGCTGAATATATGGCAATGGCTGAGGCTATTAGGGAGGCCATTTGGACACTTGGTTTGATAGAAGATTTGGGTGTAAATCAACACAAGTTGGATGTGTATTGTGATAGTCAAAGTGCCATTTACTTGGCAAAGTATCAAGTACATCATACGAGGACCAAGCATATAGATGTGCGATATCATTTTGTTCGAGAGATTATAGTTGAAGGTGAGATTCGTGTTAAGAAGATTGCTACGGCTAATAATCCTGCTGATATGTTAACAAAGGTAGTTGGTGTATCAAATTTCAAGCATTGCTTGGATTTGGTGCACGTTAGACAAGTTTGAAACTTGACAATGGTGGAGCGACGGAAGCAGATGAAGTCTCTGATAGAATTTCTTACCAAGGTGGAGATTGTTGGATTTGGTATGAAATTAGAATTGTATTCCAAACTAAAGTAGGAATCTTACTTGTAATGAGTATAGGAAACTTGGACGCAAGTTTCCAGGTGGTGTTTGGATTCTAACTTAGTTTGGGATTAGGTTTGTGGCTAGGTTGACTAGTATAAATATGTGTAAACCTTAACGTTAGGGTGTGTGATTTAGAGAGAGACTTGAGAGGCAAGAGAACTATTGTGAAGTTTATTATGAGTTCTTTTGTAATCCTTTATTGATTAATAAAGTGAGCTTCTGTCATTCATATCTTTGTAATTGTTTTGGTTTAGTCATCTTGCTTATGTTCCAACAAGAGAAAGGAGTATGGGGAAGCCATCTTGGATTTTGCAATGGCATATGATCTCTTCTTAGCCAACACCTTCTTTAAGAGGTGAGAAGAACATGTGATCACCTACAAGAGTGGGTCGTCAAAAACACAAATAGATTTTCTTCTAATGAGAAAAGGGGATCGTATAACTTGTAAGGATTGCAAAGTTATACCAGGAGAAAGAGTGGCTAATCAACATCGCTTGTTGGTGATGGATGTACATATCAAAAGAGAGAAAAAAAGAACAAACCTGGAAGTGATCAAGGACTAGATGGTGGAATCTAAAAGGAGAAAAACAAGCCATTTTCAAAGAGAAAGTAATCACCCAATGTGTGTAGGATATAGAGGGGGAAGCTAGCTAAAGGTGGGATTCCATGGCTAGTTGTATCCAAAAAGTAGCAAAATAGGTATTAGGAGAGTCCAAGGGTTTTGCTCCACACCAGAAGGAATCTTGGTGGTGGAATGAAGAGGTACAAACAAAGGTGAAGGCTAAAAAGGAATGTTGTAAAGCCTTATACAAGGATGAGACCGATGAAAATGGAGAAAGGTATAGAATAGCGAAGCAGGAGGCGAAGAAAGCTGTGAGAGAAGCTAAGCTAGCGACTTATGACGATATGTATAAGCGACTAGATACCAAAGAAGGAGAGTTGGATATTTATAAACTAGCTAGAGCAAGGGAAAAGAAGACAAGGGACCTAAACCAAATGAGGTACATCAAAGATGAGGATGGAAATATTCTTGCTACAGAGAACGCAGTCAAAGACAGATGGAGAGGTTATTTTCATAATCTTTTCAATGAAGGACATGAAATAAGTACTTCTTTGGGGGAGTTAAGTAACTCATAAGAGTGTAGAAACTACTCATTTTACCTCCAAATCATGAAGGAAGAAGTGGTTGTAGCTTTGAAAAAGATGAAGCATACCAAAACAGTAGGCCCAGATGATATACCGATCGAAGTGTGGAAAGTCTTGGGAGAGACGGGTATAGCATGGCTCACAGACTTTAGTGCCTATCTATAAGAATAAAGGCGACGTACAAAATTACATGAACTATAGGGGTATTAAGCTAATGAGTCATACAATAAAGCTCTGGGAGAGAGTCATTCATTAAGCATAGATTGAGGCAAGAGACAAGGGTTTCGGACAACCAATTCGGGTTCATGCCAGGGCGCTCAACCATGGAGGCAATCTATCTCTTACGAAGATTGATGGAAAGATATAGAGATAGGAAAAAGGATTTACACATGGTCTTTATAGATTTGGAAAAAGCATATGATAGGGTCCCAAAAGACATTCTTTGGAGGATTTTAGAGAAGAAATAAGTACGAGTAGCATATATCCAAGCTATAAAAGATATGTATGATGAAGCAAAGACTGCCGTAAGAACTCATGAAGGACAAACCGAAAGCTTCCCCATAATTGTAGGATTACATCAAGGCTTATCCTTAAGTCCTTACCTTTTTGCATTGGTAATGGATGAGTTAACGGGACATATTCAAGATGATATTCCTTGGTGTATGCTTTTCGCAGATGATATAGTGTTGATAGATGAAACTCAGGAAGGGGTAAATGCGAAGCTTAACCTTTGGAGATAAATGTTGAAATCTAAAGGTCTTCGCCTAAGTCGATCAATGACAGAATATATGGAGTGCAAGTTCAGTGCAAATGGAGGCCAAAATGAGTTAGAGGTAAGGATCGAAGATCATGAAGTACCGAAGAGCGACCACTTTCGCTACGTAGGATCTATCTTGCAATGGTCCCGTTCGTTTCTACTTTTGGGTTTGATTTCACCTGCGTTTTATTCTTTCATCTACTTTTGTGATGTTTTTACAGTGGTCCCATTTGTTTCTTCTTTTGAGTTTGATTTCATGTGCATTTTTATTCTTTCATCTGCTTTGGTGGTTTTTTTTTTGTTTTTTTTACAGTGGACCCATTTCATTCGTTGACAATGATTAATCATTAAAAGTTGATAGAGTTGTATTTAGGTAATTAATTAAGGGGCTTTTGGATCTAGGTCCAAAAACATAAGTAGTTTTTGGGACTGAATCTAGTTATCCAATTATATATTTTGATATCAATTTTGCCCTTTCAAATGAAAATATTTAATTTCTTTAAATTTTTTTTCATTTATTTAGTTTTTAAATTTTGAATATTTAAATTCTCAAACTAAAATATTATCTAGTAACTACCTACTATTTATGAAGAAAACAAAACCAATATAATCTAGTAACTACCTATTGTATAGGAAGAAAGATGTTTTATACCTACAAAGCAGATATAATCTACATGCAAAACAAAAATAAACTACCTATTGTATTGGAAGAAAAATTCTGGAAACCTACATGGCGGAACATAGAAATATAAATATGATATAATATACCTCCATTAAAGGAACGAATTTGGAGGGAAGAGCACAAAAATATCACCCATGAAAAGAAGAGACAAAAAAGAGGAGGATTGATTCCATGATCTAACAGAGAGAATTGTGTGGAAGAAGGAAAGAATGAGGGAAACGGACTGGGGGTTGACGTGATTATATGGCTATAACTAATCCTACAATTAAGGGATAAGTTAAACCACAAATAATCCCATAATTAAGAAAGTTTATGTATTTACTACAATTCGTAAGTCTAATGGGTAAATATGGTACAAACCACAAATAAGAATACGTAGAATCTCAATTATTGGACCTATTTCAATAAAGTGGACTAATCTGACTAATGGCTCACAAAATTGAATCTATATCAAGTTATCCCATTAATTAACAAAATCATGACTCGTTTCTCAGGGGCTTATCGAGTAATTTCCCTTTAGATAGAAACATGTGATATCCTCCTTCTCCCACACATCACCTTTCAATCGATTTATGTGCCCATGGCATAAAACTACACCTTTCATATTTTTGTGTGTAATTCATTGTTTACGAGTGGCTCAGCGTGGTCAAATATTACAAGTGGCTTAGAGAATTCGTGATTGGAGACGACAGAGGTATCGGAGATTCTGCCACGCATGACGACAGCCTCAACGTTGCCGTTTTGTTGGGCATGGGACCTCCGCATACGTTAACTTCAAATAAAACTTAATAGATGAAAAATTTATAGAAAATATGAAAAAGCTATCGAGCAAGGCAGCAACCACACCAACACCGATGCTCTCCTAACCCCTTTCTGTTTTGTCGGGGCATGGAATTCACGATTGGAGACGATGGACACTATTGAGATTCCGCCATGCATGATGATAGCCTCAACGTTGTCGTCTTTGTCGGGCATGGGGCCTACGGAGAGCAAGTACTAAAACGGCGGGTTGCAACTTTATACCTGTGGGCCTATGGCGTAAAGCTACGTTTTTCAATTTTTTTTTTTCTGTGTAACTCGTGTCTTTTAAGAATCCGACTCCGCCACGTGTTATGTATCTGTTGGTAGGTACTACCCGCTATCATAGTCATGTGTAGTACTGTATTATTTAATAATTACTCCTCTGAATACATAGAGCGAGGGCGAAGATGACGGAACCGTAGAAGGAAAAAATAAGTTTTAACGAAATACTTTCGGTATTGTTTACTTTTAATGAAAAATCATATTTTTAACTTTTTTTATACTATTTACTTACATATTTATTTGTCTTTTTTCATTAAAAGTAAATTTTTTTTTATTTTTCGTTAATTTTCCTAGGAAAAGGAAAAAAAATGGTGTACAAGAAAAAATGTAAGAGAAAGGAAGAGAAAGAGGTCGAGGTTTGCAACGTGCGGGTGAGGAAAGGAAGAAGTTGCAACGTGTGGGTGAGGAATTGGTTTGACATTTTATTATTTTGTTTATTAAAACTAACAAAAAATTTTGAAATGTCATTTCAACTTGTACATATTTTTTAATTTGTCATATAAACTAAAATTTTAAACAATTTGTCATACCAACTTTCTGAAATCATCAATTTGTTATCTCACCCTAACTCCGTTGGTTTTCCATAAAAAATAAGTCATGTGCAAGGCACATGACTTGTGTTCAAGGTTATTTCTGTTGTTTAAGATTTTTTTACAAGTTCTTTACTTTTCTTTAGTAAAACTCTTAAATTTTGGGTTCGAGGGTATTCATGCGGATTGTTGTGTTCGAGTATATGCATCTACATTTTCATTTCTAGCATCAAACTCAACTCGTTTCTTATATTACAGAGCCCATATAAAATTTGATTACATGACATGCTAAACTAAACACCCTAGAATTGTTTTAATCGAATGCAACTTAATAGAAGGAAGGACGTGTTAAAATAGCAGAAATAACTCTGAATACAAGTCATATGCGAGGCATATAACTTATTTTGGATGGAAAACTTAATAGAGTTAGGGTGAGATGACAAATTAATGATTTCCGAAGGTTGGTATGACAAATTGCTTAAACTTTTAGTTTATATGATAAAATGAAAAATGGGTAAAAGTTCATATGAATTTTCAAAAAATTTCCCTTAAAACTAAAAACGTAAGAGATTTAACGGAGTTAAACTTCTGTTAATTCCTATGTAAAGTCCCACAATCAGCCTAATTTTAAAATACGTCACCTTTCAAACCTACATCAATACATCTTTCATTTTTTGTGTCTAATTCGTGTCTTATAAGGACCGACTCTTGGTGCTCACGTTTTTTGCAAATTTACAAAGGGATTGAAGGTGAACAATCAACTAACGTTTCTTCCAGCTCCATTGTATCACTCACCCTCTCCTCATATTGTTTACGAGTGGCTCAGCGTGGCCAAAACATTTTCTGAGACATGTGGAAGCAGAGAAAACGTCGGTGATTCGGTCCGAATAACTTTCCAAACCGAAACGTTTGGTTTTACAAAAATTTCTTAATGAAACCAATCGGTTCGGTTCCTGCGGTTCCAATTCGGTTTGACCGGTTATCGATTGTAAACCAAATTATATATTATTTTTTTCGAGTCCTACTTCAGCATTCAACCCGTATGTTTCCACCAACAAATTCACAGCCAAACTATTTGAAATCAACGAGATTTAAAAATAAACTTACAAGATTGTGATCTAAGAAGGAGAAATAAGAGATGGCGCAGGAGAAAGAAAAGGAGAGGGCGAAGAAAGAAAGAGAGAGGGCACACAACCAAAAGGAGCTGTCCTTTTGTCAATCGTTCACAACCCGCTCTCTGGCCAAAAGCTTTTCACATACAAAAAAAAAAAAAAAAGAGAAAGAAGAAATGGTGCATAAGAAAAGATAGATAGTCACATAAACGCAAACAATATAGCATAAAGAAAATTTAAGATTAGATTTATTATGTTGTCGATTTGCTATCTTAATTATGTGGTTGGAATTCAATTGTTTTTTTACACAACAGGGTAGACTTGACAATATTGCACGCAAGACATTAATACGACATAAAACGATACAGTACGAAAAATTAAATACTTGAGTTGAGCTTTAATGTGATCAGGTTAAAATGGATAGATGATGTATATTTAAACTAACCTAAATAATAGATTAATCTAAACCAAATTAAACTCACAAACGCACGAATCATTTGTACTAATATATGCAAATACGAGGTCGATCCCACAGGGATTGCTTTAACACCAATTTAACCAATTAATCACGCTAGACTTAATTAAACAAACAAAGAATAGATTGAATTGAATAATTGATTAAGACTATAATTAACAAAAAAAAAGAAAAGATAATTAATTAAAATAAACACACGACACAAGAAAACCTAAGGTTATGAATCCACCAATAACAATCCTGCATACTTTTCCTAGAGCCAACTACTATCTAATTACCATGCCAATGGTAAAGGTTGTTCTTTCTAAGTTATGAATTAATCCGTGGTCAGACATCAACTCTTGTATCTCTACATGATAATCATATCCTATTGGTTAGGCATACAATTAAACACATAAAACCCCATTAAGTTTAGAAGAATCATGTCAACCAAGTAGTACTAGCTTGATATTGGTCATCCTCACTAGTTTGTTTACTCTTCTTAATCTTAGTTCCAATAAACCTAATTGATTGGTCATACTCATAGATTTATCTAACAATCTAGATGCAAAATTCCTAAAGGTGATCAGTCATTAGAAATTTGAACCTAGAATAAAATACCCACAAAGATTAAGAATATAATAGAACTTTTACGGAATCAATTTTCTTCTATTACTTGTTTAGAAATATATATACATCAGTACTATTATAGTTTTACAAGGAAACAAATAACATATACACAAACCTACTTAATAAAGGACTCCTATTATTTACATTCCCTATTTTTCCTAATATTGACTCACGCTAACACTCCCCCTCAAGTTGGTACATAGATATCACACATGCCCAACTTGACAAGTGAGTCATCAAACCTTCGACTACATACTGCATGAGTTAGAATGTCTGCAAGTTGCTCCTCTGACTTCACAAAAGGTATTGACACAATCTTCCTTTCAAGCTTCTCTTTAATAAAATGTCGATCAACTTCCACATGTTTTGTCCTATCATGCTGTACCGGATTATCAGCTATATCTCTTGCTGACTTATTATCACAGTATAGTCTCATGGTTTCCTTTGGCTTGAACCCAAGCCCCTCAAGAAGCTTTCAAAGCCAGAGAATCTCACAAATACCGTGAGCCATCCCTCGATACTCGGCCTCAGCCGAGGATCTTGATACTACCTTCTGTTTCTTACTTCTCCATGTAACCAAATTTCCTCCTACAAACGTAAAGTATCCCGAAGTAGACCGTCTGTCACCTACACTTCCTGCCCAATCAGCATCCGTGAACCCCTCAATTCTCAAATGTCCATACTTCCGATATAGAACTCCTTTCCCAAGTGCAGACTTTAAATATACTAAGATACGCATAACAGCAGCCATATGATCTAGACTTGGTGAATGCATAAATTGACTTACTACACTTACTGCATAGGCAATATCAGGCCGTGTATGAGCCAAATAAATTAGTCTCCCTACAAGTCTCTGATATCTCCCCTTATCAACTGATTTCTGATTCAGATCCACACATAGATGATGTTTTTCAACAATAGGTGTATCTACTGGCTTGCATCCCAGCATACCAGTTTCTTTTAGCAAATCCAAAACATACTTACGTTGTGACAAGAAAATACCTTTCGAAGATCGAGCAACTTCAACTCCAAGAAAATATTTCAAATCCCCCAGGTTCTTCATTTCAAACTCAGCGGCAAGATTCTTCTGTAATCTTGAAATCTCATCACAATCATCTCCAGTAATAATCATGTCATCTACATAGATGATTAAAGCTGTCACTTTTTTCTGTCTCCGTTTAACGAACAATGTATGATCAGAATGACTCTGATAATACCCAATCTTTTTCATAACTTGAGTAAACCTATCAAACCATGCACGAGGCGATTGCTTCAGCCCATAAAGAGACTTACGCAACCGGCATACTTCGGTACTTCTACCAGCACTGTACCCAGGAGGAAAATCCATATATACTTCTTCCTCCAAGTTCCCATGGAGAAAAGCGTTTTTCACATCAAACTGTTTTAATGGCCAGTCCATATTAGCAGCTAAAGAAATCAGAACACGTACCGTATTCATCTTGGCAACCGGAGAGAACGTCTCTTGATAATCTACACCATATGTTTGGGTGTATCCTTTAGCTACCAACCTTGCTTTGTACCTGTCTATTGATCCATCGGCTTTGTATTTGACGGTAAACACCCACCGGCATCCAACTGTTTTTTTTCCCTCCGGCAAGGACGTCACCTCCCAGGTATTATTCTTCTGTAACGCCAACATTTCTTCATCCATTGCATTTGCCCACTTTGGATCCTTTAGAGCCTCATCCACACGAGTTGGTACTCGAATAGCCTCCATATTGTCTATCAAGGTCTTACGCTCTGGTGCAAGACCCTTGCATGAGACATAGTTGGCTATCGGATACTTTACTTTGCCTTCCGGAGAAAACCTGTCAGGTGGCACACCCCGATTTTGTCTCGGTGGCAGCTTATATGTATTTACATCAGTACTTGCATTAGTTACATAATCATCCACAATACTTACCTCAGGTTTATTCAGAGAAGAATCATTGGGCATCACCGTGGAGCTAGAGAGAGAGGGGGTTACACAAGTAGGCTCGACAATGAACTGTCCTGACTGCGGATCACTCTCGGCATCTTTTGCTTCTGACTGCATGCTGGCATCTTTTGCTTCTGACTGCATGCTGCTCTCGGCAGCAACTTCTGGCACGGCATGTATGATCACTGCCGCATTAGGCACGGCATCAGCATGCACGGCCTCAACATCAACCACAGTATTTTCTCCCAAGTCCAACCATTCCAGATCACCACTAGAGCTCTCCCCCTGGTGATCTGAAGATGATACGGGGGCATAAAAAAACTCCGATTCAGAAAAGGTCACATCCATAGTAACATACATATGCCGAGTCTCAGGGTGATAACATTTATATCCTTTTTGGTGAGATAAGAAACCAACAAACACACATCGAAGGGCACACGGATCTAACTTAGTGCGATGAATTTTCGGAATATGGACATAAGCCACACAACCAAATACCCGGGGTTTAAGAGTATGAGTAGACATCACCTGAACATGTTGAGTGAGAACTTGAAAAGGAGTTCGAAAGTCAATCACCCGAGAGGGCATACGATTAATCACGTAAACCCCATAAGTAACTGCTTCAGGCCAAAAAATCTTAGGAACAGACGCGCCCAGAAGTAGAGCACGTGCCGTTTCTAAGATATGGCGATTTTTCCGTTCAGCCACTCCATTTTGCTGTGGAGTATAGGGACATGTTGTTTCATGGAGAATGCCTTGATCACAAAGAAACTCCGACAACTCACAATTAAGATACTCACCACCATTATCAGAACGAAGAACTTTAATTACAGATAAGTATTGTGTCCGAATCATTTGAGAAAAGGTTCGGAATACCATACCAACATCACTCTTATTTTTCACCACATATAACCACGTCATACGAGTGCAATCATCAACAAACGTAACAAACCACTTAATCCCAGAAGAAGTAACAACAGGAGATGGTCCCCAAACATCAGAGTGCACAAGTTCAAACGGTAAAGCTCTTTTATTCATACTAGGAGGAAACGAAGCCCGATGGCTTTTAGCAAGAATACATACTTCACAATGTAAGTCTGATTCATTTATTCCACTAAATAGACTAGGTATCATATGCTGTAAATACCCAAAAGATGCATGCCCTAACCGACGATGCAACAACCACACTTCTTGTAAATTACTAGACCGGGACGCTCGAACCGCATTAGCTCTGCCAGAAACGACGTCGTCCACATAGTACAACCCCTCTCTCTTAGTGCCACGCCCAATTATCTCCTTGGTCTGAATATCCTGAAGGAGACAAAATGATGGATACATCAGAACAACACAATCCAATTGTTCAGTAACCTGTGGTATGGATAACAGATGATGGGATAAAGAAGGAACAAGCAAGCAATGATGCAGGGGAAGTGTAGGGGTAAGATGCACAGTGCCGGCACCACACACGGGTGCCAAAGTACCATTGGCAGTTGATATATTTTTCCTGTGAGATGTGGTCATGTATTGAAACATATTTTTATCATATGTCATATGATCCGTTACACCAGAATCTAAAATCCAACCTGTATTTGCCATTTAATAATACGCAAAATGACAATCACAAGTACACGGCAATCACAGCACCCTACCAATTACGGAACCACAAGTTGCAAGAACAAACAAGCAGCAGCCACTCACGGCAATTACCCACGGCAAAACAGACAGCAAGCAGATTGCAACAGTAGAGCAATATTCCCACGAGGCACAATACGATACCTAATACACGGCACACTTGCTGCAATGAGTACAACAGCAAAGACACAATACGCTGCAATCAGTGCAACAGGTTATCCACGGTATACTTTATTTCACAGTAATTGGAGATATGCATTAATCGCACCAATACACGTTGCAATTCCAGTACCAAACAAATTTGCAATCCTCTTGCACAATAATTAACCACTCCTCACACAGTATCTCACGCTGCAATCCAAGGCAGCAGCAGAAAAACCACACTTACGGGGACAACACAATACTACGTACAGGCAACCACACCACACAGACAAAAAACTGTGCAGAGAAGTTGCTCACCAAATCACCAAAAACACCCTCACGGCCCACACCTTTTTTTGCAGAAAAATTGCAGAAAAAACCACAGCAGAAATCGCAGCAATACCACACACACAGCAACACTGTTTGCTGCAGAAAAATTGCAGAAAAAAACACTGCAGAAAAAACCACACTGCACTACTGCACACGCAGCAAGATTACACACACACACACGGTACCACTGTTTTCTGCAGAAAATTTGCAGAAAAACAGTCACCCAAGCACAGCGGAAAAAAAACTAGGGTTTCGGCGCTCTTGATACCAAATAGAACTTTTACGGAATCAATTTTCTTCTATTACTTGTTTAGAAATATATATACATCAGTACTATCATAGTTTTACAAGGAAACAAATAACATATACACAAACCTACTTAATAAAGGACTCCTATTATTTACATTCCCTATTTTTCCTAATATTGACTCACGCTAACATATAACATGGCATATAATCCGATAATAATTAACAAAGTACTTTGCAAATTTTCATGTCATGGCTTCATCATAAACCTTAGAAAATAACTTAGTTACATATATAAATAAAAATAAAAGAAAGATAGAACCCAGAATCCTTGGCAAAACCTGTCCCTAAGCTCTTCTTCGCAAATTATGGAGATGATGAACGGTGTAGCGGTGTGGGTGATATGAGGGATGCGGGGTGGATGGATATCTTAGAGAGAGCTTAGGGCACCTTATTTATGCTAGAAAAACCCTAAAAAGTCTAGGAGAAACTCTCCTAAATAAAACAAACTCCTAAACAATTAAAACAGAAACTAGGAAAGAATCCTTCTTGACTTGGGAAACACGTCATCTGTTTTGCACGCCCGTTTTGGGGT
Source organism: Pyrus communis (assembly GCF_963583255.1). Taxonomy (NCBI): domain Eukaryota; kingdom Viridiplantae; phylum Streptophyta; class Magnoliopsida; order Rosales; family Rosaceae; genus Pyrus; species Pyrus communis. The sequence continues at coordinate 6,499,699 of NC_084811.1, read as the reverse complement.
CGATTTATCTTCTGGAAAAATCTGTAAAAATATGAGAAACATAGCTTTATCTCTTATCTTTCCAAGCATATATTGCACGCCACTAGAAAAAAATCGGGAAAGCCTTCAAATCTTCATTCTCCTACAGCTGCGCAGTTCTGCTGGGAAAACAACTTCTGCTGGATTGATTTGTGAAACTGGAATGAATGGCTTCATGGAAAATTATGAAATTTGGATAAAACAATCTTCAGCCTCTTAGCTTCTTTTTCCAATTGGCCTTGCATCAAAACTCCACCGGAAAGTCGAATTATCACCAAAAACGTTCTAAGTGCGCAGCTTGGCTGAAACTGAGAAAAGGAAGGTAATAACGCTCTTTTATAATCAATTCCTTAACAAAACATAGGGATAATTATTATGAAAATATGATAAATAATGCATCTATCAATAGACTCGTTAGTGAGATGGTTAGTGCTGCCTACAAGTATCTATTTCAACCTGTCAAGAGCAATATTGCTCTTTTAATAATTGTACATACCTCCCTTATCAAACTCATCTGACTATCCTCGTCACTGACATTTGGATACCTCATTTGGAATGAAGTTTCAAGCTTCAGTTGCCAAAACAAGCTTATTAACGTGTTAGGTCCTATCACCAATTTAACAGGTCGAATTTGAGTTTAGATTGCATTACTTGTTCGGTTAACCGATGGACACAACACAAAACATTAAAATAATAAATAAACACAAACACAAAAAATATAATTCGTTTCGCAGGGGCTTATCGAGTAAATACTCTTTAGATAGAAACATGTGATATCATCCTTCTCCCACACATCACCTTTCAATCGACTTATGTGCCCACGGCATAAAGCTACATCTTTAAAAAAAAATTTTGTGTGTAATTCATGTCTGATAAAGACCGACTCCTGGCGCTCTTGCAAAATTTAGAAGGGATTGAAGGAGACCAATCAACTACGTTGTATACGAGTGGCTAAACGTGATCAAATATTACGAATGGCTTAAAGAATTCACGATTGGAGACGATAGAGGGTTCGGAGATTCTGCCACGCATGATGATAGCCTCAACGTTACCGTTTTGTCGGGCATAGGACCTTCGCGTACTTTAACTTCAAATAAAACTTAATAGATGAAAAATGAGTAAATTACATTTTACCTCCTTAGGTTTGGGGTCGATTGCAACTTCTTACAACATTTTTAAAACATTTCAATTTCATACATTTACTTATCATTTTATTTTAATTTCATACATCTGTTAAAAAATCAATTAAGTAAACCGTTAAGTGATGATGTGGCAAATATGGGATCTACATTTGTGTTGATGTGGCTACCAAATTTGTGCCACGCAGCAAAAAGAATAATTTTTTATGCATTTAAAATATAATAATTTACCCTACTATAAAATAAATAAATAAACTGAAACCCATCTTCCCTGACACCTTCTCCCTCTCATCTTCACCTCCCCTCCCATACAAAAAACCCACCCCACCCCCACCGGAAATCGTCTTCCCCCTTCCCCTAGAATTCGACCTCTTCTGCTCCCCCTCCTCTTCCCCCTCCTACTCCTCCGACGAAAAGGACGATGTCTCAAACCCTAACCCCAAATACGACCCCAAAACCCAGCCCATCTTCATCTTCCCGGAGCCCCACATCTCCTCTCAATTCTACACCTTCAACTCGGATTCCCATTCCTTCATGATCAGGTGCACCCTCGATGCCCGCCTTGCCACCCTTGTCGAGATCCGTGCCGCCACACCCCGCCCCATCCTCAAGTCCTAGCGCGTTGTCTTGAATGAGAGGGAGAAAGGTGCAGAAGTGATTGTGGGACGGGTTGGAGCCGTGGAGTAGATGGAGGGGTTGGCTCGGGTAAGGGAATGGGAGAAGAGGGTGGGTGATGGGGGATGGGCTTGGGTGGGGAGAAGGGGTGGGGAAGACGAAGGGCATTTTTGGGTTTTTCTATTTTTTATTTTTCCTTAATTAATTATTTTAAATTTTTTATTAAGTGCTTAGCCACATGGTACAAATGTGGTAGTCACGTCAGCACAAATGGGGACCCCATATTTGCCACGTCATCACTTAATGGTTAACTTAACAGATTTTTTAACGGTTGTATGAAATTGAAAAAATAAAATACTAAATGTATGAGATTGAAATGTTTTAAAGATGTTGTATGAGGTTATAATTGCACCAAAACTTGAAGGGATAAAATGTAATTTACCCATGAAAAATTTATAGAAAATACGAAAAACCTAACCAGCAAGGCAGCAACCACACCAACACCGACGCTCTCCCAACCCCTTTCCGTTAACCACACAACACCAGCTGCTGCAACCCTTCTCCTCTTTGCCACCGGCAAAATCTCATCTCGCTTTCTCTAATCATATGGAGCAACAGTGGTGAAGTTAGGAATTGTCGGGGGGGGAAACAATAATTAAAAGAGTGCAAGGTTAAAAAATAAAAAAGGCAACAACCAAGTCCATTTACATACACTACTACAAAAAAAACACTTTGCGCGATGAAGTAAGTTTTCTGCGCAAAGTATGATTTCGTAGCTCAAACTTGCATGATGAAGTTTTGGTCGCGCATGGTACGTCGTGCAAAGCTCGTGAAGAAAGTGTTTGCATGACGAAAATTAATCTTCGTCGGGCAAAGTTTTTAATTTTTAATTTTTCAATTCAATTAAATTAATTTAATATTTTGTGCGACGAAATTAATTGTTTGTGCGACGGAATATTTTGTCGTGCAAGGTTTTTGGCTTTTTCTTTTTTATTATATCTCTTATTTTAATTTAATTATATTAATTGTTTGCACGACAAAATATTTGGTAGTGCAAGATTTTTTGAATTTTTACTTTTTAAATTTAATTTAATTGTATGACTTTATTTTTTTTAATTACTTTAATTTAAATTGACATATTCAAAATAAAACTACATATGAAAAATAGTGATCAAATTATCCAATATATATAATATATTTAAAATGTACACATAAATTAATAAAGTACAATAATAAAATCTTAATACAAGTCTATTGTGGTGGTAGTGGCCGGGGATATGGTCTGATAGCATCCTAATCCTCAACTTTCACCGTCAAAGTCTTGACGATTCCCTACAAAACAAACAAACGTCGTCAAATAACAAAAAAAACAACATAAAATAATACCAAAAAATCGGCATAATCTTCCCTAAAATTAGCAACTCCAAATCCGACCCCAAACTTAATCCCACCGTATACTCGACCCCAAACCCAAAATTAACTCCAAAAACACATATTAATAAATAAAAAATTAAAATTGGGGAGAAAATACCTTTTGGCAAGATTGAGAGCGAGTAAGAAGGGGAGAGAGGAGTGAGTGTGAGAGAGTTAGAGGAGATAGTGAGAGAGAGGAGAGAGTGAGTGAGAGTGAGAGTGAGAGATAGAGAAGAGAGAGAGGAGAGATTGAGTGAGAGGAGTGAGTGAGAGAGAGAGAGGAGATGTAAGAGAATAGAGAGAGACATTGAGAAAATTGAGGAGTTATTTTGGTTTTAAAAAGCGTATCACTTTGCACGACAAAATATTGGTTGCACAAAGTCTTAAAAAAATTCATTGCGCAAAGTGACTTGACGTGATGATGCGTATTTTGTCGTGCAAGAGGTTTTTTTCACTAGTGATAGTAATATCGTTCATAATTTATCAATACAAACAAGTTACATATGAAAACCCTTTCTCAGTGAAGATGTTTGCCAGCATTTCCCAATTTAACAAAATTACATTTGAAAAGGTAACAATAATGGTAAAATGCAGCATCTTTTGCTATACTATACTCCGACCAATCATAAGTATCAAATCGATTATGTTGGCTTTCACTTGGAAGGGAAAGGAAAGTAGCTGCAAGGTTGCTATTCGTTGATCGCATGATGCGGACTGCAGCCAATTAGTGGCACACAAAAGGCAGAGAATCAAAGATGAGGACCATGGGTAAGGTTCTAAAAAACGCTAGACACTAGTTGGATGGTGGATTGAGACCTAGCGCTTAGGCAGGATCTAGGCGGACTAGGTAGATGTAAATAAATTTATTATCTATTTTATTAATTAATTAAATTAAAACATTGTAAAAAACAAAAAATATATATTTTATATATAAACATTAAATAATATGTTAATTAAAAAAAAGTGAGAGTTTTAAGTACAAAATATATGGTGTGATCATAAAAGAAATAAAAAGTGATATTGGGGTTAAGAGAAAAAAATAAGGAAAATTGTCCCAAATAACTCATTTTCTTAATCTTGGGACTAAAATAAGACAAACTGGATATGCACAAATCATACACACCATGCACAAAAGCGAAACGACGAAAGTACCCACATTCAAAATGGAAAATTCAGAACCTCAAGAAGCATTTAGATTATATACATACATACATACATACATACATACATACATATATATATATATATATATATATATATATATATATGACCAGACCACCATCCGAGATTACTTACCGCATGAAACGTTATAACCTTGTTGTTTAAGCAATCGAAAACAAAGAGCAGCCGTGCACAGGTCATCCAAATCATAAGAGCTCTCGTGAATTTTGTGTAAAATTTCTTCAATTCCATTTCCAAAATGGTAGGACACACCTAAGCGCTGAATGTCATCAATCAAGTTCAGCTTTTGGGAAACATTTTCAAGTGATGTCATTAGCATCCTTCTCACTTCTTCCTTCAGTTCTTGTACATGTTGTTCAAGTTCAGCATCCACTTCCTCCACAGGATCACATTTTGGAAAACGCATAACCTTTAGGATATGTTTGAATGAGGAGGTTTCCAAGTACCAAAAGATATAGACTACAATTAATATAAGATGATTATAAGTCTGGTAACACATTAGAAAACGCATAACCTTTATGATGTCAATTTCTAAATTGTAAACATTGAGAAAAGAGAGGCACCTAACCTAAAATAGTTATTGCGTGGCAGTTATCATGACTTTAAGAACTTGTTTTTCCCAAAAGAAAAAAAAAGTGTGAATTTAACTTTGGTAGTTAGATTCGCAACATGTTTGCCACATTAAGGAAGGGAAAGTTAGATAAAATGATTTCGAATCAATAGAATTTTAAATTATTAAAGTACTATTTGGTTATCTTCCTCTTTGTTTAAAAGACAAATTTAATTTTCATAATAATATAGTGTTCAATTAATAATTTATTGTAGTAAGAAAGAAGTCTTACCAAGGCAGCATAGGACAGAAAATGGTCACCCCAAATGCTGGGAGAAAAAGTGGCTGAAGGCTTAGGCTGATGAACATCAAAAGTGTCATTTGGGTTTGAAGATTGAGATAGTGGAACTTCCACAGAAGACATATTTCACAAATTTCAAACCTGAAGCGAACTAGCCAAGTGTTATTGCTTTTGAATCAAGTGCTGGTGTGAGTTCAGGAGCTCATACGCTTTGTTATTTATGGTATCACTAACTAGCCCAAAAAAAAAAGATTCGAACACAAAATCGCATGAACGAATATTTTTAACCAACTAAAATACAAATTATTTACATATAAATTCTTAACTTATGCTCTTCACATATTTGATCTTTAATTTGTGGGTCCCCCCACTCAACAAATTATAATAATTTGTCTCCCATTCTATTCACCAAATTGGGTCTTTTTTTTTTCTTTTTTTTCGTTGAATAAACCGACCTGCATCGATTAAGGTCGATTTAACGAGGGTTCCTATAATTATTGGACATCGGTTAACCGAATCGACATGTGGTTGCTTTTGTTTGTTTTAAATAGAATAGATTGTGGTGTTCTTGTAGCTCCGTTTTGGATGTTTAATTAAAGGAAAATTAACAAAAAATCCAAAAAAACTTCCTTTTTAATGAAAAGTCATTTTTAAAGGTATAATAAATAGTACCAGATAAATATATAAATGTGGTTTTTCGTTAAAAGTGAACAGTACCGGAAATATTTTGTTAAACCTTCCTCTAATTAATGGATATCACTTTTGACCAAAATAAATAGATAAATAATCAGAGTAGAGATAAGATTCTCCTTTCCTTTCGCTCACTCACACTCAAAACAGTCAGACTCATGGCAACCATCGTGGAAACCCTACTGTTGTGTTCCCCGTCTCTTCAGTAGATCGTCCTTCATCGTTTAACAGGTAATAATCAAAATCCTTTTGCTTTTGGGTTCAGTTTCATCTGCGTTTTTATTCTTTCATCTGCTTTTCAAATTTCTTTTACAATGATCCCATTCGTTTCTGCTTTTGGGTTTGATTTCACCTGTGTTTTATTCTTTCATTTGCTTTTGTATTTTTTTACAGTGGTCCCATTTGTTTCTTCTTTTGGGTTTGATTTCATTTGCATTTCTATTCTTTCATCTGCTTTGATGGTTTTTCTCTTTTTATTGAATACACCCCACATACTTAATACACCACACATTGGTTTTTTTAGTTAAAACTTATCTTAATACACCTCATTTACTTTCCTATAATACCCTCACACCATACACTCTCATCATATAACTTACATTTTCTACATACACCCCACACTCTTCAAATCTTAAGTGCAAATACATAAGGTCATCCAAAGGTACCTTCAGTGTAAAGCTGAAGCTGGTGTGATTCCGATTTTTTTTTTTTTTTTATTTTACTATTGAAGTGGTGCCAACAATTGTTTGATTATTTGCATCTGTTTATCCCTTCATGTTTCTCTATCCCTTCCATGGAAAGAGGTGGAAGGTTGTGGGTATTCCGTACCAGTAAATGAGGAAGATGATTTTCGCAACAGTGGATGAGGAAGATGAGGAAGATAAAAATCCAAAAAAAATATAGCAGTTATAGAAGTGTAGAGCTTTATATAGTAGCAGCAATGGCACTGGGCAATGGGGATTAAATAAATATTAGGGTTGATGATGATGATTCCTCTTCTTTTCCTTTGATTGAATCATGGGAATGGATTTAGTTATTGAATCATTGAATTAGAGGAAGAGATTAGGTTGTTAAGCTGCTTTTAGTTATTGAATCATGTGGCTAAGGTTTATTAGGTGTGTGATTCTCATCATCAATAATATTTGCTTTTAATGGATATCATTCATAATGCAGCATATGCATGCCGATATTGTTGAAATCACTACAACAACGAAAATACGAAGTCTTACCACATGTAAAGTATCTAAAATGTTGATTTCACATTTCATTCATCAAGATCAATTAACATGTTTGTAGTTTCATTAATTCTACAATAGATGATGAGAGTGGTTTTGAGAGTTGAAGAAGATAAAAACTTAGGATATGCATGTGAAAAGTAATTTGGGGTGTTTTTAGAATTTTTCTATTTTTTTTTAAAACCTTTTAAGGTCGGAATTGTCATTACATATTAGGTATGTAAGTCATTTAATATTAAATTTTAATAAGGGGTGTATTCAATATATTGTGGGGTGCTAATTTTTTTTTTTTTTTTTTTTAAATGGACCCATTTCTTTGATTAGTTGTCTAGATTCGTTGACAATGATTAATCACTAATAGTTGTTAGCGGAGGGGTAATTAATTAACATTGGGCTGAAAAATATTAAAAGCCCAAGCATGCAAGGGCTTCTTGGATTTGGATTAGTTGAAGCACAGGCTCGAGACAAAATTAAATATTATTTCTTGGCAGCTAATAAACAAGAAGCCTATGATGGAAGTGACAAGAGGCCGAAGGCAACTCACCCTCGGTTAAAAGTATTTTTCCGTAGCATGGGTAGGTAAATAACAAAAACAGATGATGGCTCACCTTACTTCGTAAGCTATCACTAAATGAGGAGACTTGGACACTCTGGCAAGAGGGGTATAAAAGCAACGAGGAATGAAGAAGAAAACTCTCTCAACACACTCAACTCTGAACTCAATAGCAAAAAACAGATAGCTTTATTTTGTCTACCCATTTATTTTTCAAGTTGTAGGTCCACCATAGAAAAGCTTTACTTTGTTAGTTTTACAAGCTCTGCTATGATTTCTTTTTGTAGTATCGAATTCTTTTTGTAAACCTTGGTTGAATTCTTTTTTTTCTTTTTTTTCCAAAGCTTTTGCCTCTGTAAAACACAAAGAGAAAGGTCTGCGAGGAGAAAAACCTTGTCCGCCAAGTTTGTAACAGTACCCGAATCTCCTATGTTTGCATTTATATATAGTAGATTTGACTTTTGTACTTGTCTAATCTTTATGATATTTTCCGCTACATATTGTAAGATTTCTATATGTTTAGTCTTGTTAAACTAACCACTTTCATTTCGATGCTAAACAAAGTTGGACACTACAGAAAGAACCTAATTAAACATAAACTTTCTTACAGCTAGGCATATGATATTATAAGTAAAAGTCCTTGATCACAAGGCAAGGAAAAAAGCTTGATACAAACTTAACCCATCTGTGAACCAATCCAACTGGATCAAGAAGTCCAAATAACTTACGGCGCAAGCAATTAAGTAACTAACAATTATCAAAACAATTTGTTGAACAAATTAACAGTGGCACGCTTAAATCTACATTAGTTTTGATTGCGAGTCCAAAGGCCTAATAAAGGCCCCACAAAGGCAGCATTCAAACTAATCTTAAACTAGGGATGACAACAATTCAGTTTGGGGATGGTAACGATTCAGTTTAGGGACGGAAATATTATATCCATCCCCATAACCATAAAAATTAACCATATCTATAACCGCCAATCAACCATCAGGTATTATCCATAACCATACCCACCTGGTAACAGATTCTCCATCGGTTAATGGTTATACCCATCTTCAATACAAAAAATATATTCTTCAATTGACGCATGGTAATTTAGTAATATTATTTTTGGCATTAAATATTTGATGTATAAAATGATTTAATAAATGGATCTTGTGAACCATAAAAATTAAAGCTAAGCATTGATAATGTTGGCTGATCTTTGATATCTTCCATAAGTACTATTGGTCTAGATTTTTATAGATTTTGATTCATATCAAAACTTTTTAACTTGTCCACAAAATGCAACTCGCATAGTGCAACTTTTGCATTATCAAGGTAATAGATTCAATGAATAATATATATATATATATATATATATATATATATATTATATAATTATATATTCACTATTATATTATATATAATTCGGTTCGGATTCGAGGATGGATATGGATTGGGAACCCCTATAACCATATCCAAAACCATAACCGAATATTATTCACAGGTTTTCCCCATATCCAAAATATACCTGAATTTTACCCAAATCCAATCCATTTGGACAGTTATTCGCGGTTATCGGGTTTAACAGTTAGGATTGTCATCTATAAACACGAAAATTCTGCATCGAATGAGGTGAGAACACGTGTACAAAGTAGATTTGTATTGATTTAAATTTGTAGGTTACAATCTCTGTTTACAACTTTTCCTCTGATTCAGTCTTCAAATTTGATGTAGATGGTTGATTGTTGATCTAAGGGTCGCAATGACTTGATCTCGGACGAACGAGTTGAATGATTGCTTCAAGTTTTGAGCTTGAAAACAACACGAGGATAATCTTCTCCTCAAGCTGCGGCAAAGATAGTGTGGATGCAGGATTTCGTTGCTTCAAGGGTCTGGGCGACTTGATCTTAAAACGAACGTTGCTACAAGTTTATAAGTTTGCAACAAAGTCTTGAAGGAATCTGCACGAGCGCTTGTTGATTCTTCTAGGAATTGCTTTGGCTTTGGTCGAGAGAAAGCTTCGGCTGGTTGAATGTTCTTCGAAGAGAGCTTTGGTAGCGTATTAGTCTTCAAAGGTTTTGGCGGAGGTTATTCTGTGTTGAGATTTTTTGACCCTTATGCTTGTGGTAGGACCTTGTATTTATAAGTTTCTCAAGGCTTGCCCTTCGGTGGATTTGGCTTTGATTTATGTCCTAATTCATCCATGGGAGAATTTAGGCATGTTTTGTATCCTAATTCCCTTGCTTGGCCGAATTTAAGAGCACTTGTTGCTTATTTTGTGAGCAATCTTCAATTCTTACTTGTTTTATGAAGATGTTTTGGCTTTCTTTCCAGTTTTAGGATCAATTTGGATTCCCTAGCCGAATTTAAGGGGTATCCTCCCTTATTGCCGAATTTTGCGAAAGTTTTATACTTCCTTTGCTTGTCTTGTGCCATATGTCATTGATGACTTGTTCATTTGTGATGAGTCATATGCCACGTGGAGCTTTGCGATGCACCATTTGTATGCAACGAAATTTACATGTCTACACCATCCCTATCTCAAACTCATGTTGCAGTAAACCAAACAGCGAACATTGCCAGACATGCAAGACATGGGGAGTTGTGTAAGGGTCAATCTCAAACTCATGTTGCACTAATTGTATAATATTGTATGCCAAGACGAAGGAAGGACTGAACGTTCAAGTGGAAAGTAGAGTTCAGACAATCCTTTTGCCCGTAAGAAGCAGACATGGCAGATGGTGTGGGGGCATTTGTGGAGTCTAAAATAATCAAGAAAATTATGGATGCGACACATGGACTTTTGGGTTAAAAGACAAAATTACCCTCGAGGCACACTGAGATTCCCACGCGCAAGCAACAGACAATAACGGCTCAATCAAGGTCAAAGGTGATCCCAAAATGGTATTTATTCAAAACTCTTTCATCACTCCTCATCCAATCCTACCCACAAGGTAACTCCCAATTATTCCTTTCAAATTGGGGTTAATTACCAAATTAATTGATTAATTAACAAATTGAATGCAATATATTATTTGACATAATATCTTGCAATTATATTGAAAAACCACCATAAGTAGCCGGTCCCTATTTCTCCAAATAAGACCGACCACATCCCTATTTATAGCCTCACATTTCTCCAAAAACCCAAGTTCATTCTCTCCCAAAAATTCTTCAAACACTTTTTCTCTTAAATTCTAATTTTGGCATCAGAGATTCCTTAGCCAAAACCCCCCACAACTGACTTTTGGATACCTTCTTTGAAATGAAGTTTCAGGTCGTTTCAACAATTATTTTAACCGTTTAAGTTTGAGTTTGAATTGTATTAATGGTTAACATGTGGATGCAATACAAACCATTAAAATAAGGAACAAACACAAATACAAAAAAAATATGAGCCGTTTCTCAAGGGGGCTTATTGAGTTATGTGGGCCATGTGATATCATCATTTTTCCGCACATCATCTTTCAATCGATTATATGGCCCTATGGCATAAAGCTACGCCTTTTCATATTTTGTGTGTAATTCGCCTTTTAAGGACCGACACGTGTGCTGTTGCGAAAACATAAAAAGGATTGGAGGCCACACATTATCTTTCAATCGACTTATATGGGCCTATGGCATAAAGCTGCCTCTTTCGTTTTTTGTGTGTAATTCGCCTTATAAGGCGCTTGAGACACCAAAGTAATCTTCTGGCATTCTATTGTAGAGATATATTTTTCCTCCGAGTTCTGCTTCAACATCCAACAGTATGTTTCCACCGATAAATTCTTACAAATTTGAGCCAAACTACTGGAAGTGTGCAAGGTAAAAACATAAACCTGCAAGATTTGTGAGACTGGTAGAGAAGAAACGAGAGGGTTAAGAAGGAAAGAGAGAAGAAAATAGAGACTGGCTCTAAAGGGGGAAAGACAAAATGTGAGACTGGTTTGGTGGCCAGACGGCATAAAGAAAAGGAAGAGGAAGAGACATATGGTCACTTGGGTTTAGTTAGGTTATGGGCCTTTGGACCTTCAATTTAGTTCAATTTGGTCGGCCTTGCGAGATATTAGTATTAGATGGGCTATGTTCATTGAATATTTAAAAACATAAAAATTAAATTATCACTTCCTCTTCTTAATGTAGATAATATTGTTTGTTTAAAAGAAAAACATAAAAATTAAATTAATATTAGCCGGTTCAGTTCGACCGTGCTAGTTTTTTCAAGTTGAGAACCTGAATTGAAACCAGTCTGAACTGGCTCAATTCAATTCTTGTCAAAAGTTGATTTTTTTGGTCAACAAACACAAATTATCTTTTTTCGATTTTTTCTCTGTCATGGTCCAATTCGCTTTCTCGGTTCTATATTTCTCGTGCCCACCCCTAAAAACTAAAAGGTGTCAAACGATCTAACACCTAAAAGTATCTTATGGGCCTAAGCCGTTCTTGGCCCGTGCCACTAAACAAGCGGCTCAACAAACTTTAATTATTTTATATTATTAGAAAAAATTATTTGAATCTAGTTTAAAGCCTAATATCACAATTATTTAGTCTTATTAGCTCCAAACTATATGTTTTACTTGAAAAATAATGAATAAATATATTAATATTTAAGGGAATTATTATTAGCACTCCAAAAATCTCATTTTGCACTTCAAAGTTTCTATAATTAAAAAGAAAAGTACACTTATGAGGAGTGTAGAATGAGATTTTTAGAATGCTAATATCAGTTCTCATATTTAATTATGTATTAGTTTAAATGGGATGGTCATCATAATGATCCCACGTCATGGGCTGTGCTTGGCCATGATGAATTGCGGCGAGGCTGGCCTATTGGACTTAAACCTTAGGACCAACCCACTCATTGCTAATCGTGTCGTGCAATACCTTATTTAAATGAGCTTGAGTCATGACTCATGCCTATTTTAATAAGGCACGGCCATTGACATTGTTCATTGTTGCGGTTTTCCTTTCCGTTCTTACTATCTCACAAACATACTATTTCATTCACCATCGGTAATTTTCCGTTTTACAATGGGAAAGGGGGGTTCCAGTTGTGTGTGGAGGATTTCTATTGGGATCCTATGAGTTTAATTAGTCATTTATGATTTATGAGTATTAAAGTTTCCTCATGTATAACGAGTCTGTATTATCTTCCTGGTTTCTCAACTTATATGTGATTGTATGGGACAAAAATGGATCTTGTAAAGAAGCCGTTGATGTCCTCAGAAAATGGATGCTTTGGTGGTAATTACTTATGTTCTAACTTCTAATCATATTGGTCCTTTAACCAGCAACTGCCAATAGTTATGCTAAAATATGACTTCGAAGCCACTTAGTATTACGGTCTAGTGATATTCTTATTTACTAATAAATGAGAGGTCTTAAGTTCGATTCTCGCCAAATGCAAATTTAAACTACATTATTACTAACCCATTGTGAGGCTAAGCTCACCCCTCCCCTTTAGTGTAAATAATATTGTTTGTTAAAACAAAAAAACGACTTTGAAATAGAAATACGGTGATGTTAACCACATACCTCTTTTTATCTTTTACACTCAATTTTAGACCGTCGGATCAAATGAATAGACAAGGATTGAGGGATAAAAATTTATGGAAGGTAACATCCATTAGATTATGTCTACAACTAGATATATAACGCAGTTATTGTTTTACACTAGAAATTGGTACCCCGCGCGTTGCTGGGGAATTAGAAATTGTAAGAAAATTATGTCATAGACGATTAATATTACTTACATTAAAAATGTTTGAAGATTTTAACAAACAAAAGATTTAATCGATAGAGTCCACACACAATCGTAGAACTTTTGTCTCTGCATAGAAAAAAAATAAGTCATTCACGGAAGCACCTAAAGTTTCCCACCATTACTCTTGATTGTCAAGAAAGCAACCTAGGCAAGGAAAAAAATATGAAATATTAAAATACATGCAATTAATTTATACATCAACAGGTTTATATTATAAAAAAAATATAAATAAAGTTTGGTTACCTAGTGTTTTTTATTGGTGGAAAAGAATCTGGTTTTATACCAGTTAGAGAGGACTTTTTTTTAGTGATTTGATAGTCACTTATTTAGATCAATGCAATCTAATATTGTAAATATAAATATTGAGATTTTATGCTATAACTAAACAATTATGTCTCAAAACTATCTCCAAAATAAGAAAACATGCCCAACAACTGTAGTGATTTGAAGACAAATTGCATGATGTGATTCCTGAAATTGGTTCTACAATATTTCATCATCTTTAGTGAAGCCAATTTTCTAAGAAAAATGCAAGGGATCTTTTATAAACATTATAAAACGCTTCAAAAGGCAAAGAAATGAGATTAATTTATGGAAAAGAGACCAAGCTTTTAACTTGAGGACAGTGGTGACATTATCCATGTCAATAGGTCTTTTCCAGCTTTGCCCCAATCATGCATATCAAAGAAAAAAAAAAGGGAGAAAATCATCCAAATATATAAGACTTTCAGTTTACATGCATACCAAATTAGGGTTCCAACATCACAACAATTCTGGAAATTCAGGTTCCAACATCCCATAAATAATTAAACGAAAAAAAAAAAAAATTAAGAGAGAGAGAGGGAGGAATAAGGCATACCGAGGAAGAGAAAAAGCTGGAACGGATCAAGGTGTTTGGGGATTGAAGTGAATTGGTATCTGGGTCTGTTTTATTTTTTTCTTGAAGTTTTAGTAATTTGTATGCACCATCCATTTGTATTTATAGTAATTACCTGCACAAATCTCTATACACATAGAGTTCATACAAAATGGCACACTGTGACATCTCTTTGGTCAGAAACAGTTATCCAAAGTGAAATCAACTATTACTATTGTTAATTATCAATCCGTTAGGCAAATTCAAGAATTTTCATACACAAATTTCAGAAATAGATTAAACAAACAAATTAAGAGAGAGGGAGAATGCATACCAAGGAAGAGAAAAAGCTGGAACCGACTCTGCCATGGTATACAGGCATCTCAATTTTCAATACCAATTGCCTTTCTCAAATCTAAACATCTCTCTCTAGTCCTCCCTCCCATCCCAAAGTCCTCTCACCAACACATCACATAGTAAAACGAAATCAAGTTATTCATGATTACTCAAATCCCAAGTTGGGTGAGTGACTATAAATTCTCGAGGCATCTAGTGACCAAGAGAATAACACTCGCTCTTACCTTCAAAAATAGCCATGTTAGGTTATTGTAAAAATTATGATCCACTTTTATCATATTTATTAAACTCTTAAGTAAAAGATTATGAAACATTGTGTTATTTACATGCACCAACATGCAGGAAAAACATATGGTTTCACATTCCAAGAGAAAAATAAGTTGAGGAAAAACCTCAACACTTAACCTTATTATAATGGTGGCTGCTCAGTATAGCATCTGATCGTCTCAAGGACCTCTTGGAAACCGCCGTGGAAACATGTTGGTTGGGAATCTGGATGACAGCCTAGAACAACATTGTATCTCAAAGCCTGATATTCATAAAAACCTGTGTCAGCTTTGGAATATCTAACTATTTTCTGAATCACCAATTACCATTCTTTAAAATCAGTTTCCTGGAAACAAAGATCATTCAAATGTCACTATTATTAAACCTATTAGCAAGAACAAAGATTCTTCAAATTCCTATTTCCATATATGAATTTAAGGAGGAGAGAAAAACAGAGTTATGCAAGTATAGAGGTGCAGTTGATTTTAAGTTGTCAATGGGAGAAAATACCTGGAATTGGAGATAAACTTTTTGGTCACAGAATGTCCTTTCATCACAGAAAATTACAGCAAAACTTTTAAAACTAAACAAAATTGTGTGACATAATTAGGAAAGCAGAATTTTTCTAGACTATGCAGAGAAATAAAATTTAAATTAAAAAAAAAAAAAAAAAAAAAAGCTGAGTTCAAATAGAACTATATAGGTACACTGAGCAATTATTTCAGTAAAGTAAGCAATTAGAAACAACACACAGTTATAGACAATGGGCGATGTAATGGTTAAAAACTATGTAAACCATGTAGATATATAAAAATTGAGCACTTACTTAAGTTGAAGGTTAAGAGAACGCTTTTAGTAGCAGGTAAAGGATCGTTAGATTGAGTTTGCTGCAATGATTATCTTCTCTGTAGAAAGCAGTATCAGATGAAAATTGAAAAAATGTAAGGTCATGTTATATTTGCTAAGAATAGAAGTAGTATTAGTGAAACGGATGTCAAAATTTAATGACCTACAATACATTTTACTGAATTAACAAAACTCGGAATACTCGTATCGTTAACGAAACATTATCTTTCCAGTAATACCGAATTATCAAAAAAATTAGAGCCAAACAGATTGTTTATTATTAACCCGCTATATATATATATATGTATGTATGTATGTATGTATGTATGTATTACTTTGCAACCACCAGATAACATTATTTGACAATGAAAGAAAATGAAATGCCTCATCTTTGAGAAAAATTGATAGCATGAATGTTCTTGATCCTTGATAAAGAAAGTACTAATTTTCAGAAAGGTAACTGAATCACATACCTTAATTCAGTAGTTACATGATCGATTAACTTAAATAAATATATGGTTGAATTCATAATTAAGCTTTAATTAGTCACTCAAGCCTTTAAACCTCTGTAAAAGCTTCAAGCAATCTTAAATACTTTCCTTTTCAAACCTTTTTCGTCTCTGTACATTGATCTAAACGAAACTTTAATTAAGCATTCAAGCTTTTAAACCTCTGTAAAACCCTTAAGTAACGTTAAATACTTTGCTTTTGAAAGCTTTTTGGTTTCTGGACATTGATTTAAACCAATAACGAAAAAAACTCTCAAGACAACCAAATTATCAGGGTTTCTTTCAAACAAATACAATTTTGCAGCAAAACAGTAAATCAATTTGTTACAGCCAGCATAAACACAACAGAGAAAAAAAATTGCCACAGTTTTTTTCAAACAAATAAAATTGGGAAGTAAAAAATTACAGAGAGAGAAAACTAATTTTCAGGGTTTCTTTCAAACAAATACAAACTGAGAATTGGAAATTACACGTAGCTGTTTTGAAACATACCCATGTTCAATATAATTTCTTTGTCAATAATCTGAGCAGCATGCGATTAGTCATCAATTTCACAAAAAAATTGTCCCAACCTGCAGATCCGCAGCAAAAACAAAAACAAAGACCTTAAATTTATTGGCCTAGAGATAGAAAAATTAGGATAAAACATTGAAACCGAAAACAAAACTGAAGTAAAAATATGCAGCCGAATTAAAAACACACACATGCAGCTGAATTAAATACCCACATGCAGGATCCGTTGGTACTAACAAAACCCTCAAAATCGCAAAAAATAAATTTGAACAGAAAACCCATCTGCATATCCAAAATCACAGAAAAGAAATTGAAACACCTAAATTGAGAAAGCCGTAAAACTCACCAGGAAACGCTAGCTTTTCTGGGTAAAAAAATTCTCCGAATCCAACTGAAGAATCGAAGAAATTTCTACAGGTTGGGTGGTTTTTCAGCAAGAAAGTGCGGTTGGTAATGTGTCAGACAAAGATCGTAAGGTCGGAGAGGGAGAGAAGGCAGCTTTGGAGAGCAAAAGGAATCGAGGTCAGAAGCAGGGAATTGTTAGAGAAGTGAAACGGAGGGAAAAGTCGGGAAGAAAGGTCGAGAAGCAGTCGATGCAGAGCGATGAGCGACGCGTGGACAAACGGCAAATAGAAATCCTGACCAACACGTGTACAAAAGGGCAAAACCGGGATTAGAGTAAACATGTGAGGGCAAATTCGGTAGAACACTGTTCTTATGAACAGTGTTTCAGTTCTTTTTCTCTTTTAGTATGTATACAATTTGAAACTAGAGAAATAGAACACCTTGATCCAAAAGACCGAAATTACAAATGTTTTGACAAGTAGATAACAGCTTTCCTGCCCTTGGAACTTATTCAACCTAAAACACCAATTCAATTTTAGTTCGAATAAAAAATGTTGGGAAAATTACAAGAAAATTGACTTGTTTTTTGCTTTATTATTTTGTATATTTGTTATTCTGTACGAAAGGATCCTGCCTAATTCACTAATTCAAGGTATAATAAAATTATATTCTTCCAAAAAGATTGTAGACAATTAGGCTGAAACGCGAGTATATCGCTCTCCTTAAGGAGATTAAAGTTCACTGCAATTTAACAAAATCCATGAACAAATGCAGCAGTATATCTCATGACTTGTTCCCATCAAAATACAATAGCCTAAGAAAATTGTTTTGTGACTCAAACCTATCTGCACAAAAGGAAGAGTCCAAAGCTCGACCACACGAACACTCTTCTTTGGTCAGTAAGTAAAAACGAAAGAGATGGAGGAATGGAGAGAATAATTGTTGTAGAAGAAATTAGGTAGTGGGATAAAACTAAAAGAAAACAAAGGATGAGGGAGAAAATGCTACTAATTATAGATTTAGTATCACCCTTAGTGGATAAGGTAATATACACAAATTAACAAGACAAAAGTTATAAGAGTTACATGAGATGAATTGCTAAAAGACTCCATCTTAGTTTTCCCACTAACAAATAATAACAACCGTCTTAACTTCTCACTTACAACAAATAACGACAATTATAATTTATTTATTAAATATTAAAAATACACCAACAAAAAGCTTCTCTTCTTTTCTTCATTTCTGCAGCGGCTTTGCCACGGATGAGTTGATATGCTCAAAGTAGCTTCCCCTTCACCATATTACAGAAAATAAATCTTCTTTAAGAAGTATAAATGTCCTGGCAAATGACACAATGCTCTGACATTAATCTAGCCATGACGCTTCCCTCTTGGATGGCGAATTCTCTACTTCGCTTGTTCCACAGGTGCACTGCATAAATTTCCCTGTCATTTAGCTCATTAAGTGTGATTTCCACCGCTCTTGACTCCGATCGCTTCTGGGGCTTCTTGAAAAGCCTGTGTATCCGATTCCAGTCCACGGGATAAAATGCCTTGGGAGGCAAGATTGTAAGGTTGTAACCTGGTGTGCTTCCAACTCTCTCAATTACCCTCGAAACCAAGTAAGGTCCATTGTGACCCCATTTGTTCCCATTAAAAGTTGTAGCAAATTCTTCTAAAAAGTCTATCAGAATCGGATGGTTTATGTCGAAGATCATCACTGCACCATTTAGTCTGGTCCATTGTTTGGAGTCCTCACCTACACTTTGGGCTCCAACTGCATTCCTCAGACCCGAAAAATCTTTCAATATTACTAAGTCAGTGTCCAAATATATGCCTCCATACTTGTACAACATTGTGAGCCTAATAAGATTTGCTAGGTTTTGAGATAATGGGATGCGACCTGGGTCCTTCCTCCCGCTCTTCAATTCCTCAAGCCAAGATTCAGCCGGCGTGTTCTTGACCAGAAAGGGCAAGTCGGGCGTGATTGCTA
Source organism: Pyrus communis (assembly GCF_963583255.1). Taxonomy (NCBI): domain Eukaryota; kingdom Viridiplantae; phylum Streptophyta; class Magnoliopsida; order Rosales; family Rosaceae; genus Pyrus; species Pyrus communis. Next base: position 6,480,584 of record NC_084811.1, on the reverse strand, counting down.
GTATTTTGAATCCTTTGTCCAGCAATGGCTTCAGGATTCTGTACCCTCTTCCCGAATCCATGGATTTCGATATGATCATCAAGCAGCCTTGAGGGTTAGATTTGAAGAGGGTGTCCATAGCCAAGAAGTCTCGTTTCCCAAATGAGTTTGCCGGTGAGAGCCATATCATGTAGAACTGAGAGCTGCATCCATTGTTAAGGAATTCGAGCACTCGACCATGGAATTGCTTTGTCAAGTTGTCAGAGTTGAGTACATCAAGCTCCGGTAGTTTTCGCCGGAACCACCCTAGCCTTTCTTCTTTTGTGGCATTTTCTGGAGGAATCAAAGGATCATGAATTTCATCTGCAATGTCATCAATATTTGCTTGCATACTTGGAAGCGGTGACATTGATTCGATTTGCTCTTCAGGAATTTGAGTCTGGTGATTATGTTCAAGAATTTGATGAGTTCTTGGGTAATCTGTTTGCATGGAAAGGTTAGAGACGATGCTGTCTGTATAGATGATCAAGAATATGATGGCAAATGAGACGACGGAAAAAAAGGGAGATTTGGCACTGCATCTAAGTTGCCTGCAATCAAACACCTTTTGAGAGATTCTTTTCAGTTTCGTAAGAGTAGAATGGCGTGAGGATTGTTTTGGAGAAAGCATTGTTCTTGGTGTGTTGCATGGTACGGTATGCCAAGTACATGTATATATAGTACCTGAAACGTTTAAAACTTTGCAGGTGCTGTCCATCTGTGGAAAATTAGTTGCATGTTAGAATTAATGTGCAAAGATTTACAGTTGTTGTCAATTTAGAAAAAATGTTGTATTAATGTTGGATTTAAATAATTGTAGGGTTTATTATTGCATTCATTTCTTTCAATGTTCAAACCATTCATATTAACGTTTTGATGGCCATTTTTACTAACACATAAGACTTCATTCATGTCCATCTTTCAATGTTCAATCAAGGAGTAATTTATGAAAAAATGTCACATTACAGCTACTTATTAGTGATTATACCGATTACATCATGGGATTATCAAACAATAATGATTGAAGAGGAACACGGTCATCATTTTAAACAGGGATTCATCTCCATAAATATTTGCAAAGCACATATTAATATATGAAATAACTTATTAAAAACAAAATGTATTTGCATACGTGTCAAGTTTTTTTAGTTGGAAGTATGGATGCAAGTTGGATTAGAAATTCCGATTCAAATTAATTTTGAGCTAAATTTTCCAATTGTGGATGAGCGAATGTAATCCAACATTCAATATCCGAATTTCCAAAAGAAAAAAAAAATAAATAAAAGTAATACTACACTTACCATCTATTTGTACCACAATTTTATACGTACCACCTTATGTGGCAGCTTAATTAGACAATAGCCACATCATTCATATAATCTAAATTTTTTTATGCAATTAAAAGAATTTAAAAAAACACAAAAAGAAAAACAAAACCCTAAAAAAAACAATGCTACTGTCGCTTCCCTCCCTCACTATTCAACAGCCACCACCGTTTCTCAACCAATGATCACAACCCTTTCAATCATAAATTTTCCCATTATTGTTTACCATTGGATTCATTTCTTTCGTTATGAATAAACCCGAAACCCAATTCTTTCATTATGAAATTGCATCTATCATTAGTTTTTTCAATGGATTCCTTAATTTCTTTCAAAGGGTTATGGGTTGTGGGGAGACGGTGGCTATCGAAGGTGTAGGAGGAGGGAGGACAACGATAGAAGAAAAACGTGAAACCTGGGTTTTAAGATTTTTTATTTTTGATTGTGTTAATGCTTTTAATTAAATAAAAAATTTAAATCAAGACTGATTTGGAAGTCCTTTTAAAATGATTGAAAGTGTTTTTTAAAAATATTTTGGGTTCTAAAAGCTTTCCAAGTGTTTTTCAGGGTTGCTCCAAAAACATTTGGCTAAAGTACAAAAAACTACCTTAACTATTGGGGTTACGACAGTTTCATATCTCATCTTTTAAAATTGACAATGTCATACCGCATCTTACGAATTTGTGACAATGTCATGCCTCCGTCAAGTTTTCTGTTAGTTTTTCTGTTAAATGCTGACGTGGCAAGAGACGGGAACCACTTTCTATTAAAAAATTAATAAAATATTATTAAAAACTAAAAAAATAATAATATTTTTTAAATATTAAAATAATAAATAAAAGTAAAATTAAAAAGAAAAAAGGGTAAAGTTCAAAAAACTACCTCAACTATTGGGGTCACGACAGTTTCATACCTCATCTTTTAAAATTGACAATGTCATTACCGCATCTTACGAATTTGTGACAATGTCATACCTCCGTCAATTTTTCTGTTAAGTGCTGACATGACTTGATTTGGGACATACTTTCTATTAAAAAATTATTAAAAACTAAAAAATAATTATTTAATATTTTTTAAATATTAAAATAATAATAAAAAGCAGAGGAAAAAAAAAAAAAAACCATCAGTTTGTCCCTCCCCTCCCCCTCCCCCCTCCTCTCTCTTCTCCCCATCTTCATTTTCTTCCCCCCACAACCCCCCTGCGGAAGAACAAGAAGGAGAAGGAGGAGGAGGAGGAAGAAGAAGAAGAAGAGGAAAAAAAAAGGAGGAAGGAAATAAAAAAAAAATTCCCCCCTGTCGGTGCGGAAGAAGAAGAAGGGAGAAGGAGAAGGAGGAAGAAGAAGAAGAGGAAGAAAAAATTAAAAAAAAATTGAAAACCCATCAACACCCCCTTGCGGAAGAAGAAGAAGGAGAAGGAGAAGGAGAAGGAGGAAGAAGAAGAAAAAGAGGAAAAAAAGAGGAAGGAAATTTTTTTTTTTTTTTTTTTTAATTTTTAAAAACCATCAACTCCCCTGCGGAAGAAGAAGAAGGAGGAGGAAGAAGAGGAAGAAGAAGAGGAAAAAAAGAAGGGAAAAAAAAAATTTTGAAAACCCATCAAAAAAGATGGGATCTGGGTTTTTTTTTTTTTCCTTTCTTTTTTTTTTCTGGGTTGCAGGAGGGAGAAGAGTGTGGGTGTGACCGTGTGAGGAAATTGAGTGTGGGTGTGGGAGGAAGACAAATTGGTTTTTTTTTTTTTTGGTTGGGATTTGCAGGTGAGGGAAGAAGATGAAGATGGAGAGAGGATAGAGGAGAGAGGAGAGAGGAGGGGAGGGATGAAATGAGGGTTTTTTTTTTTTTTTTTGCTTTTTATTATTATTTTAATATTTAAAAAATATTAAATAATTGTTTTTTGGTTTTTAATAATTTTTTAATAGAAAGTAGGTCCCGAATCAAGCCACGTCAGCACTTAACAGAAAAATTAACATAAAAATTGACGAAGGTATGATATTGTCACAAATTCGTAAGATGCGGTATGACATTGTCAATTTTAAAAGATGAGGTATGAAACTATCGTGACTCCAATAGTTGAGGTAGTTTTTTGTACTTTACCTTTTTTTTTTTTTTTTTTTTTAATTTTACTTTTATTTATTATTTTAATATTTAAAAAATAGTAAATATTTTTTTTAGTTTTTAATAATATTTTGTTAATTTTTTAATAGATAGTGGTCCCCGTCTCTTACCACGTTAGCATTTAACAGAAAAACTAACAGAAAAATTGTCAGAGGTATGACATTGTCACAAATTCGTAAGATGCGGTATGACATTGTCAGTTTTAAAAGATGAGGTATGAGACTGTCGTGACCCTAATAGTTGAGGTAGTTTTTTGTACTTTACCCAAAACATTTTCACTAAAAATGGTTTTAGCTATTTTAAAATCACTTTCAAATGAGCTCTAAATGATGTGGAATTAGATATCCAAATCAGCTGACAATTAAGGTGGTATAAAATTTTAATACAAGTAGATGGTAAAAATATAGTTTCATCTATAAAAATAAAAAAATAAAAAAATAAAAAAGTTTGAAAAAAATGATAAAAATAGCATTACTCAAAAAATTGTGGGCAAGGTAGACAATGAAGCCACTTCATAAGCGATAGATAAAATTTTGAGTAATGCTATTTTTACCTTTTTTTCGAAACTATTTACCACTTAGATTGTCAGACAATCTATTAAATGGACGTTTCTGACAATCTACTACTCAGATTGTCAGAAACATCCAAGTTCCGAACAATACAAAACTAAATTAAATGGACGTTGAATTTCCGCAATTTGAAGAAAACTTCATTCAAAATTTTTTATTTGAAATTGGCAAACCTTGATTCCGAACTGCTCCGTCCGACAATCAAACCAAGTTGAAAGTCCCAAACCATTTTATTTTTCCATTGAAAACATACTTCATATTTAAGATTAATTAAGCCCAAATTTATAAACCAAGTTGGATGAATAAGAGGTTTTCTCTACTGCACATACTAAATGCTGTTGTGCTAGGATAACACCAAAATCTTTTGGAACCAACTCAAGCTAGCCCACAAGAAATTTATCAAATGGAAATGCAAGAACAAAATATAAAAGACACAAAGATTTTAACGAGGTTCCTCCACAGTCAGTGTAACTGGAGTACGTCCTCGGAGCAGTAGGAGCTCACCCAATAATCCACTATCAACCAAATGGGAGTTTACAAAGTGTTGGCAATCTCATAACCCAAATAACCCAATACACCCAATAGCTCTCACACACCAAAGAAACAAATAGAGGAAGAAATATAAAGAATAATTTCTTCTCTATACATATAGCTCAAAGCTATTACAACAACAACTACTTTGGTGGATGATTACTAACCAAATGAAGCAGCAACTTCTTCTTCCTTTTGGGCTCTCTGCAACTCTCCTTGCTCTCTGCAGAAAAATGAGCTCCCTCTTTCTTTTTTCTTCTCTATTGTTTCCTTCCAAAACCGAAATGAAATAACTCACCTCTTTGAAACAACACCCACGGGTGTTTAAGAGAACAAAACCTTTTTCAAAAGCAACCAAACTTTTCCCATTTTTCCTCCCCAAAACAAGGAAGGTGTTTGCCACCTTTGAATTTGTTTAATCACCTAAAGTTTCCTTGGACATTTGTCCACTTGGCCACTTGGCCAATTATTCAACAATCTCCACCTTGGCCAAGTTCCGAAAAAACGCCATGATAAGCCAAACAACACAATTAACACACAACATCACTCCCAATCATTAGCAAGAGAACAACTCATGCTGAGCCAAATGCTCCAAAACTCCTACTGCTCAACGCCTTCTTTAAATAGGCAAAATGCGAGCCAAGTTCAAGCAATGAACAAACTTGGCTACACCAACAACATTAGTCAACATATCAGCGGGGTTGTCTTTAGTTGGAATTTTTTGGAGAATGATTTCCCCTTCACCAACAACTTCACGAACAAAGTGATAACGCACATCTATGTGCTTGGTCCTCGCATGATGAACCTGATACTTAGCTAAATAAATGGCACTCTGACTATCACAATGTACATCCACCTGCTTCTGATCAACCCCCAAATCTCTAATCAGTCCATGTATCCAAATGGCCTCCTTTATAGCTTCAGCAACTGCCATATATTCAGCCTCTGTAGTAGACAAGGCAACAGACGACTGCAAAATGGACCTCCAACAAACTGGCCCTTTAGCCATAGTAAATACATAGCCTGTAGTAGACTTCCTTCCATCCAGATCACCTGCATAATCTGAATCAACATAACCAACAGCAAAATGACCAATACTAGAGTCATCCCTCTCAAAGCATAAACCAACATCTCGAGTACCATGGAGATACCTCAATATCCACTTAGCTGCATTCCAATGCTCTTTACCAGGATTATGCATATATCGACTCACCATGCCAACTGCATGAGCAATATCCGGTCTAGAGCATACCATTGCATACATCAAACTACCAACCAAATTTGCATATGGTATATTTTTCATTTGTAGCTTCTCTTGATCAGTTTTAGGACATTGTAGAGAACTCAATTTAAAATGAGGAGCCAAAGGAGTACTAACCGGTTTGGTTGAGTCATGAACTCCAAACTTCTGAATCAACTTCTCAAGGTAGTGTCTTTGATTCAAGCATACCAAACCTTTCTCTCTGTCTCTAGTGATCTCCATGCCAAGGATCTTCTTTGCTTCACCAAGATCCTTCATCTCGAACTCATCTTTCATTTGCTTCTTCAATTTCTCAATCTCTTCAACATTCTTTGAGGCAATCAACATATCATCAACATATATCAACAAATAAATGAAAGACCCATCTTGCAACTTCTTGAAGTACACACAATGATCATATTGACTTCTAGAATAATTTTGGCCTCTCATAAATTTATCAAACCTCAAATACCATTGTCTTGGAGATTGCTTCAAACCATAAAGTGATTTCTTCAACTTGCAAAACAAATTTTCTTTCCCTTTCACTTTATACCCATCCGGTTGACACATATAAATCTCTTCATTCAAATCACCATATAGGAAAGCCGTCTTCACATCAAGTTGCACAAGTTCAAGATCATATTGTGCAACAAGAGCTAACAAAATGCGAATTGAGGAGTGCTTCACAACTGGAGAAAAGATTTCATTGTAGTCAATGCCCTCCTTTTGTGCATACCCTTTAGCAACTAATCTTGCTTTGAATCTGACATTGCTTTTCTCATCAGCATCTTCCTTCTTGGCATACACCCATTTGCAACCAATAGCTTTCTTACCCTTAGGCAATTTAGCTAACTCCCAAGTCTTGTTCTTCAAGAGAGAATTCATCTCATCACCCATGGCATTGCACCACTTCTCCTTTTCTTCACTCTCAATGGCTTCCTCAAAATTGGATGGAATCTCATCAGTGATAATAGGAAGAGCAAAAGCAACATAGTCACTATACCGAGCTGGCTTGGTAATATTTCTCTTTCCTCTGTTCTTGGCAATAGACTCTTGAGGTGAAACTTGCTCTTCAACTTGAATAGAATTTTCAAGTTCAACTTCTTCAACATCCTCATGGTCTCCCACTTCTTCACTTGTAGTGGCTTCGACATCAGCGGAAATAGGATTTGAAGTACTAGAGGCAACTTTCTCAAGCTCCACCTGTTGGACATCTTTCACATTCTTCTCAGAGTCTCTAAACATATTTTCTTCATCAAATGTCACATCTCTGCTGATTACAAGTTTTTTCATCTCTGGGCACCACAACCTGTAACCTTTGACACCACTACTAAAACCAAGAAAGATAGCCTTTTTGGCTCTAGGATCAAGTTTATTTTCAGTTACATGAAAATAAGCAGGTGAACCAAAAATACGAATATAGTCATAATCAGAAGAGGGTTTTCCAAACCATACCTCCATTGGTGTCTTACCCTGAACAGCAGCTGAGGGTAACCGGTTGATGATGTGACATGCATAAGTAACTGCCTCTGCCCAAAATGACTTGCTCAAACCCGACTGAGATAACATGCATCTAACCTTCTCAAGCAAGGTTCGATTCAATCTTTCTGCAACTCCATTTTGTTGTGGAGTTCCCCGGACACTAAAATGTCTCACAATCCCTTCCTCTTTGCAAACTTTAAAAAAAGGGTCGGATGTGTATTCACCACCATTATCCGATCTCAAAATCTTAATCTTTCTCCCAGTCTGGTTCTCAACCATTTTCTTCCAACCCAAGAAAATGCTCAACACCTCACTCTTGTGCTTCATAGTGTAGACCCAAGACCTTCTTGAATAATCATCAACAAAGGTCACGAACCAATGTCTACCACTCAAAGAGGGAGTCTTTGTAGGACCCCAAACATCCGAATGCACATAATCAAGAATGCCCTTCGTCTGATGTACAGCAGTACCAAACTTCACTCTAGTTTGCTTCCCCAAGACACAATGCTCACAGAAATCAAGCTTACAAGTCGTGGCACCTTTTAGAAGACCTTGTTTCACAAGCCCTTGTAGAGCTTTCTCACCGGCATGGCCTAATCTCATATGTCACAATCTAGTAGTATCAGAATCGGATGTGCCCATATTTTCTGAGACTACAGATGCTTCACCTGTCACAGTGCTTCCTTGCAATAAATACAAATGGCCACATCGAGGAGCTTTCATCACAACAAGTGCACCATAAGTCACCTTCAATGTCTGCCCATCTGAATGAAACCTGAAGCCTTTGGATTCCAAAGTACCCAAAGAAATAAGATTTTTCTTCAAATTCGGTACATACTGAACACCTGTCAACTCTTTAACTATGCCATCATGCAACTTCAAACGAACTGTACCAATCCCTTTTGTTGTGCAAGGATTGTCATCTCCCATGAACACAACGCCGCCATCAAACTCTTTCAAGCTTGAAAACCAATCCTTGTGAGGAGTCATATGATGAGTACAACCCGTATCCAACACCCACTTAGTAGCACAATCAAATGATGAGGTAGTAGTTAAAGCAAAATCAGAAAAATCTGTTTCAACTTCAACAACATTAGCTTCAGAACTTTCTTTTCCTTTGGCCTTCAACTTAGGACAATCTTTCTTCCAATGGCCCTTATTACGACAAAAGGCACATTCATCCATTTCCAAAGGTTTTCTACCTTTAGAGTTTCCTCTAGGTCGAGACTGTGATTTTTTTCTGCTCAAAGATGATCTTCTCTCCGATGATCTACCTCTAACAAATAAAGCTTCATAGGTACTATCATGATTTTTATCTCTATGCCTCATTTCATAATTCATCAAGGCATTTGACACATCTTCAAATTTCACAGTTTCTTTACCATGCATAATAGTGGTAACAAAATGCTCATAAGAGTCCGGCAATGAATTCAACAATATTAAGGCCTTATCTTCATCCTTAATATCCTCATCTAAATTTAACAAGTCGGCAATCAACTTATTAAAAGCATCAAGGTGTCTAATCATTTTTGTACCTTCTTTGTATTGGAAGCGGTAGAGCTTTTTCTTCAAGTGTAGCCGGTTCTCTGCACTCTTCGTCATATACTTGTCTTCCAATTTTTGCCACAACACACTTGCCAATGTCTCCCGCATCACAAAATACTTCTGAGTTTTTGCAAGGCACAACCGAATTGAAGAGCAAGCCCACAAATTTAATTTCTCCCATTCCGGCTTCGACATAGCTTCCGGCTTCTCTCCCAAAGCGGTAAGTAGATCTTGTTGAGCCAACACATCTTTGACCTCACATTGCCACATCCCAAAGTTGTTTGTGCCATCAAACTTTTCAACTTCGAACTTTGCATTTTGCACCGTAGTTCTTGCAAATCCGGAGCTGCTTCCAAAAGGATTCTCATCCTACCCGTCTGACATTTTTTGGCAATTAGACAGTACCCAAGAGCAACCAGTGCTCTGATACCAATTGTTGTGCTAGGATAGCACCAAAATCTTTTGGAACCAACTCAAGCTAGCCCACAAGAAATTTATCAAATGGAAATGCAAGAACAAAATATAAAAGACACAAAGATTTTAACGAGGTTCCTCCACAGTCAGTGTAACTGGAGTACGTCCTCGGAGCAGTAGGAGCTCACCCAATAATCCACTATCAACCAAATGGGAGTTTACAAAGTGTTGACAATCTCACAACCCAAATAACCCAATACACCCAATACACCCAATAGCTCTCACACACCAAAGAAACAAATAGAGGAAGAAATATAAAGAATAATTTCTTCTCTATACATATAGCTCAAAGCTATTACAACAACAACTACTTTGGTGGATGATTACTAACCAAATGAAGCAGCAGCTTCTTCTTCCTTTTGGGCTCTCTGCAACTCTCCTTGCTCTCTGCAGAAAAATGAGCTCCCTCTTTCTTTTTTCTTCTCTATTGTTTCCTTCCAAAACCGAAATGAAATAACTCACCTCTTTGAACCAACACCCACGGATGTTTAAGAGAACAAAACCTTTTTCAAAAGCAACCAAACTTTTCCCATTTTTCTTCCCCAAAACAAGGAAGGTGTTTGCCACCTTTGAATTTGTTTAATCACCTAAAGTTTCCTTGGACATTTGTCCACTTGGCCACTTGGCCAATTATTCAACAAATGCACATTTAAGTTACACATCTGAACGAGAGCTATTAGATCATATAGTCTAACGAGATATAACAACTCTTGTTCAGATGTGTAACTTATATGTGCATTTTTTATGTGTACTGGAGAAAATTCAGCATGTAAGTATACCAAAAAAACTAAAAAATGATCATTCTCTTTGCTAAATCAAAACCTAGGTTCGAGTCTCACATCTAGCAACCTCTCTCTTGATGGGCTATGTGTAAAAACAAAAAAAAAAGAGCTAAAACCCTTTGTACGTCCTCAAAAAGACTTGTGATATGTTTAGATCCTGAAATGAGGTAGTTTTCCCTCTTCAGAAACTTTTTTTTACTTTAAAAAAAAAAAAAAAAAGAACCCAAAGGCCCAACTTAATCTTGGGGCTTCTCAAAGCAAAATACAAAACGCACACAAAACATAACCGATATTCAACCCGACGGTCACTAAAACAGAGCACACGCATTTCCTCGAAAACCTTATCCGCTTATTCTCCTCAAGCTTCATCCATGGCGTCACTGATACTCGGAGCTCCACCAGCCCCCTCTCAATCGCTCGCTTTCAGCTCCCGAATTTCGTTCTCTCACTCCGAAACCCTAGTCGTTTCTCTCCCCTCCTCCACTGCTTCGCTATCACTCTCCACAGCTTCTTCTCCACCAGTCCCTTCAGGTATACGCAATTCCCAAAACCTCTCTCTCGCTCTCTGTAACTTTCCCTAATTTTTGCTCTGTGCTTCTGCAGTGTACTGCGGCAGAGGCGATAAGAAAACCGAAAGGGGAAAGCGCTTCAATCACTCTTTTGGCAATGTAAGTCAAATGTTCTGAATTTTCACCGTTTCTCATCAAAAAGCTCATGAATTTCTTTAATTTGAAGACTTTCTGTTTCTATATTTGTAAATTTGTGAAAACATGGGAAATTGAACTGTAGGCGCGGCCGCGGAACAAGAACAAAGGCAGAGGACCACCTAGGGTTCCGGTGCCGGCGGCTCCCCAAAAGAAAGATAAGTTTGAGGACGATACCATTGTCAAGGTTGAAATTGATGAGTCCTTGTCTTAATTTATTAACGGAGCCCAATTTCTCTAGTTTCTGTTTTTAATTGTAATTTATGAACCTTGAGTTTATTTTATGAGGATTTTGATCAAATACTTTTCTTGGTCTTGCTTGGAATTTACGAATTAAATCTCTAAGCTCCAATTTCCATGATTTTATTAGTTTTTTATTTTTTATATTTTCCTTGTAGTCTGGGAGGGATCAGTATCCTCTCCTGATCCTTGTATGAGGATTCTCATGAACAAGGAATATGAGAATCCAACAGTTACAAACAGGGGGTTCCTTTAAAGTTATAATAATTATAACCGTTGGATTTTCATCCAACGGCCTACACTCCTTGATCATGAGGATCCTCATCCTTAGATCAGGAGAGGATCTTGATCCGTCTGGAAGGACAATTTGTCAACTTCCCGGATGTGTTTTTGTCTTTCATTTGTTTATTTTGTGTTTTTTTGCCAAAATGATCTCGATACCGATATAACTACTTATTTTAATCTTTGATAATAAAAATCAATAGAAATAATCATTGAGCTTGTCCATTATAAATTGTTTTATTCATTCCTTGAAAAATCTATCAATAACTTCGTTAACTGAATGAGTTGGTTTGACAAAATACTCTTAAAATTGTGGTTACTGGTCGTTCACGTGACTATTTAACGAGGATATTGACAGATTTTTCAACGAATGATCAATATGATTTACGGTGGACAAAGATCACTTATATCGATTTTCATTATCAGGACCAATCTCATAAACCAGTTTAGTTAAAAAACATTTATTTAATTGTCTAAATTTTGGATTATCTATTGTGTTACTGTCTTTCTTTTTGGACACAAAATCGTCTTGGAAAGACATGGAAGAAAAAACAAAGGAAAACTAATGAAAAGGGTTTGAAAACTTTGAGTTTTAATGATAAGGACAAAATAAAGTGTAAAGTGAATAATATCATGTTTGACTTTTTAGTGTAAAAATATGATTTTTCGTTAAGGTGAACAATACTGCATGTTTTTTATTAAAACTTCCAAAAAAACAAATGGTTTTCGTACCGCCGGCTTTCGCCATTGTTATTAGTTTATTGCCGGCTTAGTCCCAGCTGTCGGTGTTTTCCTGCCCTCTTCTGCTTCTTCTTCATAAACCTGCATCTTGTCTGTTCCTTTTAAGCAATCCGAATACGCTACATCTTTAGGGTTAGGATGAGTTTATCGGAAATAACCGAAGAGAAGGATGATGATGAGAGCGAGTTCTTCGTCGATCCAGAAACTCAGAAGGAGAGGATAAGGCGGATTATAGAGTATCAGAAATCTCTATATCGGTCTTCATCTTCTTCGTCTTCTTTGTCTTCCTCTTCTGCTTCCTGTTCCTCGTTTTCTTCAGCTCGGAGAAGTAGCAGTTTGTTAGGTTTGATGAAAGTAGGAAACACATCTTTGAGGAGATTGTTTGACATGGAGCATACGAGTTTGGCGAACCATTTGGAGGATTTCAGTGGCTCGTCGATAATTAAGCCTATCCTTCTATGGGGGAGTGACACGGATAATGAACACGAAACCCGTTACCCCTGGGAATCCATCAAGCAGTTTAGATCAATAAATCATTCCAGGATTGATGATGTACAGGATAAGTTTGCTTCAGATGGTAACTTGGGTGGAGATTATGGCTTTCGGGATAGGGAGGTAAGAATCGGCACCCGCAGGTTGACTAGGAAAAAGTCATTTAGAAGATTACCAGGATTTGGGTTATGGAGATGCAGAGGATTTAGATTTCGATTGAGATTAAGGCGGCTTAAGATTGTTTTTTGTAGAAGAAGATGTTGATATCAGCCTGCAGACTTGTAATACGACCCACATTTGTTTATATATAAAAGAAAAGGTTAAGCTCTATTAACATACTGAGACATGGAATGTCTTCCATAACTTGTTTACAGAATCTAACATTTACAAATAACAACCAAACAATGGGGCTAAAAACTCGAAATAAAAGAAGATTGATCGAAATTTGTATGATCGGGAAAAAAAACTGAATGAAAAAAAGAAAAGAATTGCCATAGCTCTAGCTCTTGAACCAAAGCTAATCCCAGAAACAGATAATTTCCAGTCTGCGACTTCGTTGCTGATTGAAGATGCTTCACCGTTTATTTGCTTAAGATTCTTGATGAACTGTATATGTCGTTGCAAATGATGCAATGGTTGGAGATTAATCTCTGCATAATGCTTCCTTCTTGGACTACTTCTCTGCTGCTTTGCTTGTTCCATAGGTGTACTCCGTAAGTCTCCCCGCTAAGCTGAAGCAGCTTTGCTTTTATCCATCGTGAATGAGCCGGGCTTCCCGGCTTTTTAAACAGCCCCCCGATCCTATTCCAGTCGACGGGGTAAAAGGCGAGAGGGGGTAGAATTGTGAAGTTATAACCGGGTCGGTTTTGCACCCTCAGGACCACTCTGGAGACCAGGTAGGGACCATTATGCCCCCATTTATTCCCATCAAAAGTCAGGGCAAATTCCTTCATGAACTTGTGCAGAAGGGGATGATTCGCATCAAAGATCAGAACTGCATTATTTAATCTGGTCCAGTTCTTCGAAACCGCATCCACACTTTGTGCACCGATCGAGTTTCTCAATCCTGAGAATGATTTCAAGACGATGAAGTCTGCGTCTAAATAAACACCTCCATACTTGTATAGAACTGCAAGTCTCATCAAATTCGACAGGTTCTGGGCTAATGGAATCTCACCGGGGTCTCTGTTGCCTCTCTTCATCCCAGCAAACCAGGTTTTTGCCGGTGTGTTGTTGAACAGAAATGACAAGTCCGGTGTCACAGCATGAACTTTGAACCCACTATCCTGCAGCGGTTTCAGAATTCTGTAGCCGTGCTTGGAGTCCATACTTCTTGAGATAATCATCAAACATCCGCGTGGGTGGGCTTTGAAGAGACTCTCCATAGTCAAGAACTCTCTGCTCCCAAAAGACCTCGCTGGTGAAATCCATGTCATAAAGAACTGACCCTCACAATCCTTGTTAAAGAATTCCAGAACACGGCCATGGAATTGCTTTGCAGACTTGTCTGACTTGAGAATGTGAAATTCTGGCAGCTTGCTTCGGAACCAAGCAATTCTCTCTTCTTCTGTGACATTGAAAGGAGGAACAAGAGGCCTTGTGTTTTCTCTACCAACTTCAATGGTCTCTTCCTGCATGGAACGCAGGACTAAGCGACTTACATCAGAGTTGATCAGTCGGCCTGCAGAATTATGATCATAATTCTGCAGCAATGGAGAAATCGCTTCATTGTTCGACGCCAATGACTGTTCTGAGTCGCTATAGATGATACTATCGGTATGGACGATGAAGATGATTGCGACAATTGAAAGAGTGCAGAAGACGTGAAATTTGGCGAGGCTAAGTAGGCGGCTGTCGATTCGAGTCATGGTAATTGTCAGAGGAGTTCCTGCATGGGGAAAGAAGTGAAGTTGAAGAGATATAGCTCAAGAGGAACTTTCATGGCGAATAGATCAAAGTACTTGACGACAGACACGCTTATACAAAAGAAAGGTTGGTTGCAGGCTTTCTATAGTTCAATGTTTACTCTTTAGGTGTCTGGTGTTGAAGCATTCAATAATCTGAATTTTTGGTAATAGTCAAATGTGTAGCCGCCTCTAGAAGTATGCCCTCACCTTTGTATGGAATATGGTAATACATAATTAAAATAGTAAATGACTAGCTCGTTTAGCGGTCCTTTATTTTTACTTTGGTGAAGGATGTCAAGTTCAGCTCACACCCAAATTGACACTGCAATACAAATGCATTCCACAAACCACCCTAAGGTTGCATCTATTAAACACTGTGTCAGATGTCAGCAAGTGTGTTAATTTTGTATGTCTACGTAATTATTGTTTAATACAAATATATGACTCATTAATCATTATGACTTGTCAAAGTATATTTGTATCTCCTAAAATTAATAAAAAAATATTGATGGTCCATCACATTATCGATAAAAAGATGGTGATGGAAACATGTTTTACAATAATCTTTATTTAATCATTTAAAAAAGCCAATAATCTTTGTTCATTGATTAGGGAATTGCCCTATTGCTTTAATGTTCAATGACTTAGATAGCAAGCTACCTTGGTATTTCTGGCCAACCCATACTTTAGCATTGAAAATGTAATTTCATCAAAGCATAAAGGGTGGGCCCTTCCGTGAAATTAAATTGTTTAACTTAGAAAAAGGGGTGATCAAAATTATCGGATTATTTAACAACTTGGCCATGTTGTTGGTGTATTTATTTTCCTCATACGTCCATTTTTAGTGGACCTAGAGAGGGGGATACATTGCATAAGGTTTATAAAACAATGGACTTATGTAATTGTGTTGTGTCTTGTTCCTTATTCTTTTGTCCACGTGGTTATATTGGATAATTCATCTTTTCCTATTGAGTTGAAATGTTATTTATTCTAGTGGACAGAATATCGATTGTTTTGTTACTTACATACATTAGCTTTTCCTACCTGCAACGAAATCTGTTGTGTACAAATTCTTACATGTATATAATCATAAATATTTTTCTTTGTTATAAAAAACCATGACATGTGAGTAAAATTTTCCTCTTGTGTGTTACACAACATCTCTCATAGACATGATACAATCAATCTGTTTTGAGGTGTATAGAAATTCTTACATACAATTAAGAATATTCACTCTTGTATCTACATCTGTCATCAAGTGAGACATCATTTAATCGTACATTAACAAATGAAGTGATGCAGTTAAATTTTTCTGTATTACGAAAAACCGTAACATGCAAATATTTTCTACCGATTACACAACATCTCTCTGACTATATGATAAAAATAACGATTTTTTTATACCTCGTCATCCACATTAGTCGAAGATAAAACATGTACAAGTGGCTTAAAGAATAATGTTTAACAATACTATTTTTAACATGGTGATTTATGTTTCAGATAGTATGTTGAAGGGGTTTTTTCTGTTACTGAAATAAAAACTAAAAAAATTAAAGTGTGCACATAATTACAATATAATTTGTTAGCTAATATGATCCACGCAGTACTACTTGTCAACTATTTTGATTTTCTCACTAAGAGGTCGCATGCAACATTTGGAACATGTAGCAAAATTATTCAAGTCTTAGTTTTAAGCAACGCACGTAATCGCATATGAAATATAATTAATATATATAGTGCCAGCAGAAAAATACGTATATATTATTCGATTCAAGGGGTTGGGTCCATGCAACTTGCGACTTGTTTTGCATTGGGGATTAAGATAATCCTTACAAATTATTCCGTGATTACTTAGCTGATTCATGTTAATATTTTGTGTTATATGGTAGATAAAGTGTCTTTATTAATGATATTTTTTATTACATATATAATGTGTTAGATAAGGTATGTACTCGGTCTTGCTAAAACATTGTTTTTATTCATTGATGTAGTTGTTGTAACAATTTCTTATGAGTTGAATCAAATTGGATGGGGTCTTGGAATATTAGCTCCAAAACCTGGTTTAGTAGAAAGTAAAAAAATATATATGGCATTAATAGAAGCGAAAATGTTGAAATGAAAAGGTTGCTAACATTCTTTTCAACATAAGAAATCCGCCTGGTTCAGAAACATTTTAAGGTTGTACGTGTATAATTGATCATTAAGCTCGTCAAAACTTAAGTGCAAGAACGACTCCCAACTTTGATTATTATGCTGGGAGCCATCCACTCTAGGCAGTTGTACCTCGTAAAATTCTCAATAGAGAATAATTATCTGATATAACAGTTCTAGAAGGTAGACAAAGTTACGAATTTTGCTTGATTTATCGAAAAAACTAGTATCTAACCCAAAAGTCAATATCAGTAGAAACATCAATTTTGCGTGTACAACATGATCACTAATAATTAAACATAACTCCCTAATTATTGTATAATATGACCAAATAACTGAACTGTTCATTTGTGGAAATGTTGAACAAACTAGAAATGGTTCTTAATAGCAAATGACGCTTTATTGTAATGGCGGAAATTAAAAATGCACCAATAGTACCCCTACATTATGGTGGGGATTCAATCTCCACCTTGACTGTAACATCCCACATCGTCCAGGGGTGTGGATCATGTAAGCCTTATATGTATATTCTCATCTCTACCTAGCACGAGGCCTTTTGAGAGCTCACTGGCTTCGAGTTCCATTGGAACTCCGAAGTTAAGCTAGTTGGGGGCGAGAGCATTCCCATGATGGGTCACCCAATGGGAAGTTCTCGTGTGAGTTCCCAGAAACAAAACCGTGAGGGCGTGGTCGGGACCCAAAGCGGACAATATCGTGCTACGGTAGAGTCGAGCCCAGGATGTGGTGGGGGCCCGAGACGGGATGTGACAATTTGGTATCAAAGCCAATCCCTGGCTGGAAGTGTGCCAACAAGGACGTCGGGCCCCTAAGGGGGTGGATTGTAACATCCCCATCGCCTAGGGGAGTGAATCATGTAAGCCTTATATGCATATTCTCATCTCTACCTAGCACGAGGCATTTTGGGAGCTCACTGGCTTCGTGTTCCATCGGAACTCCGAAGTTAAACGAGTTGGGGGTGAGAGCATTCCCATGATGGGTGACACACTGGGAGTTCTCGTGTGAGTTCCTAGAAACAAAACCGTGAGGGCATGGTCAAGGCCCAAAGCGGACAATATCGTGCTAGGTGGAGTCAAGTTCGGGATGTGATGGGGGTCTGGGTCAGGATGTGACATTGACTGACTCTGAGATATTAGGACCCTAAATAGAAGGTAGTAAATGGGCCTTTGTATAAAAAAAAAATTCATGCTACAAAGCTAATTTATATGTCTATAGTTTTATTCATAAAAAGGTTCTATATAGAGTATCACTACTTGAGTTATAGTTGAAATCAACAAAAAAATCAAGAAAAAAAATAAATAAATAAAAAATTTAGAGCAAAGCTGGCAGAATCAAACTAAAAACATAAAAGTGATTTCTCTTATGCATGGAGGTTATATTTATCTTATTCACATGCAAAACCTAGAGAATTTCCCAAAGATGAAGTGTTTGTGCCACCAACCAAGTTGGTACATATGTAGATGATATCATGTTTCCTTACTGATTCCCCTCTCCACTAACATACAACAATTTGACCTATTCACGCTATCGGTTGTTAAAAAAAAAAAATTGTCACTATTAATGTAGAGAGGTTTCCTGTGACCTTTTGAGAACAATAATATATGCCAAATAAAAAGAAGCTTAAGATAATATATATATATGTGTGTGTGTGTGTGTGTGTGTGCGTGTGTGTGTGTGTGTGTGTGTGTGTGTGTGTGTGTGTGTGTGTGTGTGTGTAGAGAGAGAGAGAGAGAGAGAGCTTAAGAGCAACTTCACTCCTATCCACTTTGCGCCAGCACCCAGCCCATTTATCCACTTAATTGAACAGTAATAGACCCAATGAACAGTAATAGGCCAAAGCATCTCCACTCCAAAAAAAATGTGCTGGCACCTAGTCTAAAAATGCGCTGGCACAAACGATCTCCACCCCTACAAAATGCGCTGGCACCCAGTCCATTTAAAATATTAAATAATTTTTTTATAAAATAATTAAAAAAAATAGTTTTAATTTCGGATAGGATTTTTAACCAATCTCGTCACGCCACGTGTCATTATCCGAACGTACTATTTTTTGAATAGATTTCCGCTAAGATTTTCAACCAATCCCGACAACCCACGTGTCACTTCCTGTTTACAATAATTTAGGCAAGATTTCGATAAGATTTTTAACCAATCTCGTCACGCCACGTGTCATTATCCGAACGTACTATTTTTTTAATAGATTTCTGCTAAGATTTTCAACCAATCACGTAGTGCCACGTGGCATTGTCCAGAACCTCATCTTCTTTTTTTTTGTCCATATAAACCCTACATCCCTACATCCATCCTCACACTAAACTCAATCCTTTTTTTTAGCTCAGAATTCTTCTTTATCGTTTTCAAATCTTGAGTTCTTACAATGTCTTCTTCAAGGAGAGCGTATAAACAGTTGCAAAAGCAGCAGAAAAGGTTGTTGGCACAACATGAAGAATTGGTGAATCTTGACCAAGGTGGAGGTGGAGATGAGGCATTCGCAATGGAGGAGGATGAGGATGATCACCATAGAAGGCGGAGGGCCTCACATTCCCGCCGTATCATGGAAGCTATGGGTCAGATAGCCAAACCCGGACGTGCGGCAAACATCGATAGAAGAAGGGAAAGACGAGGTAAAGATCTCTTGGAAGATTATTTTATTCCCAACAGCGTTTACCCTGATCATGTTTTTAGACGTCGTTTTAGAATGCAACGAAGTTTGTTCGCTAAAATCATGAGTGATGTTTGCAACCATGATCCATATTTTGTGCAAAAAGAGGATGCTTTTCATGTTCTAGGTCTTCTTCCTGAGCAAAAAATTACGGCTGCCTTGCAAATGCTTACATATGGAGCATCTGCAGATCAAGTGGATGAGATCGCAAGGATGGGAAAAACAACAGTTCTGGAGTCCCTGATGCGGTTTTGCTCTGCAATTGAAGCCCTCTACACCAATGAGTACCTTCGGCAACCCACGACAAGGGACATGCGAAGGCTTCTGAGGAAGGGTGAGATGCGAGGCTTCCCTGGCATGATTGGAAGCATCGACTGCATGCACTGGACATGGAAAAACTGTCCAAGTGCATGGCAAGGAGCTTATGACGACAGAAAAGGAGCCAAAAGCATCATTCTGGAAGCGGTGGCTTCTTTTGATACATGGATTTGGCATGCTTTTTTTGGTGTTCCAGGAGCTCAGAATGACCTAAATGTCCTTGCCCAATCTCCAGTGTTTGACGAACTGCTACAAGGGCGTGGGCCGAGATGCACATATTGGGTTAATGGTAATAAATACGAGGGACCATACTATCTTGCAGATGGTATTTACCCAAGGTGGTCAACATTTGTCAAAACAGTGCCACACCCGCAGAGTGAAAAAGAGAAACACTTCACAAAGTGTCAAGAAGGGTGTAGGAAGGATGTCGAGCGTTGTTTTGGTATCTTGCAAGCTCGTTAGGCCATTGTCAGGGCTGCAGCTAGAATGTTTGATGTCGAGGCTCTTCGATCCATCATGATGACGTGTATTATTCTCCACAATATGATTGTTGAAGACGAGTATGATTATGATGCCGTCGATGAATACGAGCCGGATCCGATGAACAACTCAAGAACACAAATCTACTATGCTCATGACCGGACCGAAGATCCCGTGCAACACGAGCCGTTGGAACGGGATGGACGTTACAATGAATTGATCGTTCAACGATACACTTCATTGCAAGAGCCATACTGGCACATAGCCCGCCAGAATGACTTGATTGACCATCAGTGGAGATTGCACGAAGGCGAAGATAATTAAAATAAGGTTTGTGGTTGAAGAATAAAGTGTATTGTTTTTTAAGTAATCTTATTTAGTGTGTTTGCTTTTTTTTTTTTTAAGTTTAAATGGTGAGGTTATGTAATTTTAAGTTTAAATGGTGTTTTAAGTTTAAATGGTGTTTTATGTAATTTTATTTGGTGTTTTGAGTTTACATAAGAAATTAAATAAAGTTCTAAAAATAAATAAGAAATTACATAAGAAATTAAATAAAGTCTGTGGAGTTAGGATATGTGGTGCTAGGATCTTGGTTGCTAGGATTTCTGTAGCTGGAACCCCCTTGACTTGTTTCGGCATCTCTTGCACGCCTCATTCGCACGACATCTCTTTTTTCTGATGTCCAAAAATATTTTGAATTCAGAGACAGTCCTACTAGAGACTTGTTCATAGTGTCACGATCTGTTTGAGCCATCCTTTCTTCTCTAAGCATCTCATTCTCTCGATAAAGTGCTTCTCTAATCATCTCGTTCTCTCGATTAACTATTTCTCTTTGTCTCTCAGCCGCCGCATCACGAGCCTCAGTAGCTGCAATAATTGCTGCCAGGGCAGCATCTTTTTCCTCATCTCTAGTCTTTTCCCATGCCATGTTCAGTTCACCTTGACGAGTAAGTTCCTCCATATATTTAGTGTAGTCATTTTTGGAAGAATTACCTTTTTTCTTTGATGCCTTTTTACCTTAAGGCCTGAGGGACTGACGAGTCAGTTGGGTCTCTGGCACTTGTTCAGGCATCCATTCCGTGTCTTCAAATGTGTTGGCTTCTTGTTCGGCTGTGTCTGCTTCTGGCGAACTGTGTAGACCCATACCGTGCATGACAACTTCTGGACCGGTTGCCACAATTTTGTATCTAGGGCAATCTTTGACAATTTGCCAACATTCCCATTTGTTGAATGATTTGTTATGGTTCTTTGCATTGTAGAATGCTTGTG
This sequence comes from Pyrus communis, assembly GCF_963583255.1. Taxonomy (NCBI): domain Eukaryota; kingdom Viridiplantae; phylum Streptophyta; class Magnoliopsida; order Rosales; family Rosaceae; genus Pyrus; species Pyrus communis. The sequence continues at coordinate 6,459,248 of NC_084811.1, read as the reverse complement.
CTTGTAGTGTCTATAAAAATTACATAAAAATTACATAAGAATTGTGGAATGCATAAAAATTATATAAAAATTACATAAAAATTACATAAAAATTACATAAGTATTGTGGAATGCATATTACATAAAAATTACATAAGAAATTAAATAAATTAAAATATTGATGTGGGTGGAATGCATATAAATAAATAAAAATATTGTTACCTCATCCGCTAAACTTGTCCCACTACGCAAATTACCAGAAGCATGAGAGAGGGCGTTTTTCCAACAAGTAAAGGATGCGTTGAGTTTTTTCCAATGACCTTGAAGACCTTGACTAGATCTGGCATCTTTTCCATGTACATCTTTTCCATGTACATCGTTGAACGATTTCGTAATTTTACTCCACATTTCTCGCTTATCCATCTCATTACCCGTAATCGGGTCATGAGTAGTGCGAACCCAACATTCACACAACGTAACATCTTCACTGAGCTTCGACGACGTCATTTTTTTCTCTCAAAGTGTACAAAATATTCAAATGTAGAAAGTGTAGAAAGTGTAGAAAATATTGAAATGTGGTGTAAGGTGGAAGATGAGGGTTAGGTATTTATAGAAAAAAAAATTAATTTTTTAAAATTTTTCTGTATTTTTTGACATTTTTTAATTAATTTTTAATAAATTTTAATGTTGTAATTAATCTGGACCGTTGGATTTGAAAAATAATCAAATTCAACAGCCAACACGCAGCCACGTGGCCAACGGTCAAATTTCTGACCGTTGGGCCTTTTTTTTTTTTTTTTTTTTAATTTTTGGTCAAATAAACGTGGACCGTTGATCTATGATCGGACAGTCCAATTTAAATTTTTTTTACCGTTGGAAATCCAACGGCTCTGAGGAGGGCCACGTAGCCCTTTGACAGACTCAGCCACTTGCCCTGCACCGCGGGCCCCACTGCCTGCAGAAGCTGTCGGCTACTCGCCATCTCCCTCGCGTGTTGTGCACGCGCCAAGAAACGGACCGGCCTCTGGGGCTGTCCATTTTGGGCTGGCCTGTTGACTGGCACGGGCTGGGTGCCAGGCAAGTTTGCGGGCTGGAGCTCATTCCCTGCATGCCGGGTTGTTTTCTTCACTTGGTGCCAGTCAATTGGTGCTGGGCTGGAGTTGCTCTAAACTGTTTTCATTGGCAATTATTATTTTATAATCTCCAATAGAAGTCTTTATTTAAGGACTTCCAACACCATTTTTGAGTACCCATTTAAGGATTTAAAGAGAATCTTTGTGTCCCTAAAGAAATATTGCTTCCAACGGGAGAATCCTTATAGTAGAATCTCTAAATTTGAAGTTTTTATGATTTTATGTGACCATTTGATTAGATGCACATTTTTTATTTATACATTTTTTAATTAATTAAAAATAATAAAATTAAAAAAAATAATGAAAAGAATTTCAAAATTTTGAATTTTAACAAAAAATGATGTAATAACTTTATTTAATAATTAGAACAAATCCTAATGTCAAATCAATCCAATAAAACGGCCCAATTAAAGTAATTTATTGAGATTCCGATTTTACCCCTAACGTCTTTTATTGGCCCGTTTATTTATGTCTGTCCCCTTGGACTTGAAGGAGAAGAGCTGATTCACTTCAGTTGGCGTTCCCCAACGCCCGTGATTCCATGAAATTCAATCCATTGCTGCTTCTGCTGTTCTGCTCGCGAACCCTAAATCCCAAACTCCTAAGCCCAAATCAGATGGGCAGCAAAAGCAAAAGCAAAGAGAAGAAAGCAGTTGGAGGACTCAATCGACGACGATAAATTACTTTGGTTGATTAGATTTACTGTACACGTTCTTCTTAGACAGGGTGTGCTTGGTATTAAGGTGCAGATCATGCTCGACTGGGATCCTAAGGGAAAGCAGGGACCAATGACTCCATTGCCTGATTTGGTGACCATCCACACCCCCAAGGAAGAACAATATCTTCCAGTTCCACCCGAAGAAATCGACATAGAGCCAGTTCTGGTTCTAATAGCTTAAATTGAGTTTTGATTCATTTGTAAACTTATAGATATAGGAAGGGAATTGGTTGTCCTTTTCTGCTTCGATTTTCAGCGCATGATCTTGTTTACTAGTCTACGGATTTAAAAATTAGTATTGAAATAAATGGCTATGCAATATGACAATGGGGTTCTGCCAATTTATGACAGCCTTTTCTTCTTCTTTTTTTTTTTTTTTTTTTTTTTAATATTCAGTTTTCACAAGAAAACATGAGATGAACAAATGGTGTCTTGTAGCTATTAGAATTTGCAATTGAAACATATTCTTTTGCAATAGAATCCATAATTTGCAACCTTAGTTCATTTTTCGCGTTTGTGCAAAACTACACTAGTACTTTTGTAACACCATTGAATGAAATTCTATGTGTTGCATCTATAGATGCTCTGAAATTGTGTTTTTGTTTTAGAAACAGACAGTGTTAAATTTAAGAAACAGTGATGGTATCCGTGCTCAGTTCTAGAAATAATCAGTGTTCATTTTAAGAGACAATATTTATGAAACTATAGAAAAATTACCCACACTATTTCAAAAAATTGAATCAAAATTACACACATTATTTATGGAAGATAACAAAATAAACACTATTTCTGAAACAATGGCAAAATAATCTACACCATTTTTGAAACTGAAACAAAATAACTCACATTATTTATGAAATTACTGCAAAATAACCCACATTATTTCTGAAACTGAACCAAAATAACTCATGTTATTTCTGGAACCACAACAAAATAACTCACACTATTTCTAAAACTAAACCATAATAACCAACACTATTTCTTGAAGGGAACAAAATAAACAATATTTCTGAAACTACAACAAAATAATCAACACTATTTCTGAAATTGAACCAAAATAACCAACATTATTTCTGGAACTACAACAAAATTACACACTATTTTTGAAAGAAAAAAAAAAAAAAAAAAAAAAAAAACTGAACTAAAACAATCCACACTATTTATAAAAGAAAATAAATTTCTAAAACTACCACAAACCTACACTATTTATAAAATTGAACCAAAATTTATATATACTAAAACCCAAACATATGGTTACTGTTCTAGGGCAGTGTGCGGACCAAAACGCCCCTCAAGTTAGTCTCCAGCCATTACTTTTTGTCTTTTTTGTACAGTAAAATTCCGAATTTGCCCTTTCTATTCACCCAGTCCTCTGGAGTCTTTCTTTTAGTTTTTTCTTAATTTTTTTAAACCCTTATCTACGCGTGTCCGCCATCGTGGAAGGGAAGGGGACATGCGGCACTCTTTCTGCTTCTCTCGGGTGGATCTCTAGAATTCTCCTTTGGTTTCCGTCACCCAACCAATCCATCAGACTCATCATTACACCCCAGTAATTGCTCTCTCAGTCTCTCCCACACCTCATTTACTCTCTCATTACACTCAAATTTTGGATTTTTCAAGAAAGGCAGTCTGTGCTGCTTCTTCTGTTCTGATTTGAAGAAGATTTCTCAAGCGGCTATAATTTCATGGTAGGTTGGTTTAAAGCAGTTCCTAAATTTGGGATCTTTTGGGATATTTTTAGGTTTTTCTGTCCCTGACAAATCTTGGCTCGCTAAAAAAAACTGGAAGCAGTTTAAGCTTCTCCGAGCTTCTTCGGCCTTTTGATTTGGATTGAAGATGATTTTTAGCCAAAAAGGCTAATGTTTTCTGGTAAGTTCTTTGAATCCTGCATCTGGGAGTTTTTTTTTTTTTTTTCCCAAAGCTGTGGGTTTTGTTTTCTTCAATTTTAAAACATTAAAAATTGAATTCTTTGTTTGGGTAAAAAATTAATTAGATTCTGTATGGGTTCTGATGAGGCATTGAATTGGGTTTGAGAGTTTTGATTTAATGAGGGAGGTAGGGAGTGTATAGGGAGAGACGGAGGTGGGTGATTTGCAGAGGGTGAGAGAAAAACAGGAGAGAAGGGGTAGTACATTATATTTTGATTTTATAATTTTGGGGGTTTTGTGTTTAAATTTTGCGTTTATACTTTTGGGGGTTTTGTGTTTGCGTATGGATGCTGAGTGTGGTATCTAATCTGATTTGATTTTCAGTTTCAGAAGATGGTCATGTTGGAATTTTGGGGCTTTCGTATGCAACGTTGGAACCACTTTGTGCTCAAGGTATATAATAAGGTATGTAGCCTCATTATTACACCTTATCTTATCTCCTGTTGATACGAATTTTGTTGGTTTTTCGATTTTATCAGGGTCCCTTTTTTTAACGCCTGGCGTTCGTTGGTGAGTTTTTCTACTTTTTTAGTACTTTTTTGTAGATATAGCCTACAAATGTTGTCCTGAAGGTTGGACATAATCATTACTTCCTATTACAATTATTAAAGTTAATTCAATTAACTAAAGTTGATTTGAATGTGATGATGATGGAGATATTTGCATAGGTGATAGAATCTTGCTGACAACTTTCGATATTCAGATGGAATTGGCGTATGAATTTTGTTTATCTAATTTAGGGTGTTCTGTTTATATCGTTAGATTCGTCGCCTGAGTGTATGATTTGCTTCTGTTTTTTGTTTCAGGAGATGTTGGTCTACATTTCTTCGGGCTTTTGTGTGCAGCTTTCGAAGCCCTTTGTGCTCAAGGTAAATAATTTTAGTTTTTTCCTTTGAGGCTTGCTTATTAGGACAAACAAAAAATGTTTTGATAAATGGATGCATATGTTATTGAGAGTTTTGGCTATTCCCTCAGTGTGTGTAGGCTTTTATTCACGATGGGTTAAGTAGTTTTGAACTTCTCTTTTGCTTCATATGGAAACCTGCTTTACCATCTCTAGGCTACTAATAAGTGTGCTCAACGTTCAAATGGTTCTTTGACACGCTACTTAGCATTTCTGATTATTTAGTTAATTAAGTCAATGATGACAATACTATAGTTTCATCTTTCAGGAGAGTTAAGTTTCTCTTTTATATGATTCGAAGTTTAATAAATGGTGCCTTGCTTCAAAACCTTTTGTGATCTCATGCTGCCATTTTATTTAGACTCAAGAGTGTTAGTTGATTGACGCAATTACCCTTCATTTGCTAACAATTCTCGACTTTTTTTATGTATTGTATAGTAAAATCACGGATTTACCCCTTCTGTACGAGTGTCCGCCGTCGTAGAAAGGAAGGGGACGGGTGGCACTCTTCTTCTGCTTCTCTCAGGTTGAAGAAGATTTCTCAAGCAGCTATAATTTCAAGGTAGGTTGGTTTAAAGCAGTTCCAAAATTTGGGATCGTTTGGGATATTTTTAGTGCATTGTGGTCTTAATTTAATTGCGTGGTTGGTTTCAGGATTTCTTGAGTCGAATAACAACCTGGGTGATCAAAAGGAAAAAAAAGCATTTAGTCTCTGCTTGCAAGATGACTTATTTTCATGTCTGTCCTCCCTCTAAGTCAACTGAGGATTCAAATCTAGCGGGGCCAGCTCAAGATATAGATAAAACAATTTCAAGTCTTTAAAAGGTATAATTTGCTAATCCCCCTTTCCTTGGAGTTAATTTTTAGTGATGTGTTTTTAATAGGATTGCAGATCTGAGTAGTGAGTATTTTCAGTAGTGTTATTTTTTCTTAGCAATTTATAATGCTATTTGTAAAATTTAGCCAGATTTTTTTAACAACTATAATATCGTTTGATTTCAATTTGTAATTACTTCTTTTGATAAATTTAAGCTTAATTATGTTAGTAAATCTTTATACCTTATGTCCAAATTCATATACAATATAGTATATGATACATATACAATATATTCCAGGATACATATACAATACTGTATATGTATAGTTTTGATATTGTTGCTGACCATTTTCAATGCATGCATTTTGTGTGTAGAGGGTGAAAGTTACATTCTTCACAAAGGCAAAATAAAGAACAGATTCTACTTCATATGAAAAGAAGAGGTTAGTTTGATTATCATTGCTTTTTTGATATGGTTAAATTCTACGTTACTTGGCTTACGTCTAATTTAATCATTTGCTTGCCCAAGTTGAAGTCATTCGTTTTATTAATGCTGGTGATCAAGATCAACCTGAGTTAATGTTAAAACAATATCATAATTTTCATTAGTCTTGATTGTCTTAACCCCTTTCTTTTCCATCTTTACCAAAATTTCATGAAATTTTTGCACAATTTTTTTTAAAGAAATTAAGTTGTTTTACTATTTTACTGTCTCTTGATAGATTTTTTTTTTTCGTTGATCAAAATTAGTATTGCAAATTTTAGGAGGTGGAGCGGACTCTTTTGTGATTAGCATCTAATATCTTCTTTAACACAATTTTTTATATTATATTATCAAAAGCTGTAATATCTTCATTTTATTGTTGTTTTGTAATTTCAGAACAATGTGTTTGTACGCTTCTGATTAAACACAAAAAGGAGTCCTTCAACATGGAACATGAAGATGTAATTGAAGTTTCTACAGAAGTTACTAAATACTTGATTAACAATGACAATGATGTATCCCTTCACATTGCAAAGCTCATCCCCTCCGTTAGCAATTCTGGACAATTTGAGGTAACATCATCAATTCATTTTATCAATTTTATTTGTTTGAGCGATTAATTATCGCATAAACCCAATTAAATTTCAATACAAAAACTTGAATTTTGTTTTAATTTTAATAGTTGTAGTAGTATATACCATTGATTTAACTTTGTACAGCAATTCTTCCCTTCTGGTTCTGCAAATCCGTGAACTTCGCACCAGAAACCAATGACTACGATATAGGCACATATATGTTAGTTGTTGAACATATCGTTGTAAATAGATTTCCACATGAATGCAAATAGTGTTGTATATCATAGGTATTTAGAACTCTCTGCATGTTTAATATGGTTTTAAAACCCGCAGCATCGCGCGGGCACCATTGCTAGTAGCTCACTATTTCTAGAACTACAGAAAAATAATCTACACTATTTTATGAAACTGAAACAAAATAATGCATACTATTTTTAGAATAACAACAAAATATACATCTATCTCATAGACGATAGATTATATGTTTTTTCTATAAAATAAATGAATATGTTTTGAATTAATTAATTAATTAATCTTTTTGCCCGTGAAAAATCCGATGTTGGTCCCTTGAAGGCCAAAGGAAAATAAGCAACCTTTGAGCCTTAATTTCCATGGGAAAGAAAAAGTAGATGAATGAGTCTATTTATCTCCAAAGTGGTTCTCTAACACGAAGATAGGACTTGCACCAACCCCAAGACTAGAAGAAACCGATGAAGGGCTTAAAATGCGTTGGGGGTCGAACACCATCTTCCTCTTATCTCGAAAGTGGTCTATCCATTCCTCAAGAATTTTTTCTAGATGACTGGTACATTGACTAAGCTGGAGTTCCCCTCTAGTGATGCCACATGTCCATCTGCTTTCGTTTCATAAAAACAATTAAATAAAAACAAAAAAAAAAATTAGTATACTCGAAATACGAATACATATGTCATATATCATTATCGAGTAGAGGAAGACAAAAAAAATAAACTTCCTTTATTTGTATAATAACATATGACGTACGTATTCCAGGCTATCAAAATCAAAATCAAGTAATAAAAAGTAAAAAGTAGAAATTTAGGAGAATTTTACAATTTCCTATTCCACTTCCATTTGTTTGTTTCTAAGTTGTATTTGTAGCTATCTCACCAGCCACATGGGTGGTTCTTGGAAATTGAGTTTCAGTAGTGTGCGTGTGGAAGTTGATGATCAAGCACACCATCCGGCACCGCGGGCTGCAGCGGCGCAAGTAGAACCGTAAGTATCGTGACCGATGGTGGAGTCTTTGCCCTTGGGCACGCCATCTGCACAGGAGAACATGATGGCTGAGATAACAACAAAGGTGGCCAGAGCTGCCCACAACATCACAACAACTGCTGCACTTCCGCCGCTTAAACCACCCTTCAGCTCTTTCCACTCTCTCATATGAATTGATAAACTGCAACCTCCTACCTTCTCTCTTAGAAATGGCTGATAAGGCTTTTTCTAGGAAGCTGACCAACAGATATCTAAAAGACGTCTTTTATTTCCTTCCAGTTGTTCTCATATATTCTGATTGGTGGCTGACGGGCTTGGGTTAGGCACCGTTAGGGGTAAATTATGGAAAAACATATTTTATTGCGGGGTAGGGTTAGAATATGAATAGTTTTGTTCTTATGATTTAATTTCAAGTTTTTTTGGTTAAATAAAAATTTAGGGTAGTGTTTGGTTAAAAAAAAAGGTGATTCACACTTCTTTCATTAAAACTTCCAAAATTAAAAACATTAAAAGTATTGCAAGCTTTAATCAAGATTGTGGGCTTTGTTTTCCACTTAAGGTTGTGTTCATATAAAGTCTCTATATGCGAGTACATACATTATGTATCCAGTGAGTCCTTATACTTTAGAAACTCACTTTCTGATTTATTAGAGATTTATTTTGTCCCTATATTTGTTTTATAAATATTTAATATGATGATTGTTTTTATTTAGCGATTCCACTGAAGATGTACATAATTGAAACTCTTCCAACCAGTGCCACCTTTAACATGTCACCCCCAGGACCAGCCAAATATAATAAATCTTGGTTTATAATTTTATAGTTGGTGAACAATTTAATACAAAAGCCAAAAAAAGGCATGGACCATAGTGCAGTTTTTACCATCTTAAATCTACCTCCAGAAATGATCTCAGTTCTTATTCTTATTCTTTGGTCAAGCGGAGGACTTTATATGTCTATACTCTGGGAGAAGGATCCACGCCGGATCCTTTTCCTAGGGATCCTAGGGATCAAGTGATCTCACATGTTTATCGTACATTATGTGATCAGTTTTCGTTAGGTACTAGTCATATTTAATATTAAATTTTAAATTTTGAAATATTTTCTGACCATACAATGTACAATGAACATGTAAGATCACGGGATCCCTAAGATCCCTAGGAAAAGGATCCTCGCCAGATCCTTTTCCTATACTCTAGTCCTTTTGTATTTGTACTATGTAAAAACTGATATACAACAAAATATGGATCCATTATGACAAAGAAAGATAAAAAAAATAAAGTATTTTAAATTTTGAAAAATAAGAATTAAAGTTCGGAAATATTGAATTCAATCTATATGGTGACAGAAAAGGCATTAAGAAATATTTTAGTGTCAGAATTAGGTATTTAATAGTCAATCGATATAAGGACATATTATACGCTCAATTCTACCACCAGATGGTTCTTACTACCTTTTTTGTCACATATTGATTGAATCCAATATTTCCGAACCTTAATTCTTCTTTTTCAGAATTTGAAATATTTTATTTTCTTTATCTTTCTTCATCAGAATTGACCCATATCTTGTCCTATATCACACTCCTCCACTTGAATCGAGTTCGTCTTAAAATTGCCTCTAACATCAAGAATCACGAACCTAGATAAGCATGTATAATCTCTAACATGAGGAGCCAGATCTTCTTCAAACTTGGATTGTACAACCATATAATCGACTCCCTAAATAAGATTTGAACATGTAGTTGACTCATCTTGTTGTCCGGGTTCACATGCTTGGTTTGATGATGCTATATATCCTACTACCATATTGACCTTGATAGTTTGAGTTTTATCAATACCTTATTCGTCATGGATGCTAACTTGATTGTCTTCTTCTAGTATGGCTTCCTCTTCAATCATGACACACTTTTAACTGGCGATTCTACTTCCTTTTCTTCAATTTCTTCCTCCATCTTTTCTTGGCATAGGGGATCATCAAATGATTTTTCCTCACCTACTTTGTCTTTGAAAGTAGCATTTTCCGTTCTTAGAAGATACAAATTATATTCAAACGAAAATCATACCTCTACAATAACTTTCTCTTCATCCTACGTCAATATTGGATATGATCCTTTCCTACTTTCTTTCGTGCATTTTGCAAAAAGCAATGTTTTCCTTTAAATAAAAAACAACCTGTTAACACAGGGTCCTTTCCAAACCCGAAAAGAGTAGGAGCCCAAAGAAACAACGGTCCAAAGGAAGAAAGGAAGGATGGCCCGAAGGAAGGAAGCGAGATCAAGGCCAAGCTGGAAATATCTTGGCCATACCCGTAAAAGAAGTTTGTGATGCAAATTGAGTCAATGGTCATCTATCGTGGCTCCACCATCTCAACTGCCCAAAATTCATTAAATTAGGTCATCTATCGTGGAGCTACCACCACCATCTCAGGAGAGGATCCTCTTCCTTTCTCCAGTGGATGGGCCTACTGATAGGTAATAAATGTAGGTCTCCAAAGGATCACATTAATTGCTTCCCAAGGAAAGTCAAACTCCTCAATGAACCCAGCAACGAAGAAGCAGACTCCTCTTTTAAACACTGAATTCAACAAACAAACCACAACAAAAAAAGAAAAACGAAATCTGTATTCAGTTTTTACAACAAAATGGAGATTTCGTATACTTACTGTGCAAATTTGTTGTTTAAGTTCCTTCCCGGATTGTTTCTCTTATGCATGATCACGTGCCCGGAATCCACATTCGGAAACAAATCTGATCGCCTCGCTCTGCTGGACTTCAAGAGAAGAATAACAGAAGATCCTCTCCATATCATGAACTCATGGAATGATTCGGTCGATTTGTGCAGTTGGGTTGGCGTTACGTGCAACCATGCGAACAAAAGAATCATGATCTTGAACTTGGAAGCTCAAAAATTGGTAGGCTCCCTACCACCTTCGATCGGGAATCTTACTTATCTTACTGGAATCAACTTGAAAGGCAACAACTTTCACGGCAAAATTCCTCAAGAAATCGGACGTCTACTAGGCCTGCAGTATCTCAACCTGTCTTCGAATTCTTTCCGCGGGAAAATTCCAGCTAATATTTCTCACTGCACGCAGCTGAGAATGCTTGATGTTGGTGTAAATAAGCTTATTGGGTCAATTCCGAACCAACTCAATTCGTTGTTGAATTTAACTCATTTTTTGGTTGGTAAAAACAATCTCACCGGAACAATTCCGGATTGGATAGGAAACTTTTCTTCCTTGTATGCAATCTCTCTTGGTGACAACAATTTTGAAGGAAGCATACCAAATGCATTCGGGCGGTTGACAAGCTTGGGAAGATTCGTAATTCCATCAAACAAACTTTCCGGTACGGTTCCTTCTTCAATCTATAATATCTCGTCGATATACTTATTTGCAGTTACTCAGAACCAGCTGCATGGAGAGCTTCCACAAAATGTGGGGACTACTCTTCCTAATCTTGAGTTATTTGCTGGCGGTGTCAACAAATTCACCGGAAGTATTCCTGTTTCTTTGTCAAATGCTTCTAAACTTCGATTTCTTGATTTTGCCGAAAATGGCCTCACGGGAAAATTCCCTGCTGAAAGTTTTGGGACTTTGAAAGGGTTGGTGAGACTAAACTTTGATGACAATAGGCTGGGAAGTGGGAAAACAGGTGACCTGAGTTCTCTCAGTTTTCTGGCCAATTGTACTAATCTTGAGGTGCTTAGTTTTAGTCGTAATCGTTTTGGAGGGGAATTGCCAGAGTCCATAGGCAACCTTTCGACGAAACTGAGAATTTTTACAATGGGGGGAAATTTATTACATGGAAGCATCCCTACCGGGGTTGTGAGGCTTGTGAACTTGACCAACCTAGGAATGGAACAAAATTATCTTGGTGGTAGTGTCCCTGATGTGATCGGTAAGCTTCAGAAGTTGCAGGGGCTGTATTTGAATCTTAACCAGTTCTCTGGGACAATCCCGTCGACATTAGGCAACTTGACTTCAGTCACAAGGCTCTTCATGGAGGGGAATAGGTTTGAGGGAAGCATACCTCCGAGTCTCGGGAACTGCCAAAACTTATTGATGCTTAACCTTTCTAGTAATCAGTTAAGTGGCACCATACCTAACGAGGTTATCGGGCTTTCATCTCTTTCAATTTCTTTGTCCATGTCGAACAATTCTTTGACTGGTTCTCTACCATCTGAAGTGGGCGAGTTGGTACATCTCTCAGAGCTAGATGTATCAGGAAACAAGTTATCAGGTGAAATCCCCATAACCCTTGGCAGCTGTGCTAGTTTGGTGAGCCTGCATTTGGAAGGTAACCAATTTGAAGGAACAATTCCTCAATCTCTGTCCAATTTAAGAGGCTTGGAAGAAATAGATATTTCACGCAATAATTTATCTGGCCAGATTCCTGAATTTTTAGGTAAGCTTAGAGCTCTAAAGCAACTCAATATTTCACATAATGAATTTGAGGGTGAATTGCCCACAGAAGGGATATTTTCAAATGCGAGTGGTTTCTCGGTTCTTGGAAATAATAAGCTCTGCGGTGGCATCCGAGATTTACGTCTACATGTATGCACCAGCAAATCTCAAGGACTACTTTCCCCGAAAGTAATGATCCCTCTAACTTGTGCAGTTGCATTAATAATTACTCTGTCATGTTTCATTGCTGCTTGTGCATTGGTGAAAAGGTCAAGAGGTAGACCTTTAACTTCACGTTCTAATGAAGAATCAAAATTAGGTGTCTCTTATTTACAACTCGTTGAATCAACCAACGGGTTCTCTCCAGAAAATCTCATTGGTTCAGGAAGTTTTGGTTCTGTATATAGAGGAGTCCTCTCTGGTAATGGCATGATAGTTGCCATTAAGGTGTTAAACCTTCAACAAGAAGGAGCTTCCAAAAGTTTCATTGATGAATGCAAAGCTTTAGGAAGTGTAAGGCACCGCAATCTTCTCAAGATCATAACTGCATGCTCGAGCATTGACAGTCAAGGTAATGAGTTCAAAAGTCTAGTTTACGAGTTGATGGAAAATGGAAGCCTAGAACCTTGGCTGCATCCAAGGGACGATGAACAATCTCCAAACAAGAGATTGAGCCTTACCCAAAGACTGAATATTGCCATTGATGTCGCTTTTGCACTTGATTATCTACACCACAATTGCGAAACATGCATTGTGCATTGCGATTTAAAGCCAAGCAATGTTCTTCTTGACGAAGATATGGTGGCTCATGTTGGTGACTTTGGCCTAGCGAAGTTCCTCTTGGAAGCATCAAATGGTACAACCTTGTCAGTAGGGCTAAAAGGTTCCATAGGCTACATTCCTCCAGGTATGGATTTCTATAATCCTCATTTGTTCTATTCTTTTAGCACTAAAGAAATTTCAAATATGCTATAAATTCTAAGCATCAACTATTTTGAATGGCAGAGTATGGGATGGGAGGACAAGTCTCCATACAAGGAGATGTTTATAGTTATGGGATACTGTTGCTAGAAATGTTCACAGGAAAAAGGCCAACCGATGACATTTTCAAAGATGGTCTAAGCATTCACCAATTCACCGCCATGGCATTGCCGGACCATGTCAAGGACGTAGTTGAGCCCTCATTGCTCCTCGAAACAGATGACGAAGATGATGAAGAAGATGATGATGGCGATGGATACAAAATACATGAAAGACCACTGGCCAGATACAAGGATCCGGGCCCGGACAAAGCAAAAAGACTGGAGGACTGCTTGTATTCGGTGATACAAATAGGCATCTCATGCTCCGCAATATCACCAAGAGAGCGGATGCTTATGGATGTTGTTGTCAACAAAATGGGTGCAATTAGAGACTCATATCTCAACTTAAAAAGAAGAAGAAGATGATGAAGATGAAGATGACGACGATTGCAATGTGCAACACCAGGCTAAGTTTCTTTACCTATTCCAATCTAGACATAGCTTTTATCTGTGTGCAATAAATTATCTGTATACATGTATGTGACATCATGTAAGATTGAATCAATATTTTATCACTATATATATTTGTCTCTTCATAATCTCGGGGCTTGTAATTTGGTTGGTTTAAGAGCATTTCATGCTTGCACCTGAACTCAGAGTTCTATTACCTTTTTCCTTACTTTGGTTGTATAAAAAAACACCAATCACACAATTTGATACTACTTTTCTAAAACAAAACTTTTCAATTATGATTGAAGGAAGAGATATACGCCAACAAAACAAAGAGATATTATTAGATAGATAAGGGAATACTTACCAGGAATACTTACCAGGTCATGAGGTAGCAACAAAGTTGCACACCACCGCAAATAAGTGTTCCCAGTAAAATTACTGCAACTTGACTTTCTATAACAGTAAAAAGAATCAACTATTCAGTTAGAATTTGTGTTTGATTTTCTTGAAAAAGGAGGGAGAGAATTTTGATTGGTCTGGGATTAAATTTCGCAAAATGATCCCTAGGGAAAGAGGAGGAGGAATCAGGAAAAGAGGTTCTTTAAGGCTTTTTATCTGGTTATGTAAATTTGGAATAAAGGAAAGAGAAAAAAATAGAGGGATTTGATTTGGAGGTTTTAGTGTAAAGGTCACAAAATATTTCTAATACTAAGATTGGGTCAATCAACATTTTATGTTTTCAAGTCAAAGTCATTCATTTTCGACAGGAAGTTTTCATTACAATTTGTGATAAATTCTAATGAACTACTTAATCTCACAACTTTATAAGCCTAATGGAAAGTTAACTAACACCATATGATAATAAGTTGGTTTGAAACTTAGGTTTGTATCTGTGCTTAATGGTTTGCATTGGTTTGAAACTCAAGTTCATATCTATGCTTAATGGTTTCAAATTATGTTGAATTATCTGTGTTCGCCTGTGTATCTTTTTTTCTTTTTGAATTGGTTGGTTAAATGTACATTTTTTATTAATCTAATTGAAAATGCATTACGTAATAACTACCCACAGCAACGCAGGACCAATTTTCTAGTAATGTCTATTATGTGCACTAATAACCTTGCTTCTGCTCGCTACTGTCACACCTCTCCTAGCTATTGCCCCATGACAACAATTTTGAAGGAAGCATACCAAATGCATTCGGGCTGTTGACAAGCTTGGGAAGATTCGTAATTCCACCAAACAAACTTTCTGGTACGGTTCCTTCTTCAATCTATAATATATCGTCGTTATACTACATAACATTTACTCAGAACCAGCTGCAGGGAGAGCTCCCACAAAATGTGGGGACTACTTCCTAATCTTGAGAAATTTTCTGGTGGTGTCAACAAATTCACCAGAAGTATTCCTGTTTCATTGTCAAATGCTTCTAAACTTCGAATTCTTGATTTTGCTGAAAATGGCCTCACGGGGAAACTCCCCGGTGAAAGTTTTGGAAGTTTGAGAAGCTTGTTTAAACTAAACTTTGATGACAATAGGCTGGGAAGTGGGAAAACAGGTGACCTGAATTCTCTCAGCTTCCTGGCTAATTGTACTAATCTTGAGGTTTTAGGTTTTAGTCGTAATCGTTTTGGAGGGGAATTGCCAGAGTCCATAGCCAACCTTTCGACAAAACTAAGAATTTTTACAATGGGGGGAAATTTAATACGTGGAAGCATCCCTATCGGCATTGCGAATCTTGTAAACTTGATCAATCTAGGAATGGAACAAAACTATCTTAGTGGTAGTGTCCCTGATGTGATCGGTAAGCTTCAGAAGTTGCAGGGGCTGTATTTAGAACTTAACCAATTTTCTGGGACAATCCCATCGACACTATGCAACTTGACTTCGGTCACAAGGCTCTTCATGGAGTGGAATAGGTTTGAGGGAAGCTTTACTCCGAGTCTCGGGAACTGCCAAAACTTATTGCTGCTTAACCTTTCTAGTAATCAGCTAAGTGGCACCATACCTAAAGAGGTTATCGGGCTTTCGTCGCTGTCAATTTATCTGTCCATGTCGACCAATTCTTTGACTGGTTCTCTACCATCTGAAGTGGACGAGTCGGTACATCTCTCAGAGCTAGATGTATCAGGAAACAAGTTATCAGGTGAAATCCCCGTAACCCTTGGCAGTTGTGCTTGTTTGGTGAGCCTACATTTAAAAGGTAACCAATTTGAAGGAACGATTCCTCTATCTCTGGCCAACTTAAGAGGCTTGGAAGAAATAGATATTTCACGCAATAATTTATCTGGCCAGATTCCTAAATTTTTAGGTAAGCTTAGAGCTCTAAAGCAACTCAATGTTTCACATAATGAATTTGAGGGTGAATTGCCCAAAGAAGGGTTCTTTTCAAATGCAAGTGGTGTCTCAATTCTTGGTAATGAAAGGCTTTGTGGTGGCATCTCACAATTCCGTCTACCTTCATGCCCCAACATATCTCATGGACTATTTTCCCAAAATGTAGTCTTCCCTATAGCTTGTGCACTTGCATTTATAATTGCTCTATCATGCTCTATTGCTACTTATTCAAAGGTGAAAAGGTCACGAGGTGGACTAGCCACTTCACGTTCCTATAAGAATTGAAAATTAGGTTTCTCTTACTCTGAACTTCTTGCATCAACTAATGGGTTCTATGTGGACAATTTGATTGGTTCAGGAAGTTTTGGTTCTTTTTACAAAGGAGTAATCTCGGGTGATGGAACGATAGTTGTTGTTACGGTATTAAACCTTCAACAACCAGGAGCTTTCAAGATTTTTATTGATGAATGCAAAGCTTTAAGAAGTATAAGGCACTGTAATATTCTAAAGATCATAATTGCATGCTTGGGCATTGATAATCGGAAATGACATCAAAAGTCTAGTTTTCTAGTTCATGAAAAAGGGAAGTTTAGACTGATGGTTGTATCCAAGAGACGAGGAGCAATCTCAGACTAAGAGATCAGCCTTTTGCAAAGACTGAATATTTCCATTGATGTTGCTTCTATGTTAGATCATCTCCACCACCATTGTGAAACGTCCATTGTTCATTGTGATCTTAAGCCCAACAATGTTCTTCTTGATCAAGATATGGTAGCTCATGTTGGTGACTTTGGACTAACAAGGTTCCTCTTGGAATCATCGAATGTTCCCTCCCAAAGTCAAGCAATGTCAATGGGGCTGAAAGGTTCCGTAGGCTACATTCCTCCAAGTATGAGTCATTATCACTCTTGTTTTTTTCTCCTTACTGGCTTATTAACAAGCCAAATTTTTTATTGAACAAAAAAAAATTAAAATTAGATTTCTTCTTCTTAAAAGAAAGTATCAGAACACTCTTGAATAAGATTGAAATTATATTCGTTATGTTGTGATATCTTAACACATGTATTTCACTGCAGAGTACGGCATGGGAGGCCAAGTTTTCATACTTTGAGATATTTATAGCTACGGAATATTGTTACTAGAAATGTTCACTGGAAAAAGGCCTACCGATGACATGTTCAGAGATGGTATAAGCATTCACCAATTCACTGCTATGGCATTGCCTGACCATGTCATTGACATAGTTGACCCTTCATTGCTCCTTGAAAGAGATGACGTGGAGGCTGATGATAGCAGATACAGAGATGACATACAAGAAAGACGGATTACACGACATCAGGATCGCAACCTAGTCCAAGCAAGACAATTGGAGGAGTGCTTGGTTTCGGTGGTGCGGATAGGACTTTCATGCTCTGCGATTTCACGAAGAGAGAGGATGCATATGGATGTCGTTGTGAACAAAATGAAGACTATCAGAGACTCGTACCTCGGTTTGAGAAGAAGAAGAAGCTAGCAATGTATCAGATAGGCGAAGTTCGTTTCCTAATCTCAACATATAGGCCTCATCTATATAAAGATTATTAAAAGCATAGTTTTGTATCATGTATGAAAAATAAAGAAAGACATGAATTCTGTATTTACATAGCAGAACAAGCAATAATTATATATTCTTTTTACGCAATATATTATTCCTTTCATTTGAAAAATAAAAGACATTCTGTTTCAATTTTGAAGGCATTGCTTCTTCTCTTCTATTGTGTCACTGCAAAAAAGAAAACCAAATACTCTTTATGTACATATTCGTTACGTTCCTATCTCCGAAAGAATTGAGAAGTTTATTAATTTGTTTAGGGAAGAGTTTAAGTACCTGCTGCATTGGCCTTAATTCAATGCAGATCCAATAAGCCTGTCTTTGACTTGCTGCAATTCCTTCACAACATGACTGATATCCATTCTCACCTGCGGCGATTCCACCGAACAAGCAACTCCGATTCTGAGTATTTCATTCAGGCAGTCCTGATTCGGTACATCTTTTAGCTGCCCCACGATACAATTCTTGTTGCAAGTTGATTCCTCATCCTCTCCTTCCCTCCTTCAACAAACAACGGGTCTGAAACTTCGGATATTTGTTCAGGCAATGCTTTGCTAACAAAGTTATGGAGCTGTAGTCCGTCTTTAAAAATGTTGTCGGTGGGCCTTTTTCCTGTGAACATGCAAAGCCAGGAATTGTCAAGGTGAGGCAAAATTTAATAGCATAAAGATGAACCAAGAACAAACCCAGGTTCCAAATCCACTCTCACACAGATGAGCCAAGAACAGTGCTCAGATTTTTGCTCACGGACAAATGCAGAAAAGAGATCAAAAACGGCTATTACATAGAGATCAATACTAGCAAACATTTCAGCAAGCTAGTACTGGGCTTTATCGAGATTTCATATCACATGGGCTTTTTGTATAGAGGCCCATAATGCTCTTCTAGCAGTCTAAAGAAAATGTATGAACTGCCAATTTAGTCCATGAATTATCACTTAGTGAAAATTAGGTCCTTAAACTATTTTTTCAGAAAATCCAGTCCTTAAATTATAAATATCTGTCAATTTCATCCCTAATATTATTTTCGAAGCTACTATATTCAGTTTTCCGTCAATTTTTAAGTCACGTTACTTGCGTGTGATACACATTGGAGTGTAGATTGGTAATTTTAAATAAAAAATTAGTGTATGGAGTTAAGACGACAGGTTTGCAACCTATATGAAATGTTAAGGGTTTATAGGCGAGAAAATTATAGTATCACACTATAAAGTCTGTCAAATGACTTAAGTTGACAAAAACATGGATAAAATAACTTTGAATATAATAGTAGGGAAGAAATTAGCAATTTTTAATGAATTTAGGAACTTATCTTACCAAAAAAAAAATTCATGGACCTAAGTTCAAGGACTAAATCGGCACTTCACCCAAAGAAAATTATAGGCACTTCCTCACAAGGCTTTCTCTAGTGTGTACATCGAAAATGCACATTTAAATTACACATTTTAACAAGAGTTATTAAATTATTCGGTTTAACGAACTCTAACGACCCTTGTTCATATGAGTAATTTAAAAGTACATTTTTAACGTGCAAGGGAGAAAATTCAACTTTCTGGCTCCATTGAGTCATTGGCTGGGGGAAGAAAGTTGCCTCAACCGGAAGCAAATACTCCAATAGCAGGATGTAAAATGTTCATCTTTGCTGCAAGATGTAAATAAAAATGCAAATTTACGTCTTTTTACATCTTTTAAAAGTGGGCACAACCTCAAAATCAATTGTAACTTTTCCATTCAAATTTGCTTCCTTCAATATTGAATTTCAGATATTTCAGACATTTGGATAAAGATGCTGGTAGAGTATTAACCCATACTGTTTTTTTTAAAGATTTGGAAATCTAGTCACTCGAAGCCCATCGAGCGCAAACCTTAGAACTCCTAAAAAATCGGCAAATTCTTTATTATCATGCTTATTTCTTCCTCGCACACACTCTCATTTTCTTCTTAAATAACTTTCTCTGTAACTTCACATTCATTTCATGTTTTGATAGTATTGACTAATGAACACGATTATGACAGAAATTTGTCTACCAAAACTACTTATGCTATGGGTAATCATATTTAGTATAAAAAAAATGTTTAACCATATTTGCAGTTTCCACCAACCCTAACTTCTAATGTTAAACACATGACGCACATTTTACTAGGTTTACCAGTTAAGATTATCTAGGGATGGACGTGGTCTTGTTTGGTTCTGCAACCTAAACTGATAACAAAACCAACTATCTCAACGATCATAACCAACCAAATAAGATCGTTTTAGTTCAGTTCGCTTGATGTGGAAATTTATTTGCGTTGGTCGATGATTAAGTACCAAATTATAAAGTAATAAAGAACAAAAGATTTTTCCAACACAAAGGGAACAATTCAATTTGTGATATTTTCAATGTGCCCGTAATACGGGCACATACGCCATATGTCATTATATAAGTGGAGGAATACTTGAAATTAATCTTCTTTTTAATTGTATAATAACATATAACGTACCGTCTTGTGTTCTGGGCACTGAAAAATCTCTTGTTCAATTCAGTATGATTGGTACGTGGGACTATGAGATTTTTCCACCTTAGTCCCCATTACTGACATTCAAATTTGTTAAGGTTGAGATTGTCATATTGAAATTGAAAGCAGTTGTGATCACAGACTATGACTGGAGCTGACTATAGTTTTTGGTCCTAACCTAATAGCTAGTTTTCCATGAACGACCCAACCAAATCTATGGACTAACAAGTTGGTCTTCAATATCTTATGCTTATTATATTGGTCTTCAATATCTTATGCTTATTATTCTTTGTCCTCGCTGTTACTGTCTCAATTTTTTTGGCCATACAATCAAGTCTATGTGGTAAGATAACCTCTTTGTTATACATTTGTGTAAATTCGGGTTTCGTAATTTGCTTCGTAATACGAGCAAAATAATGGAGCGTTCACGTGCTCATGGAAGGCAAATTTTGTTCAAATTCGTTTACGGGTTCATTCTTTTAAGCATGAGCACACATGCTGAATCTGCAATGCATCCCCGCACTACTTTGGCGAATGAAACTGATCGTATGTCGCTGCTGGATTTGAAGAAAAGAGTACCTAAGGATCCTCTCCATGTCATGAGCTCCTGGAATGATTCCGCCCATTTCTGCAGTTGGGTAGGCGTTACATGCAACCGTTCCGCCAAAAGAGTATTGATTCTGAACCTGCAAGCTCAAAACTTGGAGGGCTCCTTGCCACCCTCTATTGGGAATCTTACTCATCTTACAGGAATCAACCTGAGAAACAACCGCTTTCATGGTGAAATTCCTCAAGACGTGTCTCGTTTACCACGCCTGCGACATCTCAACCTGTCTCACAATTTCTTTGGCGGGAATGTTCCGAATAATATCTCTCATTGTGCACAACTAAGAGTCCTCGGTGTTGACTTCAATAAGCTTATTGGGTCGATTCCTGACCAACTCAGTTCATTGTTGAGTTTAACTCATCTATGGATTAGTGATAACAATCTCACTGGTACTATCCCGAGTTGGATAGGGAGCTTTTCTTCTCTGTATGCTCTTTCTTTTGGCCACAACAAATTTCATGGAAGCATACCCAATGAGCTCGGGCGTCTAATACGCTTAGGAAGATTCATGCTTCCGGGTAATAAACTGTCTGGTACAATTCCTTCTTCAATCTATAATATTTCATCCATATACTATTTCACTGTTACATTCAACCAGCTGCATGGAGAGATACCACCAACTGTGGGCATTACTCTTCCTAATCTCGAGGCTTTTTCGTGCGGTGGTAACAAGTTAACAGGAAGTATTCCTGCATCATTTTCAAATGCTTCTGGACTCCAGTTGCTTGAGTTTTCTCAAAACAGTCTCAATGGGACACTCCCTGCGGAAAGTCTTGGAAAATTGCAAAGCTTAGTTGTGCTAAGCTTTGAATACAATCAACTAGGAAGTGGGAAACCCGGTGACCTGAATTTTCTCAGCTTCTTGGCTAATTGTACTAGTCTTCAGGAGTTCGGTCTTTATAATAATCATTTTGGAGGACTATTGCCAACATCCATAGCCAACATTTCGACCAAACTCGAAGTTCCTACTCTTGGGAGGAATTTGATCCAAGGAAGTATCCCTATCGGTATCGGAAGTCTGGTAAACTTGAACCTTCTGGTAATGGAAGTTAACTATTTTGATGGTAGTGTCCCCGCTCAGATTGGGAAGCTTCAGAAGTTAGAGGTATTGATTTTAAATACAAACAAATTTTCTGGTCTGATTCCCTCCTCCCTAAGCAACTTGAGTTTATTGACACAACTCTACGTGGAGGAGAATATGTTTGAAGGAAGTATACCTCCAAGTCTTGGAAACTGCCGAAAGCTGCTGATACTTGATCTTTCTAGTAATAATCTAGCTGGCATCATACCTACAGAGCTTGTAAGAATTTCATCCCTTTCAATTTCTTTGATCATGCCTAACAATTATTTTACTGGTCCGCAACCGCCTGAAGTGGGAGATTTGGAAAATCTAGCGGAGCTCGATGTATCAGGAAACAAATTATCAGGTGAAATCCCCAAAACTATCGGCTGTTGTATTATGTTGCGGCGCCTTCATATGGAAGGTAATGAATTTAAAGGATCACTTCCTCAATCTCTTAAAGATTTAAGAAACCTGGAAGACATAGATATTTCCCGCAACAACTTATCTGGGCAGATTCCTCAATTTTTTGGCAAGTTTAGATTTCTTATGAATATCAATATTTCTCAGGATGATTTTGAGGGTGAATTGCCCAAAGAAGGGATCTTTTCAAATGCAAGTGGTGTCTCAGTTCTTGGTAATGAAAGGCTTTGTGGTGGAATTTCACAATTCCGTCTACCTCCATGCCCCAACATAAAGCCCCATTCATCTCATAGACTATTTTCCAGAAACGTAGTCGTGCCTATAGCTTGTGCACTTGCATTTATAATTGCTGTTTCATGCTCTATTGCCACTTATTCGAAGGTGAAAAGCTTACGAGGTGGACTGGCCACTTCACGTTCTAATAAGGATTGAAAATCAGGTGTCTCTTACTCTGAACTCCTTGCATCAACTAATGGGTTCTCTGTGGACAATTTGATTGGGTCGGGAAGTTTTGGTTCTGTTTACAAAGGAGTGATCCCAAGTGATGGAACAATAATTGCTGTGAAGGTATTAAACCTTCAACAAGAAGGAGCTTTTAAGAGTTTTATTGATGAATGCAAAGCTTTAAGAAGTGTAAGGCACCGTAATCTTCTAAAGATTGTAACTGCATGCTCGAGTATTTATAATCTGGGAAATGACTTCAAAAGTCTAGTTTTCAAGTTCATGGAAAATGGAAGTTTAGACTCATGGTTGTATCCAAGAGACGAGGAGCAATCTCAGATTAAGAGATTAAGCCTTATCCAAAGATTGAATATTGCCATTGATGTTGCTTCCGCGTTGGATTATCTGCACAACCATTGTGAAACATCCATTGTTCATTGTGATCTAAAGCCAAGCAATGTTCTTAATGAAGATATGGTAGCCCATGTTGGTGACTTTGGATTCGCAAGGTTCCTCTTGGAATCACCAAATGATTCCACCCAAAGTCAAGCAATGACAGTGGGACTGAAAGGTTCCGTAGGCTACATTCCTCCAAGTATGGGTCCTTGTTAACAAGCCAAATTTTTATTGAAAAAAAATTAAACTTGGATTTCTTCTCTTGAAAAGAAAGTATCAGAACATTCTTGAATAAGATTGAAATTACATTTGTTATATTGTGATATCTTAACACATGGATTTAACTGCAGAGTACGGCATAGGAGGCCAAGTTTCCATATTCGGAGATATTTATAGCTACAGAGTACTGTTACTAGAAATGTTCACAGGAAAAAGACCTACAGGTGACATGTTCGGAGATGGTATAAGCATTCACCAATTTACTGCTATGGCATTGCCTGACCATGTCATTGACATAGTTGACCCTTCATGGCTCCTTGAAGGAGATGATATGGAGGCTGATGATAGCAGATACAGAAATGACATACAAGAAAGACCGATTGGAAGACATCAGGATCACGACCTAGTCCAAGGAAGAAAATTGGAGGAGTGCTTGGTTTCGGTGATGGAGATAGGACTTTCATGCTCTGCGATTTCACGAGGAGAGCGGATGCATATGGATGTCGTTGTGAACAAAATGAAGACTATCAGAGACTCGTACCTCGGTTTGAGAAGAAGAAGAAGAAGAAGCTAGCAATGCATCAGATAGCCAAAGTTCGTTTCATAATCTCAACATGCAGGCCTCATCTATATATAGATTATTAATAAAAGCATAGTTTTGTATCATGTATCAAAAATAAAGAGAGACATACGAATTCTGTATTTTATATAGCAGAACAAGCAATAGTTATATATTATGTTTATGCAAGTTGATTCCTCACGACACTTTTCTCTTTGCAAGTTGATTCCTCATCCTCTCCTTCCCCTCCTTCAACAAACGATGGGTCCAAAACTTCGGATATTTGTTCAAGCAATGCTTTGCTAACAAAGTTATGGAGTTGTAGTCCGTCTTTAAACATGTCGTCAGTGTGTGTTTTTTCTGTGAATTTCTCTAACAAAAGTATTCCGAAGCTATATACATCGATGTGCGTTGTAACCTTGCTTCCCATCCCATTGTTGGAATTCGATTGAATTCTTTGAAAATCGCTCATTTCGCTGCTAATGAGTTTTTTTACGAGAATGAAATATATATATGAATAGCAGGTGCTTGTTGTTGCTGCTTTGATGCGGCGTTGCTGGCTTTACTGTTTTTTTTCTTATGACGACAGCTCTTTGTTCTTTACTATTTGTTTTCTTTTTTTTCTCGTCAATATATTTTATTTATGATAAAACAAAAATAGAGAACAATTATGAAGTTACTAGTTCAACATTCAACCAATTTAGACATAGCAACGTAACATTTGCCACCTTTGTGGTGCTTACAATTTGACACTGAAACGAATGAAGGGTTGAGATTGTCCGATCGGAAAAAGCAGCCATCACGGAGTGTATGAGGATCAAAGGCCACGACATATTCTTGCAGGTCAATCTCTTTACAAACAGTTACAAAACAGTTGGTTGGGGTTGCAAAGCCAGATTCAATTCAACCCAAATGACCGATGACGTGTCCCCAACCTACACGTGGAGGCGGATCCGAACCTCTCCCCAGGAGGACCCCACCAATTACCACTTGAACTGGATTGCTCACTATATAAAAGTGACAGAGACCCCCACTACCAAACAACCAAATACTCTCTGTCTCTCTCTGGAAATCCAGAAAGCAACAAGCTTTGAGTGCGAGTGCAACTCGGGTGAGTCAGTGAACGAGTCATGAGAACCCTGTCGAGTCCGAGTTCGAGGGTGGCGGTAGAAAAGAAGTGGGTGGGCAGAGAAAATGTCTTTCCCCGCGAGCTGGAACCTTGTTTCCTCAGGCCAAAGAGAAGTGGGAATCTTCGGTTCTTGAATTTGGTGTGTTTTCTGAAACAGAGCAAGCCCGTGATCAGACCGATCATTTGCCTCTCGTCAAAAACCCAGGTGGATTCTTTTTTCTTTTTCTTTTTTTCTGAAAAGTTATCATAAATTCAGTTATTTCATTTCCTGGTTTTTGAAATTTGGATGGAGTTTCCATTTTTGTTCTCTGTTTTGAAAAATTCTGGAGTGTGATGTTGTTCTTGCTTTTTGTCATCATTCTTTTCTTTGTGTTGCCAAAAGCTTTGGAATCTTGCTTTTTTGGGTTGGGGCTCAAGAGGGTTTTACTAGATTCTCTTTTCTTTTTTTCTTTTTTCTTGTTTGGAGTAGATTAATAATTGGCAGCTTTATTATACGATCATTTAATTTATTTTTAATCTTGCTTAGCTTTATGATCTTTGTCATAATTTGTTTTCTTTCTTTAGGGATGTTGTCATAATTTAAAATATTTGTTTGAAGAATTTGTTTCCATATCATAAAGTGTTAATGGTGATTAAGTTAGTTATTAGAGACTATACTTACACTGAGACAGTCATTCTGATTTCTGAGCATTCTCTCTGCAGACAGAATTGGAGATTGCAGATTCCCAAATTCAGGAAACACGTAAGTTCATGCTGTTTCTTTTAAAATTATATATAATACATACACACACACACACACACACATTCATACATACATATATATATATATATATAGATATCTGTGTGTGTGTGTGTGTGTGTATGCATATTAATCTTGCTAACAATGCCATGTCGTGCAGATCATACAAAAACTATTCATGTGAAATTCCAGTTGCAGAAGGAGTGCTCGTTTGGGCAGGAGTTCCTCATTGTAGGGGATGATCCTATGTTCGGTTTGTGGGATCCTGCAAGCGCAATACCGATGATCTGGTCAAATGGGAATGTGTGGACTGTTGAGCTGGTGAGTGAAATCTACTAAAAAGTGTAATTTTTTTTTTTTTAGGTCAAGTATAGGCCGAATTTGTGGTTTAATGTAATGCCTTTGTGTTTGATTAGGATATACCGGTTGGGAAATCGATTCAGTTCAAGTTCATACTAAAAGAAAGCAGAGGGAATATCTCGTGGCAGCCTGGCCCTGATCGGATTTTCCAGACCTGGGAAACTAAGAACAGGATCACTGTTTCTGAAGATTGGGCAGATGCTGAGCTTCAGAAAATAATAGAGGAAGATCGGGTTTCAAATCAAAGTGATGGTTCAAATGTTAACACTGATATGTTGATTATGGATGAGAACCTGACACAGCCGAATGGTGAACTGGCCTTCAATACAACCAATGAACCTAAAATCACCAATAGTAACACTGATTTGGCAGAGAAACCATCAGTAGAACCAAGGAAGGAACGAATTGGTGCTGATAATGGTTCTCCTTCACAAGAGAATATGACCCCTAAATGGCCAAAGGCATACGTGGAACCATATGAGGAACGAGTTGCTGCAAGAACTGCAGTGCTTAATGAAGAGAGAGTTATTTTTCCAAGCGAGGATTCTGCAGCCATCTCAAGTAAGGAGTTGTTGGTGGCAGACAACATTTTCGGAAATAATGGTAGAGCTGCAACAGTAATGAACCTTTCGAGCACTCACATCGAGGGAAGCCTAGTTAACCTTGAAGAAGATCCTGTTCTGATACCTGGGCTGACTCCTTCACCAGCTGTTCCAAATGAAGAAGCGAACAAAGAGGGAATCGAGAAACAGATGTCTTTTGATGGCTCGGTTGGAGCCTTTGAAGCTAAGGATCGCACTATGCCAGAGGTAACTGCTTGATGAGTGTGAAGTATCTTTTATCTTTTTCTGTTTCTTCTTGTAGTGCATTTACCTCAGCCTGAAATAACAATCCATTCAATTTCCACAAAATCGCGAGTTGTCAGGGGCTATAGGAGAGATTGAATTACTAGGTAGTTTTTGGTTTCATCTTGTATGTTGTTGGAATCTATGTTTTCCATGAAGAGAAGTTCATGATGATGATGTATCGCAAGGCAATTATTTAATTTCATCGAAATTGAGCAGTCATCTATATATTTTCATGAAGAACTGTTCATGTATTCTCCTATTGCAAATCGAAACTGCGCTGTCTGATTCAACTGAAACTATTAACACTCGCAATATGACAACGAATTCTCTATCAAGCATTTCGTTTATATCTTTTGTTTCTGCTGGCAATTCATGAGCATTTAGAGGAACCCTATTCCTAAAAACATGTGAAAGAGTTCATGATGAATGATTTTTTCGTTGCTATGCATACGGCCAAAGAGAAGTGGGAACCTTCGGTTCTTGAATTTGGTGTGTTTTCTGAAACAGAGCAAGCCCGTGATCAGACCAATCATTTGCCTCTCATCAGAAACCCAGGTGGACTCTTTTATCTTTTTTCCTGAAAAGTTATCATAGATTCAGTTTTTTCATTTCCTGGTTTTTGAAATTTTGATGAAGTTTCCATTTTCGCTTTCTCCGTTTTCAAAAATTCTGGAGTGTGATGTTGTTCTTGTTTTATGTCATAATTCTTTTCTTTGTGTAAAGTTTAGGAATCTTGCTTTTTGGGTTGGGGCTCAAGAGGGTTTTGCTAGATTCTCATTATTTTTTCCTATTTTGGAGTAGATTATTATTTGGATGCTTTATTATATAATCATGTGATTTTATTTGTTTAATTTATGTTTAATCTTGTCTAAGCTTTGTGATCTTTCTCATAATTTGTTTTCTTTCTTTAGGAATGTGGTCATAATTTAGAATATTTGTTTGAAGAATTTGTTTCCATATCATAAAGTGTTAATGGTTATTTAGTTACTGGAGAATATACTTGCACTGAGATGGTCAATCTGATTTCTGAGCATTCTCTCTGCAGACAGAATTGGAGATTGCAGATTCTCAAATTCAGGAAACACGTAAGTTCATGCTGTTTCTTTTAAAATATTATATAATACATACATACATACATACATACATACATACATATATATATATATATATATATATATATCTGTGTGTGTATATGTGCATATTAATCTTGCTAACAATACCATGTCGTGCAGATCATACAAAAATTATTCATGTGAAATTCCAGTTGCAGAAGGAATGCTCGTTCGGGCAGGAGTTCCTCATTGTAGGGGATGATCCTATGTTTGGTTTGTGGGATCCTGCAAGCGCAATACCGATGAACTGGTCAGATGGGAATGTGTGGACTGTTGAGCTGGTGAGTGAAATCTACTAAAAAGTGTAATTTTTTTTTTTTTTTGGGGTCAAGTATAGGCCGAATTTGTGGTTTAATGTAATGCCTTTGTGTTTGATTAGGATATACCGGTTGGGAAATCGATTCAGTTCAAGTTCATACTAAAAGAACGCACAGGGAATATCTCGTGGCAGCCTGGCCCTGATCGGATTTTCCAGACCTGGGAAACTAAGAACAGGATCACTGTTTCCGAAGATTGGGCAGATGCTGAGCTTCAGAAAATAATAGAGGAAGATCGGGTTTCAAATCAAAGCGATGGTTCAAATGTTAACGCAGATATGTTGATTATGGATGAGAACCTGACACAGCCGAATGGTGAACTGGCCTTCAATACAACCAATGAACCTAAAATCACCAATAGTAACACTGATTTGGCAGAGAAACCATCGGTAGAACCAAGGAAGGAACAAAATGGTGCTGATAATGGTTCTCCTTCTCAAGAGAATGTGAACCCTAAATGGGCAAAGGCATATGTGGAATCATACAAGGAACGAGTTGCCGCAAGAACTGCAGTGCTTAATGAAGAGAGAGTTATTTTTCCAAGCGAGGATTCTGCAGCCATCTCAAGTAAGTTGTTGGTGGCAGACAACATCTTCGGAAATAATGGTAGAGCTGCAACAGTAATGAACCTTTCGAGCACTCACGTCGAGGGAAGCCTAGTTAACCACAAAGAAGGTCCTGTTCTGGTACCTGGGCTGACTCCTTCACCAGCTGTTCCAAATGAAGAAGCGAACAAAGAGGGAATCGAGAAACAGATGTCTTTTGATGGCTCAGTTGGAGCATTTGAAGCTAAGGATCATAATATGCCAGAGGTAACTGCTTGATGAGAATGAAGTATCTTTTATCTTTTGCTGTTTCTTCTTGGACTGCATTTACCTCAGCCTGAAATAACATCCATTCCATTTCCATAAGACCACGAGTTGTCCAGGGCTATAGGAGAGATTCTATACTACTAGGTAGTTTTTGGTTTCATCTTGTATGTTGTAGGAATCTATGTTTTCCATGAAGAGAAGTTCAAGATGATGATGTATCGCAAGGCAATTATTTTATTTCATCAAAATTGAGCAATCATCTATAAATTTGCATGAAGAAACTGTTCATGTATTTTCGTTACAATCATTAACCAACAAAGTTGACCATCTTCGATTCTTCACACAATATCATTGCAGTGTAATAAACGTTGTATGCTACAATACAAATCCGTAGCCATGTATTCTCCTATTGCAAATCGAAACTGCACTTTCAAACTGAAACTATTAACACTCGCAATATGACAACGAATTCTCTATCAAGCATTTCGTTTATATCTTTTGTTTATGCTGCCAATTTATGAGCATTTAGAGGAACCCTGTTCCTGAAAAATGTGAGAGTTCATGATGAATGATTTTTCGTTGCTATGCATAAGGCGATGCATTGTTGTCGAACATCAGTATTTGATTTAGATGTTCTTGGCCCTTGATAATGTTGTTATTGATGTCCTCTTTTCTGCTATCTTTTCATGTACTCAAACTAATGGATTCAGTTAGACGAGACGCAAGAACCATACAGTGACCTACCTGAAGCAGAAACAAGTGTAATGACCAATGGCGATGAGGAGAATTTTGACGATGAACAATTCCACTCGGAGCCAGTCGATGATAGTGTCTTGTGCAACGGCCAACCTCAAGTGGAAACAGTTTCCGCGATCAGTGACAGAGAGAATTCTGCTAAGTGGCGAGGACAGTCCGACTCAGAGCCAATCAACGAGGTCTTGCACAATGATATGCAATGGGGTCGTAGAATGCTGCAAAACCTTCTGTCTGACTTCAGATTGCTTTGGTATCGACTTTTCCAGAAACCTGGGTAGAGAATTTCCGGCATTCACGTCAGCCTGCTGTTACTCTCCGGCTTTGTTGCTGAAGTTTTGTGGTAGCCTGCAAAGAGGAGAGAGAGGCAATCTTATAAACAACGGTTATATGTAGACATGTATGAGTGCTCAGGCTTTTGTATTCTTTTAGTTTGTCATATAACTGTGGCATGATATGTGCGAGAGGAAAATTTATACCAAATACGAAGTTTTGTGAGGATTTGGTTGCTTTTTTCTTGTACTGTCATAAAATGTAGTTTTGGTCGAAGTCGAAAATACTTGACTACGTCTTTTGGATGTAAAATAAACGCCTTCTTTTTGTGTTTTTGATGAGTTATGTTTTCATGTGTCGAACTATTATATGCCGATATGAAGAATGCGAAGGAGCCAAGCAGCGTGCGTGTCTGAAATTTCTGTTGTGCATAGCTCCTCGGGTTAGGACAAGTAACGGCGTAATTAGGAAACCAGTTAGCGATGAATTGTGTCGAGTCTCGGGAGAGTTGGATTCCCTCCATTGTAACCGAAACGGAAATTATGCTGTGCAGGCAAAATGCAGCTTGAAATTCTGAGTCCAAGAGGGTATCAAAGAAGTTGCTTGCCGATGCCTACCAGCTAACATGTAGCTGGAGAACAAACTGGACTGACTGAGATCCATGTTAGTTATCAACAAGCACATAGCGTATGGAATTGGGTGCTCTTCAAAATTTCGGGTGCAGGAGTAAATGCTCTTAACTGACCGAATTAGAAGCCCTTGCGAGGTCAGCCTATCCCTAAATGCTAGTGCGCTTGACTATTGAGATATACAGCAAGATTAATTATCTGAGATTCCGAAGCAAAATTTAAATCTTGTTTTAATTTACAGCATTTGATTCTTCCCATAGATCATGAAGCAAGAACATAGAGTGGACATCAAAATTTACCATTTCCAACATATTTTCTGGAGAAATGATTTCCGTATACTTCTTCCCACTATTTATTTTTAGTAATCAAAAGATAATCGAATGATTCACATAAACATGAGTATGCAAAAATCAGTCTAGTCTATCTGTATCGAAATCATATGACTAGGGTACGAAGATGTGAAAAAGAATTGAAAAGGAACCAACACAATGTAAGTACTTATGGACTTTGACGGGATAATACAATTCTTGTGTTTTGTGAACAAGATGGGTCTTAAATTTCAGGTTCCATGCTGCAATCTTATGATCAGTAAAATCTACGTAAAAATTTTCAAGGGGAAAAATGTGAACTATACTCAGAGATGCAATCCCCAACCTCAATATGTAAGCAGGAAAAGATGAGGCAAGATGAAAAAAAAAAAAAACACACAGAATTTGCCCAGCTTTCCACCAACAAAATTTACACATACCCGCGTTGGCAATATTGAAACTGGCTCTCCGAAAGGGGTAAATATATTCCGAATTGTACAAGATGCCGAAGTCATGTGCCTTGAAAAGCCAGTCTTTCTACTTTCACTTCCTTGTTCGATTAGTTTTCACAAAGCTTCGGAGGTTGGGGAGAGATGCAGCCACCTGGACCTCACCGAGACCTTTGTTTCATTTGTCAAGTGCGAGAGGAAGAATGCGCTAGCAGGAGCCAAGATTGAAATGACTCGTGTCAATGTTTGTCTGTAACCCCATTCTTCTGCTGCCGAGAAAATGATAAACTTCGTGAACCATGCAATATGTCTTCCTTGGGTCGTTTTGCAACCGACTCTATCAATCTGCAAAAAGATAGTAACTAAAATGAAAAATTTAGGAAACACCGACATTCATGAAATAGTAAACATTGAACTCAAAAATCTTTCGGAGCCTTTTATTGTATATCCCAGGCAGCGTCTGACCATCATCTTGAACTACTCGTCAATCTTACAGATATACATTTGCGCTTAGGCTAGGAGTTCGTTTTATTTGACCTCTGGCCTAGCAACACCAAGCGAAAAAAAAAAACTTAAGAAATGCCTAAATGAACCATAAAGACATCTAATATCCAAGCAGAAACACAAAAGAAGCCATAAATCAACATAAAGTATGACTTGGCCATGTTATATCCAACCAAGAACCCTTCAGGCTTCCAGAATTAGCCCAGCAAATAACAAAGATTCGGTTTCAGATATGTCTCAGATCAAACAGGGTGAAAATAAGTGTTGTGTTACCTTGGGGAACTGGCACGCTTTAGAACTTGCTGACTCACCGTAAAAGTACTCCCAGGTTCAACTTCAGCAGCCTGTATATTTGGCATTGAACACACGGGCATTAATCAGGAAATTCAACGCAAAAGTCAAAAAGATTACACGCTAGATGGAGGTCTCCTGTTTCCAGTTAAAGGAAGATAGTAATTTTGGGTTCAGAAGCTTCCCTCTCACAGGAGATAAATGGAAATGGTTTCACCACATGCACAAGTTAGATCCAGCACAAATATTGGGAAGAAAAATGAAATCTGTGAGAAGTTTAAAACAAGTCTATGAGAAGTTTAAAATTCAAGTAGAAGCCATACAGTGGGGTGGTAATGGTGATGAGGATATCTAAAAACCGACCAACTGAGGTACGAATAATTGCTATTCATTCAAACCAAAAAGAGAAAAGAACAGAGGTAAATCAAGCACATGGGAATACTTGGATAACGGGTAGAAATGAGGGACTGACAACCAAGCCCGTACCTTTCAAAACAGGAATTAATGGAGCCAATAAAGCAGCAGTAGCAAACATTGAAGCCGGCTCATTCCGCTTACAGTGTTTTAGCCATCACATCTTCGTGAGATGAAAAATTCAAATTAGGAGTGGTTCTCCTTTCAGTGTCTTGCCCACATACCCTTTATCCAAGCATCACCTATGTTTTTGAACATAGAAAATCAAATCAACTAATGAAAGCATCATTAATTATCCCCACCTCTGAAGTTCTTTCTTTAGGCAATCCATCCCTTAGCAGCTCAGCCGATCCTGGACCAACCATGTCCAATAGAAATCCGTTTTCATTTCCTTTATTTAAATCTCTGTCCACGGCACCAGAACGAGGTGCAAGATATGCTACATATTTATCTGTCATCCGACACACAAAATACATTCAACACACAAACAAAAATACCACAGAAAACTGCAAGGAAAAAAAGTGGTTAAATAATAAAGTTACCAGCCAAGCTGTGAAGGGCATTCTCAGCAGCCTGTTGTTGAGCATCCTTCCTCGTCCTACCCATTCCAAAACCTATCTTCTCTCCAGTGAAAAGAACCTTTAGAAACGAAATTAACAATGAGCACGTTAGAGTCCAAATTTGATACAAGATAGCTCCTCAAAACAAAAATAAAATACAAATGCAAAATGGATAAACAAACAAATTAAGAAAGGAGCTTTAAATTTTTTTTCCAAATTTGCTCTTAAAAAAAGACATTTTCTCCGGGCTGGGTATTATTGATTTGTTCTGCTAAAGAAAGATTAATGACAAATCAGGGTCAGCTTATATTTGGAAAACAGCACTCCTTAAGACAACATTTCAAATAAAACATCTATTGGGTATAATTAAGTCATTTCACAACAACTTCATACGTATAAGGCATAAAATTTACACAGAACAACAGCTGTGATGTCAATAAGCAATAAAACTACCAAAGTACAAAGGGAAAGAAGGGAAGTTCACTGACCTCAACAGAAAACTGCAAGTCATTGCTGGTGCTTAAAACAGACCTGAACTCAATCTGAGCAACGGGCATAACATGGATAACTCCATTAGGAAAAATTAAAAAGATAAGAAAGAAAGGAGGGCATGGGGCGCCACAACGGGAGCATAAAACTAAAGCTATTCATACCTTTGAACTGCACCTCCGTCCAATTTCCTGCAGCACTCCAATAGATAAAGGGGATGGTACCAGGTTCACTTTACCAGATTCTGTTTGAGATTCTATATTCAAAGAAGATGCCTGAATCTGGGATACACCAGCCTCTGCACCAAAGAACCAAATCACTCCTCAAAAATACCATATACTATTAATTCTAATAGAAGATTATAACTTATCTCATGACCATTTTGAACAAAAACCATACAAGGACGAAATGATAATCCCATTCCTATCCTTCCAAGTTGTGGGGTTAACAGGCTACAAGTTAATAAAATTAAAACGAAGGAGAAAAAGATAAAGACAAGGGGAAAGGCTCAGTAGGAACAAAGCAGAATGATGTTAAACCATACTAAGTTGGAAAGACTATTGGACTATTGGAAAAGACTACTGGAAAGACTATTGGACTCTCCAGTTCTTTTTAATATCTCAAAAAAAATTCCTCATTTAAACTTAAAAAGTAGAATGATGTTAGGCAGCAAGTATTTTATAAAAGAAACCTTTCAAACTACTTGAGAGGATAAGGACAACTCAAAAGGGAACGTAAAAATCAAGGTTAAAGGTAATTTGAAAATTAATGGATAATAAGTAAAATATCTATTTTTAAGATTTTCTGAGCTCCAAGGAACATCAATGTCTCCCTTATATGTTTAAGATTCATGGAATGACCAAAATGATTTACGAACAAACTAAGGGACCACTTCTATCGATTTTCGTTGTTAGGGACCAAAGTGAGGAGTTATGCCAATCTTAGGAACCATTTTGGGTAAAAATCCTAAATTAAATTACCTGATGGCTGACTTGGCACAGGAAGATTTTGCAAATCACACCCAGATGATATCTGCAAATAGAGAAAGTTTTGGCCACTGAGACGTTTCTGGAGTTCTTATGGTAACACCTTAATTCAAATTGTCAAAACAAGTCTCTTAAAGAAATTTTAACAAATTCTGACCATACCTCTTCCCTCTTCAAATCTGATTTGTGTGAGAGCAAACCGGTGGGTGTCGAACCTGGTGTAGCAGGACCGAAAGGATTCTGGTAAACTGACTTTTCAGGTTTTGAAACATCAGGCTGCTGAACAAGCCCAGAAGGGCGATTACTCGGATGTCCTCTATTGTTGTCGTCATCATCAACCAACCATCCTCCTTGTGCATTTATTGAGGATACTGGCAGTTGTACAGGCACTCTAGATAGAAGAGGGGGCTCAGCATAGCTTTGACTCCTTATATCTAGACCAGGAGTTGTACCAAGGAGTCCTCTCCTCATTTCATGGTCACGATCGGAAAAGCTATCTCGTCTAACAGGAAGTCCAAGCAGACCAGGTTTCTGAGAAGGCATGACCGGCCTCAAAAATGTACCAGCAGCATTGGGAAGAATTGCAGCCGGTGCTTGAGAGTTGTCAGATCTTGACTCGGCATTTTTCACAGGTTGAACCACTGACTCCACGCTACCCTTATCATCACATGGGTTCAATTTTCGTTCCACTTCGCTACCATTCATTCCTTCACTAATGGTAGCATTAGCATTTCCATTTGGTGCAAAACCAGTATCCTCGGACATCAAGTAATTGCTCACATCAGGCGCAGGAGGCAAATTTACCACCTCATCTTCATAAAAAACTCCAGAAATTCTTCGCAACAAAATTTCATCAAACTCTTTGAAAAAACAACCTCTGACATTGCATGCAACATTTCTTGCTACACAGAGGACTGGAACTGCACTAGCTGTCTCTGCTTGAGGAGCATAATAAGGGGTGAATGCTGGAACAACATGGACTCGAGGTTGATCCTTATCTTCCCAGACCTTGGAACGGTCATCAATAACCATTGCCATCTTTGGATGGCACACTCCTTGTTGGAAGACATTGAGTAAAGATTTCCTGGAGCCTGATTTAACACAAACAACACGGTCCAGAAGCTGCTTTGAGCCTATTAAGTGTGACCCTGGGTCAAGAAGCCTCCACATTTCCAAGGCATAATCTCTTTCAGCCATAGTACAGACGTAAACTTCAAACCTCTTGCGTCCTTTTGCAGTTAAATAACTTCTCAAATCTTCCCATGCAGGTCGTAACCGCACAAGCACACTGGTATCGCGATTCTGCATTAAACAACAACATTGTATTGTAGTCCTCTGCACATTTGTATGAGAACATGTAGCGACTATAATGAGATTAACTACATATCACTCATTCTACTTTTTTGTAAGAGGACAGATGTTTTACTATATAAGTTCTGACAGCTTCCTGACTAATCAAACCGCCACATGAATTTTGGAAAATTTAAGGGGTAAATATCGGACAGAACGGGTGCATGTATCAATGGATAAAAAAGTTAACAACCATACGTTGATCAAAAAAGCAATGCAGGTGTCCGGAAAACCTACAAAGGTCTAGCTAAACGAAAAAAAATCTAAAACTGATTTGCAAACAACATTCGCCTACGCTCTTAGCATGCAGCCAAATTTTGTCTGCCTAAAGGACACACTACGTAGTTTTCATAACTTTTGCATTAGGATGGTGTTGTTCTCAAGTGCTAGGAATGAGAGATATTGCAACGTATTGTCTCAATCCGCTCATTCATTATCTCTAAACGAAGGCATTTAGCGCGCTTCCCAATCCACCAGGCCAAACATATAAAACAAAAGGACACAAACACATAAAACATACAGAAACAAACATGACTAGAGGATCACCTCGGGATTGATGCGAGTGAGCACAATGTTCTTCTCTGGCAATCTAATGATAGGCCGAACAATTTTCTCGTGGTTATCAGACAGTGGAGGAACCTCCTCCAGTTGTACCTTATACAACTTTCCATTATCCATCACGAAATCATTATCTATGTACTGCTTCAACAGCCATCTATCGTCCATGTACCGCTTCATTTCAGCAGACATTCCGGCTATTCGAACCCCATCACTCTCGCGTGCAACCCAGCTTCGTAAAGTCTCAACTCTATCCTCAAAAGACTTCATGGTGTTGGCAACAATCAACGTCTCATCGAGATCAAACACAATTGAAAGAACCCTCAGATTCAGCATTCCTAGAGAAGCACTGTACAGACCTAGAGGAACCGCATAGCACCAAAAGCACGGAAATTTCTTCTGCTTACTCGGCATGGCTACCAAGTGAATCTCCTCCTCCCCAACCAACACAGTCGCCGTCTGCGTAACACAATTAATCACCGCATTAGTACACTCCGCTTGATTAACTCGAAAATAAAAACAAAATCTGGATCACATTCTTCTTTTAATCAAGATACTGAGGTAACTTTACTAGGTCAGTTTATCCAATCAAATTACATCCAAAAACTTCAGATTAAACTTCTACGCTGCTGGTACATTTTCTAGGGAACCAAACAAAAAGCTCA
This sequence comes from Pyrus communis, assembly GCF_963583255.1. Classification (NCBI taxonomy): domain Eukaryota; kingdom Viridiplantae; phylum Streptophyta; class Magnoliopsida; order Rosales; family Rosaceae; genus Pyrus; species Pyrus communis. Next base: position 6,421,920 of record NC_084811.1, on the reverse strand, counting down.
ATCTAACAAAACCAACATAAACAAAAGCGAAATTCGGAAAATGGAAGCGATTGAGTGGGGACCTTGAACTCATAGAAACAGGAGGCGTGGAGATTGATTAAATGCGGCTGTTCGACAGGGGAGGACGATTCGAGTTTGCATCGAACCGAAAACGAAGAAATCGTCTGGAGAATCGAGAGGGGAGGACACCTCTCGCTTTGCTGCGAAATCCGGTGGATTCGAATCTCATTGTTTGGGAACTGGAAACTCCCCTCCGTCACCGGAATAGCGTCCAGCTCCCCTAAACACAGCTCGCCATGGTAGACCACGGACTTAAACCCTAAACGGCTCATTAATTTAGATCAAATCCGCGAACCAAAGCGCGAAATTTTGAGGCCAATTCGTAATTATTGAAAAGATCAGGGGGTTTTCTGTGAAAATTTTGGGAGTAATTCTCCAGCCTCGCTCTCTGCTCCTCCTCTCTCACTACTCTCAGACCTCTCTCTTTCTCTCTCGCTCTCTAACTTTCTCTCTCCATCTCCCTCTCTCTGCCTACGGTTTCAAACAATGAGACTCGCCGGGTATTTATACGCCCAAGGGGGCGGTTATGTGTCCAAATTACCATTATATCCATTCAGTTCGGACCCATTGCCGTGCGTGTCATGCCCTTGGCGGGTAGCCGAGAAAATAATTTGTACGCGTGTCGTATGGAGGAGTCCCTTGATTTTGAATGTACGGATCTGGACCGTTGGATCGTGGGCCGTATTTAGGACTTTTTCGAATCTTTCAGCCCAAGAGGCATCAAGATTTGGCCACCGAAATACAAAGGTAAAGGTCTTTATTATTGCGAAAGCAAAATGAGATTATTCAATAGCCATCACGAATTTCATTACTTTTCTTTCGTTCCGTCCAAAATTCGAAAAAAAGAATATCGAATAATTGATTCATCATTGAGAGGTTTAACTCTAAAAAGACGAATATTGTGATGTTTTAACAGCAACAGTTCAAACAAGAATATTTTCTTTTTCGTGTATCGTGAAAAGTACGATATTTTTTTTGTAATTCATACAGTTAATTTGATTTTTGTCAACTAATTAATGGAAACCAGGCTGAATTTTGTTATTACTTACGTGAAATTACAATTTGAAAATATATTTTATACATACATATAGATATATATATATATATATATATCTATTAATTAATGAAACTCTCATTGTCAACTAAAAGATAGTGAAAAAACAACTTAGTCTTCTATCACACACAAAAATTGATAGGCAATAATGTTATTTCACAAGTCCAAATTTTACTGGTTTTTATTAAAACCTCACCTATATGTGATGTTAAAATATTTCTAATATTAAAAAAATAAAAAATAAACCAAAAACAAAAATCTCTCACTCCCCCTCTCGTTCTCTCTCTCTCTCCTTCTCTCCCTCTCTCCTTATTTTCTAAAAAAAGGTGTTTATACACACACAAGTCCAAATTTTACTGGTTTTTATTAAAACATCACCTACATGTGATGTTAAAATATTTCCAATATTAAAAAAAATAAAAAATAAACCAAAAACAAAAACCTCTCACTCCCTTCACGTTCTCTCTTTCTCTCCCTCTCTCCTTATCTTCTGAAAAAAGGTGTTTATACACATAAAGTGTGTAAGAAAATGCTAGTATATCTAATTATAAGACCAACCTTAATGGTTGAGTTAAAATTCAAAATTTCTCCAATCATTGGGCTGTAAAAATTATTTTAAACTCGTCCAAATTTTCCCCAATCATTGGGCTGTAAAAATGATTTGGATTAAGACTTATTTTTGGGACAAATTTAACCGAGAAAACGGACTAAGATTAATGGTTGAGATCCAGTTGCTGAGCCACCTACAAAAGGGACATTTATCGAAAAGCTTCCGGAACTGTTTAGTTTAACGAAAACCCATATTGTTACATTAAAAAGTCAATCATAATATTATTCACTTTACCCTTTATTTTATCTTTATTATTAAAACTTAAAATTTTCAAACCATATTCATTAGTTTTCCTATTATATAAAAAGAGCATCGACTGATTTTCTTTTTATCGGACGGGCCACATAGGATGAGCTGAAACAGGAAAAGTTGTATTTAGAATGTTTTGGTATACAATTGACCAGGAATAAACGTCGCGGTCATAAAGAATGTTAATAAGCTGGGAGAGATCCATTGGACTCTATTTAAATTGGGGCTGTAAAAATGGGCCTCTAGAGATACTTGGCCCTCAAAATCCAATTAGAAGTCTCAAATAGGGTTTGACAACTCAATTTGTTATATGTGAGATGTGACTCTTCCTGTCCTCGGAATGTGGATAGTAATGACGAAATCATTAGTTGATCTCTATTTTTTAATAATAAAATAAAAATATTTTCAAAAACATTTACTTCATAAATAAAAGGTTGCTACTTGTTAGGTTAATTGCATGACCACACATATACAGGATTCCTCAGATTTATTCCTCTCCTAATTTTAATTTTTTTCTCAAAAAAAATCATATACGGATAGCTTGAAATTTCTTTTAAAATAAGTGAAATTGTTTTTTGCAAAAAATGTTTCTGGAACCAATCTTTAGTAAGTGAATTTTGAAAAAACACTTGATGTACTTCCGACAATAAGCACATAACTGATGTTTCTTGTAGGAAGAACTTTAAGTGCTTTTGGAATTCAGAAATTGTTTCTTAAAAACGATTGCAGTCATTTCAAAAACACTTCAAAACGAAATCTACATGAAAAACTCCAAACAAATACGATAATAGCATCCATAAATGGAAAGACTTGCCAACAAAAATATCCATTTACCTTCTAAATCCATCGACCTGAAGGAGATTGGTTTGAAATGAAGCTTTTCAAGGTTGGTGCTTCACTTTTTGTGGTCAAGGAATTTGTGCGTTACTTGCATAGGCATATTACCAGATACACAGTCGCACATTAAAGAAAAGCCGATCCCAAGCCAGCTTCTCACTTTGCGAGAATCAGAGAAAACGTCTATCGAACTCGAACGCATCCTTATGTCAGAAATAATAATACGACCAACCCTAAAAAAAAGATCTAATAGCAGGTATGCATCTTACAACATAGCCTATCCTAACACAGTTAATCCCCATATATACGATAAATCCATTACTCGAACGGATGGTCAACGAGGTGGAAGATAGAACAAATAAAAGAACGGGGTCTAGCAGAAAATTAAAAGGAAAACTAATAAAAAAAGTTTGAAAACTTTGAGTTTTAACGATAAGAACAAAATAAAAGGTACAGTGAATAGTACCACGATTGATTTTTTAGTGTAAAAATGTGGTTTTTCGTTAAAGTGAACAATACTGCAGACTTTTCGTTAAAACTCCCTAAATTAAAGACATACAACACTTGAAACTACATACTTCCCATTCTAGCTTGCTATCAAGATTCAAATCCCTACCACACTTCCCCCCGAAAGAAAATGAAACTTGGACAGAACCATTTGGCATGGTATAGAGGCACAACACAACGAATTAATTTAAAGTCTTAAGACAGTTAAACATAAAAGCCTAAAGCACAGAACCAAGCTCCAAAATCCAGCAAAACCCTAACACGTTATCTCCTAAAACCCTAATCCTAAAGCACGGAACCAAGCTCCAAAATCCAGCATAATTAACCCACTAAGCAAAAAGAAGCAAAAGGACAAAGAACCAAAAATTAAAGTCAAGAACTTTCTCATCTGTAAAATGACATTGAAAAAACAAAAGCTGGGAACTTTGAAAAAAAAGTAGATTACTGTGGAATCTGGAACCCTAAGCTGAAATGGGAAGCTCTGGAATCCTGCTTCTGTAACGGAAATGTGCTTTTGCTTTTCCTGGGCCTGTTTGGTTTTAACCAAAAACCAAAACCCAAATGGCATAGAAACAGAGAAGGCAGATGGAAGGTGGGAGAGGAACGGGGGAGGATTAAATTGAAAACCCATGTTACATATGAACAAAAGTTTAGGAAATAGGAATTGGGTTTAGTGAATTATCACTTTTCAGTGGGAAATTTGATAAATTTGAAGATATCAGAAGTACCAATTACGGAAACGAGTGAGAGGAGAGACTATGTACTGGTTTGGTACTAAGGTTCTTTTATAAAAAGTGAGTATAAAAAAAAACTGAGTTAAAAAATGTGTTTAGTAAATACTTAAAAACAGCTTATTTTCATAGTTTTGAGTGAAAAAAAAGCTGAAAACGTGAAGCAGCAAAAATGAACTTATTCTCACAGCACAGCAAAAACAGTTTTTTTTTTTAAAGCACAACAATACCAAACCAGCCATATGACTGTTTATGACGGCTGACATTGTTTTTCTTAGGTTTAATCTCTTCCCCAAACGGCAAGGGAAGGGACAGATTAGGTAAAATTAAAGTGGGGGTTTTGGTGGAGAGGGACTTAATGGGAGTGATCACATTCGTAAGTCAAATTTGATTGATCTGGGCATTCTCCTCCATAATTCTTTAGGCATTTTCTGGTACTGGTAGGTAGTCAGTCACACAGAAACTGCTCGAGTTTCAAACTCACCAAAACCAAGTTTTGTACAAAAGAAAATATATCATAGTTGATTTTTTCTTGCTAGGATGGAAAATCCTTCTTTCTTGACGCACCAGAGATTTTTGGGTTAACATGTGGACGTTATCAACCCAACTGGTTAATTTTTAACGTGTTTATGTTTAAAGTAAACATGCAAAATTGTCATTCTCTAATATAAATAGGGTCTCATACTACGAGTTTTCTGTCTGAACTTTTGAAGCAAAAAGAAAAGATTTAAGTTTGAATGTTTTATTCCTCTTTTGCTAATCTTTACTTTACGACAGAGTGGGTTCAATGAGGAAGTTTTAGTAAAACATGGGAGAGAGCCGTTGTTATTTGCCAGTGTCCAGTGGGTGAAGAACGAGCAGAATAGTTATATTATGTTGATAATTGACAGGGACATCTATTTATTCATGTGGAACGTACTTGAACGTTTGTTCGATTGTCAAACGTCTGTATTTTTGTCTGTCTCTCTAGTTTTCAATTGCTTTACCTTTATCAACATACCCTTCACTTCAAACACCCCTTATTTACTGTCCGACATAATTAAGTACGCGGAAGTGATTTCCGCACTCATTTTTCTGTCCTGCATTCCTCCCCTTTTCTTAGGATTTGGATTGAATAAGTCATAAGCGAATCAAGAGTCAGAAAAAAGGAGACAAGTGCAAAAGGAGAATATAGGAATGTGAAATTCACTACCTTCAGCAACTCGACGTGGAATGTTCTAATATGACAACAATATGAAGAATGAAACCTTAATAATTTCAAGTTTCGTAGTTTGAAGTGAACGGCAAAATGTAAATGCCGAAGGAGGTCTTCAGCTTCCAATCATCAAAATATAATACAAACAATCAAGTCTACAGAGAATATGGTTCATTGGATGCACCTGATATTTGTTCCGCTAGCAATGTGAGGACCGATATTCAGAACAGACATGCACTCACAAGCTTTCTCTAACATTTACAGTATTATCGCGTGCTTTCTACCATCAGCTCCTTCAGGAATGAGTTGTCGCTTAATTATCACGCTGAGTAGGCCAACCCCATGTCAAATAATAGTGTTGAGAGAATGACGAGGATGGATGTAAAACCATAATCCGGGGTTGATGGTCACATGGGGTGGTCACCTACCTCGATGGCTTGCAGGAGAGGAATTTCCTCTCTCACTTCCAAGATCAATATCTTCAACTTCACACCCCTCTAAACTAACAGGAATGTTGTTGACACTTGGTTCGGAGCTAGCATTGCTGCATGTGGCAAGAGGAGAGTCCATAGCACCAATTGTATTGCTTTTTGTTGGTTTCGTTCTGACGCTATACCCAGAGGAGGCTGGAACATTTGTCAGAACTGGCCGTAGATTGCCTGCCATGCTTCGCTTTATATCCTGCATAAAAAGTTTCAAAATTAAGTTAAAAACTACTTCTTACAACGAGTGCTTTGCTAGTGACGCGGATGATTATGTATCACACCAAGCATAATTTGGATAGTACTAAGTGGGTTGCAAGATCTGAATGCAGAACATTATGCATTAAGTGAAACAAAGTGCACTTGAACAACGAAAGTGATACATACCATGTGCCTCATAGCCATATCAAAGGACTTTTTAGAAAGATTTCTTCCAAAGCCTGAGCTTTCAGAGGATGAAGGCTTCCCAGCAGAACCCTTAAGAGTATTGTAATGGTCATATTGCTTAGGTGGTGCCAATCTCCTCGAGTTTACTACTCTCTCAACCATTTGTGTTCCCATAAGTACAGGGTTCACATCATCATTGTCATGGGCAGATGCTCTGCTTATGACTCGATGAGAGTTCCCACTGGCGGCGGTACTAAGATTTGAAGCCCGTGCTCTAGAAGGTGAACACGATTGCTGTCTTGGTTTTCCGTTGCAACCAGCCACAACAGAAGATGTTTTAACACTTGGCGCTCCAGGCCTATCCCTAGAGGCTGAAGCCGGCCTTTGTGGCAATGAAGTTCTTAAATTTGGCGGAGCATCATGTGAAAACCCAGGAATCTTAGAGGATTTTGAGGGCCTTGGTTTTACTGTTGGAGAACTTCCACATGATGAAACGGGAGTTTTTGAACTTGTGGGACGCAACTTTGATGCTGAAGAAGATCGACCAGGAGGGGCAGATATGGCAGATGCACTTGATGAACTTAGTTGACGGGTTGGTGTTGCTGATCTTGATGTTGACTTGGAAGTTGGTGCAGAAGGTCTGCTAGTTGGTGTAGAAGAGCGAGGGGTGGACCGAGGAGTTGAAGATCTCACTGAAGGAGCCGCAAGCTTTGCGGATGATGAGGTGGCTCGTGAATTTGGGGTGGAGGATCGTGAGGGCTTGGTTGATGAAGGTAATGTGGACCGCCCAGTTGGTGTTGTGGGCCGTCCAGTTGGAGTTGTAGACCTACGAGTAGCAGCTCCTGACCCTCTGGGTGTTGAGGGCCTTCTGTTACCAGTACTGGAAGAGTTCAGTCCAGACGGCAATGTTGGCTGCTTAGATGTTATATTGTTCCTTGAAGCAGATTCTATCTGGTTGTTTGCTAGCTGAAAGTCCCAAGTTATGGTAAACATAACAGCATAAATTTGCAAATCATGACTTCATAAGTAAAACGAAATGTCCCAAAACAAACAATAAAACACCATGTGCAGTCATAAGTTTGTAAATCGTAAGGAAGACTAAAACTATGGGAAGATTCAAGTCCAACATTACTATGACACACATACATCTCATAGAATCTACGATCAACGAGTCAAATGTACAAATGCTGCACATACATTTCATAGAATTAACAACAATGAGTCAAATATACGAATGCAGCACATACATCTCATAGAATTGAATGCTTATATGTATCTAGAAATCATTTTAACGAGTCCTTACCCGAGATTTTGGAGCGGATACACGGTCATTAGTAACCTCAGTCTGATTCGTTCTTGTTTTCTGCACTTCCATATCCAAGGACGGAAAAAGTGGAGTAGCCGGTGGAGTAAGAAGCCTGTACATAGAAAAGATCACCGATAAACGATAGCAGAACAACTCCGGAGTCCAGACCAAAGCACAGAGATTAGAGTGATAACTATAACTATAAGTCTACAAAATTGAACAAGAATTTCTACGTGAAGGCTCAAATCAAATTTTCTTGAAAACAACCCTTAGAAACAGAACAGCCCCCGATTTTTGGGACACCTCAGCAGAATGTTTTGGAAATCAGATCCCATCTCATTAGTCCTAGGATAATTAATCCCATCCAATTTAGCAACCGAGCAATTATCTTCATCAATTCAACAAGTTACCATAATCGGAGGCTTGAACTTTGATTAGTCCTAGGAAAATTTAATCCCACCAAAAAATAAGCATAAAATCAAAGACTTAAACTTTAACACTAATTTACTCACCAATCGTAATCAGACTTCTCATTCTCCGAATTCAAAAACTCATCCACCCGGCTCTTCCGCGGCGGCGCCCCAACAGTCCTAGAAACCGCCGCGCCTCCGCGGTTATCAGATTCTGCACAAACAAACGCAAACACCATCAAAACCAACAGACAAAGACCGAAACTTTAAACCACCAACAAGAAACCCAAAAGGCCGTCGTACCCGGAGGAGCAGCGGCGGCAATAGCGTCGAGCTCATCGGCGTTCTTGCTCGGAGGAAGAAGAAGAAAGCCGGTACTTTTCTCCTTGTCGCGCCTCCGCATCTCGAGAAACAAAGCGAGCTCTTCGTCTCTGTCGTTCGCGTTCACCACCTTCCCGAAGCTCCGTTCTCGCGCCCTCGACTCCAATGTAACTTCCATGGTTGTCTCTGCAGCTCAGCAAACACAGAGGCAGCTGCGAGGAGAGAGAGAGAGGGAGGAGCGGAGTTTTTTGGTAGCGGAAATTTTCAGGTGCTGTTTTTTCTTGGCAGTTCTCTCTCCTCTCTCTCTGTTTTGCAAGCATTCAGAAATTTGAATACGAAAACGAAGCATTGGGAAATTAATATTTTATTTATGGGCTAAGAGGTGGCGATAATTACGACTCTGCCATTGTATTTGTTCTTGCGAGACGTGGCCTAAGTCATCTTCCTCATCAACTGTAGACATGTGAAGATAAAGCTGGACTGAATTGGATACATGTATGCGTGATGCATGTGAACTATGAAGTTTCATGTAAAGTTTGGGACTTGGAACAAAATCGATTTTTGGTTTAGTGAAAACTTAGAACTTCTTCGATAAGATTTTGCAGGAGAAGATTGAGATTTGAATGCTTGACTTCAAGTGCAGAGTAAACGCTCTTAATTACTTTATATATAAGTATCTTATCTAGAATGGTAATCAAAGTTTAGCATCTTAGAAGCTCTTGGGATTGGATTAAAAGACGAGAGAGAAATAAGTTACTGGTTCACTTCCCTCCAAATATATCAAAAACAAAAGCGTAGCTTGTTAGATTGTTAAATTTCAATATGTCACAAGGAAAATCTCTTAATAAGATTTTTATATTGCTTGTAACTAGACTATTAGTTTTAGTATGTTGCAAAATATGTTCAAGATTGTGAATACATATTACATTTGATCACTCTAATTACATAAAATGTATTGTTGAGAGATGTCACAGTCTGACAACATAATATGTTAAACTGTGTGATAAAAGAATACTTTGCTCCTTTGTCATGTTTGCATGTGAACATGTCAACTATGACCTCAACTATATCGAGATTTTGTGGTCAAACATAAGATAAAAACAATCGAAACTCGTCAATCAATGGATAACCCCTATAACTTTGACGATCAATGAATTGTTTTTTTTTATAATAACAACTACCTACACTTGCGTTAATAATACACTTTCCAAACTAATCAAGAAACTTAACATTAAATACTTGATTACTTGCAATACAAGAAATCTTATAATTAATAGGTCACCTCCTCAATTCCTAAAAATACTATTCTACCCCCATCTTCTATGCAGTTGATTGAATGTACAAGTACAAGAAGCTCCAAAACTGTTCAAAGATGATCACATTTCAAGCAAATGACGAAATCAGTGACAATTTCGTAATTAAGTGCTCAGGCAAACCCATTTTCCAAACGAGATATAAAATTCGGGAGTAACATTCCCATTACGTAATGGCACATGGTGGAAGCCGCGAGCCTTTGACCGACGACATGTCGTATTAAAACGCCGAGGAATTTAATTCGAACTTTCTTGTTCAAAAGATGCTCGGATTTAAACGTGGGTTGTTGGATTCCTTTCCTCGAGATGACCTACTCCACATCGGACGGCTGTTGCTGGTTGGCAGAATTATAAGGAGCTTGTGTTCATGGGTCCCACCTCGAGAATCGTGTGGTTTAAATTTTGATATGTCTTAACAATAAAAAAATTTCCAATATGTCATTAAATGTCATAATACAAAAGGTTTGATATTTAAAAAAAAATATATTTCAATCACTTATATTAAAATACTTTGTTGACCAGATCATATTTGTAGCACACTAATAATTGGAGGCGGATTGTTTGCCCTCCTGTTTGGTGTCCTTCGCATCCCCTCTTATTTTATAAGGTCACAATTAAGTCACGTCAATATAAAATATTTTATGCGGTCACTTTTATATTCCTATTGATTTTTATCTTATTATCTTTATAAAAAAAATTAATATAAAATATTACCGTAATTTAATCGTAACCACATAAATAGTAAAAGATGGGAAGAGCATTCAAACTGGAGGTCAGACAATCTCCCTCCCTAATAATTTCTCCTCAATATGCAGTTCGTGGGTCCGGATGAGATTGCAGATTGCTGTGATTGGTCACAAAGCCCAACCTGAAATGACTCTTATTTTTATTCAGCTCAAAAGTTTTTTAATTAATTTCTTTATCAATCTACACTTTTAGGCTCTGTAGTTTAAGAAAAATTTCACTTTAGATCACGTGATTCAATTTTTAAAATTTTTGGACATAAAGTTTGTACTTTTGTAATTTGATTTAACTTGCTAACTCATTAGATTTGAGAATGAAATTTCGCGTAGCAGTATATGCATGTTTCATATGTTGACTTTTTATAGTATTGTGTGTTTTAAATCAATTTGAAAAATTAAGAATTTTGAACGTTTAAACTAGATTTTCAAGATTCTTGACAAAATATTAATCGTTGTGGTTAGGTTAAATGTTACTGATACTCACACATGTGCTGTCATGTCAAATTTCAGTTCTTAATTTTAACGAAGGTAGCAATTGAATCAACAAACTATAATATACCAAATTAAATAAGTAAGAAAACTACAAAATTAAGATTTGCCTAAAATCAGAAAAACAAGACAATGCATTTCTTACCATCAAACTCCAAACAAAAAATCAACCTTCCATTTTCAATCCTCTACAGTGTAATTCGGGAATCAATATCCATACATTCATTTTTACAAATCAAACATAGTTTGCGTGTAAGTTTCGAGAGTAAAATGGAATATGACAACATTTTGGGTGAGGATAGAAATACATGTGTTGTGTTACTTGTGGTGTTTTTTTAAGAGATTTTTTTAGTGTTTTCGGAAAAATGACCAAATACATCAAGGTTGGTTTGGTGCTGTTGTGCTTTGAAAAAAAACTGCTTCTGCTGTGCTGTGAGAATAAGCAGTTGTGAAATAAACCTGCTGAGTGTTTGGTAAACTTTTTTGTAAAAGTGCTTTTGGAAAAAGAAAAAAAACAGTATTATAGTGTTTGATAAACTTTTATGTAAAACAGTTGTGGCTGTGGAATGATAAAAAATGATATAATACTAGATGTGCCATTAATTAAAAAAAAAAAAAAACTTTTTCTCTGTCCTTTCTTCCCCCAATTTCCTAACCGTAAACGCCGATCCAATCTTACTCAACAAAATCAAAATTGATATATAAAAAAGCTTTCCCTCAACCCCCAATTCTGGTTCCGCGAAGAAGATTAAGGGCCTGGAATTTCTGTCAAATTAAGGCCATTTCACCAGTCTCCCGATTGTGCGAACACAACGACGAGTCGTCGAAGCTGGTGCAGCCACAGCCTCTGTCTCTGTGGTCGTGGCATTCAGGTAAAGAAGCCAACCGACAACGAGGCACAGGAGATGATCCTGATCGTTGACGACGATTCCACGGCGGCCGCGCTATGGAGTTGCTGGGGTCGGGTCGCGACTGGTCCAACTTGTTGATTTGTTTTCGAATTTTGGTTTTCACTGCTTAATTATGTTGAATTAAGTAGATCACTAAGTGGATATCTGAGGTTGATCAATCTCTGGTGAGGTCGAGGCATTTGAGGTTGGGGAGCTCGGGGAGGGTGGCGGGAGGGCGCCGGTGAGAGGACTTGGCAAGCACGAGAAAGGGGAGGGTAGGATTGGAAGATTGAAAAGTTCATTAGCTTTGTTATTATTCACCCGCCTCTTAAAAAAAGCTGATTTTGAGAAGCAGCATTTTGCCAAATACAGCTTAAAATGACAGTGACTTTGAAAGCAAAGTTACCAAACGCAAATTTTGCTCCAATTTTTTTTCATCCCTACTTTTTTTTTTTAAGCACCTCAATGTCAAATCAGGGCCAAGTGTCATAATGCAACTAGTTGAAATTTTTTTTCAAATATTTAACCGCTTATATAATGATACTTGTATACTAAACCGTGCTCTTATCATATTGAAAAACTTATTGTATTTTTTGGGTTGGAAGTAAGTGAGACGACACTGAAAAACTTCTTGTATTTTTTGGGTTGGAAGTAAGTGAGACGTGCATGGCATGTTGCATGCTCAATCCTCAATGCGTTTGAGCCCCATGCTTCTCTCATGTGTTATTTGTTGTGGGTAAGGGGCACGTGGCTGTCGCATCGAGTGTAGAATTTTTGGTCATGGTCGGAGCAATCAGTGCCTAAGACAATGATGTTTTTACACCATCAGGTCCTGTCTCGTCCCGAGACCATATAAAGCATTTGTAGCTGCAGAATAAGAACAATAATTGCAAGTGGTCGGCATCACCACATTATTGCAAGGGAGATGTTAATCACATTCTCAATTCGACATTTTTGTTCTGCTTTTTTGATTCTTTTTTATTTTGGTTCTCTTCTTGTTTTGTAATGATTGAAAATGACTTGAACAATAAACATTTTAGGTCGTCCTTTAAAGATCGACTTTGCAAAATACTTATCAAATCAATCAACTTTTAACCATTCAATTAATTTTGTTAAAATTTCAATATTTAATTGTTTGATTGAAGAACATGATTCATCTAATCATTGAATCATAGTTAGATGACTAAAGAATTTCGGAATTGGTACAACGACCTAGAAAATAGAGGGTTCGAATCATCATGCAATATTTATGTCCATTTTTATATGTCACTAAAAGTTGACGTAATTCAAGTGCTTAAGAGCATTTAGCTTTGACCTCGAGGTTATTCGTTTGATTCCCTCCTCTCGCAATATCGCTGGAGAATAACTCTCACAGAATTAGATTCATGAATGAATAATGAGCACAGGAAGAATGCAATTTTCTGATAGGCAACTTTTTAACTAGAAGCAACAGTTCATAGGAAGGTGAATCTCGAACACAGTTGATTAGCCGAACAGGTTCTTTTCTAACCAGAAAAACAAAATGATCCGTTTAATTAGACTTGCTCGGACTAAACAAAGTCATCCGTTTCAACTCTTCCATGATATTACCTTCGACAGTCGAATACTCCTAGGAGTTTCAGAAGGTTGGAACTTTGTCGGAAGAACTGTAACGCTGTCAGTTGGTTCTTTAGGGAAGGTGTCTAGCAACTCAATTTGTCATGGACTAACCACTGCTCCAACAACTCTCAACCTGAAGAGGCATTGCATCTGTATCAACTTTAATAGCCCTGAAACACTAGGAGTCTCCACTACAAATTGGATATGGATATATGGGGAGATGGAGAATGGCGTTCATGAAAAAACCCCAATAGCCATCACATGGTGGAGAAGAAGGGCAAGGTCGCGAGGAGTCTGATCATGTAGAACATTGTTCGTTTCACTCCAAAGATACCAGCAGATGAATGGAAACCGACAAAGCTCCTTCCATGACAAGACACGCCGCAGCTGCTTCAATAAATCCATACCAGCGCTGCAACACCTTTGGGAACTGCATCAGGAAAAGCCGTCGTCTCCTACTTGTCGAAACCATACTGCATGCACCAATGCTTCAGAACTCACCCAACATCTGAAGCATGAAGCTGAGTTCCCTACCCAGTTCTTGGGTACGGAATGCAGAAATGCATGTCATAAACAAAATAGTCAAATCTGGCACATATCTCGACATGAAGTTTCAACAAGACCATTTGTTCCTTGGAACTTCCCATTAACAAGAGTATCATACGTATCGTCATCTGGTACAAGGCCTTTGTCAAGCATCTCATCATGCAACCTAAAAGCCTCTTGCAAATGCCCCTCCTTAAAGTACCCAGCAATCAAAGTATTATAAATATGAACACTAGGAGTCATTCCCTAATATTCATGTCTTCCAAGTTCTTGCGTGCATTCTCTAGCTGTCCTTTGTTACGAAGGGCATTTATCAGAACTGTATATGTTCTTTTATCAGGTACAATTCCCTTCTGAAGCATCTCTGAGTAGAGATCTATAGCAGATTATAACTCTCCCTCTCATCAATTAATGTAGTGTATGCTTTCAAATCACAAGGAATAGCTTCTCTAATCATCCTGTTGTGCCAGTCAAGAGCCGCTTCCATGTTATTTAAACTCCGGAAGCCAGATATCATGCCTACTGTAAACAGCTACATTTGGAGATAAACCAACTTGAAGGAGTTCTAAGAAAAGTTCACCCGCAGTTCCCATGTCTCGTCTTTTACAAAACCCATCAATTAGAGCACAATATGCAGTAACATCCAGTTCAATGCCCTTGTTTTTCATCTCATTCCACATTTTCACAGCCATATCAATTTGATTGCTTTTGCAAAACCCATTAATAATGCTGGTGTACGTGACAACATTAGGAGAGACTCCACCTTCACACATTTCTCTGTATACAGCCAGTGCAGGATTAATGTCACCCTCCTTGGTATACCCATTGATAATGCTATTGTAACTAATACATCCCGGAATAAAACCCCTCCCAACAATTTTCTTTAGCATGTCACTTGCCTCGGATGTACGACCAGCTTTGCACAAGCCATCAATGACAACGCCAACTGTGAAGCCTGTGGGAGAAATCTTGGCAGCCACCATATCATCAAAGACATCAAAGGCATGCTCTACATCACCGTTCTTGAAGTAGCCGTTTATCAAGATATAATAAGTCACATAATTTGGTTTCAAACCCCTTTTAAGCATCTCCACAAATACACTGCGTGCATGCTCCATATTCCCTATTCTGCAATAGCCATGTATCTTGCTATTGTAGGATACTACATTTGGTACCACACCTTTACACATCATTTTATCCCATAAACTACAAGCTTCACTTACTTTACCGTTCCCATAAAGCCTTGATAATATATTATTATATGAGAAAACATTAGCAACACCACACTCAACGGCCTCATCAAACAAGTTAGACACATTTTCAAACGACCGATATTTCAAAAATCCTCGTATCAAATAATTTACAATGTAGACATCAGGCAAAATATCCATGTCTTTCATTTGCCTGTAAAACTCATAAGCCTTTTCCATGTTCCCATTCTTACAGCAGTATTCTACAAGAATTGCATACGTAACCCTGTTTGGAGTAAGTCCATCCTCTATAATCATACTGAACAAATCCAAGGCACTCTCCAAATTCCCTTGCACACAATAACCCTTCATCAAGCTTGTAGCAACAACCAAATTAACTGGGTACCCACAACTTACCATACCATCCTTAATCCTTATGGCTTCAACCATATTCCTCTGCTTCACACAAGCCGTGATGACACTACTAAACGTGACAACAGAAGGAACCCAGCCCATTCTCTCATTTCATTCAACAACTCCAAAGCCAAACACGAATTGGGTTTCTTACAAAAAGCCTCAATAGCAACACTATAGGATGCTGCATCAAGTTCTACCCCTCTTGCCCTCGCCTGTCTAAAGTACTCCTCCTCGTCATCTGGCTTCCCCTGCTTCAAACAACCATGCATCACCACGCGTAGAGTGACACGATCACCTCCAATTCCTCTCAAAGCCTTTTACCATACACCTCTTGTGCTTCCCCAAACATATTTCTCCTAACCAATTCTGTTAAAAGAATATTCACATATGTAACGCAAGGATACATCTCAAGCTCTAGCGTTCTAGTAAAGCAATCAATGGCACATTCGATTCGATTGGCTCTAACATAACTGTTCAATAAATAGCCAAAAACCTGAGATTCTCGTTCAAAATCAAACATTTTGGCGCAGTCCACCAAGTGATCGACAAAGACTCCTGGAGCCGGGCCCGAATCGCCGGAAACGTACTGGTTAAGCAACATCTTAGCACGCCCATGAGTCTTCGGAGTGCCCATCAAAATGTGAAGCAACACACAAACGGCATCGACACCTCTGACAAAACATCGCTCCTTCTCAGCCCATTTGAAGTAATTTACTGCCGAGTTTGGCTTGCTTTTGTGGCTAAGAAGAGTACTGATCACACTGGTTTGTGTTAATTCCGAGTCTTCTGAAATCGGGGCGGCGAACTCGCCATGATTGGGGTCTGATGCAACTGGGTTTTCGTGAAATTCGATTTCTGATGTGGGTTTCTCAGGAAAATCAGATTCTGATGTGATTTTCTCGTTAAATCTGTGCTTGGATCGGAATTCCTGGAAAATAGCGGCGATTCTGAATGGGGTTTTGGAAATTGGGGTTGTGAGGTAAGGAATTTAGGGTTTAAGAAAGGAAGGCGACGTAGTGCAGGGAGTGGTGAGGAATTGAGAGACTTCTTTGTTTTGGGGTTTTTGCTGCTGAAGAAGAAATAGCAGAAACCCTAATGGAGATCAAAGGCTTCGGCTTGGTGGCGGGAGTGATGAAGTGAGGAAGGGGATGACAACAGAGGCTGTGGCGCGAGCTTTGGCCATTTTACGGTTTTACCCCTTTGAGATAAAATTCAAATCCCCAAATACATATTAAGGATATTAATTGTTTGATAGGCAAATCAGAAAATGGCGCTTAACAAAAAAATACCACATAATCATTTATTCATACACAAGTGAAATGTTACGTTTGATTTTCGTAGATGGTGAGTTTTATACCACCTAATTCTGGTGACTAAGTTATATGACTTAAAAATACTGAAACACTATTATATTCTATAGAAAAAGATATAAACTTGATGTCAAAACGTCAAACTGACTTGACCTACTTATTTAAGTCACATTTGCACCGCTTCTCGACTCATCTACTTTTTTTACTAAATAATGTGAGTGGTCGTTCTTATCCAACGTCTTTAAATTCATTTTTAAAAAGGTTTGTAATTGAAGTGGTTAAAAGTATCTACTTTTAAACCTATTTGTTTCTTCCATTAAAACAAATATTGGGAGGAGAAAATCAACCGCATAACCTCGAGAATGCAAACGCAAGTGCTCTAAACTACTTTTGGTACAATACTCTTTTCATTATTTTAAATTTGCTACCGCTGAGAGTATAGTTTAGTTTTTCTAAGCATACCTTCATAGGCACTGCGGAAGTCAAGAATCAAGGAACCAGACCTTTGTAAGTTCAAAGGTCTCATCAAAACCTCAATCCATGATGCCAAAAAGACGAGATTTTGCCCTATCATCTGGAACATATCCCCGTACAAGTGTCTCACTTATCATGTGACCGTATAACATGTCTGTATATTTCCAATGAACCTAAAAGAGCGATAGCAAACCAAATGTACGCTAGTACTTTTTTTGAAGAACTTGATTAGCAAATGTATTGGTCTTCAATAATGACCATGTTCTAAATCAATTAGCAAAAGCCTACTCAACAAAGAAAATAGATTGCAAAGAATTTACATTGAAACTAATAGTGCAGTTTCCTGAATGGATGGGAAATCAAGCCTCATCATCCGCCAATCTGAGCTTCGAGAGCAATTGAGTAGTCGCTTCCATCAGGACCGAGAATCTGGAATCTGCTCAAGAACACAGAAAATCACTCTAAATGCTTTTAATGCAGCAATCACGGACGTCAATTTGGTTTTACCTCTCAAGGATGCACTTTCCTTCCTTGTACTTCTGGGATTTCTCATGCGCCGCCTCCTGAAATCGATAACCAAAATAAAACTCTCATTCAGCTGTCACTTTGATGCAAGTACTGCAAATACCGAAAACAAATAAAGCATCGTTTTGAAGAAAAGATATCCTTACATATTTCAATCCCACATTTGATCCACATGAAACACAAAATATGTCAGCAACGGTATACAATCCTGTTATCATGATCCGCTCTTCTTTCTCTCCAAGTGTGACATTCACGCTGCCATACATTGGGAAAGCGAAAGGTTAATTCAGCATTCATATGTGTAAGTTGCATTTGATGGGAGTTATGAATAAGCCTTCTTCATAGGATTCAAGTGAACGAAAATGCGTTTGAGACAAATGCATTAATTAGTGAAATTTGGGAGAACAATACTCCAAAATACATTTGCTATGCTGTCACTGATTTCATTAATTCTCTTTCTTTTGCCATCCTCAAAGTTAAGCTTTCAAAATTCATCAACCGGAATGAATCCTCTGGCCTATATCATATCGGGGGACAAGAAACAATACATGGCCAAGTTTTTTGTGGCAAGTGAGACCAATATAAACTCAAATGCTCATAACCCTAAAACTGATATACAAGCATCCCTAGCTATGACTGAATCTATTCAAATTTTCAACCGTAAAATAGTATTACACTTACACTTTATCGAAAAGATAAGCCTTCCCATACCTGGAGTGAAAAGACTGGAACAAAAACAAAAGCAAATCAAGGGGTTAGAATGTCACTAATCAATCCTGATATCAAACATACACCATACTGCATTGCTTTAGTTTCCATATGATCAACGTTCAAACTAAGATCCCACATCGTCCAAGGGTGAGGATCCTGTAAGCCTTATATATATATTCTCATCTCTTCCTAGCATGAGACTTTTTGGGAGCTCACTGGCTTCGGGTTCCGTAGGAACTCTGAAAGTTAAGCAAGTTCGCGCGAGAGCAATCATAAGCAAGTTCGCGCGAGAGCAATCCTAGGATGGGTGACCCACTGGAAAGTTCTCGTCTGAGTTCCTAGAAACAAAATCGTGAGGACGTGGGCGGGGCCCAAAGCGGACAATATCAGGGCCCAAAGCGGACCCGGAATGTGGTGGGGCCCCGGGCCGGGATGTGACAGTAACACAAACAACCACGACAACATTTTGGCCTCGAATTAGAGTAGAGAACAGAGACGCAAGTTCGTGTCTAATCTTCCAGCCAAAATTTAACAATTAAACCAGGAAAGTGTAAAATAGATATCTTGGACCTAATCTTAGCAGGAATTGAAGACCTAATTCTTCTCCAGCAAGTAAAGCCACAATCTGTGTTCCTAGAATTGCATAATTAAACCCGGAATATCATCATAGAGGGTTACAGATAAAGGTTCAAAATCTTGAGCATTTTGCATATCCGTTCATCAAACGCGCAAGCCATTTCACATGAAGCCAAAGCTGATTGTGATGAGCCATAAACAGAATTAGGAAACGAAAGCCTGCACCATGAATAAAAGAAGGAACCCAGAAACAACCCAATGTTTGAGTTTCCAATCTCAACCAGTTTGAACATGAACCATCACATTGCGCTACGGTATAAAGGTATCACAACTCCTCAATATCACAAACAAAACTCTGTAAACAAAACCTAAACCAACAATTTACGCATCACAACTCCTCAATATCTAATGATTAGACCCCCTATCACTTATTGGAATTTAGCTTGACAAGCCCACACAAACTAAATTCTTACGTCTACCAACGATAAATCTCTCATCGAAAAATCGCCACACATTTACATATCACAGAGTTCTTGAATGTCCAGGTAGCGTGCACTATGCAAATAAACTGTCAAAATTCATAACAAACAGAATTACGGGGAAGGCGATTTCGGACCTTAGAGATTACGTCGTCGACAAGAGCGAGATGGGTTCTGCAGTGCTTGCAGCTATACATGTCTTCCTCGAGAGTGATCACAAACAGCCTTCCCATTTCGCACATACAATTAAACTTTCTTAATTCTTGATTTTCTTTTCCCTACAAAAACACAAAGATCGACCGCCATGTTAGAAATTCAAGCATTCCAAAAGAAACCCAGAAATTATCTTGACGAAAACTTGAGAAAAATCAACGTGATTAAAACCTGAAAATTCCAAGAAAAAAATTACGAAAAAAAATGAAATGTTACACAATGCAGGAGTGCATTTCCTATAACTGTGTGATATGAAGAATAAGAACAGAACGGCGACGTACAATTGGGATATAGTGTGATCTTTCCCGGTAGTTACAGAGGGAGCTGAACAGAAATAAGAGCTGTCATGGAGAATTGAGAAGAAGTGCAGAGAAAGTGCTTTTCCGAGTGCAAATATACAATCGGACCAAAGGTACCTTAACACCCTCTATTTCCTTTTTCCTTCTCTTTTATCTTTTTGAAGTGAAATATTTTGTCTTTAAATTATAAAAATGTAATATTTTTAGTATAAAATTATAATAAATCTGATAACATTTAAGGGAAAAAATGTAGATTTTAAAGAAAAGATTAATACCAAAAAAATCTCTCTGTGTTGTGGTACGTTGTATGTCTTTGTCGTGCAAATTTTATTTTTATAAGCTTTGCGCGATGTACTTATTTTCATCGCGGAAGCTATTAAATGTAGTAATGGTAGTCTCTGATTCCTCATTAGGGTAAGCAAAATGAGTGGAAACGTTAGTATCCTTCTTTGAAATTGATGTACTACATCTAGAGACTGTTAATTAATAATATTTGCATCACTATCGAATGATGTTCTTAATTCCCAACATGACAACTTAAACGTTAAATTCTTTAAGAAGATTTTTTTTTTTAAATTTCTCTAAGGCCTAAACGGATAAATGATTTTTGTGGTGATATAGTATTCCAAAGTTAGGCCTGTGGAGAAAAAAATTAGGAATCAAACACTCATGGTGAAGTCCATTAGGATTCATGCCCCAACTGACTTTACTACATGAGTTTAATTCCTAAATTTTCCAAACTAAAGACTATCTTCCGAATACATTATCAGTTATCACCTCAAAAACCGTTTATTCCATTAAGCCTTTCTTTAATTGTATGAACCAATGACTCCCCAAATTACAAGAAATTGTATTTTAATATTATTTTTACACGCGTGATATTTGATTCTAAACTGTAAAAAGAGGAGGGAAGAGAGATTCATACTCAACTTTTTTTTTTTTTTTTTTTTTTATTTTGAATAAAAAACGATATAATTTATAGTAAGGAGAAATGATAGACTTAACCTCACAATGAGTTAGCAATAATATGGTTCAAATTCGTCTTTGACATTATTCAAACTCAACTATTGAGAGTGCAATCTCCACGCTGATGTGACTACGTCCACATGCGTTTCGTTATAATATTTTACAAATAAAAAAGTTTTGCACAGTAGCTTTCAGAAGAAAAAAAAAATTCCCTCTACTATTTTTGGGAAAAAGAAAGAAAAGGAAGAATCTCGTGGCCCATTGTTTGGTTGAAAAAACTGGTCGCTAATGGGAAAAAGCCACGGTAGAAAGTAAGGACGCATTATTTGGGGGGGCCGTGCCATGAAACCGAATGAGATTCAGATTTGGTTGGAGGACGGAAAGAAGCCATTCACCAATCTCATTCACAAAAGAAACGTTTCACTCATAGTGACTAGACCAAAGCAAAAAAGCCAACCCAATCCGACTGGGAGCGACACCTGTTTTATGCAATTATGTGTTTTACTGTATTATCATCTGACTATTCACGTTGTGATAAGAGAGACGATCCATGATTGTTTTTAGAACCCAATTGTCCCACATCATTTAGTGTATCTTAAAGGCGTTTTAAGAGCTTTTGCTTACCTTTCCCTTCCAATCCGATTTTTAGGGGCAATTTTTACCCTTAAAATTTGTATTAGAGTTTACTTTCACCACGCAACCGAGCGCAACTCCATGGAAGGAAATGAGAAATTTTTTAGTGTGTCTGGAACATGGGGTGAAACACCACATGTCATTACATAAGTGTATGAAGGTTTTATTTTTCAAGAGTCCCACCACTTATATAATGACATGTGTATCATCCCGTATTCCGAGCACGTGAAAAACCTGTAGATGGGACCGCCTCAAAGGAAGGAAAGGGCTCCTCTAGGTCAGTGTAGAAAGCAAAACTTCATCAAACCTCTAAAAAAAATCAAGCCACTTGACTGAAAAATAACTCATCAATAAATGAAGTCTTTATTGAATCAAAAATTGGATGTGATCCCCTATAGATGGTTTCACAAAACACATATTCTTGTTAACTTGACGACCAGTGGACAAGGTTTAGCACAAGACAGTAACTAGGTAGAGAACCAAACAAGAGCTAAGACAAAGAAACTTGATGAGCTGATGGCTAAACCTCGAGGAGGGCCGGAAGTTGAAAGGGGCATCATTTGATCTTCCTTGATTAATAAAACTCCAATGAAAGCATGCCTCCGTGACGTGTGGTCAAAATATAAGGGGTCCAGAAGGAAAAGTATACATTCTTCCGTTCAAAAGAGGGGATGCACGAGTAATGTCCAACTATGAAGATGAAATTGTGTCGTGCGGTGTTATTTTCTCAACAGCACCCATTCTCTGAGGAGGCCACAAAATGTGGGTAACCCTTCCTTGAACTAAACCAAGAGGAATCTGCCAACAACAGCTTGTTTAAGTTAGCCAAAGTAACATAGGTTTAGAAGGAAGCCAAAAGTAGCCACATTTTCAAATTATTTTGCACAATATCAATTCTGATGCGGACAACTGAACTGAAAGCAACATCCGAAACAAGGTCTTAGAATACGTCAAGCATTGGATTCTATCCATGTTTTCCAACGACAACAAAATCATCTAACAGAGCCATGAGTTGCAAACTTTTTCCAAAATGCCAAACTAATTATCTATATAGCATTTCAATTTTATCGTGTCCTGAAAAACATATTGTCTCATTTACAAGCCACAAGCTAACAGAATACAAAAACAATTTCCATCCTACTCCACATTCAAAATTTTCAGAATATATATAAACAAGAGGAGTGATTTGCCATACAAAATACAAAAGTAAATTCAAATACCAAGTCAGCTTATGGTTTCATATTTGGGCACCAAATCAATATAATTAAGGCCACGATGAAAGATTATACTATCGTTAAACTACTTATTTTTCTGGTGCACAAACTTAGCAGTTAGGTATACTTACTGGTCCAAACGATCTCGAATCCAGGCTAGAAGATGAATTGTCCCCCTCAACCCAACAATGTCCTTCTGGAATTTTCACCACATCATAGGAGTGACGCGTTCCAATCCACTCACCAGGTAAGGCAGTTATTCTCTTTATGTGACTCTCCTAGTGGTTACTTGGGGAGCTGCAGAATGTTCCCTCAAGCTTCTTGTTATAATTCACTAGGCACAAAAAGTACTCGAGTAGTGTTTGGGGCAGAAATTACCGGAAAACTACCACGTCACCATGTGAGAACTTGTAGTTTTGAAGACACCGTTTGTCGACCAAGACATAGTCATCTGCAACCAAATCACAATCAGACCACAAAACAAACCATTATATTGCACAACACAACTTAATGAGATGTCTTTCAATATACCAACCAGTTGGCAAGCCCATCAAAGAACTCGTTCCAGGGTTTAACGTAGGCGACATAGAGGAACCCCGCACCGGAGCAACACTCGCAAATCGATCCGAAACATATACACCTATAATCCCACATGTGAAAAACTTGTTGGCAAAATTCCACAAACCACTCCGAGTTCCCATGTCCAGTTTTTCTTCCGTAAATACTCACATTTCATGCCAAAAATGCAACAATCTGTAACGCTTATCATCAATTTTACCAAACATAAAATCAAATGTGCAATGTCGATAGAGTAAGAAGATTTATACAAGCAAAAACAGTAACCAGTCTCTCAGAGGCAAACAATCAAACACCTGGTGAGCTGAATGGACGAGAGAAGCCTCCTTCGCCGGTGGTAGTCTTCGTTAATGGAGATAAGGCGGGAGGAGGTAGGTCGTGTACCGCCGTCGCGGACTTGTGATTTGGGGGAGAAGCAGTCTGGAATATGTTTCGGCTTTTGATCTAAATATCAGATGCTTTTACCTCAAGGAATTTGAACTGGGTGACAAAAATTAAAAAATCCGGATTCACGCGGAATTCTCTTTGTAGGATTTAGGAATCGTGAATTTTTTTCGTTTATTATACATCGTGAGGTTAGAAATTATTTTAAATATTTTTATTTAAAATTAAATACAAATAGTACCTGATAAAAACTGATCGCACGATATACGATGAACGGATACGATTTACGAATCTCTAAAATAATCTCTGGATCCTTTTAGTAAGGAATCGAAGCCCAATCCAATCATAGAGTTGAAACTCTCAATTTTTATTTCACTGGTTATCTTTTTACACAAGTGATATTGGTGCGTTGAGGGGAGGAGGGGGGAGTTCGAATTTAGACCAGGGTGTAGTGATCAATGCTCTATGACATTCGAGCTATAAGTCACTTGCACAAAATCATTTTCCCATGAAAAAAAAAATGACTTCTACTAGTTGATCTATTGTAGTTTTGATTTATTTATTTTACAAAATGGTAAGTTAATTATTCTAATTTATATGGAATGAGATTATCATTCTTTGCAAAATTATTAAGTTGTGTTATCATTTTGGGAGTGGGAGATGTAATCTCGAACTTGAGTGAAAGGGGTAGACACACTATTACAACTAATTGGTTTAACCTGAATATGCTATGTGTTGATGCACAAAGTCATTGAGACTTTAGAACAATGTAAGGTGTTGAGTTTGCGACATTCGTTCGTTTGTTTCGGTTACTTAGTGAGAGGACCTTCTTTTATAGTTAAGGAGAGTCTCTATCTTTCGTCTTTTATTCTAAAGTTGACACGTGTCGTATTGTGATTGATATCTTGGGTAGAGGGAAACTCTTATACTTCGGCATAAGCATAAATCCTTTAGTGGGTCATTGAAGGTATGAAGTTGATCGGTGCTTGGTAGTTTCGAGATTGGTCAAATATGGTACAAACACTATGTATTTTTTTTTCTTCAATTAAATCCATAATTTTTCACTTAGATAGTGTAATTTGATTTTATTTACCCATAAAAACATCTTATAATCGATCGATTGGTTAAATGAAAATTTTCTTAACTATGGGCCATACAATTATGTTTTATTTTCGATCAAGTCCTAAAGTGTGGTTTCATTTGCAATAAGTTAAATGCCTTAATATTCACTTAATATTACATTTAGTGACATTATTTTTTCTTGAAAGTAAGAAATTAAGTTTAAACTCTCATGGATGACGAGTTCAATACTAATTTATTTGTCTACATTAAGTATCAAAAACTCCTTACACTATTCTCACTCGCTACTTAAGTTAAGCAAATTCTTAACTCGAGATAAATTGTTTGCCGTCCAAAGCAAGTACCATAAAATATCAAACATGCAGTCATTTAGCAAGTAGGAAAAGCTCACATGCCGTTGCTTACACTAATCCTTTGACCACATTACAATCTTTACAAGCTTAAGCATCACAAATCATGATTCATCTATGTAATTAACGGTACATAATTAATCATTGTCCACTAATTAAAAAACCAAACATGATATGCACGTAGAGAATGGGCGGTCTAAGAAGAGAAGGCGTCGATGATGGTAGTGTGGAGCGGGTCACTCAAATGGGTAGCCCAGTTGTTAAGCGGGCCCTTTCCGGTTACGGCGGCCTGCACGGCAAACCCAAGGAACCCAACCATGGCGAGGCGGGCGTGCTTGATTTCAGCCAGTTGAAGGGTGGCCTTCTTTTCTGGGTCGGCGGCAAGGCCCAACGGGTCGAAGAACTTGCCACCCGGGTACAACCTCTTTTCCGGGTCGAGCTCGGCGTTCCTCTGGAACTCGATGTAGCCAATCACTAGAACTTCGATCCAGATCAATGTGGTTAGTGAGAACGGGAGTGGCTGACCCAAGTAGGATGAACCTTCGATGAGCTCCACCTGTAATTAGCGTTAACTGTGAGGTGAAAAGACAAAAATACACCTAACTTTTTTTTTTTTTTTTTTTTTTTTTTAAACAAATGATATTCTACTTTAGAAGGGAGAGTAAGTTAAGCTTGACAATAAACTAATAATAAGATGATTCAAATTTATCTTTTGGCAACGATTGAACAAATGATTTTCTACTTTAGAAGGGAGAGTAAGTTAAGTTTGACAATGAACTAATAATAAGATGGTTCAAATTTGTTTTTTTGGCAATAATCGATACTAAGATCTTTCACTTATAAATGAAGAGAAATATTATTAGACTGTAATAAATGACAAATACACCAAGCTATTCACATACCCATTTTTATCTTTCACTCGTTCTTATTAACTTTTGCCGTTTATCTTATTTAATTCATTCTAACGGTTGAAAATTAAAAAAAAAATATTGCAAGTAATAATGAGTATGTATATGCACTTTGATTTGGCGCCAAATAAAAACATGCAAAATGTAAGCTACGTACCTTTCCGGCGTCTTGCCATGTGATCCCGGTGAGGGACTCAACAGTGAGAGCACCGAGCGTGGCGAGCATGGCCCACCTTCCATGAATCAGCTCGCACTCCCTAAACCTCTGCAACCCAAACACCTCCGTGTAAGGCTGAAACGGCGTCGACTGGACGTCCGCGGTTTCGGTTCGAGTCCCGATGATGTCACCCGCCAAGTTCTTGGCCAAATTTTGGTCCAACCCGTCGTAGTCGTACTGCAAATACTCCGCGGGTTTGCCCAAACCGAACGGGTCGAACCCATAGTCGCCCACCAGGGTCCCGTCCAGCCACTCCGGAGACTTTGCGCCTGGGTACCAAAGCGGGCGGTCAGTCGAGAAAGTGGGTTTTGTTGATTTCTTGGGCGGGGTTTTCTTGGAACCGAATCCGAACCGGGCCTGAACCCGACCCGAGTTCGAGTACGCCTCGGACGGGAGGCGTGTCCCGATGAAGGAGGATGTAGCGGCGGCAGCAGCTGTGGTTGTTGCCATGGCTATGTGCTAACGTGCGCCGGGGGTGGAGGTAGGATGGAGATTATTGCAATGTGTGTTTAAGTGAATTTGTTTGGGATTTTTATGCGGAGATATGGAAGTGAAGTATTGTATCGGGTTGGAATGGATGATCCGGTGTGGCGGATTACTGGCCCTTGGATTGAGAAGAGTATCCATCTGACGGATGTGAGGGTATCGGCCTTATCTTTGCCTTATCTGATGGTGGGGTTTGGGAAATTTGGACATCAAATTGACTGTTTTCTTTTTGAGATGATTGTGGCATTTCTTGTGGTTGAGTTCACAAGTACCCTAAAATCTAGTTCGTTTTTCTTGTGGTTGCCACTTCCTCGGTGAGTTTCTTCTGTTTCATATATGTTTTTGTAAGCCAACGTTTGAATTGTATTTTAACTGTAATGACAAGAGCCGAGTATGTGTAAAATGTAATTTATCCAAACTCCGATTTACAAGAGCCGAGGGTGATAACTAACTAATCAAGGATTGAGGTTAAAAAAGTGATTTGACAGGTAACTAGAACTAGTCGTGAGCATGTGAATTAGGTTAGCTAAGGCGTTTTCGTAAAGCTCAATCCACAAGTAAAGGACCCAAATCTTTGGTGTAGCATAACCTCATAAGATTGGAATGCGGGGTTCCAAATCTTTAGTGTAGCATAACCTCATAAGATTCGAATGCGGCATTACGGTGGACAAACTCAGAGACCATTGCTATTGATTTTTATTGTCAAAGACTAAAGTGCAGAGTTACGTCAATGTTATGGACCATTTTAGCTAAAAAGCCATCTCATATTGAATGTGTTGCAGGATGAGAATGGAAATCTTAAGGAATACGTACTTCATGAGAAAAATCTTGGACACCCAACGGGTCACGACCATATCATCAGTAGAATACTTTTTACAAAAGAAACAAGACCAATATATTATAATCTTATCCAAATCCATGCTTGTCCCATTTTATAACCGTACTGAAGTTTCTCTCTTACTTCATGCCTTCATGGCGAAGCCAATTATACCCACCCCTTTTGGATGTTAATACATTAATAGTTAATGCTATGTTCGAATGTTTAGGATTAGATGCGTCATTGTCTTTTTAAGAAAGCTTTTGCATAAGTAACAGGAAATTGTAATGAATCATGTGCAAGTCACTATCGGCATGGCGTCTACGGCGGTCTGGATGCTGTCAGAAGATCTTGATCGTCATCTGTCACCGGAGTAGACTGTTGTGCGTGCTGTGGCACCGCGTCCTCCTCCAAACAGGTTCCCTTTGGAAGAAAAATCGGAAGTAGGTTGCTTATGCACCAAGTTCTGCCGTGCCTTTCCACCAAGATCTGGCATGGCGGATCACGGTGCGTATCTTCTTAAACCCATTTACAAACTAACGAAGAGAGGAGTTCAAGAATAATTAAACTACAAATGCTTACGCAATTTGATCAGTTTGTTCCCAATTGGGCTTCTAGATTTCGAAACAGAAAACAATTTTCATGCTTGCTTACAAAGATAAAAGAACCTCTAACCTAACACAAATGACATGTTAGTATCGTAATTAATTACAAATTGAAGAGAAAATTGTCAAAGTAATGCAACTCTATTTACACTTTCCAATATAAATAAATTGGAGATACGGAAAGAATTGTAATGAGAATTTCCCAGGTGATATTCCAGCCCCTGTTAATTGCCCTTACTGATAACAAGGACCGAAACAACATGCGAGTATAAACCCCTTATCGACGAAGATCATAAGAAACATACGCCGGATTTGGCGCAATGAGAGGAAGCTTATCAATGTACATGAAAAGTCTCTTCGAATTCTCCCTAGAGATTGCAGACAGGTCAACAATCTCATTGTTGCTGGTGTAGATCCAAAGATCACATGAGTTGACTCGTTTCAGACTATCCCGGCAGAAGGGGCATGATTGAGACCGTGTACGCCTAGATAAATCAAAAGGGAAATCTTCTTAGCCAAGGAAAAAACAGACACATTAACTGATGTAGCCAAGGAAAAAACAGATATCTTAGATCCAGATTATATGTGCCAGTGACTATTTGACCGTGGTGCTATGTTATCACTTAAGAGAACTATACAACATCACTTTCAATACATTCTTAATACGATGTATGTTGATTGCTAAACTTGAAAGTATATGGATCCAAATTATCGCGTTTCAGCCTATCTATGTGCAAGTGAAGATTACTTGAATCATCAACCACTTGTGCACAAAAAATTGAACACAAACAGAAAACTTTCAGTAAGAAAGATGAGAAATCAAGATCAACAAGCAAAAGGGGATAAAGAAGGAGAAAGTAACAGCTGGTTACCAGTTTCGATAGCACTTCATGCACATAGAATGACTGCAGTTGGGCAATACAACCTTGCTGTTCATCTCCATGCAAATACCACATTCTTGTTCTCGCTCTAAATCAATTTCAGAGAGCTTTCCTTTGACTGCCTCGTCTTTTCTCTTGTACTTGGTGGAAAGGATTTCTTTTTGTTTCCTATCTTCTACCTCAGTCAATCCCCTCTGAAGTTGCAATAACGAAGGAAATATCACGCCTGATTTGAAACAGTCAAAACGGGATTGCTAAAGAGTTGTACATCTTTGTTTTATAAACACTTCTGTTCAAGAATTCTAAGAAAAGAATACAAATTGCTTTCAATTTACTTACCGTAGAACTCTTTTAGACTAGCTTTTCTTTCATGAATAGACATGGTGGTCTTCCCATCCTCGTACACCTGCGACAAAATTGACACCATCACAACAATGACAAGAAGCTACAATTCTTTATTACCAATACACCAGATTAAAAGTTAGATGGAGGGGTCACTACAATTCACCTTGTATATTAGAATTCTAAGCAATCCCATGGATCCAGCAAGGTGACAATCGGTCCACTGAATGAGAAACCAAAAGAATTGCGCAGCCGGGCTGTAGGATAATCTCATTTGGAAGCAGGCCCCATCATTTTCCCTCGGATAACCAGAAGCCCTGTATGCACAAGAAACATTAAATTTCAAACGGATAAAACCTACAAGATACAACTTGCCCTCTATTTCCCTCAGAAAATTCCAAAGCAAATGACATCAAAACAAAAAAAATTCGGAATCTAAAACATTTGAATATGCAGTGGGCCAACAAAAAGTTCCCAGATTGGCTAGGATGAGAACAGGATGAGGGTATTATCCTCTATCAAAATTAACTGCAGATTTTGAAGTTCTACAGAAATAAGTTACCCAACTTGAAAAAGGAAAATTTTGGTACAGTTGAAAACACCAATAATTGCAGCTCCACAATTCCCACCACACAAATCAGAGTAAAAGCTGAAAGAAGCAGCTCACATCCCTCTCCTACACGGCTACACCAATTAGTATATAGAGTTTGAACATCAGAAACCGAAATTCCACAAGTATGCTAAGAAATTAAGAATCTATAGCAACCAGCCTACCATCCACAAATTAAATTAATTGTGAATTGTGGGTTTGGAGCAGAACCGATTGTTTATAAAACAGGAAACTTTCAATCCATATCGATGAATCCCTAAATTACAAGGACACGAAAAAATATATATCATCAGAAAGCTCAGACCCTCATACAGTAACAGTAATAATCAGTGGTGAGTTGTTCAACTTTTACCAAATGTCAGTAAATTCTGTAATGCAAACAACATAAAGAAATCCAGAAGGATGAACAAATATCAAGTGAAACAGATAACCCAAATTCTGAAACATCATCGAATTGCTAATACGATCTTTTTCCATCAAAATCCCATAAACCCAAAAGAAAAAATGGAAATTGGGAACGGCCCAGAATCTGAAAATTTACAAAAATTAACAGAAACGTATGAAATTTGAGAGAAAGAATTTGAGTTCTTACAGAGTGTTGGCGAACTGGATATCAGCTTGGAGCGCCTTGAGAGAATCCTTGAAGGACTTTCGCATTTTTCTTTTCCTGATCGTTTTTACTCTTTTCTCATCCCTCCCATAAAAAGCTCTAAACGTTCATCACTCCACCCACCTCAAATCCTCTCTCTCTAAAAGCAGCAGAAATATACGACCCTTTCTCTCTCTAGAACCGGAAAAATCTGATCAAAATTTATAAAATTGGTTTTTGGGGTTGTGAATTCGCAACTGCTAAAGCGTTAGAGAGAGAGAGAATCGTGCACAGTGAGAAGGGTTTTAGAGAGAGAGAGAGAAGGGTTGGGGCTTACTTGATTTTCGCTTAGAGCACACGTAAACAGTATTAATAGAGAGAAGAAGCAGAGTATGGAACGAAAAAAAAAAAAAACAAAAAATTATTATTTATGAAATGACACATTTGCCCCTTTCCTTCCCGCCTCAAGATTCATGACAGACCGTTCCCCGATATGTTTCCATCATCACCCTGCGAGTGGCCGTTTAGCCTACCGACTTGCCGTTTGCCGGTTGTTATTCAGCGACAGCGACGCCGCCGGGGCGGTGGGCAGGTGAGGACAGGGACGATGCTAAATCCGGGCTGTGGGTGGGTGACGGCAGCGGTCGTCTTGACGCGTGGCCTCCATGCATCACGATCTGGTTCAACCGTTAGTGAGTGGGTCCCGTGCTCGGTGGTTGTTGAAACCGCGACGTGTCGTGATTGGTGAAATGGTAGGGACCACCACATTCCCAGCCGTTTGCTTTCAGCTTTATTGTTTATCATGGAGTCCGGAGTGTTATATTATTGGCCCATTAGTCCCTGTAATATAGGGACTCCCACAATTTGGTGCCTCGTCGATTAGATATTTTGGGGTTTAATTGGTCAACAAGTTGGGAACTGGATCCTCTCCGATCGGGATCCTATTGAGTGATAAACACGAATTGTTGGATTTCGATCAAACGGTTATAATTATTATAATTTTAAAATGAATTTCTCTGTTTGTAACCGTTGGATCGAAATCTAACGACCCTTGTTTTTTGCTCAGCAAGATCTTGAAGATTTGCCTTGAGGAGGATCCAAGTCCAACAAGTGGTACCAACAAAAACAAAATAAATTCTTATTACCTTAAAAAAAAAATCCATGTGATAAGTGTTCAGATATACATGTAAATTTCACCATCAAGTATAGGTAATCGTTTACGGTCAACCAATGTTTAAAATATTGGTATATTTACAGTTAATCAGTGTTTAAAATATTGGTATCGGTAGAAATATCGATGTGCAAATTTATGGAAATATCGATATCGATATTGGTTACCTTCAATAGACATAATGAAAGTTGCTCAATGTTAAAAACACTTGTTTAAACAAAATATAAAGTTTCTTTGTTATTAAATAGATGTGTCGAAAATATCGACGAAATTTTTCGATTTTAGCCGAAATTTAAGAATAACTGTAATTTTCTGATATTTCAATGAAAATATGGCTCATATTGAATAAATTTCAAACACTACAGTTAACACATTAACTATAGTTAAAATAATGTATGCATACATTAGGAATAATGGTTCCCAGCTGGGGAAAGATTGAGAGATACATATCTACAGACGCCATGAAAAAGGTGGCTTCTTGCACAGTTGTTGTCCATAATCCTGTACATATATTAGTTTAGAAATTAATTAGTGTCCACCAACTTTGTGTAATAAATTTACTTAGCAGAAAACATAAAAATAATGAATCACGATTAAGGCATTTGTTGTTATGCTACCTCGAATTATATATGCTTCTTTGCACAAGATAAGTGGATTGGAATTGGGGACCGACTTGAATTGGGTGGAAAATGCTTTATAATTGGTAATGTTCGTCAACTTACAAAGACAAATGGTATAAAATGATCATAGCAAAAGTTGATGACAATAAAATGGGTGCATTTTTGAGATTTATGTCTATTCATTATACATATCTTAGAATTTAAACTCATTTAACCATGATAAATATGGTGGTGACAAAAAATATTCTCAAAAAAACTTGTGTTAAAAATAAGGGAAATGCTATTAACACTCAAAAAATCTCATTTGACACTTCAAACCTTCTATAATTAGAAAGAAAAAAAAAACACTTATGAAAAGTATAGAATGAGATTTTGAAGTGCTAATATGTGACATCCCACATCGCTCAGGGGAGTGATCCTTATATGTATATTCTCATCCTTACCTAGCACGAGACCTTTTGAGAGCTCATTGGCTTCGGGTTTCGTAGGAACTTAGAAGTTAAGCGAGAAGGGGGCTAGAGCAATCCCATGATGGGTGACCCATTGGGAAGTTGCTCGTGAGTTCCCAAAAACAAAACCGTGAGGGCGTGGTCGGGGCCCAAAGCGGACAATATTGTGCTACGGTGGTGGAGCGGGCCCAGGAAGTGGTGCCACCGGGGCCGGGATGTGACAATTTGGTATCAGAGCCTAACCCTGGTCGCGTGTGTGCCGACGAGGACGTCGGGCCCCTAAGAGGGGTGGATTGTAACATCCCACATCGCCCAGGGGAGTGATCCTTATATGTATATTCCCATCCTTACCTAGCACGAGGCCTTTTGGGAGCTTACTGGCTTCGGGTTTCGTAGGAACTCCGAAGTTAAGCGAGAAGGGGGCTAGAGCAATCCCATGATGGGTGACCCACTGGGAAGTTGCTCGTGAGTTCCCAAAAACAAAACCGTGAAAACGTGATC
Organism: Pyrus communis; assembly: GCF_963583255.1. Lineage (NCBI taxonomy): Eukaryota > Viridiplantae > Streptophyta > Magnoliopsida > Rosales > Rosaceae > Pyrus > Pyrus communis. The sequence goes on along the minus strand of NC_084811.1, from coordinate 6,388,598 downwards.
GGGGCCCAAAGCGGACAATATCGTGCTACGGTGGTGGAGTGGACCCGGGCCGGGATGTGACATAATACCAGTTCTCAAAAATAATTAGTAATTTGCATTTTCGAGGCACCATATAGAAGAGCTGGTAAATGATTTTCGAGAGGCATCATCTAAAAGAGTTGGTGCAAAAAATAATAGTTTTATGTGGTGATACTTGGTACCTGATTTTGCAGAGGCATTATATATAAATGAGCCGGACTTTCCTTTTTTTTTGGTTCCATTTTTTTTGTTCCGAGGTAATCTTTTGGGATATGGTTTGTACATTGTTGCTTGGTTGCAGCAATTTCTTCTTTTCTTGTATTCATTTTCTTCAAGTTTCACTAGGCAAGTTTTTGTTTTGTCCTCGTTTCTTGTAATATGAGGAGTAAAATTTTTGTCTCCATTGATTAGAGAAATTTTTTATTATGATCGGAACATGGATGATACATTTTTATATAAGTGGTGGAAAATTTTATTTTTTAAGTTATTAATTTTTTAACACACATATTCCACTATTTGCATAATAATATGTGGTGTACTACCTTGTGTTCTGATCAGACTAAAAAATTTCTCCACGACTAGGTCTAACTTTTTATTTCTCATATCAATAAATTTCCGCCGAGTTTTCAAGAAAACAAATTGACAATGCAAGGAAATTTATAATGTGACAACCCGTTCCAAATTTTACGTTTTTATTTTATTTTAAAAGCGTGAATTTACGAAATTGCCCTAGAGGTAAGGACTTTGACTTCCGTTGACCATCGACTTGAGAGATGTGGGACTTATTCTTTAAGCATATCCTCGTAGTACTCTTTGGTACGAACGTATAGGCGAAATCCGTTTGCGAGTCTGGATTATAACGGTACTTATGGACGTTTGAAATTGGTTATTTAAAATTTGAATTCCCACCTTATGGGATTAGTGGACCAATTAAATTAAAGCGACAAGGAACCAATTAGAAAATAAAAGTGAAGCTTGCAGCCAATCAAAACGAAAGAAGAAAAGAAAAGAAAAAAAAAAAAAGGGAAGAGAGCTTCCCGTGCACCGATGCCCGCACCACCGCGAGTCCTTCTTCCAAGGCCGATTCCGGCCAACTCCGGTGGCGTTTTTCGATGCCACCACCACCATCTTGAAGCTCTCATTCCCCTCTACAAAACCCACCCAAGAACCACCTTGATTAACCATGGTATGGGGCGGTTTGAGGCCACGAAAGTTGACAAAAATCAATGGTGCTCCGGCCACCCTTTTCGATTTTCCGGCAAATCGGCAAAGCAATGGCCGATGCCACCACTTGGGCTTTGTAGCCCATCATCCCAGGAGAAAAACCCAACCAACCTTGACCCCGTTGGACCACCGTAGACGACGAATCGACGTCGGGAAGTTTTAGGCACCCGCCGGCTTCGTGGGCAAAATTGACCATCTTCCGTCCACTTTTGGACTTCGTGGCAGGTATGAAAGTTGCTCCACTCACTGAGATCTTCTTTTATGTGAAGTTTGAGAATTTTTGGAAATAGTTGGATTTTCCGGCGAGTCGGGGCGGCCGACCGCCACCCGCGGCGGCGCGTGGCCAGTGAGCCGCCAATGCTATTTTTAGGCTATGTCGAATGTTTTGAATTCAGTTTTGTCGTTTGAATGACGTAGGTTGATAGTTGGAACCTAAATTCGTTACGATACGTTACTTGATAAAAATGTGAATCGATGATCCGACCGTTGGATCGTCACCAAAATTGGATACATTATAATATGTAATATTTAAAGATCATAGGAATTTATGGATCGGGAATCCGACTTACGGATCTTCCTGAATTGGATTTGTAAGTTAGTAAAATAAATGTTCATGGCCACTTGTTTTAGGCAATTGGCGGAGATCTGACCGTTGGATCGTAATGAAATTTTAGTATGTTATTCTAGAAACATATTGTGGATCGTTGGGAGTTGCGGATTAGAAATCTGATATGTGGATCTTCCGGGTCAAGTTATACAGGGTTGTAAACCCTACCGTCGATCTTTGATCGACGGTTGACTTGTGGTCAATGGGTATCAAACTATTTTAGAATGTCGTTGAGGTTGTGTTTTATGTGAATTACGTATTCTTCAGATAAGAGTTCTGAGATGTGATTTGATAATTGGTCACAGGGACCAATCATTCAGGACGCCTCGATGTGTGCGCTAGAGAATCATAGCGTGGACTCCAGGTAAGTGGATCTTTTCCTTTTTATCGTACATATTGTTGAGAGTTCTATCGACACTTTTAAATTGATTAGGTATATTACTTTCATATATAATTATTGTGAATGCTTGAAGTACCTATATGAACTACGAATGGCTTGATCCCTATTTAGGGTACGTAGGCAGTCTAACGAGACGTTAGATGCAGCCATAAAATATTTGAGACAAAAGCCTTGCTTGGGAAATTGAGTAAGGCGAAGGAAATTGGTAAAGGCAAGTTTTAGTTTTATGAATTAGTTAGCTAAATTAGTGTTAATTGGGTCGTCATGGATAATTATCCCTGAAAATAAGTAGTTTGGGAGTATGGCGTTATTGATTGTACATTTCTCGCTGTATTGTTTATAATTGAACATGCTACGACATGGTTGAGTATTAGATTGCATCATGGTATATCAATATGTATATTACTTGCATATAATTATTGGGAATGCTTTCAAGTGCAAAGGTGAACTCAGGACACCCATGTAAGTTCAGGTGAGTTTATGGTACTAGTTGAATCGATTGCGTTATAGCATGACTACAGTTATGTGTTAGGCAACTTCGATACTGTCGTACTGGTTGCCATGAGTTGCATATGTTATATTGAGATGCATTGAGAGCTCATAAACCTGCACCCCGGTGTTAGTGCTCCCGCCCGTGGCCAGGGCACAGTCTTTCACGTGATGTTCACCTCCCGCACCTTACGCTCACCTTGGATCCAAGGTAGGTGCACAGTCCTGTCGTACAGACCACTTTAGGTGGTTCCGACTCGTAGGTGACCCGCAATTATTCGCCCAGTCTTCACGTGATCGTAGCACTTGAGCGTATTTATTTACACCCAGTCCTGTCGTACAGACCACTTTAGGTGGTTTCGACTCGTGTGCAGATATACTTATTGAGCTATATGCTAGCCAGGATTGATGAGATATGGATAACTCGTACAGGTCACTATAGGTGACTCCGACTTATATGCTAGCCAGGATTGATGAGATATGGATAAGTCGTACAAGTCACTATAGGTGACTCCGACTTATATGCTAGCCAGGATTGATGAGATATGGATAAGTCGTACAGGTCACTAGAGGTGACTCCGACTTATATGCTAGCCATGATTGATGAGATATGGATAAGTCGTACAGGTCACTAGAGGTGACTCCGACTTATATGCTAGCCATGATTGATGAGATACGGATAAGTTGTACATGTCATTTTAGATGACTCTGACTGATATATCACTTTGTATTGATTTAGTTCATTTGGCTTACTTATTAATGTATGGTGGAGTTAATGGCAAACCGTGGTTTTGGTCATTTCTGAGTATGGTTTGGATATATGTATATATGTTGTACTGTCTTATGGAAAACGATACGGGTTTTACATTTAGGGGCATTACTTTTAGAGAGGTAATAACTTTGGGAAGCTTGGTTTTATTGCTTACTCACACCTTCTGTTTGGTGCCCTCCAGGTTTTAGCTGTTGAGTTTGTATCGACAAGAATCTGTGGCGAATCTTAGTATTGATGGATATTTTTGAGGGTATGATTCTTACCCATACTACTGTACTTTACTTATGCTCTGACATCGCGTGTGAAATGGGTTCGCTCCCACTCGTAGCGCACTCTGGTACTTAGACACTTTTAGATTCAAATTTATTCACTTTTTGTACACTATCACATTTTATGGCTTCGTCACCTTCCAGGTGTCGGCCAGCACAGCTCGATTCAGGGTCCAAGTGGACTTTCTGGGTTGGGGTGTGTCATATAATATATAAAGCGAGCAGTGCGATGAACAGTGACTTTGGGGTCACGCATGCGACAAAAAAATTGGTGCCACCCACTTTGACAAAAATAATTGGACCAAATTGCCCCTCAGACAAAAAAATTCAAAACCTACCCAAAATAATATATCAAATCATGCAAGGGTGAGTTGGTAATTTGGTCATCATAAAATATAATATAAATATAAATGGGGAGAGTGAAAGCCAGTGCCCCACGCATGCCAACAAAAATTTGGGGTCACGCCATTCGACAAAAAAATTTGGACAAATGATCCCTCAACCAAAAAAATCCAAAAGCAGCCCAATATAATATATCAAATAACGCAGGGGTAATTTGGTAATTTGACCATCATAAAATATAATATAAATATAAGTGGGAAGAGAGAAAAAAAATAAAAAAAGTTTTTCGCATGCGGATAACAATGTGATTAAACAATTTGTCAAAGGTCTTTCACTATGATTAAGTTAATTGTCAAATGATTGTTTTTTTTTTTTAAATAAATGATGCCGTGATTCAAAAAATGTCTTCTGCACGCGCGTGAGTGTGTGCATGAAGGCTAGTGTAATCAATAAAGGATTGGATACTTAATGATTGGTTGGATGAAAATGACAAGGCAACAGAGATTGCATCTAAAGCACAATCGTCTAGAAACGGAAGAAAATCCTACTATGATGTTATCACTTGACGGTGTACTTCTTGTTCCTTCAATATTGTTGGCCCAACCATGAGGCGGGTGTACGAAGACAGAGGTGGTGGTCATGACGCTCTTACGGAACATAATGGGCCTCGAGCCAGGCTCACTGGGTGTTCCCATTTAAAAACCCTTCTTTACATTGTGGTTCATTTTTTTTACAAATATGGCTTCCAACCCTAATAGTTGTATTGTAAAAGAAAACATGCACTAATTTTGTGGTTGAATTATTATTAAGTGTTGGTTAACGTGTACCTTTTCTGTTAGGAACATATTATTTGGTTCAAAAATTTGGTTTAAAATTTTGATTTTCCTGACATTATCCATTTGATTATGATATGAAACAAATAATTTGCTAGAAAATTAAATTTTTTTAGTCAATTATCACCTAATGCGATAATTACCGGACTGGACCTAATTTATCCATTACACACACACACACACATATATATATATATATATATATATATATATATATACACGAGTATAATTCAAAAACAGCTACAAAATTGCTGGTTTGTTTGTTGCCCACACTCCTTTTTTCTTGTATTTCTTGATGAGAAAGAAACTCTGTTGACTTCACCCCCAAGTAATAAGCTTCAGTAGAAAGTAAAACAGTCACTATTTATTTACAACCCTATCACTCAAATCTCAAGTACACACTACTCACATACTCATCATTCAATCTCTCTCTCTCTCGCTCCCCCCTCCATTGTTTCCTTTCTCCTCAATGAGCACGCCGAGCGGCTGGTGCATCACCGGAAAGATGGTTCTGCTGGGTGTGCGGGACACTGCCATGACATTAGCCTGTGCCTTGTATGTCAAGTAAGTACATCACTCTCAGTCTCTCAGTCTCTCTCTCTCTCTCTCTCTCTCCGTCTCTCTCATTGTTTTCTAATGCACACTTGCACAGGGACAAGTTAATCGACAAGACTGGCAAGAATGGAGGGTCTGCCCCGTCTGGTGGTCGGAATATTGGTGCGGCTCCATGATGGCCCGGCCAGTAGGCTCACGGACCGTGACGGCGATTGATCTGTTTTCTTTTGTTTTCTTAAGTTTTCTGGAAGAAAGAGAGAGGCCAGAGTTAATTAACAGGCTAATTAAGCAGTTAAAATATGTAGTGCAAGTTAATCACTAGTACTTAATTAGTTTAACTTTGAATTCACAATGTATTATCAAGTTTCATGGAATCATGTTGATGATACAGATTAAATTTAATAACCGAACTTGTAGTTTCTTCTTTCATTTTTCTAGGGAGGAGTTGCCTAAAACTTCATTATCCCGCTGTGACATTTCAAACTTGTCACGCATCACCAAATGTTTTAACTCCCCGCTTGATGTCGTAAGATATGATTGATTTGGAACACCGCAACATCAAAGCCTTCACTCCTCACTTCATCTCAAGGAAAATCTCTCTTATCAAATAGATACATTTTACTATGGATTTTTTCTCCCAATAATGCTTTGCACGGCCACATTTTACAGCAGTTAAAAGAATTGATGTAGCAAGTGCACATAGATGTGTTGCTAATTCACGTGTTATACCATCACATGTTCGATTCCTACAGGACTGACTCAAGAAAAGAATGTTACTACATGGAAATTATAATCAGAACAGCTTCCATTACCTGGAAGGATTACGTTACAACAAAGAAAGGCCGGGTCGATGAATTACTACAAAATCCAAGGGTTTTCTACCTAGAACTAATAGGAAACCTAGCTAGAACTAATGAATGTTCTACAAAAATATATAGAACCTTCGGGACAAAGCATTGACTGTGCAGCACAGTCCTCACTAATACAAGTCCCGCATAATGCCGGGAAGAAAATTCGGTGAAGGTCAGTCCTAGTACTCGTGTAGTTCTCTGAACCAAAGACAATAAAGTCGCACAAAATGTTGGACTGTTCACCCAACAGCCTTTTAATGGTGTTTACTGCGATTTTCCTCCACAATTCTCTGAAACTCCTTTTCACTGGTCGCAATGAGACGCTTGACCATGTCGTAAGTTGTGAGCCTAATGCTGCAGTTGAAAGAGGGAGATTTCATTAGTTAACCAAAATTGCACTTAGGAATGAGATCTTTCGGCTTATATTTTAACATAATGTGATAGGGAATGAATAGACAGGGATGTTCATGGAACCTGCTGTTCGGTAAAGTTTTCAAAGCATTAGGCAAGAAACCCCTATATAAACCTACAAGTCCATCACGCTCCACAATACCTGCACAAGCAACATCAACTCAGATAAATGACTTTGACTATGAACCCAAAGATATAACTCAGTCACAATCCTAAGTCGAGTCCAGCTCACACACAAATCAAAAGAAACCCTAAATCCTAAACTCAAAGGCTTGACCAACAGCTAATTTTCCAATTCACTACGCATGCAGGAAAAGACGCATTCTACCAAGTAAGGGCCAGAATTATCACCGAATGAAACTTTTTTGTTACTTTTTAAGGTAAACCTATTCTCACAAAGATAAAACTATATCATGCACACACGGTCCACGTTCTTCAGTTCATAGAAACATTTAAATCCTACACTATCACGCAACGAATATTCTCAGAACTAATACTCCAATGCAAAGTATGATCCATGTATTACCAAATTCGTTATCTTTTCCCAACATTGTAAGCATAACTCATGAAGTGATATTGAACATATAAGTATTTTTATACTACATTGAACCAAATCAAGAATATTGGAAAGTTGAATTCCTGGTCCCCAAGAATGTGCCCCATTTAATCATAATATCATAGACGAAGCAAGTAAATATACAATACATAATAGTGAGAAAAACTAAAGACATCTGCAACTGTAACAACATGTCTCATGTTATAATTCTAAAAGACCCCACTACATTCAGACTTGTTACTATCTCATGTCTCATGTTACCTGGAATGGCATCCAAAACCGTCTTGTAAGGTGTGCCCTTCATTTGCATCTGTCTTCTGACAGTATCCAAAGGATAACAAGTGAGTGTGGCAAGGGAAGCTGACACCAAACCTGTTAATAGAGATGCTTCAGCTTTCTTTTGAAAATCCTCCGGTAAAGACTTCTTCACCCTGTCATCCGAAAAACTTTGAGTCTATGACTAACATAGAATACAATCATTTGTATTCTCCTTCGGTGTAATAAAGAAAGAGGTAGGAGTGAACTAACAAGTCAAAAATGCAAAAGTTCACAGCAATATATGGAGCAATTCCAATAAGAGAAGGTCCAAGACCATAGTAGAAGGATGCAACTCCTTCCTCTTTTAGCATGTTTAAGGCAATCTGGAAACAACACTTCAAAATTCATCTTTCATGAACATAAGGGCATCTTATTAAAAATAACACCATCAGGTCAGTCATACCTCAGACATGGTTCGATACCCTGGTTCAACTGCTAAGCGCAACCTCAGGACATCCAATGGGTATGTTACCTACAGATGGAAAATAGTAGATTTGTGAATTGTTCTACATAACAGGTAGAATGAAAATAAGCTAGATAAAAAACAAAAAACCAACAATGTTAACGACTATCCATAGTGTTAAGTAAAATACAAGGTTTTACATCTCCCATAGAGTACTACACTGACAAACAGGTTTACAATTAACAGGAAGAGGCTCATCAACTAGAAATGCATTACTCACAAATGACCACAAACAGGTTTACAATACCACAAATGACCATAAATGCATTACTCACAAAAGTGGATGTCATGCCCGCACAAGCACCCGCCGCAAGTCTTCCCAGAAGTGAGAGCTCACCATCTTTGCCCCTAAAGAGTTTCTTCAAATTCAAATAAAAAAACTTAGGAGCTTTATTTCTGAATACATGGAATGCTGCACAAAGATTTTCTTGAATAGGGTTTCAAAATTACCTTATAAGCCTCATAAGCAAAAAGCTGAACAGCACTATAAGGGATAATCCGTATCACCTAAACAATTAAAGGAATTTTCAAACTTAAATGCAACTCAAACAAACCCCCTTCTATACAGCATGGGAAAGTAATGTTTTGTAACTAAATGGGAAATTTAATCAGCAGAAAACCTGAGGAAGGTTGCCCTTCCAGTACCCCTTAATCCCTTCTTCCTTCCCTATCATTGTTATGGCCTGCAGGGCATGCACCAAGATTAAACATGAAGAGGTGATCATACAGGATAAGGTCAAATGCTTCTAAAAGATATATTAAATAATAAAGAACTATACATTTTGAAAAACCATGAATTATGCTATTGTATGAAAAGATCATAAATCTACGTTAATTATGTAAGCCACAAAACCACAATACGAGAAACTAAGAGCAGGCGATAGAGCTGAAAATGCAAGACTGTAAGACAAATGTATATAATTTATGATTTTTAAAAACCCGGGCAGAGCCAGAGGATGGTCCAGACGAACCATAACATACCTCGACAAAACTGATCGCCTTCTTACCGCTTTGCTGCCCAACTCGCACCCCATGAGTCTGCAAATATGTCAACATCTTTTAGAGTACTGAAAAGTTCCAATTGAATTACTAATTAATTTTGAAAATTCCAGAGTAATGTTGTTCTTAAGTTTACAAGATACATAACCTAATGTTCTTTTTTCTATGCAAATATGTCAACATCTTTTAGAGTACTGAAAGTAATGTTTTGTAACCAATGCCTTCTAAATTCCCCGGAAGCAACAAATTTTGAACATTTTCTTCGTATTTTCACCGAAACCATAACACAAAAGGCAAAGGCAACACAATGTCTTTCATACGAAGCCGTATCCAAAGCATATCGGGCTATAAAATTGTGAGAAATGTGACAAAAATCAAAGATAGATAGAGAGAGAGAGTTAACGAGCACCTGCATAAGAATCTTGATGCGGTCGAGCGGAGCGGTGACGCTCTTAGCGGCGGCTCCAGCGACGGCTCCGGCAGCAAATAGCGCAACGTCCTTGGGCACGCATGCGAGAATAGCCAAAGGATGCTTCAACAGCTGAGCCGAGGTCGGCAAAAACTCGTTCCTTTGTTCTCCCCTTTCCGCCACCGAAACGCATGCGAAATTGCACCGAATTCCACCGCCGCTGCTGAAGCTGAGCTGCGCGGTCGTCCACAGCGGTTCGTGGTGGTCCGCGGCGTCGGTGAGGGCGCAGCGGGAGGCGTTGAGGCTCGGGATGCTCCGCCATGATACAATGGCTCTGGAATCTCCGGCCATGGCGTGGGAATTTTGAAGAAGGGTGGTGGAAGAGTGAAGGGATAAGGCGAGGGAGGCAGTTGCAGAGAGAGAGAGAGAGAGAGGAGACCAGAGTGCACGGGAAGGCGCACTTTGTTCCGACTCTCAAATCTGCAGAGACAGGCGCGTATTATTTGCTAATTTGGTAAGAAATGCGCGTGCTCACCAATCGCCATACGTATGTTCTGAAATGAGGCGACCTTGGGCCCCATGTTGGCAGCCACCGTTACTCATCCTTCTGGGTCTGGAAAGATTATGGAGTTTGGACCCCATGTTTCATTTGCTTAATTTTATAAATAATTGGGCTTTATATACAAGAATGACTTATTTTCTTATCACCTGACATATTTCTCACATAATAATGTATGATTCGATTGAAATGTAAAAGTTGAGACATATTTTAATGTTACCGGAATAAAGTTATTAATTTATTTACATTTTAATAAATGGTCATAAATTCAACTCATATGAATAACGATAATGTATAATATATGTGTAAAGTTGATAGTTAGTAATGATTAGCATATTGTGTGGCTTACGCTTTTTTTTTCTTGTCAAGAGTTATGTGGGGTTTTATGGTGAAAGGGAAAGGAGGTCGGGAGCCTCGAACTTTGGTGAGGGGGCCATAAGGGGTTTGATTTCTATTAGGGTATTGTTGTACACACAGTTATTTTTACTTCTCACACTCCTCTCTTAATTTTCGGTTATCGGATTGAATGAATTAAAAATGATTAATGATAAAAAATTAACAAGGGTTTTAAGTGAGTACAAATATGTGTGTGAATAACATTATTCTTTATACTATAGCATTACACTTATTAGCTTAACTGGTCTTTAAAGTAGAATTTCATTGTGAATTAAGTCACTAGAGACGGTGTACATGACTCGTATACATTCAATGACTTATCTATACATTCGATGACTAATTTTATACATTAGAATATCATCTCGTGAAAAAAAAAAGCTTAATTATTCAATACTCTATATTTTTATGAACTTATCAATTTACTATGTAGCATGAGGATTAGTGGCTTTGTATTAATTCTTTATATAACTAACTTCACTATCGGTAACTTGTCTTTTATTGAAGTTGTTTAATTTAAAATGGTGCACAACAACATTATAGTATTATGGTGGACACAAAGGTATCGTGGCGGACAAAGTAATATTCACGTTAATAGTATAAAAATTAATATAGAAACAAAATTACAAATAGTTAGATTGGATAATTAAAATTTTCCAAGTCACAGCATTAGAGGCATGACTCGATCAATTAAGGTTGAGAGCCAGTGGTGGAGCCAGGATTTTGTAATAATGGAGTCATCATAAATCATAAATAAGCTTTTCACAAGGAAAAGAACTTAATGAATTAACCTACTTATAAGTGTAAATACATGTGTCACTTAATACTACTGTTTAGCGCTATTCATCTTCACTTGTAAGTAAGAGTTCTTAGGTTCGAATCTCGTAAATAATGAGTCCACAACTAATTCATTCTCCCACCATTTAGTATAAATATGTCGTTGTATTAAATAAATTACAGAATATATGTGATCGGGTGCCATGAGTCTTAGAAGAATGTCAAAAGGCTCAAATTGTATATCCTATGTTACAAATCCTCAATTATTAGATCTATTCAATCCATTGAAAAGAAAACTAAAACTCCATAATGGATACTAGGTATGATAATGTAAATTGTGATTATATTCAAGACTTAACTGGTCAAACAAAGACCAGCCCACATGAATTAGGAAGTAAAATTCGTATCTCCAATCCAATTGATGAAGCCAAATTCCAATTGGATGGTATACAAAATATCTAGGACCACTCCACCTACACCACCAAATTTGGTCTTCTTTAAATTGATTCCGAGGTCAAGACAACAAAATACAAAGAGCACTGGGTTATTGGGATCGTGAGCATACATTACTTCCAGTGTAGCTCCGCTACTGTTGGGAGCGTATCATCAATAGAAGGGATGAGCTGATCGATGCACGCCAAAAGCGGACTAGTCTACCCAACCCACCCATGGTCCATCTAACTTACAAGTTTTGTCTCACAAAACAATAGTGAGAGACATTAAAATGAAAGAGTATGAGCGAATAAAAATATAAATAAATAAAAAATGAGAAAAGGAGTTTCTTGAAGGTTGCGAGTCAACTTGTAACCAAAACTTAATCAAAACCGATTGATTATGCTTATTTCTCACCTCACAAATGCGTCACATGAGGTGAAAAATATGTATAAAATGGTACGCACTCGGTTGCACTCAAGTTTCCACGTTTATTTCTAACCCACGACATATCAAACGAGCAAAATGGGTCTACTCTCCGCTGAAAGAAAGAACCCATACCTTGGAATAGAAAAGGGGTTAGGCCGGCCCAACATTTCTGAGGCACGAAGTTCAAAAAATGAGCTGGCCCTGATCATCACCCAATGGTCATCACCCAATGGTCATCATCTCTCGTCAAAACCACTAGGGTTAGACTGGCTAGTAGGGTATTTTAGAGGATTGGACACCACCATGAGATTTTAAGAGCATCTTCAAGGAAAGCTCTAAATTTTATCACACTAAGAAGTCAACAGTCTTAAAAAATTATTTTAGTTATTGTGTTTAATTTTTCATCTCCAACAACATTATTTTAACAAACTTTGATATTTATCAAACTCAATCCGTCCATTTTTTAAAGGATAATGCTAGGAAGGTCAAATTTTTAAACCAAATGATATGGATGTGGGATGTTAATGATTGAATTATTATTTAAGTGTCGATTAACATGTTTATTTCCTATTGGTTACACATCATCTGGTTTGCAAATTTGGTTTCTCTAGCAACGGTCCATCATTGGGTTTTATTTTATTTTTTTAATATTTTGATGAATAATTTCTCTGTAAATTAAAGAGTGATGATTTATTTTGTTATAATAGAGACTCCTTATAGAGCCTCTTACGAATGTGTGTGTGTGTGTGTTTTTTTTTTAAATTTATTTATTTATTTAAATTGGCTCTTTAAAATAAAATTTTGGTTGTTTTACAGCACCTCTTGGAGATACTCTAATAAGCCAACTTCTAACTTTTTTGGAAATCTTTGAATGAACTTCCATTTAGCCTGCTAAAAGCCAGTCATCTTGGCCTCTCATTTCAATCACTTTCAAAATCTAAAGCATGCCTTGTTTTGGTCCATTTTGGCAACATATATACAAGTCAGGTTGTATCTTTGATATTGTTACGTACTTAAAAAAAAATTAAAGTGCTCAAAACAAGTATGGTCTCAGAATAAAAGAGAACTTATAAATTGCAAAACCCACCCCAATTTTGAATTCATTAATTCTTTTATTGGATTACAAAGCAAAGTACTGAACCTCTATGACATATGCCACAACTCTATTCAGAACACGAAATGAAAGACCAGATGACAAAAACAATCTGATCATATCGACATGGAGCTATATACATATGACATACATATATATATATTTTGTAGCCGGTCATCGATCATCAAGCTTCACCAGTACTACCAATTCATACTGTTGCCATATTTAGATCCCCAAGCAAAACGAAAACTGTTTGCTTTCAGATAGGCTCTATAACACAATCCAAAATTGAAGAAATTTAACAAAGCTGCATCCAGCCAAACTTGCTGATCAAGGCTCAATCTTTTGCTGTAATCGGAAAATAATGAACCCAAAACGCTAAAACCTGGTTTAAAGCGAATGAATTCATGTATTAGTTAACTTTATAACTTGCTAGTTGGAATTTAAATATTTGAATTTTACCGTAATGAACTTACGTTTTAATTAAGCTCCAAGAACTGCTCCAGTGGACATTTGAAGCCCCAGGTTCACGATGTTCGATTGATCTAAAAGGAAAAAAAAAAAAAAAAAAACTCATGTTTTAGATACGAAAAATTTTAATTGTTACATTAACAAGCAAATTAGGTTGTTAAGTACTTACGAAGCGGAGATTTGTTTACGAAAAAGCAGGCTGAAATGATAACGTAGCACAGCAGAAGAACCAATCCCTTCAGGTAGTGAGAAGTGCCATCCTATAAAATCAAGGAGAAAGTGAGATAAAAGGTTGCTTGCTAATAAAGGAAAGCTGATTTGGTTAAATTTTAGCAATCTTAGATTCTCAATTAATTACCTGTAATGTGAAGGCCACAGCAAGTATTGATAAAGCCAAAGTGCCAGTCTCAATGACACTGAAATTGAGATCCATGTTTATTCCCATAATCCAAGCAACGATCACGCACAACGGAACCTGAAAGTTCATTTCAATGGCATTAGAAATTATAAACTTCAATCAAATTTGAAAGAAAAAACTAGCATTAAATATTCTTAGTGTATATATACTTACAACGAACATGGCAATTTGAGTAGCAGACCCCAAAGCAACGCCAAGAGTTATATCCTGCGTTTACCCAAAAAAATGTACTTGAGAACTTAGATTTTCAAGTTAATAGTGGCAACAAAAACGTGCTGGGAAGATTAATCGTATGTTTAGAAATGCAATAGGAAACTTAATCATTGTGATTCATTGAAAACTCACCAGCTTGTTCTTGAAAGCAAATATGATTGCTCCTGCATGTTCAGCTGCGTTGCCAACAATTGGTAGCAAAATTATGCTGATGAAGCTGACAGACAAGCCCCAAGAATCTGCAGCTTCCTGTTGAAAAAAGTTGTGATTAATTTTATATTAACAAAGTAAACAACATAAGGTTACTAATCCAATCAAGGTGGTCTGACTTTTACCTCAATAGTTCCCACAACATACTCAGACAACAAGGCAATGACTGCAGTCATTCCAACCAGCCACACAATTCCACTCCATAACCCTATCGCAGGTGTTTCTTCCGAAACAACATCATCATCGTCCGATTCCTGGTCATCAGTAACACCATAAACAAAATGGCTAAGTTAGTAATTAGTACAAATCAATGCTGCCAAAATTGTCCCGAAAATTTTCAGTTTCAATAGTCTTGCATAACAGTGTTCTCTCGCCATACTTATGCTGCAAGACTGAATCTGAACCACACATTGAGAAAAGATTCTGAGATATTTGGTGGTTCAAATTGGCAAAAGAACATTTTCCCACAATTTCTTTAATCGAACCCTAGATTGTGAGATCATGAGAGGTGCAATAAAACTTGTTAACTTAATTAATTAATTATTTACCTCCTGAGCTTCAAATAATTCACGGTGTGTCCACAGCTGGAAGACTATGTATGCAGCGTAAGCTGAGAGCATCACAATGCTGCTGGCTCTGGACAAATGGAGTGTGGGGTCCACTCCCATATCAGTAGAGCTCCCTGCAGCAGCAAACGTGAACAGCATTGGCAGCAAGTGGCACAGCAGAGCCAGGAGCAGCATGAGGGAGTTCACATCAGCTTGCCTCTGTATGAACAACCAAACAAAATATTTAGATAAGCATGAAATGAAACCAAACACTATCCAGGATAAGTTTAAAATTGACAGAGGTATCTATTTGTCCAAGAAAAGTATTATATATTATAGGGCCGTTTGGTGGCTGGGACTCGATCGATAGGATTGGAGGTAGGTCGAAGTTAATTCTATAGAGTGTGGACGGTAATCCAATTTAATACGTCAACTTCCAACATTTATAAATTTCGCTAAACAACGGCCATGACAGTGATGCAATTTAATTGAAATAGTTTAATTCAAGTCAAGCCAGCTTACCCTGTCATATTTTTGTTCTTTCTTGATGTTGGCAATGCCACCACAAAAGAGAGAAGTGCCGAGGACTAAGAGAAGGTTTGAGAGAATGGAACCCAGTAGAGAGTACTTCACCACTGCTACTTTGTGTTGGGCTAGGGCAAATATAGCAATTATGAGCTCTGTAGCATTGCCACATGTCGCATTTAGAAGCCCTCCCACTGCAAACCCGAAAATAAATAAATTAGAATAAATAAATCAATCATTTTCGTCATATGAAAATTTCATACAACTTTTTTTTAGGACTATGATATAATTCCTCTTATCTCCTCCCATTTTTTTTAGTACAACAATATAGAAGGGTGAGTTCGGCTAAGCCACATAATAGACAACCTAATTTGGTATCGAATTCGCCATCCACGAGATTCAAACCTAAGACCTCTCACTTACAAGTGAACATGAATACCAACCGACTATAGTGAGTGGCTTATCTTGCCCTATTGTACTTAATAATTAACAATATGGTAGGGCAACTAAAAATAATGAAGTGAATTACCTGTTGGACCGGTGTAATAAGCAATTTGTCTGCATTTTTGGGAAACAAGAACAAAATGTTAGTGTGCTTTATTGCTGTGTTTATGTCAATGACAAATAAAAATTACACTACTACTAACATAAAATAGTAGGAATGAAAAATAGTAGCAAAGTTAGCACTCTTCATTTAGTTTCTCCCATTGAAAATCATTACAGAATTTTAATATACTTATGTGTGAGTGCGACAATATAAGTTGAGAGTGTCAAAATCGCTACTAATTAAGCAGAAGATCAGTCTACTTACTCTGTCAAGAAGCTGACTCGTTCCGCTAGTGGCATGAGTCCAATTAAGCTCAATGCAAACACCCAAGGCTGTTTCATATAAATTAAGTGGTTAGATAAAAGAAGTCATAACGGTTAATGCCATAGAAAAGAAATCAGAAGATCAGTTACAAATTTACAATCATAGACAGAAGTCAGAACGGTTACGGTCATAGAAAAGAAATCAAAAGAGTTACAACCACATAAAGAAGTCAGAATGGTTACGGTCTAAAACATTTTTTTTTATTTTTTATGATCATAGTATGTAAATGATATGAACTCATAATTAGATTCATACACCAAGTTTAAACTCATTGAATTTATTTACCAAATGATATATATGATATATGATGTATCATATCATTTTATTTTATATTTATACTGGCTTAATCAATATATGCGTAATTATTTGGTTCATTCTTGTAAGGAATCATTTTCTAAACTTAAAATCAAAGTTTATCTACACTAATGGGTGGGGAAAGCGAGTTTAGCCTGACAATGGGCTAGTACTAATGTCATTTTTTGTGAGAATCGAATTTAAGGTCTCTCACTTTTAAATGAAGAGAAATAATATTAGACTATAGTACTAAGTGGCAAGTTAGACGCATTTTAAAACTGTAAGGAACTCTCCAATGAGGAATGAATCCTTCTAGAGAACGAGCCACATACTTCCTATTTGTATGCATGGGAAATTAATTTTAATCAAATTTAAAAAATGACGTATTGAAATTAATTAAATAAAAATGTTGTGTTTCACTGTTTTATTGAAACCCCTAAAGTGGAACTCACTCTTGCAAAGCCAAAACACTGAGCAGCAATGGCAATAGGGATGGCTGGGAACAAAACAGAGAGTTTAGTCCCCAATAAAACCTCTTGCAAATTCCCCAGAAACTGTCTGAGAAGGGCACACGGAACTTTGGAGACAAGTGTGCGGTCGGACTTCTTCCGAAGTGAAGTGGATGACATGTTGTGCGCAGTCCGGCTGGTGCGGCCGGTCTCCTTGGTTAAACCCTTGAGGGTGCCATTTTCTAACAGCCATGGCTGGTCTTGGTTTGAAGCCATGATCGATGGTGATGCACACAAAAATGTAGAAGAAAAACAAGGCAAGGAATGTACGTATACGTAGCAGGCTGGCTGGCTAGGTAGCTAGCTAGATAGTATCTAGTCAGATGAAGTAGAGTTAGGAGTTGTACAGTTAAATAGAGTTGCGATGTTTCTTGTGTGAGGTTAATATCTGCCAAGTATAATTGTAGGCTTCCAGGAAGTTTCGTTTTTTGTTTGAGTGCCAAAAACTGAAAACCGAAAAAATTCGGACTGAACACCAAATCAAACCAAACTTTATTGGTTTGGTTTTGGTTTTGGAGGTTTAGAAACCAAACCAAACCGAATCGAACCGAAATCCCTTTACACTTTATGAATCTATGCACACGATGTTTCTTTTGTAAAACTATGTTGCCAAGTTTGAAACTAAGCCTAGGGCTTTTTCAAGGAGCATACTTGGTTTAGTTAGGGAGGATATTTTATTGGTTATAGAGGAAAGTTTTGGAATGCTTTAGAACTTGGATGAGCTTCTCTATTTGTTTGCTTTTTGAATGGATACGGTGATCATTTTTCTTTGCAATTGAGATTGTTGATAGAATATGATTGGTTTATATGATCTTGTATATGTACAATTACTTGCCTATTTTCCCACTTTCCCCATTTTCTTATTATTAGTCTAGCAATACAAGCCTCTTTTCTAAATTTCATATATCAAAATCAAGTTTTATAAAATAAAATAAAAAACCGAAACCGTACTAAAACTGAACCAAACAAAACCAAACCCAAAAAAATCCAAAAAAAAATTAAAACCGAACCCACCCCCTCAAGTGGTGGTAATGCTCACCACCCCATTTATCATCGATACATGAGTTTTAATTTTGAGATTTTTGTCTATCTACTACATGAATCTCGAAATTCAAACTCGTCTAACGGTGGTAAATATGGTGTTAAGCATACAATACAACATAGTTTATGGTGGTGAGCAAAAAATCATCTCTTTTTGTTTTTTGTAGCTTGCAGACTTTTTATGCTACGTATTTTCTAAAATAAGAGATCAAAACTAATTCGTATATTCGTTCTGCATGCTACACTTCTTAATTTATTTTCTGCGAACTAACACGAAATTGTTGCTTCATTAGAGTAGGTTACCGAAACTAGATTCTCATAGCGTGGCGCTTCGAGTTAGCAAAGCGTTCTAGTAGCGCCGAAGCCCTATGTTCTATAATGCTGAGCCAAGGACGCTCTGCCTTATCTATAAAAGCAGTCCATGAGTTCTATACCAATTAGCTCCTTGGTAATGGCTTAATCTATAGATAGAAAGGCTTATGATGGGAAACTACCACGTTAGGTATTTTTCATAATGTGCACATTTGAGTTAACTTGACACAACTTGATATATATGATTTATTGATTTTAACCAAATTGACACGATTACTATTTATATGTTGAGTTTTAAGCAAGCTAAAACAGCAGAATTAGGGAATCTGGACTAAAGCAAACTGTCCAGATTATACATTTTTATCCGTATCAAAACTTAGATTTAGAAAGATGCTCGCAAATAGACAGTTTAATAACTTTACGGTTATTAATTACAAACATAATAAGCTAGGGCTATAGACATACAATAGATAATTCATAACATATGTTGTTTCGTACATAAGATTGTATTAGAATGAGTAACACTCTAAATTCAAGCACTACAAAAGGCGTAAGTAACGGAATTTCACGTGACGTTCAAAAGTAAAAATGAAATATTTTCCATTTTGAGGAGATTATCATTTTATGGTGAATCGAAATGTATAAGTTATTTTCTTGAGTAATATTCATCTCCTATCTCTAAGATGGTGACAATTTTTTTTTTTCTTCAACATACCTTAAAAGTTTTGAGTAAACTCTAAATGTTGATTAATTTTGTTTTACCAACTGAAAAATTCGTCGAGTAAAGTCCCTCTACCCGACGAGATGCGCTCCGTTTGTCATAATTTCGTCGAGCAAGACTAAATTTCTGAAGTGCTTGCAAATTGTGTTATCTATTCAAATCGAATTCCCGTGTCACCAATTAGTTCTATTTAAAACCTCAATTTTCTTATCTGAAGTAGTACATTCACAGCAATCACCAAGGTAAAAAACTGCGTCTGACTTTTGACTGCCGATTATGTACTTGATGTGCAGTTCTGGAAAGTACAGGTAAAAGCCAGTAGAGACAGAAAACCATTGACGTTTTGTTTTTTAGTAATTAATCACATAATTTCACGTTGATTTTGAACCACGTATATAAAATAAAATTATGAGAAAAAAACAAAAAAGTCCAACGTTTAGCACAGAGAGAATTGTACGCTGTCTATTCTCCATACAGAGACCAAAGAGAAATAATAATGACGATGGTGATGTCATGATCATATACAGTGGCCGATTTAAGATTTTAATTCTGGGAGGTTTTAGTGTTGCAGAGCGGGAAGAGCACAAAAAAGTCATTTTATTCACTGAGATATTCTTTAAACAATTGGCGAACTTGCTGTCAGCCATTCTATAACATACACGTCAACAAATATCGAATATTAAAATAATTTGTTGAGTGATGTTGAATGATGTTTACGCAACGTATTGAGGTATACTTAACATACATTACATCAAATATTTAATAAGTATAAAAAGATCACACCAACATTCGGAACGTCCTTTAAAAACCTTTATATGTATATTTTTCGAATTTCAAGTTATCCATGGACTACCTTGGTCCCAGTGTAATCCGTCCCCTGACCATATATGTGCAAATACAACTGCGTATTAATTATTTTTCATTTTTATATTAACTGGACCAAATGCGTGCCACATGGATCAGATAATAACTGAGAACTCTCAGAAGTAGTTGTACAGAAACCTACGTATACTGCATACGAACCTTCCTGGAAACTCCTCGATGGATCGATGACGGTTATGCTTAGCTTTCCATACTCGAACAAAATCTTGAGTAAGAGCTATCCCTTCATGAAGTTCTTGCTTGCTGTATTGGGATGACAGGCTCACATGGAGTTGCACATGAGCATACGATCGTTTTTTGTTTTTTTGTTCTATTTTGTTTTTGTTTGTATTTTACCGTCGTCATATATTACCAATTAATTTTACGTTGGATTGCTCACATTTTAATGTGTACAGAAGCGTGCATGGTTTTCATTTGTCAAGTCACATATATATAGTGCCGGTATGAGTTTTTTGAGGCAAAAAAACCCTATTTTATATATAGACAAACTTGAACCTGATTCTGCAAGTAAATTCAAACATCAAAAAAAAAAAAAAAAAAAAAAAAAAAAACCACTACTGAAAAATGCCACATTTAATAACTTGCACCCTTTACGTTGAGAGAGGGAATTGAAGATGGGTGGGCATGGAAACAAAAACCGCGCAAAACCACTCCGGCTTATAAGATAATTTGATAACTAAGATGAACGTTTATTAGTTATTCAAAACAAAACCTTATACATACATGAACTAACATAATTTTTTTAATGCCCCTCGTTTTCGGGGACCCTGAGCGGTCGCCCTAGTTGCCTTACGCCAGACCCTGTCTTACATTACGATTACACACGTGAAGGGTTCAGTTTTCTATATCAGAATAAACTGATTAGGAGGAAAGAAAGATTTTCATATCAACTATCAGGCTACTCTCTCGCTTACACGTACTTGGGTACGTTTATAGTGCGACATATGAGTCGGACCCAACTAGTTAGTAACAAGAAGAAGTGACAAAATTAGGGAAGGTAGAAAGAAATTTCGTGAGATATATATACACTATCCAAGGACAAATATCTACGTACGCCTATATATATTTGTGGCTCGAGTAGATTCTCAATTGTGCACAATATTTACTGACGAATTCCGGCGGTCCGAAGTTTGAAACTGCGCTATCAAGGGTTGGATTGTTGAAGGGTTTCTTGCTTGCTCCATGTAATTTGCTTATTTTACTGCATGTTACCATGTGTCCATAAACGTACTTATGTACGTATGCTCGTGACCCTACTCTTAAGCCCAAGCTCTGAATTTCTGGTACCAGTTGATTTCACAACTCTTAATTATAATATTTTCTTTGGAGGTTACTCAATTCATGGAGATTATTAAGCAACCAAATTTACATGTAATTAGTATTTTCTTATTCAGAAGCTGATCTCTACTATTTCTCATAGTCATTTTATTTTTAGTTTTTTAGTTTTAATTTTTGTGGTGAGATTAAGGAAAGTATAAGGGTGAAAGGAGTGGTGAAGGAGTGGTGGAGGGTTGGGAGGGAGAGGAAGAAACAAAGAAGAATAAACTAAAACATGATCTCGAAAGTATAACGATTACAATAGTTTTTTGTTTTTTATTTTCTGTGCATTTTGTCTACCTCTTCGATCATCTTTTCTCCACTCTTTATTTATAGTCTTGTGCTTCCATGATCAAGTAATTTGGTAAAAATTTCGAGGCCAAATTAATATATATATTGTAATAAATGTGGAAAAATCTAGTTTGGTCTTTTCCCTTAAGAATAAGGGTGAGTATGGATTCATTCGGTTCGATTTTTTTTTTTTTTTTAAATCGAAAATCAAACCAAGATTACTATTTGGTTTGGTTATGTTTTTGCAATCTGTAAAGTAGAAACCGAATTCGGTTTCGTTTTTCTTCAAACTTTTTTTCTTTTTCTTTATAACCTAGGAGAGAAAATGAAAAAAAAAAAATCTAGAGAATAAAGCTTTGAAAATATTTGGGCATCTCATCACATATTGGAGCTTTATCACATATTATTTGTCATCGATCACTCCTCACAGTCCAAAAACATGTCTTGCTCTCATTATGCCTTTGCTAGAATATCCAAATAATTCCCAATAGTATATTTGCCCTCCACACGATCCATGTCTGTGGAACCCTAGGACTGAGCTTTCCACGAAGTTTCCTCCATCTTTGTGGGCACGTCCGTACACATCTTTATCACGTCATTCTCTCTATAATTGCATGATTTGTTTTGTACAGGAGCTCAGCTGGGACATGCATAAGATTTATATCACACTTCCGGATTAATAACGACGGAAATGTTGTTTTGGAATGTAATGTCATGTACATGGGGTGTAGGAACTGCAATTTCCACGAACTTTCCTCTCTATCTCTATCAGGGCAGAGGTGGCTTTTGGAGTAGCGAAAGGTCTAATCGCATAATGTTATAAACACTTTTGTTTATTCACTGGACAAAAGATACATATGACTGTAAATGTTGTTTCTAAACTTGAATCAAAAGCGTAAAATTACACTTTAACATGTTTCGGAAATTTCATTTCATTAAGTGATTTCAAATGGGAAAGAGATAAATAAAAAAAGAAAAACATAAATTTAACAAATAAGAACAGAAAAGAAAAAATATGAAAAGGGAAAAATTATCTGATCCCTAGTTACTAATGTTTATTGATTGAGACCTTATTAGTTTTCAAATTTTGATTGGAGTCCTAGTATTAATGTGATAATGAATTTACATGTTTATTACATATTTTTTAAAATAAAAATTAGTAATTGATTTAGGGTTTTAATACTTACACCTCTATTAAGCTCCTAATTAATTTTCAATTCAAACATTTCCAAAATAAATAAAAAAATATTAAATTAGAATAAGTTTGTACCCATTACTTTTTTATAAAAGGATTCTCAATTTTTTAATCTTAAATGCACCCATTCATATAATTTTCAATTTTTTTAATCTTAAATGTACCCATTCTAAAATATACCAATTTGTTATATGTAAAATGTACCTTTTTTCAAATATAAAATGTACTTTTTTTTAATATAAAATGTACAAATTTTTTATATAGAAAGTACCCTATTTTTTAATATAAAATCCATTAAAAAAATTTAATCCATTTTTAAACTTATATGGGTACATTCTTTTTTCATTGATTTGAGAATGTATCTATGTCAAGTTTAATCGAAGAAATTTACTAATGTTATTAAATTTAATATCTTTTTACAATAATCTGTACACATTTTGTCGAATAGTTATCAATCTTCTCACATTCATGTTTTTCTAACAATAATCTGTACACATTTTTGGGTGTTTGTACAAAGAGGATTTTTTTTTTTTTTTCGTGTACAACGATAAACAACAAGAAGTTCACATTCAAATCCGAAAATTATGAAAGTCAACCAAATACCTCTCCTTACAGAAGGCGAGAATATCACAAAAGGAGATGTATTCAATTGACAATTTGATGAATTCTAATGGAATTATAAACTCCCATGGAGTCTATGAATTTAATAGATTCATATATGACACGCCCCGATCCTGATGTTCGAAGGACAATGGGATGGCCACGTGATGGCCAACATCCAAGGTGACGCAAGCCATTTTATGAATGCATATACTGAGCCAGGAACATGTGAAACATGCCCATAAATTTCGCGCATAACTACGCAATGTAATATTCAAATACAACCTTAACAAAATAATATAATAAGTTCAATTGCCAACAAAATAATAGTGATAATGCATGACATATTCAGATCATACTACTAATTCAGAATACAAGCGAAAGGTGTAACAGAAAATGCTACAAGAATGTCCAAGCGGAGAGCAGGACACAAAGTCACTGGTATGGGAATGCCTCCTAGCTCGGAATGCCTCGTTCCTAGGTCCTGAGGGGGCGCAAAACAAAACATGAGTGAACCAAGTTGATATATAAGTAATACTAAAACAGTTATTCATCAATGTACTAATCCCCAAAGTTTATGAAAACTTAATAGTATAATAGGTTATAGGTTTTCCGAAAACCCTAGCATGCCATATAGTGTGCTTAGTAGTGGCATTAGAATTGCCCGAAGGCCTCCATTCGCCCGTAGGCCCCTACATCACCCGATCGAAGCCATATATATATCTTTATTCGCCCATAGGCCCCTACATCACCCGACCAAAGTCATGTATAAATATCATTCGCCCGTAGTCCCCTAAAGCACCCGACCAAAGTCATATATAGATATCATTCGCCCGTAGGCACATAGTATGAGTAACCACTGAATAAGCACAATAAAAACATGAACTTAATATTTCCAATATATATGTATATATCTCAATGGAGCTCAATAGCTCAAACATCATGTCTTAAATCATATTCATAGTATATAATCATAAATCTTCCAAAGTACTTAAATCTGATAAAGCATGATATTTCAATAATCATAAATCCAATTTACTCATCAACGTTTTTGAAAACGTAATCATAAAATCATGTTTTTCATGTATGCATTTTTAATAGTAAAATCATGCATTTTGGAAAGGGTCCACTCACAGATATTCTGCAGTCGAAGAGCTGTGCAAACTAGGGAGGATGGGGATGCCACTAACAAACGTACCTAAGCACATAAAGGGAACGAAAAATTTATAAAACTATACTAAAATGATTGAATTTCAGGAAACGGACATTATAAACGGATTCAGGGCATCGAAAAACCTCAGGGGGAACATCGGGTACCCCCACGCGTCGTCACCCGCAGAGTTGGGTCGCTGGAAAGTTGGTCGGAAAAGTCATCGTCACTGCCGTGGACGGCAACAGAGCACAGCACCTCTGGTGGAGGCGCGTGTGCTCCAGACGCAGGCCAACGCGCTGACTGGAATCTGGGTTGGGCTTGGTTTCTGGGCTTGGGTTTGGGATAGTGGACTGGGTCTCTGAGTTGGGCTGGTAGCATGGCCTAAAGGTTTGGGCCGGGTAGCAGTTAGGTTTGGATCCAGGTTTTAGGGTTATCGGGTCGCGTCGATCCGGTTTCAAGCCATGGATCGACCGGTTTCTGGGCAAACCTTCAAACATTCATAACTTCTTCAATCTTTAACCAAATCAAGTGATACAGAAATGAAAGTTGTAGTTCTCAACGAGATGAAGAGAATGGTACCTTACATGATAGCTAACTCGTCGTGGATTGGCCGAAAAACGCCTAGAAAATGGCAGTGTTCACCGAAAAACTGGGGAAAACTCACTCCATGCTATTTTTGCGTTTAACAAGCTTAAACAATTTACAACAAGCCTCGATCTAACCTTAAAACACATCCCAAAGGTTTCTAGGAACTTGCCCATGTCAGAAAAGTCACAAAAGTCGTCGGAGTTCTTCGGGGAATGGTGCACCGTGACTGTCACGGTTGAAGTATCGAGTTTGGCCTGGGGTTTCGAGGTCCAACGTCCAAGCCTTGAGTCTTGGGGTTGTTGTTGTTGTGAGAGTGAACTCAGAGGACAAGAATCCCAAGTAGGTCCCCTTGGTTCGCAATTTAAGAATGCATAAGACGAAACACAAAATATTTGAAAACGTTCGACATTCGAACGTAGAATCTTCGTTATACCTTCGAATTCGAATCCGTTTGTGCCCATGCATTCGTGACGATGAGTACGAAACAAATAAATAAATTAAATTAAGACTACGCGTTTCGACGAAACGGTCAACAAAAGTCAACTCAAGGGTACAATGATAATTTCATAAATCTGATAGTATAAAATACGATAAATCGAGGATGGAGATTCACAATATAGACTCCACATGAATATTAATGAATTATTGTTTTCTAAAAATACTCTAGGCGGCAGCCTAGGCACTAGACGATAGACGTCCGATGCGATTTGGGGCAATTTGTTTACAAAAATCGGTGGGAGTTAGGCAGCCGCCTAGGCATCTCTAGATGGCTCTAGCCAGCGGCTCTAGGTGGATTGAATCTAGTCTTCTTCCATCACTCGCTCTACAACTCTCGCTGTATTGAATTCTCGTCTTCTTCCATCGGTATGAAGCTAATGATTGTTTCGAGGATTAGCCGCTAAAATGGGGTTGTTAAAATGAGGTTCCACCCTCAAGAATATAATTGGAAAATCTTACCTTAATTTTCAAAACCTCACGGTGAGGCGAAGGTGAAAATAAATAGATTGAATGATGATTTATGTACGAATTTGCAAAACTAAATAAAAACCGGGGGTCACCCACGCTTTTTGTGAAAATTTCAAATGTTTTATTTTCGTGATATATTTTCCATGAGTATTAAGGAAAACTTTATAAGGAATTACGAAGTGGTGTTATAGTTTACTGAACAATAAATGTATATTTAGTGTAAAATTTAATCAGAAAACTAAATAAATAGGTGAAAAATATTATTGTGAGGCCCAAGTCATTGTTAAAATGGGGTTACACTCTCAAGCATATCAACAGAATGTCTTACCTTAATTTTCAAAACTTCACGGTGAGGCGAAGGTGAAAATAAATTGATTGAACAATAATTTATGTACGAATTTACAAAACCGACTAAAAACCCATGTTTTTTTTTTTTTTTTTTGTCAAAAATGCAAATTTTTTATTTTTGCGAAATATTTTTTGTGAGCATTACGGAAAACTTTATAAGGCATTTAGAAGCGAATTTGCAATTTATTGATCAATAAATTTCTATTTAGTAGAATATTTAAGCCAAAAACTAAATATTTTTGCGAAATATTTAAAATATACTTGTGAGGCTCCAAACATTGTCAAATGGGTTTCTACCCTCAAGAATCCCAACGGAAAGTCTTACCTTAATTTTCAAAACTTCATGGTGAGGCGAAGGTGTGAATAAATAGATTGAACAATTATTTAAGTACGACTGGGCGAGGATCGGTAGCATGGTACTGCTCATTCCCTATTCCAATTTATTTCTTTATTTTCTGCTTTTTTGCTTTTGCCATTGAGTTTTTCTTCATACGTTACTTTATTTGAGTAACCAATATTAAATTCAAATATCTTGAAATTTAGGTTTTAAATTGTTGATTCCAATGTTTAAATATGAATTATAATAGATTTTTCACGGAAAAATATATTTTGAAGAACATGAGTATGATAATTTGTTGTTATGGTAAGAGAAACATTAGCAAAAATAAATAAAAGACTATAAAAAAAATTAAAAAGGAAAAATCGCTACGAAACTAGCAATTTACGATTTATTGAGTAACAAGTGTATATTTAGTAGAATATTTAAGCCGAAAAGTAAAAACATAAGTGAAAAATATAGAGACGTTAAAATAGTGTATATTTTTAATTTTTTAAATTAGAGATGTTAAAATCATCTGTATGTGGGGCTTAAACAAAAAATAGCAAGATTTTGTTTTGTTAAATACTCTTTCACCCTCTTTTGGTTGACAAAGAGGGTTCTATTAATATGTAGTTTAGATTTAGATAAAAGAAAAATTAACAAAAAAAAAAAAGGTTTAAATATCTTTAAATTTAGGTTTTAAATTGTTGATTACAAGTGTTTAAACATGAATTATAATAGCTTGCGGTAGTGGTGAGAGAAATAAAAGAAAAATTAACAAAAATGTACAAAAATAATTCAAATTCTTGCAGGTGCCAGAAAGTCACGTGTGACTCGCACTCTCAAGAATTTGAATCATGTTTGTACATTTTTATTAATTTTTATGTTATTTCTCTTACCACTTCAACAAACTATCATATTCATGTTCTTCAAAATATATTTTTCTATGGGTAAAGCCCGACTCATTTTCTAAGCATCCGAAAGTTTGCCTCGTTCTGCGTACGCAGTGCCCGCCTTGTCTTGTGTGCTTGGGTTTGCCTCATTCTGTATGTGAGGTGTCTGCATCGTTTTCTATGCCAGAAGCCCACCCTTTTTTGGATCTACAGAGCCCGTGTCGTTTTGGCATGCACGGAGCCCACCTCATTTTTCATGCATAAAGTTTGCCTCAATTTGTGCGACGTATCCCACCTCATTTCTATGTGCGAGCTTGCTTGTCTTGCTTACCAAAATCCCATCCTATTTTGTGTGAGTGGAGTTCGCTTCGTCTTGTGTGCTTGGGTTTGCCTTGTTCTGCATGTGAGGTGTCTGCATCGTTTTACATGCTAGAAGCCCACCCCTTTTTGGATCTACGGAGCCTGCGTCATTTTGGCATGCATAGAGCCTGCCTCGTTTTTTGTGCGCAAAGCTTGCCTTGATTTGTGCAACATATCCCTCCTCATTTCCATGCCCAAGCTCACCTCGTTTTGCTTGCCAAAAGCCCGTCCTATTTTATGTGAGCAGAGTTTGTCTTGTTTTGTGTGCCATGGTTCGCTTCATTTTGCGTGCGTTGAGTCTGCCTAACACCTATGTTTTTTGACAAAAATGCAAATTTTTTTTTTTCACAAAATATTTTTCCTAAGCATTAAGCTAAACATTTTTATGGAATTCGGAAGCAGTTTTACAATTTGTTGAGCAACAAATGTATGTTTAGTAGAATATTTGAGCCAAAAACTAGAAAAATAGGTGAAAACTATAGTAGTGAGGCCAAGAACATTGTCAAATGGGGTTCTACACTCAAGAATCTCTACGGAAAGTCTCACCTTAATTTTCAAAACTTCACAGTGAGGCAAAGGTGAAAATAAATAGATTGAATAGTGATTTATGTTTCCGTGAGCAATGAAGAAAACTTTATAATGCATTTTGAAGCAAGTTAACGATTTATTGAGTTTAGTAAAATATTTAAGCCGAAAAGTAAAAAAAATAAGTGAAAAATATAGAGACGTTAAAATAATGTATTTTTTTATTTTTTTATTTTTTAAACTAGAGATGTTAAAATCATTTGTACGTGGGGCTTAAACAAAAAATAGCAAGATTTTGTTTTGTTAAATTGTCTTTCACCTTCTTTTGGTTGACAAATAGTGTTCTATTAATATGTAGTTTAGACTTAGATAAAAGAAAAATTAACAAAAAAAAAAAAAAAAAAAAGCTTCAAATATCTTTAAATTTAGGAAAAATATATTTTGAAGAACATGAATATGATAGTTTGTGGTAGTTGGTAAGAAAAATAAAATAAAAAAAATTAACCAAAATGTACAAAAATAATTCAAATTCTTGCAAGTGTTAGAAAGTCAAGCATGATTTTGTGGCAGCCAGAAAGTCACCCCTCAAGAATTTGAATCATGTTTGTACATTTTTGTTAATTTTTCTTTTATTTCTCTTACCACTTCAACAACAATCATATTCATGTTCTTCAAAATATATTTTTCTATGTGATGAGCCCGACTCGTTTTCTGAGCACCCAAAAGTTCGCCTCGTTCTACGTGCACAGATCCTGCCTTGTCTTATGTGTCTAGTTCGCCTCGTTCTGCATGTAAGGTGTCTGCATCCTTTTACGTGCCAGAAGCCCGCTTCTTTTGGGTCCACGGAGCTCGCATTGTTTTGGCGTGCACGGAGCCTGCCTTGTTTTTCGTGCACGGAGCTCAACTCGTTTTGCGTGCTAGAAGCCTGCCCATTTTGTGTGAGCGAAGCCTGCCTTGTTTTGCGTGCCATGATTCGCCTTATTATGTGAGTTGAGTTCGCCTTGTTTTGCATGCGTCGAGCCCACCTAACACCTATGTTTTTTGACAAAAATGCAAATTTTTATTTTCACAAAATATTTTTCCTGCGCATTAAGTTGGACTTTTTTAAGGACTTCGAAAGCAGTTTTATAGTTTATTAAGCAATAAATATAAGTAATGAGGCTTGAACATTGTCAAATGGGGTTCTACACTCAAGAATCTCGATGAAAGTCTCACCTTAATTTTCAAAACTTCACAGTGAGATGAATGTGAAAATAAAGCAATTAAACGGTGATTTATATACGAATTTGCAAAACCGACTAAAAACCTTGAGTGTTAACTCACTTTTTTTTTTTGTCAAAAGTGCAAATTTTTTATTTTCTCGAAATATTTTCTGTGAGCATTACGGAAAACTTTACAAGGCATTTGGAAGCAAATTAACGATTTATTGAGCAACAAATGTATATTTTGTAAAATATTTATGTGTAAAACTCTGGCTGGTCTATTTCTTGATATTCAGAACATTTGATGTGTCTAATTGTCCTAATTGTCATACAAATTAAACATTGTACTTTATTTTCTTTATCTGGAAAATAAGTGCCTGAGAACATGTCCGACTTAAAGCCTGAATACTTTTAAAAAATAAATAGATTGAATGATGATTTACGTACGAATTTGCAAAAACGACTAAAAGGCGTGAATGTAAGTCATTTTGACTCATGTTGAGTGTGGTGTCTGAAATTGCTACTCGTAATGTGAACAAATATGAAACTAAAATGGTTACTCATACAATCATCCGTTCCCAACGGTTATGTTACATCAAGGGCGGTTCCAGAGATCCAGTTTCCATGGGTGCAAAGGATTAACACGATTACAAGACCAAACCAATTTGTAACACAAGAAGTCAAATAAAGGAATATTACATACAAAAGGGGGAAAAGCAAACGGGGGTGGCAGCAGCGGAACACTGAACTTGCCACTCCCCCTGCACTAACACAACGCAAACTCAGATGATATTCGCCTAATCCTCCAAAACCTTTCAACAGTAGATCAAACCTAGGCATACGCATCCGAACGTTAAAGCCACTCCGAAAAGAGATTATAGAACCGGGAATTCCAACAGCTACAAGTGAGTGCATGCTGTTCCAGAGAAAACGTAAATTACGAGGAAAGTTGGAACCTGCCGCTAGGTTTTTTTCTTCTCCATCCCTGAAATTTTAAACCGAAAATACTTTACTCTTGGAAGCCCGTGGAAAAGACTAATAAACCGAAGAAAAAAAAGAATATACAGTTAGAAAACGTACAAAAGCAGCATAGTACACAAACGTCAGTCCTGCCAGGACAATAAATGCAATTTGGAACACATTGTACCTGTAATGCAAATACCAAAGTGTATAACCATATCAGTAGAACATACATGCATGTCTAATTAGAATGAATCCTATCAAAGAGAACAACTCACTTGTACAGATATCTAATTCCACGAAGAGATTCCAAGGTGTGACCAAATATTTCTTGTGCTGCGGTTGCTTGAGCATAGTATGCAAACGCCGTGGAGCAGAACTGAATTACACTGAAACAGTGGAAACCAACAATAATTACGATTGTAATTCTAGAAATCTTCAAAAACTTACGGAACCATGAACATGCAGTCTTCATCCAATAGGTAAATGAGGAACACAAAGATACAAACCTGATGGAGCTAAGTAGTATAAGTCCCACATTAAATAAAAATGAATTCATTAGAGTAGCACCCCACCTGAAACGAGTAAATTAAATTTATGAGCAACCAAGCCTTCTGGTGATAAAACAATGGAGGTGTAAACAAACATTATTGAATAAGTAGGGCCAGAAACAGAAACATCATTACTTCATCGGATGAATTGTGATGAAAACTAATTTCAGCCCAAGCATCATCGCCCCAGCAATGACTGCAAGCAGAAGGTAGAAGCAGAAGAATGCAAACGCAACAGTACCTAAAAGACCTGATGAAGAACATAAGCAGATCAAACTCATATTCATTCAGAAAAAACTATAAAACGTAGAGCAAGAAAAATGTATTCTGACAGTACCCCAAACATCATCCAGCTTGATGAAAACTTCGTTCAAGAAAGGAGAAAGAGGAGGGCTAATCAATAGATATATGACGATATGAGCAATCCAAGCTACTGAAACAATCAATCTGAAAAACAAAGGCACAACACAAGGTTTCAGTCTGAATAAATCATCACAGAGTCATTAAAGAAAGTGTGACACACAAGAAAACAAGAGCTATGGTAGTATATGCTATGACAAAAATCATGAATGATACCACGTCATAGCCTTAAAGAGAATAAAGTATTCCTAATTGCCCAAGCTATATAAATGTTACCGCATAATCAAGCTATATGGGTACACATCACTGCCTACAGTGAGCACCAACAAAAATCGTAGTGGAATGCATACATTATACTTATAAGTTACAACAAAATGCTTAAATTTCTCTTCCACAAACATAATCTTTCCTCTTCCTTTTCTGAGACTTTCTGCACTAAAATATCCATCCCATCTCAATCTTCTCAGGAAGCAAGAGCTATTTAAATCATTGAGCATATAGAGTTTACAATAAATAAACGGACAACATCAGCACTCACCCTAAGATTCCCAACACAAGTTTTGCCAAGTACCCAAGAACTGTCATAGCCCAAGTAGTCTCAGCCTGAAATGAGGCAGGAAGATTAGAATAGAAGAGAGCTTATATATGGAACGTACAACAAGTCACATGTGAATGCCCCTTACTTTCTCTCCTTGAGGATACACCTCTTCTAAAAGTTTTACATCTTCTTCTAATTGAAGCAACTCCTGCAAGGTTAAGCAAGCAAAACTTTTGATGAGATGGTTAAGTCGTCAAACAAAACTGAAAAAAAAGACCGCTGATGCCTAACTGTGCAATAAAAATTCACTTGCAAAATTTAATTATACCTTCTCTACTGCCTTTACATTTTTACGCCATTTTCTACCCTTAGAGCCGCCTCTTTCTTCTTGATGAAGCGCATCAGCTGCTTTCTTCAACTCTTTTGCTTTCTTGCCCAGTTCAGTAGCTTCCTAGATTATAACAAGAGAAACTACCCCATAAGCAATCACAATGATCTTCATCATCTTAACCTTTACACTTGATAGAAAATAAAGTGGTACCTTGATATACTGTGACCGAGTAATAACAGCCTTTGGACGCCGAATGAATGAAAATATGAGTCCCAGCGGTAGACAAGCAATGCCAATACCACCGAATATCTGGATGATATAGAACATTGGAAATTAATTATATTTTATACTAAATAAAAGAAGGATAGGAAAATACGATGTCTGTATAATATCTTTGTTGACTATACACACACGCATAAAAATTTAACATATTCCACACAGAGACATACATAATATGCATATACTATATCCATATGTAGTATCTTGCAAAGGAAAAGAGGCAATCAACTCCTGTTTGGGGTGGGTCATGTTGCTCCCCTGGACCATAGCCAACTTATCCAACACATAGTTCTCAAGATTAAAACAAAAGAAGCTGATCTCTTCTCATCATTTACATTCATTTATCTAATAAAGGGTAAAGACTCCCCAGTTATCACATGCATATTCAATAACAACACAAATATGTGAAGATTTCTGGTAATGAACTTACAGTAAAAAGCACGGATCCAACAATGGTAGCAAGAGCAACGACATATTCTGGAAAGGTAGTACGCATTGTCCATGTTTTCTCTGACGTATCACTTGCAAGATATGCAGAGCACTGTAAGGACAAGAGAAGCAGGACAGAAGGAAAACCAATATGAGTAAGGGGACAGAGTTGACTCAATAATAGCCCAATCAAACACATGTGACAAGCTCATACCGCCTTTGCGCCGTTTATGCATTCATTACTGCTAGAAAATTGAAATGAACTGGGAAAGGAAGTTGTGGAAGAAGAGAGGTGCCTAACAGTAAAGTCCACCTTCCCAACTAGCCCTGATAAACAATCAAAGAGTAAACACATGATACACAGAGTGTTCTAACAAAACATGTACAACAAAAATCAAAATGTAACCAAACAAATGCTCAAATTCGTAAAGCACAGTTGTCGAATAAAGAACAATTCTTTCAATGCAAAGATAAAACGTTCAGATGAAAACAACAAGTGAAGGGAACTAACCGTATAAGATTCCGAGCACGAGAGCGCAGACAACGGCGGTCACCGCAACCCACAACAACGCGCTTCCAATCCGTTTTCCAACACTCCTGAACACAAAAACACAAACCCAATTCACAAATCAACAATGTCAAGCTATTCACACACAAACATCTAACCCGCATTAACGAAAAATGATAACTTTGACAAAAAACCCTAGAAGTACCTACTTGTCCTGGTCTCCTTCGTAGTAGAACATAGCGAAGGGGATGATGAAGAACACGAGCACGGCGTCAAGGATATAGATTGCGAGCCACAGATCCTTCATCGGAAGAGTGAGATTGCACGCGCCATTATAAATCGCGTGGCGACACGCCTGGCGGTTGGCCACGTCGGCCGGCAGCATGAGTATTGAAATAGCGGCGACGGAGAGCCCCAAAACGACGACGAATTTGGGGAAGTAGGCCTGGTTCTTGTCGTCGGGGTGCTGGTAATTGACGAGCAGGTAGACATTGAAGACGAAGACGATGATGCAGAGGATAATAGCGACGATGACGAGCGCGAGGTTGAAATCGCCCATCACGGCGGCGTCGTTTCAGCTGCTCTCGATCCGAAACGAATCGAATCGGAGAGATCGAGAAGGGGAATCAGGAATTAGGGTTAGGGATTTGAAATTGCGCGTTCGATTGATCGCAGATCTCTGTCGCTAGTTCGAAAGGAAGCAGAGAGGGGAAAGGGTGAGGGTCGGTTCCGGGGAGGTGGTTTGTTGGGGAAGGAGAGTAGGTTAGGTCCGTTTTGACGTTGGAGTGAGAATTACGGTTCTGTCCTTGAAGAGGTCGTTAGTTACGGTGTGGGAAGGGTGGCGAGGAAGGGCGTTCGGGGGTTTTACTGTAAAATGAGGAGGGGCGTCCGTGGCAAACAACAAACAAACAGGCTGTCGCACTTCGAGGCGAGAGGCCGGTTCGAGACATGTAAATAATCGCTCGAAAGCTCCGCGGCGAGGAAAGCGTGTGACGTCTTCACTTAACGCGAGAGTGTTTAAACAAAAAATGTGGGACCATCTTTATTTTGTTTTAATTTAGGGTTAATTCAGATTTGCTCCCTAAACTCCTTCAACTCCTTCATTTTTTTTCCTTCTACTTTATTTCATCCCGAATTTGATCTCATTGTAAAAGTTGACAGAATAGCATATGACCAAAAAGCATAGCCGTTGAGGGATGTGAATTTATGCGTTCGAGTTTCATAGATCTTTGTCACTGATTCTAACTTTGATAATACAATTTGTAATATCGAACAAAGACTATCGTTACAAAAGTTGATAGAATAGCGTATGACCATATTTTACAGGACATCTTGATAACATCAGCACTTTTTGCTCACCATCCTCAAATAGTAATAATGTTCATCACCTTATTTATCACCGTTAAATGAGTTTGAATTTTGAGATTTACATCTATCTACTACACGAATCTCAAATTCAAACTCATCTAAAGGAGATAAATGATACAACATCGCTTATGATGGTGAGCAAAATACTCTCAAATGTGTGACGTCTTCACTAAACGCAAGAGAGTGTTTAAACAAAAAAGAAGGGACCATCTTTACTTTGTTTTAGTTTAGGGTTAATTTCATATTTGCTCCTTAAATTCTTTCGACGCTTTCATTTTGTCCTTCTAATTTATTTCATCCCAAGACGATTCTAACTTTTGATAATTTGGTTATTAATGTCAAACAACGATTGTCATCTCAAAAGTTGATACAATAGCAATTGACCATATTTTGTAGTACATCTTGAATTCTCGATAACTCACCTACTAGACCAGAACCAACTTTTTTCTTCCCATGTTCGCCCAATTTGAATATAAATAATTTGTATGAGAAAAGATCTCTCCTCTCTTCTTGAAAACACGAACAGAGATAAGAAACTCTAGTGCCTCCCTCAACACCCCCACCCCCCAACCCTTCCGGGCCTCGTCCCCCCACCCCAAACCCCCAAACAACCCACAAAAACCCTTTTTTCTCCTCTTACCTTTTCTTCTTCCATTTTTCTCTTATTTCAATTTTCTTTAGAGCTTTGTTTCGGTTTTCTTTGAGCTTTGGTCTTAATATTTCCTCTGAGCTCGTCTCAAATTTAGGATTCATGCCCCTTCCTCAGCGTTCATCACTCTTTTTCCACCCTCCCTCTCTTCTAGGCGTGCCTTTGCAAACTCAAACCTCCATCTCCCCCCACATTTTCCTTCTACATCACTTCCTCATAATCCATCTCCACCCCATCATGTGCTCTGATCTGCGTGCTCCAAATAAAAAATGGATGCCAAATCCATCTCCCTTGCTCACTTCCCCTCCATAGACCGGCCTTCCGGAATCCCCTCGAGGCCAAGTGTTCTGTGGCTTTGGCCAAAGTAAGAGTAGTTTACATACCCCTTTAGCCTCACCTTTTATCCATGTGTTACTATTGTTGTATATATTTGCAGGAATTGGTGAAAGGGATTTGGATCATGTGACTATTTCTTAGTCATGCGTTTTCAGTGATGAAATCTGGTTGTGTATTTTGTCAAATTAACCATTCAGTCATTTATCTAGTGTTGTTACTTTGGTGGCTACTAGAAAGACGTTCGTGACAGCTCTCTGCGTTTAGAAGATAGAGATTAAGGTTTTAATTTTTGTTTATTTGCTTATTGGGCTGGCTTTTGTGCATTTGAATTCTCCAATTATATTTTAGGTTATTTTACTTTTCTTTGGATTGTCGTGTAACTTTTTTTGTACTTAATGAATGTTACAACAAAAAAAAGATAAGAACAAAAAAAATATACGGTGCCTAGGAGTGTAAGCATTAATGCGAAGAAACATACAAAACCAACCAAACCCAAATTGGTCAATTTGATCTGAAATTATTTTTTATCGCCCCAAAAACTGGCTTAATCTTAAGACATAATTTGAGGACGAAAAAAGTTTGAGATTAAAGTGAAATAATTACTAAAATTCAGGGGACAAATTCATTTAACATTCTTGATAAATTTCCCCTTTTGTGGGGTTGTTGGATTCCCTTTCCAGGTGAAAAATAGTAGGGAGTTTTATCTACAGAGACAAAACTCGAAAGTACATTTTATAGATCTCTATTAATTTTGAATTATTTTAAGGAAAGCTAAAATCTCAAGTCCCAACAAACCTAGCCCAAAAATTAGCAAACCAAAATTTTCAAATTCCAGCCATGCTCTTAATAGACTTTTTCAAAACTACACCATCTATAAAAAATTCAAACGGATTTGTTATTCATAAAAACTAATTCATGAAAGATTAGTTTTAGAAATCATGCACTTCTGCAATATCAACTTCACAATTCATGCATTTCTACAATATTAGTTTCAAATTTTTTTGTACTTCTCCAAGATCAGGTTTTTAATTCTTGCTCTTCTGCAAGATTACTTTCAAAACTCCAGCATTTCTGATCAATTTCAGAATGTATGCATCCAAATCATCAAAATCTCAAAATAAAAAGAAGATATTGTAATAAGAAAACCCAAAAAAAAAAAAAAAAATCTCAATTGTTCCCTTAAAAGAAAAAAATACAAAAAAATCTAGAGAACAATACGAAGAAGAAGAGAGGAGAGAAGTATGAAGAAGAAGTAGGAGAGAGAGAAGGACGAGAAAAAGGAAAGAGAAAGATGGACAAGAAAGAGGAGAGAGAGGGGGAAAGAAATCATGCACTTCTGCAATATCAACTTCACAATTCATGCATTTCTACAATATTAGTTGATCTGATGCAAGTAAAAAGTAGAAGTCATACTTAAATTTGTTGGAAATTATATATTATAGTATACAATATTGTAATATATAATTTTAATAATTGAATGAAAAATAGTGTTAATCATATGTCTTAGAAAGATTATGTTATTTAGGTGTATTCCCTTGTCTAATGATGTATATTTATAGATGAAAAGTTATATCTCTTTAACAATAAGTACTTGGGTTATATATATATATACCCATGAAACCATTATCATTAAGAATAGAAAATTAGAGTTAATTTTCACTCTTGAGAAATAGGGTGTCCCCACTTTGTTTCTCTCATTATTCGTTTGTCAAATTCCGAGTCATGTCTTAAGAGTACGTAATATATGAAGTTTGTCAGAGTTCGAAGATTGAAGTGCTTTGACTTCGAATTATAGATTGTTGAATCCTGGGAGACGAACGCCTACCAAACTATAAGTACAAGAGTAGGGGCGAAATTCTGTCTTTAGGACATTGCATTATACAAGCTTCAATATCTAAGTTTGTTAGTATTTTTAACTTTCTCTCTAGTTGTTTATATTAATCTCATATATAATTGATGTTGTGAATTTCTTTATGATTATTATTATCGGAATTCTTGTGTTATTTCCATATTTTCTATTATGCTCCAACAAATTTGGGCTTAGCTTCTTGCAATATACCATGAATTCCTAGTTGTAGATGCAATGCAATTAGGGCTTATGTGATTGTCCACCGATTTTCATAGAACTTAATGGGTTTTTACTTGTTTAAATTTTCGCCATAGAAGGTTACATGTAAGGATACTTTTGGTGCAACCATATGACATGGCCATTGAATAATTTCAGTTTTTTTTTTTGTATGTTTTCAATTTATTATTTCCATGTGTTTAATTTCATGCTTAATTTAGTTTCCAATTGAACTCAAAATCTCATATCTATTCTCTTCTCATTTAGAATTTGTTTCAATTTAATTAGTAAGATTTCTAGAATTAATTCAATTTATGTGGGACAATATCCGTGCTTATTCGCTATACTATCATTTGATTCGTATACTTGCAAGACTTAATGAGGTTAATTTTGGTTGTATAAATTTCACAACAACGATACATGTTATCCTGCAAGGTTCGTATACTGCATCGTAGAAATGATGCACTGAGCAAATCAAAACTTGAATAAGCTGTGAAACTCATGTGAGTAGTAAGTACACAAACAATGGTTCACAATATAGGGCAAGGCTCTACAATATTAGTATGACTACTGATCTAGGTATAGAAAATATTTTGGTAAATTTGGGTGTGCCAACTCGCAACCTAGCTCGGTTAGGAGAGTAGAATGGAGGTGGTGGTGCTGTTGAATGCGGTGCTGACTTCTGCACTGAAGCAATCACTACCAAGGAAAGAACACGTCTCGACCTTGGGTTCTAGAACCTGAACACAAGATTTGGGTATTCACTTAATCTTGTTAGGTATAGGTCATTTTCTTCTAGTATTCAAGGCTCTTTATTTTGGAGTGTATATGATACTTGAGCTGTGAAAAAAAGGGGATCCTATCAACTTGTTCCGACCTAGGATAATAAGCTCATGAGTTTAGTCTTACTTTACTGTCAAGAAACAAAAGTAAGACTTTCATCTCCAAGTTTAACTCAGACGTAGCTCACTTCTTTTTGGATTTTTCGTTAAAATTCCTAATAATAAAAAGGGAAAAAGCTTATGAAATATCATAAACCTCTCCCCTCCACAATTAGAACCCGGATCGTATTTGGTGTTTTGGAACAATTTTGTTTAATGATAATTGTCTTTAAATTATAATATTTTTTAAAGCAAGGGTTATTTTGGAAATAATGGTGGGTGGGGATAGAGTTTGTGGTTTTTTTTTTTTAATTTTTTATGATGGGTGTAAATATAAAATGGGTGAAGAGATAAGATACTGATGCATAACATCACTCAAAAAATATAAAGATAGAAATTCATCTTCAAACATAGAGCTAAAATTATAAATCTGGTTGTGTATTTTGTCAAATTAACCATTCAGTGATGTGTTTTCAGTGATGAAATCTGGTTGTGTATTTTGTCAAATTAACCATTCAGTCATTTATCTAGTGTTGTTACTTTGGTGGCTACTGGAAAGACGTTCGTGACAGCTCTCTGCATTTGGAAGATAGAGATTAAGGTTTTAATTTTTGTTTATTTGCTTATTGGGCTGGCTTTTGTGCATTTGAATTCTCCAATTATATTTTAGGTTATTTTACTTTTCTTTGGATTGTCGTGTAACTTTTTTGTACTTAATGAATGTTACAACAAAAAAAAGATAAGAACAAAAAAAATATACGGTGCCTAGGAGTGTAAGCATTAATGCGAAGAAACATACAAAACCAACCAAACCCAAATTGGTCAATTTGATCTGAAATTATTTTTTATCGCCCCAAAAACTGGCTTAATCTTAAGACATAATTTGAGGACGAAAAAAGTTTGAGATTAAAGTGAAATAATTACTAAAATTCAGGGGACAAATTCATTTAACATTCTTGATAAATTTCCCCTTTTGTGGGGTTGTTGGATTCCCTTTCCAGGTGAAAAATAGTGGGGAGTTTTATCTACAGAGACAAAACTCGAAAGTACATTTCATAGATCTCTATTAATTTTGAATTATTTTAAGGAAAGCTAAAATCTCAAGCCCCAACAAACCTAGCCCAAAAATTAGCAAACCAAAATTTTCAAATTCCAGCCATGCTCTTAATAGACTTTTTCAAAACTACACCATCTATAAAAAATTCAAACGGATTTGTTATTCATAAAAACTAATTCATGAAAGATTAGGTTTAGAAATCATGCACTTCTGCAAGATCAACTTCACAATTCATGCATTTCTACAATATTAGTTTCAAATTTTTTTGTACTTCTCCAAGATCAGGTTTTTAATTCTTGCTCTTCTGCAAGATTACTTTCAAAACTCCAGCATTTCTGATCAATTTCAGAATGTATGCATCCAAATCATCAAAATCTCAAAATAAAAAGAAGATATTGTAATAAAAAAACCCAAAAAAAAAAAAAATCTCAATTGTTCCCTTAAAAGAAAAAAATACAAAAAAAATCTAGAGAACAATACGAAGAAGAAGAGAGGAGAGAAGTATGAAGAAGAAGTAGGAGAGAGAGAAGGACGAGAAAAAGGAAAGAGAAAGATGGACAAGAAAGAGGAGAGAGAGGGGGAAAGAAATCATGCACTTCTGCAATATCAACTTCACAATTCATGCATTTCTACAATATTAGTTTCAAAATTTTTTGTACTTCTCCAAGATCAGGTTTTTAATTTTTGCTGTTCTGCAAGATTACTTTCAAAACTCCAGCATTTCTGATCAATTTCAGAATGTATGCATCCAAATCATCAAAATCTCAAAATAAAAAGAAGATATTGTAATAAAAAACCAAAAAAAAAAAAAAAATCTCAATTGTTCCCTTAAAAGAAAAAAATACAAAAAAATCTAGAGAACAATACGAAGAAGAAGAGAGGAGAGAAGTATGAAGAAGAAGTAGGAGAGAGAGAAGGACGAGAAAGAGGAAGGAGAAAGATGGACAAGAAAGAGGAGAGAGAGAGGGGGAAAGAGAGATAGGAAGGAGGAGGAGAAAAAATAGAAGAGAAGTACCAAATAAAAAAGAGGAGGGAAGAAAGAAAAAATAATAATTTTTTATTTGTAAAAACTAATTTCTACAATATTAGTTTCAGAAATCATGCACTTCTGCAAGATCAGCTTCACAATTCATGCATTTCTACAAGATCAGTTTCAAAATTTTATGTGCTTCTCCAAGTTCAGTTTTAAAATTCTTGTACTTCTGAAAAATTAATTTCAAAAATTCAACAATTCTGCAAGATTAGTCTCAAAATTTCAGCAATTTCGTAAGATTAGTTTCAAAATTCATGCACTTTTACAAGATTAGTTTCAAAATTCCAGCATTTTTGCAAGATTAGTTTCAAAATCTATGCATCCAAATCATCAAAATCTCAAAATAAAATACTTCCAGAAGATACTAGAATAAAAAACCAACAAAAAAAAAAATCTCAATCGTTCTCTTAAAATAA
The DNA here is from genome assembly GCF_963583255.1 of Pyrus communis. Taxonomy (NCBI): domain Eukaryota; kingdom Viridiplantae; phylum Streptophyta; class Magnoliopsida; order Rosales; family Rosaceae; genus Pyrus; species Pyrus communis. The sequence continues at coordinate 6,346,866 of NC_084811.1, read as the reverse complement.
AAAAAATACTAAAAAATCTAGAGAACAATACGAAGAAGAAGAAGAAGAGGGGAGAGAGAAGTATGAAGTAGTGGAGAGTAATAGAAGAAAAAAGAGGAGAGAGAAAGATGGATGAGAAATAGGGGAGAAAGAGGGAGAAAGAGAGACATGGGAAGAAAGATGAGAAAAAAAGAAAGAGAAGTGCCGAATAAAAAAGAGGAGGGAGAAAGAAAAAAAGACAACAAAATAGAGAGTTACTAAGCTCACCACAGTGTCGTATCTCTTCACCCACCTTATATTTACACCTATCATAACAAAAGAAAAAGAGTGCTACTAAGTTTACTCTCTTTTCTTATCTTCCCACCCCACTTATTTTGTCACCCGCTATTAAAAGTAAAAACAACGAGATATTATCTCTACACCCGCCTTTATTCCTAAAATAATCTTAATATTTTACATTCCTAACAATAAATAAAAGATAAAATAACGATTTTTTTTTTTTTTTTTTTTTTGTTTAATCTGCTCATGATTTGTGGAAAAAAAAATCATGAATTGGGCCTAGTACTCCTTATCAATGGAAATTTTTTCGTGATACCAATGGAAAACTTGAGATCTCATTTTGTATCCCAGCTGGAGAAGGTTGTCGTGGGTTGGATTTGGATGAGAGAAGATGTTGAGTGCACGGTGTATGGAACAGGCGACACGTTCCAGTCGAGTGGCGCGGGTCGCCTCTTCCTGGATCTGCAAAAGATCAGCTTGGAAATAACGGGTTCGTGGGTTCGTACTGAGTGTTTTAGCTGTGAGTTTTATCACATGAAAGAAGTGGACGGCGAGGAGCACCAATACTAAAGCAGTGGTTGTCCCAATGGATATGGAAGAAGAAGAGGAAAAAGAATGGAAGGGGATGTAGGGACGATCTGGGCATGATTCTAATAGTATTCTTCCTCCTTTTTTTTCCTAAACTTTTTTTTTATATATATTCAAATTGAATTTTTTTAGGTCTTACTTTGTCAAAATCCTTTTTTTTTTAGGTCCTTCAAAGTCATTTTGCAAGAGGATAAATTTATAAACAAAATATTTAATTTGGAGTGGGTGAAGAAATAAGATATCGGAGTGGGAGTAGCAAGGCAACACTTACAAAACAAAAAAACAAAAAAAACCACATAAACTCTATCCCCACCGGCCATTATTTTCAAAATAACCCTTGCTTTAAAAAATAATTATAATTTAAAGAACAATTATCATTAAACAAAATTGTTCCAAAACACCAAATACGTACGATAGGGGTTCGAATTGTGGAGGTGGAGGGGTTTATGATATTTAGCAGAGGAGACGAGCATGTCGTAGAACAAGATCGTGGGCAACAACGGCTCTAACATTGTTCAGAATCAGTTGGAATTGTCGACTAGGAAGCTTACCAATCTTTTGCCGAGAAGAATACATTGCTGTTACAGTTCATAAACAAATTTGGCATTTCAATTACAGTTCTAATAATTCCTACTGAGACAGAAATGTTGAGCATCGCAGGTGGGAAAGTTTGGAACTTCTATAAATTAATATAACGAACTGCTTTTTTTGTCACTGTAAGTTTGAAAATAAACGTTTAAATGTTCTTCAAAAGCAAGTAAATAGATCCAAAACATATAAAATGCAGTTAATCCTGCTGTGGACCAAGCTAACTATGTTCTGAGCCTTATGGGATTTACTATAAAATAAAAGGAAAACTAAAGAAAATAGCTTGAAAACTTTGAGTTTTAACGATAAGGACAAGATAAAGGGTAAAGTGAATAGTACCATGATTGCCTTTTTAGTGTAAAAATGTGGTTTTTCGTTAAAGTGAATAGTACCGCGAGTTTTTCGTTAAAACTCCCAATAATAAAAAGGGAAAAAGTTTATGAAATATTATAAACCTCTCCACCTCCACAATTAGAACCAGGATCGTATTTGGTGTTTTGGAACAATTTTGTTTAATGATAATTGTCTTTAGATTATAATATTTTTTAAAGCAAGGGTTATTTTGGAAATAACAGTGGGTGGGGATAGAGTTTATGTGGGTTTATTTTTATGTTTTATGACGGGTGTAAATATAAGGTGGGTGAGAAGATAATAAAACACTGGTGTGTGTATAACATCACTTAAAAAATAAGAAGATAGAAATTCATCTTCAAACATAAAGCTAAATTATAAATGCAAAGACAATTAAAAAAACCGCAACAACAACCGTTACATGAATAAATTTTGTCCCTTTTATGAAATAAATCAAAAACTTTGTCCCTCTCCGAAATATAGTTTTATAATCCAACATTATGAGTTATTTCTCCATTACTAGTATACTAAATCTTATTATATTTATATTGGCAGGATACGAAGAACATGTGATTTTTATATGCTTCTACCATCCCCTTATTATTATAGTTTTCCTTGTTGGATTTAGGTGTCAACCTGAGTTCGAATCTTCGCCAGATTCTGTTTGTGAGGATCTTGAAGATTCATAAATCATATTTGTTCATCATACATCGTGCGATCAGAAATCATTTTAAATATTTTTATTTAAAAATAAATATAAACAGTACTTGACAAAAACTAACTGCACGATATACGATAAACGGACATGATTCACAAATATCTAGGATCCTCACCAAAGGAATCCGCAGAGGATCTTGTTGGTGTCAACCTCTCCATTATATGCATTTCTTTCAATTTTATATTGAAACTCTCTGGATACAGCTTATACGTAATCGGACGGATCTGTCTCTCTCGAAAACTTCATGTTTTGTTGAAAGCGATGAAATGGTAATCCAATTCACAATGCTCTATATTCTTTTGATAAATCTGTTATGCATTTCCAAATGTTGGCATTTTGAACAAGGTCTCAAGTCTTGAATTCCCAAATATGTTTTTCGTATTTCGATAAGGGCAATGATTTCAACGCACCATTTTCTACTTTATACACACTTTTCTTAGTTATAGTCTTCAATTCATCTTTGATTTTGTTCACTACACTGACTAGATGAAAAGAGGAGTGTACATTAAGTGAAAAAATGTTGCTTAAATCATTTCACTTTGATAATTCTATACAATAACGCTTGAGGCCTTTAGAAGTACCGTTTTAGATCGAATAAGAAACAGTTTTATCACAAATAATTCATGACATAACATAAATTTTGACAAAATTATGACGGAATAACCATATTGGTTTGCGACACTCATTTCAAGGACTACATTGATCGATTTTTAATTTCAAGAACCAATCTTAATATGGTGGGTCAATTTCAAAAAACATTTGTGATAAAACTCAATGAAAATAAGATTTTCTTCACACGTCAATATTGTCTAGAGAATAACCAGTATTTTTATATGATTACATAAAATTTCCAACATAGCATGCAGCCTAAATTTTGCATTGAGGACATCATATATGTCGCTTCTTCTTATAATTTGAGACGAGTTCGGCTGTAACGTATGATTAAGGCTTGGTTTGGTACTGAGGTGATTCTGAAAAAAGCTGGTATAAAAAAAAGCTAGGAGCTGTTTTTGTGTTTGGTAAACATTCAGCTTCAGCTTTTTTTCACAGTTTTGGATAAAAAAAAGCCAAAAACAAGAAGCTGCAAAACCCAGCTTTGAAAAATTGGCTTTTTTTCACATTTGTTTTACATAAAAGTTTACCAAACACTATAATACTGTTTTTTTTTTTTCAAAAACACTTTTACAAAAAAGTTTACCAAACACTCTGCTGCTTTATTTCACAGCTGCTTATTATCACAGCACATCAGAAGTAGTTTTTTTTCAAAGCACATCAATATCAAACCAGCCCTAAGTTCATACACCAAAGTCTCTTCCTAAGAATTTTTTCATAAATTGCTTGTTGGGAACTCCCATTTTTTCTTCTCTTCGGATAAAATTTCATAAACTTTGGGCCACAGATTTTGGCACTCAATTATTACAACATGACAATTTCGTACTGTATGGACAATAACATCCTTGTCAAAAACTGTTTTCTTTACAAGATGAATGGTTTTTCTGAAAATTTCCATCTCTCAACAAATTTCGAACAATGGAGACTCAGAGCTCTGGCAAGCAATCTGTCAGGTTTTATTCTCACTGAGCTAATTTGTTATATAGTTATAGTACGAGACGAAGATTATGCAAATGTTTGCATGCCGGAATTATATTTCTAAGGTTTCGCAGGCCCATAATTAGCTGCCTCCAATTTGTGCAGGTCTGTCGCAGCGGGAGGCAACTCCGGATCCCGCATCAGCAAAGCATTTTGCCGGTGCGGCGAAGGATGGAAGTGTGTCATCACTAGGACTGAGGGACCTGATGCCGGCAAGGCCTTCTTCAGCTGTGCTGGAAAACTACACACGTATGTCAATCAGCACAAGGATAAACTTATCGAAGTTGTTTAGAAATGGCAACGTGATATCATTTCAATATACCAACGTTATAGTCCGATTTTTACATTCTCTCTTTCATTTAATTTGAAGATTGTTTAGTCATTTATATGGATCGAAGAAATTTATGGTTATGAGAACAAGTAACATCTATATAATGAACCATCAATTTGTTTAATTTTATAAATAATTAAACAGTCTCCAAATCGAATAATTATATATATATATAATATTTACATAATAGTTCTAGTTATGAAGTTTGTATAACCATGAGTTGATGATCCAGTGGTAAAGGACGGATTGCGAAGCTTCCTTCAAATTAAAAATTGGAGGTCTTAGGTTTGAAACCTGTTGCTAGTGTTGTCCCCTTTTTGCCTCTATGAATCTTCCCTGCCTTCGGAATTGGTGGATAACCATAGCTTACCACCAGTTGTCCTCTTTTTTATTAAAAAAAGATAGAGTTATGAAGTTTGTACTGTGTAATCATGTTACATCGTCACTGAAAGATAAATGATTTTTTATATGTAACAAGAGGCAAGTAATGTCCGTAGATACGTGTATCAATGGTCACGACGATGCATATGGACTGATAATGCCTAATTCGATCTTTTGACAGCTATGAAGACGGGACAGTGACAAAGGAGGCCACGACGGTGAACGAGGAGGTAGAGAAAATTGGTGCAAACGAAGCCTACTGCGAGTGTGGTGAAGGTTGGAAATGTGTCATCTCCAAGGTTGAACCTGAAGATCCTGATGCTGGCAAGAGCTCCTTCGAATGTGCTGGTAGTTGCAGCTGTGTAACCGATGGTTAAAGCCTAAGGGGCGCATCAAGAAATTAAGTGCACATGTAAAGGGTTAAACCCTAAATCACATGCATAAGCATGGTCGATTCTGTATGTGTTTTGTGTGTTTGCTGAAGCGTTGAAATCAATAAACCATGCTGTAATATATTGGATAAAAGCTGTTCATTTTTCATCACCAAATTCACTTGTTGTACAAGAAAATAAAAATAATTGAAGGTGAGAAATACAACAAGGCTTCAAGCCTTTGAACCGTCTATTTTTCATCACCGAATCCGCATCGAACTTCAGCAACCCGAACTTATTTTGTAAGTTTCGATTCATAGATCATCTATGCAAAAACGCAACTCAATCCGAAACCAATTTCTCATCTAATTGTCAAGATAAAATTTCAATGTTTCTGCTGATCCTAAAAACTATCGAGCCTACGTGGCGCGCAGGCCAAGTAATTAGTAAACTAACTACGTCATTCGGTTGTGTGCGGGGCATGCCAACTCGTCAGCCAAGCTCGGCCGGGGAGTAAAATGTGTTGATGTGGCGTTGGGCGCGCTGCTGACTTCTTGATCTTGCGACTGCGGCCGAGGAAGGAACATGTCTCAGCCTTCGGGTTCTAGAGCCTGAAGACAAGGTTGCTAGTTTTGCAAAGTTCAATATCAGATTCGGCTTTCAATGTGCCGAATGTAGTAACTTGGTAACACCTTACTTCGCCGAGAAGGCTGATGAGATGACCTCTCCCAATAAGGACTCGAAAATCCTTGTCGATCGAGACTTGGATAGATAATCAGTCGGCCGAGAAGCAGTGCTGTTTATCCAAACTGAAGGTGCCCCTTGATCGACTGATTCTACGGCTCCAATGCTGTTTATCCAAACTAAAGATGTCGCTGGTTGCCTTTATAGTGCTGTTTATCCAAACTGAAGATATGTCGGCGGGAAAAAGAAAATAAAAATCTCAAGGTTGTTGAGAGATTTCGCGTAGAGCGAGAGTTTGCGCAAAGCAGTTTTGTGTGTTGAATTGGAGGGGTCTTCTCGTTGCCACTGCCTCTGTATTTATAGGGACGTGCTAACTTGATCCTTGAATATTGCATGAGATTTTTGGCGTGGATCAGACTCAACTAAATGCATGGAGTTATCATGCAATTACCCAACCAATTTAAAATTTGTATCATTATCTCATTTTTCTCCTTATTTTGTCCATCATTATCCAAGTATTTGATGATTTGCACGTGCTGGAACGAAGGCACGCAAATAATTAGCATGCAAGTTTATCTCTTAGCCATGCATTTCAAACCGAAGCAACACGGCAATCCACTCATCTTTCCACCAAATTTGACCAGGTGCAATCATGCACTATCAAAAAGTTCAAACTTGATCCCATCTTTTCCATCCTTTCAAAGCCCACGAGTTCCAACCTGATGCAATTTGTCTGACTAGATTCTTGGCATCCTGCTGAAGATATTCAAGGGTGCTCTTTATTCCATCATCACTTTATAATTTTTATACATGCATGCATAATAACCTTTTGCCGTCTAAGTGAACTCCAAATTCATTTGTTTACTAATTATCACCATACTTTAAATGGATAATAATCAATTTTGTAGCATACCACTTGAATCTGTCAGTCAAGCAAACTGATCCCACCCACACATTCACACGCCAAACATCCAAAATCAACTTGAATTGTGCTACCGTGTTTCCTGCTTGGAGATACATATCTCATCTTAATTATCATTAAAAGATAATTATGATAAAAATCATAATATTATCCTTCAATAATAACCAAATGATCTTCACTCTTCGATCCGACGGTTGTGAGCTATGTTTACTCAACGGCCTTGATCGCATGGGCCGATGATGTAATTTTGGGTCCAAATAGTTTCTTAGAACATATTGTTCGTCAATTTCTTTGAACTCAATTAGATACCTTAAATACTTCCGATTTAGTTAATATTTTGAATGATCTATGAGGTGCAACTATATATATGTATAACATACACCAACACTAGTTCAAGCAAGGAATGACATTTTCTCAACGTGTTCGGTGTTTTTTGTTTGGTCTAAAGAATAGCCTGGTGTATTTGTATCAAAGTGTCAACATTGCATACAATCTAAAACTTTTACATTTAGGTTCTCAAAGGCATAATATGTATACCAATCACTTCTTATACTTTGAGACGGATCTTCGAAGAGTGTACCATCCTTTCTTGCATATTGTGACGACCTTCCCTCCTTGTGTGATGGACACCCTCTTCATTTTCTTGCTCTTTTGCTTAACCTGCTCCTTCAGTTCGCCCATCTAATTCGAAAGAAGTACTGAATGAGATCGAAGGGAAAGTATGCAATTTTTTCTTCCAAAGTATGATACTAATCGCAGCAGTTTGAGAACATATATATAGCTTGCTTCTTGCCACCTTAACCATTCTAAATTTAGCTAACCGAGTTTTCTTAAAAATAGTTGACATGGGAAATTAGTTGATGTTCTGGATGGTTGGGTTGGGTTGGGTTGTTTATTGGTTGGGGTGATTCGTGACTGCTTTGCATAAGTGTCATTGATTAAAAAAGCTAATATTATTGTGCAAGGCAAGAGATTTGGAGTTATGCCTTTACATTTCGCCGTGAGTGCGAACTCCGTCAACTCTCTAATCTAACATTTAATCACTAATGATATCGTCTTATCAAAAAAATAAGAATTTTAAAACGCAATTAGTGTTAAGAAATAAATTGCCCTTGCCTTGCCTTTAGTTTTATATAAAGAGTTTCTTTCTCCTTGTGAGAAAAAGATTGAACAAAACAGAGGACTGCGTCACAACAGGAATTATACCTTGGAGATTTTCATTTTTCGAGTTACGAATCCTAATTATGAATAAATTTTTTTGGCATTGTTATTATTAAGATTTTTTTTTTCCCGTTTGAATATCTTTTGTTATGCAGAATGCACTAAATTTTATTTAGATGCCTTAATTGAGTTGATCTGATGCAAGTAAAAAGTAGAAGTCATACTTAAATTTGTTGGAAATTATATATTATAGTATACAATATTGTAATATATAATTTTAATAATTGAATGAAAAATAGTGTTAATCATATGTCTTAGAAATGTTATGTTATTTAGGTGTATTCCCTTGTCAAATGATGTATATTTATAGATGAAAAGTTACATCTCTTTAACAATAAGTACTTGGGTTATATATATATATATATATATATATATATATATATATATAACCATGAAACCATTATCATTAAGAATAGAAAATTAGAGTTAATTTTCACTCTTGAGAAATAGGGTTTCCCCACTTTGTTTCTCTCATTATTCGTTTGTCAAATTCCGAGTCATGTCTTAAGAGTACGGAATATATGAAGTTTGTCAGAGTTCGAAGATTGAAGTGTTTTGACTTCGAATTATAGATTGTTGAATCCTGGGAGACGAACGCCTACCGAACTATAAGTACAAGAGTAGGGACGAAATTCTGTCTTTAGGACATTGCATTATACAAGCTTCAATATCTAAGTTTGTTAGTATTTTTAACTTTCTCTCTAGTTGTTTATATTAATCTCATATATAATTGATGTTGTGAATTTCTTTATGATTATTATTATCGGAATTCTTGTGTTATTTCCATATTTTCTATTATGCTCCAACAAATTTGGGCTTAGCTTCTTGCAATATACCATGAATTCCTAGTTGTAGATGCAATGCAATTAGGGCTTATGTGATTGTCCACCGATTTTCATAGAACTTAATGGATTTTTACTTGTTTAAATTTTCGCCATAGAAGGTTACATGTAAGGATACTTTTGGTGCAACCATATGACATGGCCATTGAATAATTTAAGTCTTTTTTTTTGTATGTTTTCAATTTATTATTTCCATGTGTTTAATTTCATGCTTAATTTAGTTTCCAATTGAACTCAAAATCTCATATCTATTCTCTTCTCAATTAGAATTTGTTTCAATTTAATTAGTAAGATTTCTAGAATTAATTCAATTTATGTGGGACAATATCCGTGCTTATTTGCTATACTATCATCTGATTCGTATACTTGCAAGACTTAATGAGGTTAATTTTGGTTGTATAAATTTCACAACAACGATACATGTTATCCTGCAAGGTTCGTATACTGCATCGTAGAAATGATGCACTGAGCAAATCAAAACTTGAATAAGCTGTGAAACTAATGTGAGTAGTAAGTACACAAACAATGGTTCACAATATAGGGCAAGGCTCTACAATATTAGTATGACTACTGATCTAGGTATAGAAAATATTTTGGTAAATTTGGGTGTGCCAACTTGCAACCTAGTTCGGTTAGGAGAGTAGAATGGAGGTGGTGGTGCTGTCGAATGCGGTGCTGACTTCTGCACTGAAGCAATCACTACCAAGGAAAGAACACGTCTCGACCTTGGGTTCTAAAACCTGAACACAAGATTTGGGTATTCACTTAATCTTGTTAGGTATAGGTCCTTTTCTTCTAGTATTCAAGGCTCTTTATTTTGGAGTGTATATGTGACATCCCACATCGCCCAGGGGAGTGATCCTTAAATGTATATTCCCATCCTTACCTAGAACGAGGCCTTTTGGGAGCTCACTGGCTTTGGGTTCCGTAGGAACTCCGAAGTTAAGCGAGAAGGGGGCTAGAGCAATCCCATGATGGGTGACCCACTGGGAAGTTGCTTGTGAGTTCCCAAAAACAAAACCGTGAGGGAATGGTAAGCCCAAAGCGGACAATATCGTACTATGGTGGTGGAGCGGGCCCGGGAAGTGATCCGTCCCGGGCCGGGATGTGACAGTATATGATACTTGAGCTGTGAAAAAAAGGGGATCCTATCAACTTGTTCCGACCTAGGATAATAAGCTCATGAGCTTAGTCTTACTTTACCGTCAAGAAACAAAAGCAAGACTTTCATCTCCAAGTTTAACTCAGACGTAGCTCACTTCTTTTTGGGTGTGAAATAGTTCAAACCAAAATACCCAACAAGCATTAGAAGATCCCCTTTAAGATCAAACAATTCCATCGAATTGAGTATGATATTGGATGTCTTACTATACCAGGAATATCAATGAACCAGATTATTGAAATTGCTCAGGATACCCTTTTTTAGCTTCTAGAATCTATTTCTTAGTTTAAGATCCCTCTTACTAACTGGAATCAAAGAATTTGTAGATCAATTCCCCTCCAGGACAGAAACTTCTTGTTCAAAGGGCGAATCCATCAAACTTAATCAACCATTAAGGAGTAATCCTAATGTGTGTGGATTTGGTTAGGGAGATGTGGAAATAGTACTTCAAGATCCATTAATCACTGCAAAGTTTAATAATTGGTTTGGTTTTCGTTGTGCCGAACAAGGAGTAATTGGGGAACATCTCACTTTACTTCACCGAAGCTGATGAGATAACCTATTGAGAGTCTGAAATGCAAGAAGAGAGAATTCTTCGTTTGCCGACACTTGAATAGATAACCAACCAATCAGTTGCAATGCTTTTCACTTATCTGAACTAAAGGTGTCATTGGTTAACATGGTGTTATTCACTTGTCGTCACTAAAGATGTGTTAACGGGAGAGTTAGGATAGTTAATATTTTTCTCAAAAAATGTGATAAGGGTTTCACGTAAAATGAGGATTTTCACGTATAGCGCTTTAAGTTGTTTGTTGAGTTGAAGGTGCCTTCCTCTGTTGCAAATCCTCTTGTATTTATTTATTTTTTTAATTTTTTCTAACAAATAATATTATCTATACTAAAAAAATTTAAGTATAACTTCTCAATAGGCTAGCAATGAAATGATATTATAGAATCTAAGCCTTAGACACGTAACCGTCTTTTGATAGTAGGCCAAAACCATCTGCCATCAGGCGATAATACCAAAAAATTCCAAATTGGATAATGATAAACCAAATGGTTGATGTTGTGGCCAAATGATAATGGTCGCCAAATCGTATCACAACAACCATCTTTATCCTCCCAATGGTCAAACCAAAAACTCTCTCTTGATCACCTTTGCAGCACGTGGCCAATAAGAATTCCTCATCATCAATTCATTTAGTCAGCCTCTTTCTTTGGACCAGTACCAATGACCTACAAAATCTCATCAAATCATCAATCCACGATCTATGTCCATTTATTTAACGGCCTCGATTGTACAAACATATATGTAATATTGGGTACAAACAATAGAATAAGGATTCTTGTTGAATTCTCTTTGTGAGAATTTTTGAGATTTTCTAATAACATCCGTTCATCGTATATTATGCGGTCAAAAATTATTTTAAATTATTTTATTTAAATTGAATATAAACAACATCTAACAAAAACTAACCGCTTGACATACGATGAATGTGATTAGAAGATCCCCGATATTCTCATAAAGAGGTTGGCTCCTCCTGGCAAACAAGAGTACGAGAATCGATTGAACTCTAGGCTTTGGTATGATTCAATAATGCAAACGTACAAGATTTCCATGTGCAACACAAAACATTTTGACAAGGATTGTCTGCAGCATTATTGCTCTTCCAACGTTGGCGTTTTAAAACCCATTAAATTATAAATTTTCATATGTGAGAGCAATTAAGATGGATCGAGTACACTTTTACGTATGGCTCAATTCAATAACACAACGATATGTGTATTATTTGCGAAATGATATTGTGTTACTAAACCGATATGCTACTTTAATTAAATATCGGATTCATCTATTTCCTTCTCCTTATATGCATGCTACGAATGGTACATATTCTCAGTAGAACAACAAATGCTTGCTACGAAATTGTATCATTCAAGAGCCATAAATTGAAACGCACCACATCAAATTAACAAGGGATACTGAACAATGAAACTATGGGAGGTTTTCAACCCTAGGACCTGCTACAAACTAAGACTCTAATATCATGTTACACAAATTACTGCGTCTTAAAAGTATAAGTTGTTATGGAATGAGCCAATTGAAAAGGACACGGCATCCATGAATTTGGTGTCTTGTCCTCCGAGCTATATCTTGAGGTTGGTTCGGATTCTATACCACCCTCTTTTCCAAACGCCGATGATCTTCCATCCTTGTTGCTCAAAGAAGGACCGAAGGTCTCGACTCCTTTCCCTCATTTGTTATGTCGCTCTCCCATATACAAAATTGCGAGTTTCAAATCGAATCGATTTAAATGGAAAATCTCTTTGCTCTCCTTAATTTTGATTTCGCATTAATTCGCCGATGGCTATATATGTGTATGGTAGAATTTTCCTTGCTCTATGACTATTTTTAATTAAACTTGTAAATGTCACAATCACCACGAATAAATTTAGTTGTTTGGTTAGGCGGCTTGGAGAATGGAGGCTCTTATTTTTAACTATGTTTGGTGAGACTTTTTTTGAACCACTAATAGAAATACCCCTTTTTTGGCAAAGTATTTTACCGTGTTTCTGGATTGTGATTTCCATATGCGTCTAACCATCCCAAATAATATTCATAAAACTACTTAACGAGTTAGCTTCGACGGTAAAATGCTCACTCTTCTACTTACCAAAAAAGTTTATCCTTAACATTTTTACTCTCCAATTTTCTACATGCAATACTAATAGGAAAAGGATCCTCATCGGATCCTTTTTCCTGAGGATCCTAGGGATCCCATGATTGTGATCGTTTATCATACATCGTGCGGTCAGTTTTCATTAGGTATTATTTATATTTAATTCTAAAATTTAAATTTTGAAATAATTTCTGACCGCACGATGTACGATGAACGATCACGATCACAAGATCCTTAGGAAAAGCATCCGGCGAGGATCCTTTTCCATATTAATACCTAGTCCAGTAAAAAAGATCATGTATACTTGCTCTTTGTATTTTGTTGGTCTTTGCCCTGGAATGATATTTCCAGTTTACAAAAGAAAAAAGAAAAAAATCCATAAAAAAAATCTAGAAAATCTCATAAAATTCATAAACATAATCTCGTAATATTCACACAATTAATTGCAATAATTACCAATGAGGGTTAATTCCCTTGGTAAGGGCGTACTTGTGGTTAAACACCAATCCAAGTTCGATCTCCGTTGCCAGTAATTCTTGTCTGTAAATTCCTACGTGACTATATAACGATGGCAGCTGGCAGTTAGGTGTCATGCATCAATTTTTCTAGCTTAAAGTTATGGGCATGCCCTGAAACTGGTGGTGAGAGAAATCAATCCCCCCTAAACTTTTAATGGAGCACAATGTAACAATTCAATTATTATCCACAAAATTTTTTCATTTTCTTGAATTTTACTCGTAGCCTAAGCAAAATAATGAAAACGCTCTACTTCAATTCTCTACTGCCGTCACTCAGTATTACAGTATGGTAGTATTCCTCTTCGTTTAGAAGTGAGAGGTCTTAGGTTCGAATCTTATGAATGGCAAATTCAATACCAAATTAAGTTGCCCATTGTGTGACTTAGCTAAACTCCCCCTCCCTTGTAGTGTAAAAATATCGGTACACTAAAAAAAAAAATTTCTCTATTGGCGAGATTAGACCAAGGAGAGATTTTTCAATATGACTAGTATACGAGGTAGTACACCACGTGTTACTATACAAACGGTGAGATTTGTGTGTTAAAAAGTTAATAACTTAAAAGATAAAATTTCTCATCACTTACATAAAAACACGTGGTGTACCATTCGTGTTTCCGTCACAATAAAAAATTTCTTCCGGATCAAGTTAGCAAGTAAAGTACCATTGGTCCATTTGGCGCCAGCTGATTGGCTAGCAGGAAGCGCCAGAAAAATAACCGTCACTCTTCTCAGCTACCAGTCCAACGGAGAAGAAGCGACTGCTTGGTGAGCGGATCGGTTACTCACCCGACCATCCTCCCCTCCGTGGACCTTCTTCCTCAGACATCTACAGGTGCGTTACCTTTCCCCCTAAATTAGGGTTAGGGTTTCTGAAATTAATTTCCCCCAAATATCCCCTCTTTTTGCAATGGAAGAACATCCATCGTCTTCCTCCTCCTCCTCATCTTCTTCTTCTTCTGCTGCCGCTTCGACCAGTAGGGACACTTCTGGCGGTGCTGCTGCTTCGACCAGTAGGGACACTTCGGGCGGCGCTGCTGCTGCCGCTACGACTTCGTCTTCGAGCGCTTCGCAGGTGCGGGAGGAGGAGGACGATGACAATCAGTACCAGCAACACACGCATTTCCGGCATCCGGAGCTGGAGCAAAACCACGAAATCGGCACTTCGTACGGCGGAAATGTGCCGGCGTTCGATGAGGTGTCAACGGTGATTACGGATGAATCGTGGTCCTGCATTGTCGTCCTCCTCACCTTCTGGTTCTTCGGTTTGTATCCAATTTTCAGATTATATTTTGAATTTTTTATGGTAATTAATTATTTGATTATCCATAATTTGATTGTAATTGGATGTTTCAGTGTCGATGACTTTGATTTTGGGAGTTTACGGGTCTTCGAGTTTAGAGCTTGGCCCTAATAGCTCAATTCTTCTGCAACCTAACCCATTTTTTGTGCAGTCTATAAAGGTAGGTTTTTAATTTTACCATTTTCCATTTTTTTACTGATATGCCTGCTTTCTTGTGCTGTTTAGTAATCTGGGTTGGTTTTTTGTTTGGTCTTTGTTAGGTAGAAGAGCTGAATATATCAAGTTCTGGGCCTGTACTATATGGTTTCTACAGTACTCCACCTCTTGATACTGCTACCACTTGGTCCGAAACACATACTGTCTCGGTTCCAGCCGATTCTCATACGGCAAGTTTGCATTCTGTTGAATGTTGTTTTTTGTTTTATTGCCAGAAATTTTTGAATTTTTTGAAGCTGTGGTAGTTGTTGATGAGGATGATAATTCATTGTGCTTCTTCAGGAATGGATATATTACCTAAATGCGGGGTCTCAAATGAGTATTTCATACAGCGTGAACTCTCCGAGCTTCTCTATTTTTCTTATTATTGCTCAAGGTATATAACCTACATTTCCTTTTCTTTCCTACTCAAAATTCTCTTCATTTTAAGAAATATCCATGCTAGTTAGTAGTTAGTAGCTACCATTTATAAATACTTTTACAGCAATGAAAGTTTAATATCTTTCTTCATGTTTTGTGAGTAAGCGTGAGTATGTTTTGATAAGATTAGTGTAACGGGCTGCTGAGGAAATTGGATTACCAGTTGTTTAATTTGCTGATTGCTGCTATTGCAGTCATTGACCCTTCACTCAAATTCATAGTATATACACCTAGAATCACTGTTATATAGAGAGCAAGCCACATAAGTGAGCCAAGAGTGCAGAGCAACTTGTTAATTGAAGTCTTAATTGGTCACTTACCAGAGCAAGTCTTCTTGCTACATTTCTCCGATTTCTTTTTCTGTGGTCTGGTGTCTTTGCATTATTTATAAAAATAAAAATCATCTGCAGTTGCTCATGCATTTTTTTTAACTAATGGCAAAGTTTATTCAACCTCCATAGCATTCTGAAGCTAGCGCATTGCAGGTAAAGAAGGCCTTGCTCAGTGGCTCGAAGAACCGACATATCCTAATACTTCTTTATCATGGAACCTCATTCATGGTGAGACAAAGTGTGGAATATGATCTTATTGTCTTCTCAACACAAGTACTATTACTACTATACTAATGTCAGTAATTACTTCCTCTCAGGAAGTGGTATGATTGAGCAGGACCTATCAAAGTCTTCTGCCTACTATGTTTCTGTGGGTAACTTGAACGCAGAGGATGTGGAGGTAATTGTGGAACATGTAGAATAAACTATAACCTTGGAATTTAAATATCTTTCGTACTTTTTCTTTTATTGTATTCTGGTCTGTACTCTTCCGATTAAAAAGATATATTGGGGCATGGTACTTATGAGATTAACTGTTATTCAGAATCAAATAATTAATACAATCTTTGTTACTGCAATCATGGGCTGTTACAGTGATTATTGACATTAACTGCAGCATACTGCTAAAGTAAGCATCAGGTTGAGTGAGAGTAAGAATGCAAAACCTTTTTTTGCGCTAGACAAACATCCTGATGTGTTGGCCTTGAGAGTGTCCCTCATAAGGGTCTCTATTTTCCCCTTTTCCTAATGCTTTTATATCTTACATTAAAGAATATTGTTGTTGAACCACGGCAAGTGGCCCAGTGGAAATGCAGTAGAATTCCAAGTCAGGTTTGCTCCCTGGTTTTGGGTTCGGGGCACGAAGCTGGCAAAAACATGGATGATTCCCTGGTTGAAATTTTTGGGAGGACGTGTGCCATTTGACTATGGCTAGGGGTGGGCCGAAATGCCTTTAGCCTTTCTGGGCCCCACTGGCGATTAGTCCTACCTCATGGAATATGGGATATCTCATGCTTCGTCCAAAAAGAAAAAAAAAAAAAGGAATATTGTTCCTGTTCTGTCGTTAATTTTTACTCATTACACTATTCACTTGGGTTCATCTTTACATTGAACAGGTACAATTAAACATCACAGTGAATGCTTTATTGTACAATACAAATTCGGCTTATTACAAATGTACTTTCACGGATGAATCCTGTACTTTGAAAATTTTGTTTCCGGAGGGAAATGCAGCTGTGTTGACCACTCCTGGTCCAGAGCAGGTAAGACTAATCTAGTGGATTGTCAAATAAATGTTATCCCGGAAACTTGAATTCAGTAGATTGTTACTCTTTCGTCTTACATTTTTTTGGTTTCCTCAGGATACACCTTCTGCAAACCAGTATGTCAAACTATCATATGGACCAAGATGGGTCACATATATTGTTGGTATAGGTAGGCTCATTCTCTTTTTTCTTCGCATAATGAAACCTTTGTCTGTCAATCTCTACCGTATTTAATTTTTTTAGCCTGTGTAGGTGGGATGACTGTGCTCATGTTCTTGGCCTTCAACTTCTTAAACAAATGCCAAGGTACCAATGAAGATGGAATAAGAGTTCGACATGATGAGTTCAGATCTGAGAGAGCCCCATTGCTTTCCTACAAAGATGATGATCAATCAAGTTGGGGCTCATCTTATGATTCTGCCTCAAATGATGAGGGGGATCTTGAAGACTTTCTGGCAGGAGAAGGGAAGTCGTCAAGAGATGGTGAAAGTAATAATACTCGTCGTCTTTGTGCAATCTGCTTTGATGCTCCTAGGGACTGCTTTTTCCTTCCCTGCGGGCATTGTGTGGCTTGTTTTGAGTGTGCAACAAGGTATTTTTCTCTACCGTTTCTGACTTTCTATAGTCGTATCTAACTGCAAAGTTCCTCTGCGCTGTACCCTGCAACAAGTCCACAAACTAGTTATGACAGTTGACAAGGCCATTTGCCTATTAGGCCATCAAAAGTTCTGATTTCTTCAGGGCTCATCCAATGAGCTTCTAGAATACTAGTAAACTGTGTTCCATGCATCATATTTGTCCTGTTTATCTGTTCCAGATCCAATTTAATGATTGATTACATTTTTCAAAATTTCACAGGATAGCAGAGGCAGCTGCTACTTGTCCAATTTGTCGGAGGAACATAAAGAAGGTGAGGAAGATCTTTACAGTTTAGTAATACAAACCTCCTTGTAACACTGGTATGCGCTATTCTTTACTACCCGTCAATATAACTGATCAGAGCTCAGCTGGTTACCTAGGTAGTTTCTAAGTGTGGATTGGCCGTGCCTTGTCGCTTTACAACGGCTTTCCCTTATGTATTATTGTTTCCGGGTATAGAAAGCCTCAATACACCTAAATAGGATAAAGAATTCAAAGGTCTCGATTCTTTTCTTTCCCCACATTGTAGGTTGGGTTAAGGTACTCGATTTTCTGTTGCAATCTTCAATGATATTAATGTTGGTGATGCATATTGTTTGTTCAACTCCCTTTTCAGAATGCTTTGCAAATTCATGCATCATATTTGTGTGATTGAGCTCAATTAGTCACGAGGACTTGTTAATTGAAGAAAGAGAACTGGTTGTAAAACCGGTTTCATGAATCTTACCAATATTTTCTTCTGTTTTTTTTGGTTGGTAATTAATGAATCTCACCAATATTGCTCCTTCCTAGCTAGTAGTCAAAACAATGGAGAATGTGGACAACGTAGGGTCAGTCAGCCCAGTTGATCCGAACAATGTTGCGTCTCTTTGTACCTGAGTTTGATCTCCCATTGTATATATAGGGCTTGGACAGTTGATCAGATTAATGTGCTCGCGTTTTGTATGATCCAACCTTGATCCTCTCTCATAAATTAGAACTAGAGCAGTCTTCTTAAACAAAACCACAAGCAACATGAGCATCTTACTTTCCTTCTCATTATATGTGCCCTAGGGTCGATTGTGAGAAATTTTTTAATGTTCCACGAATAGGGCTCGGTAAATCAAGTGTCATAATTCGTTTGGTTGATTTTTTTATTTTTTATTTTTTAAGTTTCCAACCAATTGTATTATGAGACTTCATATGCCTAACTGTGTTCCAACACACTAAAAAATCTCTCGTGGATTGGGAGGAAAGGTAATCCTCCAAGTCTACCAAACACTAGATTGTCAAATTTGGTAAACCAGTTAGAAGTATCCAAGATAAAATAATGGAATAGGTTTAAGACACTTTGCAGTGATGAAATCGTGCAAGCAAAGGGGCTTAAAGTGGGACAAAGATTTGCTCGTCTTTGTCTCTCTGTCCTGGTGAGACGGTCCAATAAACGTAGTCCTCCAAAAATGCCCCTCCCAAAAATCCCAACAGAAAAAACTCTCCTTCTATGAGAGACCTTCTCTCCTCTGTGAGAGTTTTCTTTCCCCCTTAGGTGAGGGTCTTCATCTTACCTACTTTCTTAGGCGCCGACTCTGGCTTCGGCTGAAGTTGGTTGCCTCTTTTCCTTTGCTTCTTCTGTTTTCTTCTCTTCTCCCCTTCTCTGCTGTGTTCTTCTCTTCTCTTCTCTTTTCTTTTCTTCTACTACTTCCTCCTCCTATTTTGTTTCTCAATTTGTTTCTGTCTCTTACCCCGATGGTATGCCTCGTTTTTGTTCATCCTTGGTTCGATTTTCAGCCATGTTTCTTGTTGAGATTGTGTGTAGAGCTCTGGTGGCTTGGGTATTTCCAACACCACCACTTTCTCGTTGCTATCTGCCTTTTTCGGCAGTGTTGTTTGTGGGTCTTCACGGACTTCATCTTGATAGTTGGCTTCTTTGTCTTTGTTGCTGGCTATCTTTACTCTATGGTTGTGCTTGCGGAGCAGATCGGAATTGGATGGTGCATTTGATGAGGTGTTGCTTGGTTATGGGTGAGGATTGGAGCAAGTCGGAATTCTCTGCGGTGGCGAAAGCAATGGATCTTTCTAGTTGTTGTCTATTGTGTTTTGACTTTTTGGGCGGCTTTGTTTGTTGGGCCCTTTTGTTTTTCTATTTGTGTTTGGCCCTTTTGCTTGTTTACAAGTTAGTTTTGGGTCTGTGGGTTGTTCCTTTGTTTGTGTTGCTTTTTGGTGTTTAATAAAAAGCTTGCTTTCCAAAAAAAAAAAATTCCCAACAGAAAAAGATAACATTTTATACGAGTTTAGGAGGCCAAGTTGAAGACGCCTTTCTTCTTTTCCCTACTTAAACATTTAGTGTGTGTGAGGGTAGAAAATGTGGTGAAAAGAAGTGGTCAAAAGAAATGATCAATCGCATTGTCTAGTGCCATTTTCATCATCTTTTTGGACTTGTTTAAGACAAGTGGGGTTGTATCATGTATGGTAGAATGAGGTTGAGACAGAAAATTGCAATTTTTGTTCTTTCTGTTTTGAATTCTTACATCACATGTACTTACTTGAAACGAAAGAAGTTATAAATAAGAGAAGTAGTAATAAGAGAGATAATGAGTAGAAATGAAATCACCTCCCCAATCGATCTAAAGTGTTGATTTTCAGGTCTTGAAATTATAAGTGAGAGCTACTGTTTGGACCTGATTTTATACTATCGGCTTGTGCAATCAAGATCGTTGATGAACATAGCTCTCAACCGTTGGATGACAAAATAATTAAGAAAATTATTATCGAAGGATATATTATGGTTTAATCATGATTTATCTTTTAATAATATATCAATTTATCTAGACTGAATATGATCAATTTGTTTGGAAATGGGTTTCTCTGCATGGGATAATATTGAAGAAGAATGGCTATATAATAACCAATGGTCAAAAAAAGAATTGCAATTCTCTAGTCGGCACATGCATACACGTGGAGGGCGGGAGATGTGATCAAGTTGAATTTTTTGGTAATGCATGATTGCACTTGGACAGACTTGGTGGGAAGATTAAGAGTTGCTTGACGTGATGCCTCGGTTGAAATGCATGGCTGGGAGATAAACTTGCTTGCTAATTGTTTGCATGCCTTGGTTCCAACACAAGAGGTCATCAAATACTTGGATTAGGATTGCTTTGCACGAAATAAGGAGATAATGATGGAGATTTTAAATTGGTTGAATAATTGCATGATAACTCCATGCATTTAGTTGAGTCTGATCCACGCCAAACATCAAACGCAATACTCAAGGATTAAGTCAGCACGTCCTTATAAATACAGAGGCAGTGGCAACGAGAGAGGCCCCCTCCAATTCAACACATAAACTGCCTTGTGCAAACCCTCGTTCTACGCGAAACCTCTTAACAACCTTGAGATTTTTATTTTCTTTTTCCTCCAACTCATCTTCAGTTTTGATAAACAGCAATGTGAAGGTAACCAGCGACATCTTCAGTTTGGATAAACAACACTGGAACTATAGAATCAGCCGACTAAGGAGCACCTTCAGTTTGGATAAACAGTACTGCTTTGAGGCCAACTGGTTACCTATCTAAGTCTCGGTCAACAAAGATTTTCGAGTCTTTGTTGGTAGAGGTCATCTCATCAGCCTTCTCGACGAAGTGAGGTGTTATCATGTTACTACATTCGGCACATTAAAAGACGAATTTGATATTGAACTTCGCAGAACTAGCAGCCGTGTCTTTAGGCTCTAGAACCCGAATGCCAAGATGTGTTCCTTCCTCGACCGCAGTCACACGATCAAGAAGTCAGCAGCGCGCCCAATGCCACATCAACATAGTTTACTCCCCGGTCGAGCTTGGCACACCCTGCACATAAGCAAATGACGTAATTAGCTTATTAATTGCTCAGCATGCGCGTCACGTAAACTTGATAGTTTTTAGGGTCAACAACTACATATCTTTTTTATTCTGAATATGTTAGTTTAAGCAGGAAAAATCAAGAATCACAATTTTATGAGTTTTTCCTATCTCGAAAAAATGGATTACTGTGGCAAAATTAATAACTGATTTCCTTTTAATAATAAAATGTACGTGTATACAAAATTCTATAGGAAATATAACTATTAATCGAAAAATAAACAAATCCTAAGATTTGAGGCTGCGCGGTGGGTCTTTACATTTTTATCACCAATGACTGGAATCCTACTTCCCACGTGGCAAATCGATTCGGCACATTAAATTACGTGGCCAACACACTAACAAACTCCCAAGTGGGCTTCTCCACGCGACCCAGTCTCCCTTCCTACCCTGTCAACCGTCCGATCAACATACTTCACACCATCAGCATAGGAATCCGAAACAAAAATGAAATCCAACGGTCATCATTATTCACACTCCCCAACCCCACTGTATCAACCCACGCGATTCCACCTCGCGTGGTACCCACCTCCTTTTTCTCAGAACCATCCAAACGCCACCCTATATAAACACCCCCAATCCTTCCCCCTCCCAAAACCCTCGCCAGTCGCCACCCCATTTCCTCGCTCCCTCTCTCTCTAGAACCTTCATTTTTCTCTCTCTAGATATGGCGGGTTCAGGAGTGGTGGCGGTGTATGGAAACGGCGCTATCGCCGAGAGTAAGCAGTCGCCTTTCTCCGTCAAAGTGGGTCTCGCCCAAATGCTCCGCGGCGGTGTGATTATGGACGTCGTCAACGCCGAGCAGGCCCGGGTCGCGGAGGAGGCCGGCGCATGCGCCGTCATGGCCCTGGAGCGTGTTCCCGCCGACATCCGCGCCCAAGGCGGCGTCGCCCGGATGTCCGACCCGCAACTCATCAAAGAAATCAAGCAGGCCGTGACAATCCCCGTCATGGCTAAGGCCCGAATCGGGCACTTCGTCGAGGCCCAAATCCTCGAAGCCATCGGCGTCGATTACGTCGACGAGAGCGAGGTTCTGACCCTCGCCGACGAGGAGCACCACATCAACAAGCACAATTTCCGGGTGCCCTTCGTCTGCGGCTGCCGGAACCTCGGCGAGGCCCTCCGCCGTGTCCGGGAGGGCGCGGCGATGATCCGGACGAAAGGCGAGGCCGGCACGGGAAACATCATCGAGGCGGTGCGGCACGTGCGGTCCGTGATGGGGGACATTAGGGTTTTGCGGAACATGGACGATGACGAGGTGTTCACCTTCGCAAAAAAGATCGCGGCGCCGTACGATCTGGTGATGCAGACGAAGCAGCTTGGGAGGCTTCCGGTGGTGCACTTCGCCGCGGGAGGAGTGGCGACGCCGGCTGACGCGGCGCTGATGATGCAGCTGGGGTGCGACGGGGTGTTCGTCGGATCGGGCGTGTTCAAGAGCGGTGACCCGGCGAAGCGGGCGAGAGCGATTGTGCAGGCGGTGACGCACTACCGGGACCCCGATGTGTTGGCGGAGGTGAGCTGCGGGTTGGGGGAGGCGATGGTGGGGTTGAACTTGAAGGATGCGAAGGTGGAGAGGTTTGCGAATCGGTCTGAGTGAATGGAGTTAAGGGACTGTTTGGATGGTTTTAGTGGGTTTTCTACATATAAAAACTTTAAGATTATGTGGTGGGTTGGGTTGGGTTTGTTTTTTTTGTTGTTGGATGTAGCATTGATTTTGTTTGCTTAATAATGGATTAAATTATGTTTTCTGCTTTTGGCTGATTTATTTTTTCTTTTTCCTGCAGCACTGCATGCATTTTTTATTTAGGAATTGTACGGAAGTACTTTTAAAATGATTAAAAAAATCTTTGACACATTTGCTTTCGTGTTTCACTTGTGATTCTTGGATGATGCATTAGATATTTTCTGGCAGAAAGTATTTTAAGTGTTTTTTTTTTTAAGAATTCATTTGGATGAAATTTTAATAAGGATTAACTTTAAAAATATTTTTATTGAAAACATTTTAAAAGCACTTTTAATAAAACCGTTATTAGCTGTGATTTTCTTCCCCAAGTGGTGAATTGGGCTGGAGTGTTTGACTCCCAATTCTATATGCAGGATAAGGTTCGGGTTTGAGTTTGGATCATCGGCCCCAGTTTGAGTTTTGAGTTTGGGTCAACGGCCCAGTTCGAGTTCTGAGAAGTTTCGACAGCCGTGGTGTTACTAATTAGATGGATAATTTGAAGTTCGAGTCCTGAGAAGTTTCAATAGCCGTGGTGTTTACCAAATAGATGGAAATTTCAAGTTCGAGTTCTGAGAAGTTTTA
The DNA here is from genome assembly GCF_963583255.1 of Pyrus communis. Taxonomy (NCBI): domain Eukaryota; kingdom Viridiplantae; phylum Streptophyta; class Magnoliopsida; order Rosales; family Rosaceae; genus Pyrus; species Pyrus communis. The sequence goes on along the minus strand of NC_084811.1, from coordinate 6,323,311 downwards.
ACAGCCGTGGCCCGTGGTGGTACTAATTAGATGGATAATTTCATGTGTTGGTTTGACTGTCACATTAAAAAATTCCTCAAAAATTCCTCAATAGCCGTGGTGTTACTAATTAGATGGATAATTTGAAGTTCGAGTCCTGAGAAGTTTCAATAGCCGTGGTGTTTACCAAATAGATGGAAATTTCAAGTTCGAGTTCTGAGAAGTTTTAACAGCCGTGGCCCGTGGTGGTACTAATTAGATGGATAATTTCATGTGTTGGTTTGACTGTCACATTAAAAAATTCCTCAAAAATTCCTCAATAGCCGTGGTGTTACTAATTAGATGGATAATTTGAAGTTCGAGTCCTGAGAAGTTTCAATAGCCGTGGTGTTTACCAAATAGATGGAAATTTCAAGTTCGAGTTCTGAGAAGTTTTAACAGCCGTGGCCCGTGGTGGTACTAATTAGATGGATAATTTCATGTGTTGGTTTGACTGTCACATTAAAAAATTCCTCAAAAATTCCTCAATAGCCGTGGTGTTACTAATTAGATGGATAATTTGAAGTTCGAGTCCTGAGAAGTTTCAATAGCCGTGGTGTTTACCAAATAGATGGAAATTTCAAGTTCGAGTTCTGAGAAGTTTTAACAGCCGTGGCCCATGGTGGTACTAATTAGATGGATAATTTCATGTGTTGGTTTGATTGTCACATTAAAAAATTCCTCAAAAATTTAGTCTCGAAAATCAGAATTTTAGTTACGAGAATTCTTCACTAGTTGGTTTTGGACTCCAAGAATTCAATTGGAGAAGGGGAAAAGACAAACGAATGCAAAGTAATAAGTAATTTATAAAATATTGCGTTTGAAATGTTTTTCTTATTATAATTCTATGTTATAGAACAAGAAACAGAAGATAAAGAGAAATTATTTTCCTTCCGTAAACAATGCCGGAGCTAGGAATTTTTTATTAGGTGGGCTAACTTAAAAATTTTAATTTTTATAAATAAAAAAACTTGATACCGTACTTTTCTTTGTATCAATTAGCTTAAAAAAATTCACAAGGTGAGCCAAAAAAATTTGTAATTAAATAAATACGTGTTAAAATTCAAACAAATCTAAACTTGTACATGTACAAGAAGCAATGAAAAAAAGGATGTAAGAAAAAGATATGACATGTAAACTGTATTATATAATTTTATATGGTTAAATCTAAAGAATTTGGATTAATGACTAAATATATGATGGGTTATATTCAAAAATCAATCAAAATTACATGTAAAATTTTATTTTTCACCGGAAGCTACCTGGGCTACAGCCCAGGACAAGCCTTAACCTGGCTCCGCCAGTGCCCGTAAAAGGAAATATGGATGAAAGTATGGAAGATTGTTGTGCAAGGCATGTAAGTGGTACATATAAAAAAGACATACCCTAAAGAACATAAGTTGCGAAAAGGAGAATTCTAACTTAGATACAAAATGCAGCACATAACCTAACCTAATTCACGTTTGCAAGTATAGACATTACATACAATGCTTGACCTTAACAAAAAAATACGTTAGTTTTTGGCTTTATTTTTCTATTGGCTTAATTACATTTTAACTTCTTGAAAGTCAACTTGAGTCTCGCTTAATTCTTGAAATTCAACTTTTTTTTTTAAACTCAACTTGCATCACTGCAATCAAAATGCGTACAAAGCCATTCAAAATCCGTATAAATCTATTAACATGTCTCAAACATATATGTTTTATTTATACCACGAAACAAGTTTTAAATGGGATTTTTTTAATGAACTTTGATGGTAAAAAACAGAGTGAGATATATGTGAAGTTTGAAGGAGTTAAATTAAGGAAGATTTAACGAAAAGCACACGGTACTGTTCACTTTAATGAAAAACCATATTTTTATACTAAAAAATCAATCATGGTATTATTTACTTTACCTTTTATTTTATCCTTATCATTAAAATTCAAAGTTTTCAAATTTTTTGATTAGTTTCTTTCAAATATTTTAAAAGAGAAACTCGACATGCCTAGGACAAGCCTGTGCATTGGTTCATCCAAAGCCGAACCCACTCTAATATCCAACAATTCGAGGGCGACTGAGGGTTGAAAACATGCATGCCGAAAAAAAAAAAACCCACTCCCATGCAATCCCACCCCAAAATTTTTCCCACCCCCTGCTTGCAACAAATAATACCATGCTATTTGTTGAGGAGAAAATATTTTTTCCAACCCGTCCTTTTTTAAAACGTTTTTTCCACCCCGCTTAAAACCATTTTGTCCCCCATTTTATTTTGAAAACAAAAATATGTTTCAACTATGTATTTGTATTTAAGCTTAACCCTCGTTATTGGCGTTGTCGCTTTTTCTTTACATAAAAAAAGGGAAATAGAACTTTTGCCTAACCGGTAGGTTACTTTTGACATATAATTTCTAGTGGAACTGCCGTCTATTGTACAGGGCTACTATATTCATTTGTACTCGTCTACTAATGCCGGTGGGATTAGCTACATCGGATTGACTACTACCCTAGGAATATAGGACCAGTTGGAACGGCTTCTAAACTCGACATACTCCTTTGCCCGTCCGCGGTCACGAGCCGCGAATTTGTACTCTCCGCTTCACAATTCCCACCCTTTTTCCTCTCTCTATGCGCGGACCAGATATTAATCCCACCATCTCACCGTCTCGACTGTGAGAAAAAAATATAATTAGGGTTTTCGTTTCTGCAATGGTGGGGATGATGATGACCGCCAATTCCCACGAAAGGCTTGCGGGTCTCATGGACTCCGCCATCTTCGCCGCCGATATTCCGTCGAAGCTCGACCGCTTGCGCCAATCGAAGCAGGATTTGGTCCGGCAACAGGACCCTGATTTGCTTTCCGAACTCCTCCCTCGCTTTTTCGAGCTTCTGTCCGACCGGTTCAGCCCGGTCCGCAAATTTGCCACCGAGTGCGTTTTTGTCAAACCCTAGTTTGTCCTAGTTTAATTTTTATTCTGTTTGAGTTTATTGTAGCGTAATTAATTGAGAAATTTCCCTTTTGTTTTCGAAATGTAGAATGCTTGGCGAAATTGGATTCATGCACGTAGAATTGTTGCCAGACATTGTACCCTCGTTAATTGATGTTTTGAGTGATGAAACACCGGCAGTTGCTCGACAGGCGATCACTAGCGGGAGTAATTTATTTCGTTGCGTTCTCGAAAAGGTTTCGATTCAGGTAATTCTATTGGTTGAACTTGAACGTTGTGTAATGCTTACCAATGGTGTTTTTGATGCTACTGTGGGAATTCATGTTACATTTTATGGTTAAGTATTGACTATGTAAATCCAAGTTGAGTTTGTAGTAATCGACACCCTTATTACTGGTTAACCTTTCAGGGTCTACATGCTAGTGAATTGGACAGTTCGCTTGAGTCAGCTTGGGCATGTGTGTTAAAGCTGAAGGATGAAATATATTCTATAGCTTTTCGGGTAAGAAATGATTCTTTTAACAATAACATGTGATCAGAATTTAATTGATGTCTAATTCACTGTATCATGCTTACCAGCCGGGAAGTGGGGGAGTAAGGTTGCGAGCACTGAAATTTGTTGAGTCAGTCATTCTTCTTTATACTCCTGATCCTAATGGCTCCCCGGGCCCCCCTGCTCATGAAGGTAATAAAATTTGACTCCATTCTTGAGGTTCAGAACTGAATTGGTTTGTTTTTTTCTGATGAAGAATGCTTGTCCGCTTTGTAGGGGACTTAGTGGAATTTAATGTATCTTGGCTTCGTGGTGGTCATCCTCTGCTCAATGTTGGAGATTTGTCAATTGAGGCTAGTAAAAGTTTGGGTTTATTGCTTGATCAACTTAGGTTCCCAACCGTGAAATCGCTTGGTAACTTAGTGATCGTTGTGCTTATTAACAGGTATCTTGGCTTTCTTAGGTCATATTCAATTTTCTAGCAATTTTGATGTTACATGTTACTCCATAGAGCCCTTGTATGCTAAATTTAAATGCTGATAAGATTTAGATGACTCTCTGTAATTTAAAACTAGTTTTGAAGATTTAATATTTGTAAACCATCTCTGGAGCTCAAAAGAAGGTGTTCTCCATGAAAAAAGTAACAACAACAACAAAGCCTTATCCCACTAAGTGGGGTCCATGAAAAAAGTAAAAGGTGTAAAAATTGTTCTCACTTTACAAACACCACCTCTCAATAATAGGAGGAAGTGCATGTTGTAAGGGAATTTTCTTTTCATTTTCGTTCCTTTTTCATGAGGGTTTGTTAACAAAAAAGTTTAAACATACCCTATGCATGAACCTAGGTCATGGGTGTTGATAAGTGATAACTATGTCTCCTGATATCAAACAGTTACCCCGAGCGATGATGTTTAAATTTATAAAGGATTGTTCTTTGTGTGGCGTGATGACCTATGTGTTGGGTATATGTCAACTTATAAAGGAGTTAAGTGGTTGATTGTTATGTACAAGAGGACTGTATTTTAGGATCCTAGATAGGGTGAAGATAATAGTGACACCAGTAGGGTTATGCAAATTTCAAGGACAAAATATCCTGGAAGGAGAATAGATTGTGATGTCCAATATTCTTTTGTAAAAAATAGTAAATTATAAATATAGTATTTATTTTGAGGCCCAGGTGGGAGCTTCCTTGTATTTTTGTTTTTTGGGTACAATTGTAACCATTTGTGTCTGCTTGCTTACAGTTTACTGCAAGTTTCTTATTTTTTATTGTATATGACATGTCTTGCCAGTCTTTCAGCAATTGCAAAGAAGAGGCCTGCATTCTATGGTCGCATTTTGCCGGTATTACTTGGATTTGATCCTTCAAGCACTGTCATTAATGGGGTACATGTTTCTGGGCCACGTCATGCCTTAAAAAATGCCTTCCTCACCTGCTTAAAATGTACACACCAGGGTGCTGCACCGGTATGTTGTTTGATATCATTCTATACTAAATCCTTAAGACTTTTGTTATGTAAAATGTTCTTGATATACCTGTGGTTGTGGTACCAGTTACTTTTGAATAAGGCAGTGAAAGTTAATGAATGATTGCTCAAAAATGCTTGATAACATGTGGCTCTGAAGATCATTAGGTTCCAGTGTGTAAAGGAATAATTGTTTTGACAAATGATAGGTGCTCTCTCTTTCAGTAAGGATGTTGTTACAATTGAAGAACTTTCTACAAAACATGAAAATGTGCCTGCCATGATATTGTTATTGAATGCGCACTGTCTGACAGTGGATTGTAGATAAACCCCATAGAATTTTCCCTTTGCATGTCCCATTCGGTGGAGCTGCTATCGATCATTGGAAACCAATTGTTCTATTCCATTTCAGAGACTGTTTGGTAACTCGGTACAAAATATCCATAGGAATTCTAGTTTGGAAACCTATCTGGTAATTGGTTTTACATTTGTCTTCTCCATCGTTCTTTGTAGGTATTTGTGGTGGTGGGTTGGTGGTGGTTGATTTGGGTTGGGGGAGTCCATATCCACGAGAGAGAGAGAGAGAGAGAGAGATAGAGAGAGGATCGGGGTGTTCTTGAGTTTCAGCTTAGGTGAAATTCTTGATGGTATTTGGGTGCAAGTACAGAGCTTTCTGAAGATAAGAAATACACTGGAACAACTACCATCGCACGTTGCAGTGCCTCACTCTGCGACAAGTTCTGTTTAACTTGTTTCCTTTGTTCAATCAACCAAAACCAGAGTCTACTGGAACACCCTACTAAAATCGCCCACCAGATCTGGACCTAAATCTCCTCGCCAATCAGTCCAACCTGTCTACAGCTGGAGGCCTGCGCAAGGTTGACCCAGATTTGGAGCCAAGAGGTTTGTTGTCGGTTCAAAGAGAGAATGGGAGAGAAAGGCGGGGATTGAGAGAGGGATGAAGGGAGAAAAAAGCAAGATGCATGCAGGGAAGTGGTGGGGTGAGGCCATCGGCCTCCTTTCTAGCTAGTACTTTTTAATACCAAGCTTCGGCTCAAGATTAGATGATGGGGTTTAGCGAGGCGCAAAGCCTATCTTAATCCATGTTAGTCTCATTATTGCAGTCCTTGACCATACGAAACATAGGACTGTTATTTAAGCCTGTCCCTCTTAAGGAGGTGTAACAAACAGGGCCTTACTCTATAAAACTTTAGCTTTTTAGAAGATTGATATGAACGGTTTGCACGTGTATGTTCAACATTTTATAACAAAAGAGGGAAAAGCTTTCTATCACCATCTTATTTAGTCTAGCAATGGATCAGTGATAGTGAATATCAATTAGTGTTTACCCAAAAGATTTCCAACCTAAAGGAATTGTCAGACAAACTCTTTCAGTAAAGGTTGAAAGAATATAATTAGAACTCCAGTTTTTTTATATACGTGAAGAATTCCACGAAATTCGTTGCCTGTCTTCAGCTTTGAAAACATTGATACCTTTGGAAATACTGATAGCTTTGAAAACATTGATTTCTTTTCAGAAAAAAAAAAAAAAAAGTTTTATTATTCTCATTATCTGTTGAAATACCATACTGTTTGTTTTCTTTAATCTGGTTTCTCTTTTGTGTAATTTGCTTTAGTATAAAGAATCTGAATAATGGAGTTTGCATTCTGCAGTGGCGGGATCGTTTGGTTGGTGCGTTGAGAAAGATGCAAGCTGGAGGGTTGGTAGAGCTAGCCACCCAGCAAGAATGCAAGATTAATGGAAGTGTGGAAGACGGGCTAGATGATTCTCTAGTTACTAAGGTATCCTTCCTATTTTATATTACATTAGATCTGTAGAGATACAAAAAGTGGATGCTCTTGCAAAAGTACACATTGGGCCATTGGCATACATGTATCTTGAAGCGTCTTGAGCACGAGCTTAATGTTTTGCAGGAAGAGAAGCCCACTATTACAATATCTAATGCTGTGCAAAGTAGTTTTGGGAAGAAACGGTTAGGAGCACTTGATAGTAGTGATATTGCAGTGGATCAAGATGTATCAGGAAAGCGTGCCAAATCGACATCTAGTTTCTCTGGGGATTCGGCTAAAGAGGTAGGAAGGAATGTTTCTGCGTCTCAAGATGATGTTTCTTCAAGTGGAACTACCACTTCTAGAGGAGACGGTGATAGTGGACCTGTGCAGCAACTTGTTGCTATGTTTGGCGCATTGGTTGCTCAAGGTGAAAAAGCTGTTGGTTCTTTGGAAATTCTTATCTCAAGTATCTCTGCTGACTTGCTAGCAGAAGTAGTGATGGCTAATATGTGCAACCTTCCACCCAATCTTCTTGGAGATGAAGGAGATGAATCTCTGATGAACATGCATATAGTCGGCGGTGATTCTCGAGTTAAATATCCACCATCATTTATTGCTGATGTTCTTTCACTTACAAGTACTTTCCCTCCTATAGCTGCACTCCTAGATGCTCATCAGTCAGTGTCCAATGATATAGTGGTACAGTTTTCTATTCTCATTTTGGTTTTCACCCCCTTTTTCCCCATATTTTTCTTGAATTGCAATGTTTATGGTAATTGCAGAAATCCGAACAGGAGGAAGAACAGGTACCAGATGTAGTTGATAGCGGTGTTGCATCTACCGGCATGGATTATGTTTTTGGAGATGAACCTGCCATCTTACCTATGGGTTTACCAGCTTCATCTGAAATGGAGCATGGTTGCCCATCACTTCCATCTGATCATGATATGGAATATCTTGAGAGTGAAATACCTGGACTGGATTCTGCTTGTAATAGTGGATCAGAACCCATCATTGCATCCTCATCAACCTTAGAAGATGCAAGCCAAGAGCAAGTTACCAGTGTTAAGGTAGAAAATGCAAGCCAAGAGCAAGTTACCAGTATGGGTCAAAGGACTCCACTTAATATACTTCCATCACTATCAACGGATAAGTCTGAGGAGCTTAGTCCACGAACAGCTGTTGCAGATGTCAGCCTGCTTTCGTCGACAGCAACTTCAGTTGGGTTGTCCTCTCATCTTGTCCTGCCCAAGATGTCGGCACCGGTTGTTATCCTTTCTGATGAAGAGAAGGATCAGTTGCAGCAGTTGGCTTTTACTCGCATCATCGAGGCATATAAGCAAATAGCCGTTGCAGGAGGTTCCCAAATACGATGTTCTCTCCTTATAAGTTTAGGAGTTGAGGTAGTAATTCAAGCTTCTTATATGTGGCTAATTGTAATTTGTGCCGGCTGTAATTGTAGTTCCTTGTTTCAATCCTAGTTATTGTTTTTTCAGATATTTGTTTATTTTATTCTTAAGCCCCTTTTAGTTTTTTCTTTCTTTGTTTTTGGTGCTAGGGGTAGGGGCTGAATCTAGGCATTCTTAGTGGAGGCTAACTGTATGATGTCATTTTCTTTATTTCGATGCAAACTTTCTCAATGCTGTGGTTTCTTACAGAACCAAAATTTGATTTATCTTTGTAGTTCCCTTTGGAGTTAGACCCATGGAAACTGCTGCAGAAGCATATCTTGGCAGATTATACGAATAATGAGGTATGTGAACGGGTTTTGGTGATTTGATATAGTTGTATTTTTTTCTCTATCATGTTAATTTGATATATACAAGAATGCACTTTTGGTTTATTACAATTGAAAACTCAGTTTGAGTCTTTTGGATACAATGGGTGGTGATATGTGAGCATGACATACAATTGCTGTGTAGAAAGCGATGATCTGTTTTATGGAAGTTTGAAATTTTTTGATTGTTTGAAGAGTGGAGTTAATAATTCCCTTTGAATAGATGCATGTTACTCAGGTATGTATTGGAATTTAGATGGCTTCCATTTCAGTTATGTGTTTCGATTGTAGAAATTTTAAGAACTATATACCTGGTAACATTACCAGATGTTAGTGCAAAGTGTCTCACGTTCTTGGAATAGTACCATCTGTAATAAATTACTGTATTTTATGGATACTGGGATGAAATTCATTTCTGTTGCAGATACTCATCCAAATATGTTTTAATAGGTATTAAATTATTAATAGATATTAGTTGTTAAAGAAAAAGGATGGTAGTTGTTTAACTATGTGTTCTTGTGATTCTCTGACATATATAATAACTGACAGTGACTCTGGGATCTCTTCAGGGACACGAGTTGACATTGCGTGTCCTATACAGGTTATTTGGAGAGGCAGAAGAGGAACGCGATTTCTTTTCTTCGACAACCGCTACTTCTGTATATGAAATGTTCCTTTCAACTGCGGTGTGCTTTTATTTCTATATTATTAACCATCTTTTTTCTTTACAAATATCGAAGACCATTTTATAATATCTTTCATTTTATTGCAGGTGGATACACTTAGAGATTCTTTTCCACCATCGGACAAATCATTAAGCAGATTGCTTGGTGAGGTTCCTTATTTACCAGATTCAGTTTTGAAATTCTTGGAGTGCATGTGCTCACCTGGAAACTGCGACAAAACTGAGAAGGAAACACAAGGTGGGGATCGAGTGACTCAAGGTCTTAGCATTGTCTGGAGCCTGATTTTGCTAAGGCCTCCTCTCCGAGATCCATGCTTAAAAATTGCTTTACAGGTTCTTTCTTTTATCCCTACATACGTTACTCCCATTTCTGAAATTCCTCTATACCGTTCGGTGTTAAAGAATTTTTCTTTTTTCTTTATTTCATCTGACTTTGTTCTATTTTTCCTCTGGAAGAGTGCAGTCCATCATCTGGAGGAAGTGCGCATGAAGGCTATACGTCTGGTACTTATTCGCAACTTGCTATTAGCTCAACAAATTAACTGTATGGTTCTAACTTTGTTTGCATGGGTTGCTTTGTCTAACAGGTTGCAAACAAGCTTTATCCTTTGTCATTTATTGCCCAACGGATAGAAGATTTCGCTATTGAAAAGTTGCTTTCTCTAAAAAGTTGTGATGCAACTGAAAAGATAGATGCTGAAGGATCGAAAAATGAATTACAGAAGGTTCTAATCTTTGCATTGTCAATGTGGGGTTTCTATCAAATATATTTTGTATTGTTGATATGAATCAGAGAGTTAACATTTAAGTGGTTTTCCCTCAGGATTCTGATTCAGGAAAACATTCCAATGAACCTCCATCAGTGAGTGTTAACAGTAAAGATATCTCCTCTGATAATCATCAGTCATGCAGTTCTCAAAATGTGTCATCCCTCTCAATTGCTGAGGCCCAGCGGTGTTTGTCATTGTATTTTGCTCTTTGTACAAAGGTGTTACTTTATCTTATAATCAAACGCTGAGTTGCTTTTAATGTCCATTAATTAATTATTAAAATATTCAATATTATTTTTATTGAAGTTAACATGATTGGTAAAACCTCAATGGCAGAAGCATTCCCTTTTTCGCCAAATATTTGTTGTTTACGGAAGCGCATCAAAGGCCGTCAAGCAGGTTTAGTTCTTTTTAATTTTATATTGATGTAGAAATTAGCATAGGGCTTGCTATTCCTTCCCCATGAGGAGGTTTTTCTTCTCATCAGTTATATGGTGCAGTGCAGGCGGTTCAACGCCAAATTCCAATACTTGTACGTACTATGGGATCATCACCAAATCTTCTTGAAATTATTTCTGATCCTCCAACTGGAAGCGAGAACCTCCTGATGCAGGTTTGTAATAACAACTTACAGTTTTGTCAGCACCATCCAATAACAAATAACATCTATAATCCTCTCTTATGTTTAATGGAATCAGGTTTTACATACCCTGACGGATGGAACAGTTCCCTCTCAAGAACTGATTTTTACCGTCAGAAAGCTATATGATTCAAAACTGAAGGTACATTTGTCATTTCTATATGACAGTTGAAATTAAATGACACTGTTAGCTTATATTTGGTTTATTTTTTACAGTTGAAATTAAATGACACTGTTAGCTTATATTTGGTTTATTTTTTTCTTTGGAAAATTAGCTTATATATTGTTGTTTATGAATGATTACAGGATATAGAGATTCTTATTCCAATTTTACCCTTTCTGCCGAAAGATGAGGTTCCATCCCTTTCACTGTCTTTTCATAATAGCACTACTATGTGATGTGTGTGTTTGTGTTTCTTGTCACATGCCTTTCTTGTTATAATATTTCAGAGTGGCTGAGGGTACTACACTGTTCCATCAACTACATTTTGTGCTCTTTTGATATAGCGTAAACCGTTTTTCTTCTTGGGTTAATATTGATAGGAAAGATAAATGGACTGGAAGAGACAAACAAGGTTTCTGTGTATGATAGAAATAATCCTGAAGCTACAAGAAAGCGATTACAAATTTATTCATGAATCTTAACTCTTGTCAATGAATATCAATTAAATTAAAGGAATATACTATAAAATGCTTTGGCGTTGATGCCCATAAAGGTGCCAATAACATGCTTCTCTCCCGTAGAAATTAACTTACTCATCATCTAAGGTTATGTTATTTCTCTCTATCCACAATCCAAATAACTGGCATAATAGTAGATCTTAGTTCTTTAAACACAATTTGCTATCTTGTACTTGGTATATTATGGATGAACCTTTCCAGCTCTTGTTACTTGCATTTGATTCTTTAGACTTCGAATGTTTATACCGATTTTAAGTCAGTTGGCTCTTTATTATTTTGGTGTTAATGATCTAATAAGCTTTCTTTTTTATAGGTTTTGCTTATATTTCCCCAACTTATGAATCTTCAACTGGATAAGTTCCAAGCAGCACTAGCTCGCATACTACAGGTATCTATGTTTCCTTGTTAACTCTTGGCAATTTAAGAATTCTAAGTGTAAGACTGTTCTGTTTCGTATGGGTCATTAGTTATTACAGACAATATGAGAAGATAATGCCATAATCTTTCAATGGTCCTTGTCATTTTCTGATACAATTGTGACCTCAAATCTTTTATACTATTGCTTCCCATGCCCCACTTTGCGATAAATTATTTGTAAGACCCTATTATCAGTATTAATTCCATTCGTGAATGTGCATGCTATCAGATATTTCAATTTCCTTTGTTACAAATTTTATGCATCATTCTTTGACGTGTTCCACAGAACCGAGCGCAATGGCTTTCTAGGATTCATATAGCCGACCCCACTTAGTGTGAAAAGGCTTTGTTGTTGTATTCCTTGACATGTTCATGATGTTTTCTTTCTTTTCATTTATTCGCACATGTTTCTCTACAGACATGAGACTTGCTCACCCAATCTAGAGACATACATTTTTAATCCTTCAGATGTTTTCACATGTAAATTTTGCTATTAATATGCTTGCGAAGTACTTCTATTATTCGTTGCTTCATCTTTAATCAACCTTGCACAGGGATCATCCCAGTCTGGTCCTCCTCTGGCTCCAGCTGAAATCTTGATTGCTATCCACGGAATTGATCCCGACAGAGATGGAATTCCACTAAAGAAGGCATGTCATCTTTTTTTTTTTATTGGTTGGAAATCTCTCTGAGTGGCAATAATGAATGGCTGAATAATATTTTTTTGGTGAGCAGGTCACAGATGCATGCAATGCCTGCTTTGAGCAGAGGCAGATATTCACCCAACAAGTTCTTGCCAAAGTTTTGAATCAGTTGGTTTGTACCATTAGATATTTCCTTATCTTTCTTTTACACCGCTTTCAAGCAGAACTTAAAGATGATCAAGCTTCTTACTTGCAGGTTGAGCAGATTCCTCTTCCTTTACTGTTCATGCGTACGGTATTACAAGCCATAGGTGCCTTTCCTGCACTGGTAAGATCTGAATAAATCGTTATAAACTTAAACTGATGTAGGACAAGAAGGAAAATACATGCATTTAGTACTTTCTTTGGACTATGATTACTGATGTTTGTTTGACATGTGAGATGCATGCTGTAAATTGTTGAGAATTGAGGAAAAATAGGAAAATTCAAGGAACAGCATGGAAGTATTAATAGAAATTACCGGCTTCACACTAGTGCGATTCTTGGTAGGAATCACTCCTTTACACAAGGAGCGCCTAGGCAAGTTGGACCACAACAATCCTAGGGCAAATCGTATGCTGCTGAGAAATTCAATCATATTCATCTCCCCCTCGTTAAATGTAATTGGTCTGACACTGATATGTTGTCATCATAACTTATAGACAGAAAAAGTTATCTATTAATTAAATAAACTACGAGTTCGAGTAGTACAGCTGATTTTGCTTTTAGGGATAAGAAACTGCTTTTTTGGGATAAGAAACTGCATTTTGGGGAATAAGAAACTGTAACATCTGTTACTGACTTGGCAAGTTTTTGTCAATAAATAACATAGGTGGATTTTATAATGGAGATCCTGTCTCGGCTTGTGAGCAAGCAGGTAAGTTTTCAGTTTCTTAATTTTGTTTCTATTCATTTATTATGTATGGCGTGTTTATGTGACTGATGACATGTTGTAGATATGGAAATACCCGAAGTTGTGGGTGGGATTCTTAAAGTGTACGTTCTTGACAAAACCTCAGTCATTTGCCGTGCTGCTTCAGGTGTGTCTTTGCTTTTAACAGTGTTGCTTCTTTATCCTTGCAATCTTTTATCACTACTTTTTGCACTAGAAGCCCGACTTTGTGAGTTCTCTCTGGCGATCTTTTTGAATGGATAATAAACTGCACGCTCATTGGACTATTTTGTTCACTCGAGGGAAGAAAATCTAAAGTTAATATATGATGAAATTGTTTATCTTAAATAATCTATTTGGACTTTGAAACAAGTGTTCTTCACATCTGTATGAGCTGATGGTATATAATTTATTGTCTCAGCTACCTCCAGCACAGCTAGAAAACGCACTGAAGAGAACTGCGGCTCTGAAAGGACCGTTGGTTGCTCATGCTAGTCAACCGGACATCCGATCTTCCCTTCCAAGGTGGATGAAAAGTCGCTTTTGTCTCATTTGACATTAACGATCTCTAGAATGGGGAGGGTCAGCTCTGATGTTTGGATTTTTTTTTTCAGGTCGATATTGGTAGTTTTGGGAATTGTTTCAGATTCTCCGGCACAAACAAGTCAGTCTCAAGCCGTGGCACAAACAAGTCAGTCTCAAGCCACGGCACAAACAAGTCAGTCTCAAGCTGCGGCACAGACAAGTCAGTCTCAAGCTGCGGCACAGACAAGTCAGTCTCAGGCCGCGGCACATACAAGTCAGTCTCAGGCCGAGGCACATACAAGTCAGTCTCAGGCCGAGGCATATACAAGTCAGTCTCAGGCCGAGGCACAGACAAGTCAGTCTAAGCCTGAGGCACAGACAGGTCAGTCTCAGGCCGAGGCACAGTCAAGTCAGTCCCAGGCTGGGGATGCAAGCAACTCGGAAAACGACGCAGTCACAGAGAAACCAAAGGAATCATCTAGTGCTAGTTGAACTTCAGATGAGGGATACCGCAGTAGTTCCGAACTCAGCCATGTAAAACAGATTTACCGCATTCTTAGAATAGTTACAGTAAGAGATGCATACTAGGCAACATTCATTGTGCACCAAAGTACTTTTGCTCATAAATGCTTTTCCTAGAAGTCCAAGCGCCTATTCATAAAGCGGTTCCATGACCTTTAAGCCCTTTTCAAGTTTAAACGTGACTACTAATAGTTAGAAGGCTTCCATGAACTTGAAGCACTTTTTAAGTGAACACTAAAACATATTTTAAAGCAGTCCAAAACCGGCCCTAAGTTTGTTTCGCTGTTGCAGTTTATGTTCCAGTATTATCTTAAAAGCCTCGTTAATACAAAATAATCAAATCAAGAGATTACATGCTAACATTACACTGTCAAACAATGAACCAAACTATTTCATAACGTTCCCAGAAGTTTCCGAACGCATTACACCCTATTTGAAACGTCGTCTAATTACAAACGAATTGGCGTTAATCCTACCATAAGACGGCCTTCGTAATATATTCCGAGGTCAAATTTGTTGGCCTTGGAAGCAGTATAACGAAACGGATTTGGCCGGAACCTGCAGAATTTTAATTTACAAGAGCAGAAAACCTCTCGAGAAACGCTTCCACCAGACTTCTATCTGGTTTGGCCCGAGACAGATTGCAGCTGTCCGTTACGTGACCTAATTACCAACGATATTGTCAACCAGAAACATGAAATCCATGCATTTGAAACCATTCAGCCATGTCGAATCTCTCCTGAAGCGTAGGTCTGACATCTTTTTGCAAGGAGAGCTGCTTGAGAAGCGGAAGCAGCACCTCCAAAAGCTGTATAATCGACATGACGGAATGAAAGGCAAAGAAGGGTGTAATCAGAGCATACTTCGGATAACTGTTCGTCTCTTTGTTTAAACTGTAAATAAATGAATTACCTGATCATCGTATGGCTGTCCAGCAGAAAATGGAACGCATGGAATTCCATTCAACGGTTGCAGCAAAAAACTGAATGGGTTATTGTCAACAATGACAATCCGAGAGAAATCTTTTGACAAGTTCCCGACATTCCCTGTGGTTTACACAAGTTCGAACATCATTTCTTGATCACAGAACTGCACCACATGAAGAGGGGTTCCATCCAAGGAGAAATCGGACTTACGTGCTAACTCTAGAAGGCCGATAAAGGCGAAGCTGAAACAGATTCTCCACATCAATTCTGTCAACAAGTGGTCTAGCATAATCTGTATGGAGTCACCAAAGTAAAATAACAAATCCGAAATAACGAAACAACTAAACAGGACAAAAGGAGATAGTGAAGAAGGGGAAACCAACTAACCTTCAAGACCAGCAGTGAATAGCGCAAGATCAGCAAACGCAGAAACCCGTTTCAAGAACTCTCCCAAACCAGGACGTTCAAACAGTGTCACGTAATTGATCTTCGGTTTACCATCAGACTCCTTCAACCCAAAGAATTATCATATCAAACACAATTTCAGATGGCACACAAATTTCAGCACAAAAGTTGCAGAGAAGAGAGCGAGGGAGTGATCGATCCACTACCTTCTCTGAAGATAGACATTCTATCTCAAACCACTTCATCCCAGCTTCCGTTGCTTGAGCGCGAACAATTGCAGGCACACTACATGTCTCATAAGCACACACTAGAGTCTCATCCAAATCAAGAACTACCTACATTACAGAATCCATTAGCCGTCGCCTGGAAAAACTAGCATATTCATGTCATTTGAACAAAGTGTTGTCAAATTTTTGCGCCAAGCATAAACTTCAACCTTAACAACTCGCAAAATTATGTTTGGATGTGCTTTTAAAATGACTGAAAACGCTTTTGGTGAAAATGTTTTTAGAACCAATTATTAGTAAAGATGCAAGTAAATCCTAGAAAAACACTTAAAAGTGCTTCCTGGAAGAAACATATAACTGGTGCTTCTTGTAGAAAACAATTTTGAGTTCTTTTGAAACTCAAAAATATTTTCTCTAAAAGTGTTTTTAGTCATTTTAAAAGCACACCCTACTATACAATCCTTAAAGTGCTTTTAAAATGACGGAAAACGCTTTTAGTAAAATTGATTTTGGGTTATCCACTTGGATTTTTACTAGTAATTTTAAAATTACTTCCAAAACCTATTTTGCTTTACATAAAAATTTCATTTTTTGCAAATAACCCAGAATTTTTTTTTTTTTTTGATAAAGCAAAGCAAATAATCCAGATTATGATTTCGCATTATTAACTACATCCGAGCATATTTCCGTTGAATTACTCGAGAAAGAAAAAGGCCAAAAAAATCAACTTCCAACTGGAAAAATTAATAACTGATAATAAATCGAGGAGATGGTGATTGAAGAAGCTCACCGTGAGCTTTCCGACCGGTGACTGAATGCGATTCTAGCTTAAAGAGGCAATGATGATGGACCTTTTCCTTTTACCTCGACAAACCATGGCTGCTTCGTATATTTCATTTTTTTTATTAAGTTTTGACCAGTTTTATTAGTTTTTCTTTTCCAATTTTTTGGGAGAGAGTCATTGTGCGTCGGATGAAATGGCGAATATTCTTATCATCTATAACTCACTTACAAATTATCATTATTTAATTAGAATGCAACTTTACGTAAGTAAATCATTATTCGGCCAATGAGTCCTTGAAGAAACCAAGCAACTTTCACTTTAGTGGGTCGTGACTCTGATTTTTTGGATGCTAATAGTTTTTCTTCGTGTAATTTTAAGTGTTTTTTTTTCTTTTCATTTTGTAATCTAAAAGCATTAAAATCTTGTTGGTATGATCTCGCTTTAACAAATCGGTTCTCATGGCACTTTGAATGTTTTATTTTAATACAACTTACTATTCAGATGTTGAAAGCCATTAAACATGCTACTTTGAATGTTCTGTTTTAATACAACTTCTAGTCTTCTACTTTGTAATATGTTTTGAATGGAAATAACCACTTAAAACAACAAATCATTGTGTCTTTTATAACTATTGTCTACGATAGTTACATGTACTTAATACAATTATTATCTCACGATTAGATATAATTAATAAAAAGATATATTTAATATTAATTCTCTTACTATAATTACCATATAACCGTTGAAATAATAATTGTATTAAATACATGTAAGTATTGTAGCTCCGGCTGCTAACATAGAGTTAGCTTATGCTCATTCCCTAGATACCGGTATTGCTTCTTCTCTGGGAAAAGAAGTTTACGACCCGTAGGGCTTCTACCTCCACACAACATTGCTCTGTCAGGCTTTCACCCATTGCGAAAAATTCCCCATCGCTGCATCTCGTAGAAGTCTGGGCTGGGGGTTATAGTCGACGTTGATTCATCATTTTTTACTTTTCTAATTCAAAATTGAATGTGAGACATTCGGCTTTTTTATGGAAGATGTATAAATTCCTATACTAAGACATAAACGAAAAAAAATTCCACCAATAACATCAATTGTCAGCTTTTTTGTCTGAATGTATTCGGAACAACCCGCTTTCTAAACGATTCCTACAGAAAAGAGGGGGATTATAACAACCATATTAAAAAATTTATAAAATGATTTTTATCCAATCAATCAACTCAATTTCATATTACAAAAAAAAAAAAAAAAAAAAAAAAAAAAAGAGTAAGTAGGTGGGCCTTAGTTAATAAATAAAAAAGTCCAACACAATAAGGAGTGCGCACGACGGCCCACATCGGCCCATTTCGTATAAAACGGTTGTTAGTGTATGACTCGTCGCTCACGTCACAGCACCGGTCCCTTTTCGGAACTCCGGCCAGAACAGGAAGCCCCAGGTTTTGCATCAAAACGCAGCGGTTTAAGTAGAAATCCTTCAGACTTTTGTACCAGAGAGAACTGAACACACAGAGGGAGGAGAGAGAGAGAGAGAGAGAGGAGAGAAGCATGGGGGTCGATTACTACAAGGTTCTGCAGGTAGAACGAAGCGCCAAAGACGATGACTTGAAGAAAGCTTATCGGAAGCTCGCCATGAAGTGGCACCCAGATAAAAACCCTAACAACAAGAAGGCCGCTGAGGCCAAATTCAAGCAAATCTCGGAAGCCTACGATGTACGTTAATGTTAATCTCTCTCGATTTCAATTCTATTTTTGAAAATTCCCAAAATTCTCAAGTTTTTTGGCTGAGATTTGTCGCAATTTTTTTGTTCCGATCGAATTGTTTAGGTTTTGAGTGATCCCCAAAAGAGGGCAGTATACGATCAGTACGGAGAGGAGGGGTTGAAAGGAGGGGTGCCGCCGCCCGATTCGTCATGGTCTGGCGTGCAAGGGCAGGATGGCGGTCCGACGACGTTCCGGTTCAACACTCGGAGCCCTGACGATATTTTCTCTGAAATTTTCGGGTTTTCGGGTTTTGGAGGGATGCCGGACATGGGCGGGTCAAGGGCAGGCGGGTCGAGGGCTGGCGGGAACCCGTTTCCGAGGAGTATGTTTGGGGAAGACATATTTGCTCAGTTTAGAGGCGGAGCAGAGCCTTCTGCAGCTGCGCTGAGGAAAGCTGCACCGATAGAGAGGACGTTGCCTTGTACTTTGGAGGATTTGTTTAAGGGCACCACCAAAAAGATGAAGATTTCTAGGGATGTTCCTGATGCTAGTGGGTAAGATTTTTTGTCTCTGTGGGCATTGTTTGATTCTACAAATCATTTTCCTATTTATCTGTCTTAGCAATGCTATTGTCTGTTAGTTGTTAATATGCTTCGTATGACTGTCGTTGCTGTTCATAGTAATGCAACTGCTATCTGTTAGCTATATCTGACTTCTCACATCTTTCAGGCAACATTTTTTGGTTCAGGCATTTAGAACTCTAGGTTATATCTCTGTTAGTTTGTGTTATTCTTAAATGTAAGTATTGCATCGTACTTTCTTTATTATCCTTGCTTGCGAATGTATGATCCTTGCTAGAAAAGTATTGCATCGTATTTTGTTTACTACCCAGAGGCAGGAAAGATGTGGATAAAAGTATTAAGGACTATGTTATGACTAGTGATGTGGGTACTTGTTGGCTTGTGGGTCTTATCTTGATCTGGGGGTTGTCTAAGTCTCTAACTTCTATTGTTGTCTCGTTTCCCCACATGATAGCTCTTCTCATTTGATTAAAAGTATCATTATTTGAGCAGGAAGGTTCTTGTCGACAAATTGCACAAAACATCAGTATGTATCAGTCTTGATATATCACTGGATGTGCATCTTTTTTATTCATCTCATTAACTAAAATTAGTTAATAGTGCTACCTAAATGTGCTAAATCTAGATTATGGTTCTTTCCGGTACTAACCTTATAAGGTCCTTCGTGAAGCCCCGTCTTTCTAGACTTTAGCTGTCATCCTGACCAAGGTGTCTCATGGTATCCAAATATAGGATAACTAGAAAATTTGCGTACATCTACTTAGGAATTTGGCTATGTGTATATACATAGGAGCTTTGTGTAGATGTTTCTTGTTGAGTAATGCTTTACCTGATAGTCAATGCTGATGAAGATATAAACTAAAGATTAACTGACTGACTAAGCTGTAATGCTTACTATTTTTGTTTGAAGTTTTTATGTTCTAATCTCCACTGTATCCTTGATAATCATCTCAGACAACTTTACCTGTCACCTGTAACTCATGTTTGAAAGCCACGACGTCACATTATTTCCTTCTTTGGGATTGCAAAACTTTTGGAAAGCAGTATCGAATAGTCTTGGGCATTTTTTAATTTGGCATAGTCAACCTCATAGCACTTATGAACGTATATTTCCTGATATTTATGTATTTGGTGTCTTTTATTGTCTCACAATCAAGACAGTCAACCAAAAATGATGCAGAGTGCTACATGGGACTTTCTATATTTGAATATCTGGCAGCAGATAGGGAATCCTAGGTGCCCAAATAACTATAAGATAGTGTATGCTCATTCCTGCTTATTAATGATGGATTCCTTTGTCTGCTTATATAGTCAAGTTTTGCACTGTTGCCTATATCGTTTACTACGATAGGCATACTAAAATGTTTAGACCTTAGTGTAACATATCTATGTACCCTCTTTTGCGGGTGCAAATGGCTTAATGTTAAACTTCTTGAGACTTTCTGCTAGTGTGATTGTCTATGGTTTGAGCCTGGGAGGTCCACGCTTACATATGGTTTGTGGGCAGTGGTAAATCGTAAAATTTTAGCATTGGGGTGGCAGAAATGTCTGTTGGTTTAGTGGGAATCGTAGTTTTGCTGATTGGAAGGATGAATATTTGCTTAATCTAATACATGTTGATGTCGGAAAGAAACTCTTTGGGAGGTGCCGTGGCTTTAGCTGCTTAGCATGATGATCTTGTCCTTGGTAATGTTATTGTTTAGGTTCCAGATGTCGAACTGGCACCTTTTGGATCAATTTAATTGACTAGAGGTAAAAGTAATGAAAAACGATATACATTAGCAAGTCTGTGTTGGATCCATATGCTATTTATTCTTGTTTCCTTTTCTTTGTTTACAGGAGAACTACCACGGTGGAGGAAATTCTAACAATTGAGATCAAGCCAGGGTGGAAAAAGGGCACAAAAATCACTTTCCCAGAGAAAGGGAATGAGCAGAGAGGGATCATACCAGCAGACCTTGTATTTATCATTGATGAGAAGCCTCACACCCTTTTCAAGAGGGATGGGAACGATCTTACAATCACTCAGAAGATATCTCTTGCAGAAGCTTTGACAGGTTACACGGCACAGCTGACAACCCTCGATGGGAGAAATTTTACAGTCCCCATCACCAATATCATCAGTCCCACCTATGAAGAAGTGGTTAAAGGGGAGGGGATGCCTATTCCCAAGGAGCCATCCAAAAGGGGAAACTTGAGAATCAAGTTCAACATCAAGTTCCCTACGAAGCTTACCTCGGACCAAAAATCCAACATCAAACGGTTATTAACATCTTAGTGAAGGCCAATGGTAGCTCTCCCGTCCATCCCACTGAACTTGTGAAAGCTTTGTACCCGTTTGCTTTCTTAGCTTTTTTTATCGGGTTTGGAAATTCATGCCTCGTCGAATGAGGGTTTGATGTTTGATCACAACATTTGAGTAGGAGGTTATGTTGATTTCCACATTCCTCTTGTTTTTTGTTCAATCTTTTTCTTTACTATGTAGAAATGCTGGATAGACTTAAATTTTCACACTTGAAATTTGTAATCTATTTGTTGACGGCTTTATGTATTTCCCCATAATTTTCAGTGGATTTTAAAGGTTGTCGGGAACTCTGTTGCGCGCTTGTACTGTGGAATATTGTATACCCTCGCTATGTCAAACCAAATGTTTACATCCAATTTCAATAAAAATCTTGGTCAGGCATACTTTCCATTTAGACTTTTGCTTAAGTTTCCAGGGACACTAGTTAATATGGTCGAACATGTCACGTGGCCAAACTGGTTGATTTAAGACTCTCACCAGTAATGTTATCTCGTCACTATTTTCGATTTTTAGTACGTGATGTAGTTGGATCCCAATTCTTTAGTGACGTGTGACTTACATCTATGCGTTTAAAGAATGCAACAATTTTTGCCCATCCATATTTTTTAACGTGCAAGTGTGCAGAAATCAATTGCCTTAAAAAATGATAACAAAAAGAAAATATCGGCAACTAGGATGAGCAAAATCTTCAAACCAAGCTCTTGCCTCGCTAGGAGCCTTTAAAGAGGAGCGCCTCACAAAAGCCAACACATATGGTATAAAGATATGCATCATCTTGTCTCCGACATTATTCTCCAACGATACCTCCTGGGTGAAATGGATCATCATTATCTTTCTTTTTTCAGTCGTTCCGTTAAAAAAAATGAATTGGTTCGTTTCGTTCTGCTATCCACACAATTCTCTATCTTCATTCGTGATTATGTTGGGTGAAAAAATCTGCAAGCCAATCTCTGGATGTTGTGAATAATGACTAAAAAAAATTTTATTGGGCAATTTCGATAGAAGCTTTCGCCTAAATTCCCAAATTATCCCACAATCCTAATCACTTTTGTTGTGCACTCTCTGTCACGATCCAATATCACCAAAGGCAAAAGGCAAAAGGCAAAAGGCAAAGAGGCAAATTGTTTTTCCAAAATCCTAAATTACTTTTCCTTTCTCATCCAAAAAAAAAAAAGAGTGAACCCTCGAGGAAGTTGTTCTGGTACCTTGTCTCGGAAGTCTTGTGAAAATACCCTTTTGCCCCTCTGATTTTGCAAATTCCATCCGCCACTGTGGCTGCTTTGTTTTCCTACGTCTGATCAATAATTGAGGTCACTATATAAATATGTAACCTCTTGAAGCTTTAGTCATAGCGCAGAGACTTTAGATCAACAGAAAATCCAACGGTTTTGATTGAGCAGAGAGAAACCTGAGAGAGAAAGAGAGAGAGAGCAATGTCCGTCGATTACTACAAGCTTCTTCAAGTTCAACGAAACGCCAAAGACGACGACTTGAGGAAAGCCACCGAGGCCAAGCTCAATCTAATCAACGATGCCTACGAGGTATGTGATCATTCGGATTTTAAATTTCTTTTTCCTAGTAAGCGATATTCTAAACTATTCTAATTTGTTGGCGGTGTAGATGGTCTTTGTTGATGCTGTTTCTTATAAAAACACTTATGTTCATAAATGCTTTCTAATGTAAAGATGGTCTTGTTTGAAACTATTTATGTAGAAATCAGTTTTATTTGTAAGTGCTTTTATTAGAAGTGATTTTAGTAAAGCCCGTGTTAAAACATTTCAAGCACTTGGAAGTGGTGCTTTCTTCATGAATCAAAAGCGCTTTTAGTTGTAGTATGCAGAATGGGCAGGAACCGCTGCAAATTACGATTTTAGTTTATTTTAACTAAAATTGGCAAATTGAAATTTGTTGTTAATTATGGGTAAATGGTCAGGTTTTGAGTGATCCCAGAAAGCGAGCGGTGTACGATCAGCAGGGCGAGGAGGGTTTGAGGAGAGGGGCAGCGCAGCCTTCTCATTCACCCGGGTCTGGCGGCATGAACGGCAGGTGCCCTGACCCATTCACGCAGTTTTTCGGGGCAGGGACCGGCAGGTCTCGGGTTACGGAGTCCGTGAAACCGGAAGATATATTCTCGACGTTTTACGGCGGAGGGACGATAGGAGGAAATGGATTCCAGTCGTTTGCATGGACGGACTCAGGACCTGGAAGTGGGCCGAGGAAAGCCGCGGCGATTGAGACGACATTACCTTGTACTTTAGAGGAACTGTATAAGGGCGCCACCAAGAAGCTGAAGATTTCTAGGGATGTTCTTGGTGCTAGTGGGTAAGTCCCTCCTTCCCTTTTTTCATGAATATATATTTTTGTTTAATTTTGTGATCTGGGAAGTACTTGTTTTGGTTGCATGATCTAATAGAAAGGAACTTTGAAGTACATTTAAATGTTCTTTTTTTTATTTGGTGCAGAAGAAAAAGCATAGTGGAGGAAGTTCTAACAATCGAGATCAAGCCAGGGTGGAAAAAGGGCACAAAAATCACTTTCCAAGAGAAAGGGCACGACACACGGCGAGGTGTGATACCAGCAGACATTGTCTTCATCGTCGATGAGAAGCCTCACGGTGTTTACAAGAGGGACGGGGACGATCTGATTGTCACTCAGAAGATCTCTCTCGCGGAGGCTCTGACGGGTCACACCGCGCAGCTGACAGCCCTAGACGGGAGAAATTTGAGTGTCTCTGTTGATTCCATTATCAGCCAGACCCATGAAGAAGTGGTTAGAGGGGAGGGGATGCCTATCCAGAAGGAACAATCCAAGAAGGGGAACTTGATTGTCAAGTTTAGCGTCAAGTTCCCCAAGCTCACCCCGGAGCAGAAAACCGGCATCAGAATGTTGCTGACATCTTTGTAAACGCCGGTTGTTAACTCGTAGCAGTCCGTATTATCTTTCTAAGTAGTGTAAGCTTTCCTAGGTATACTAAGTAGGTGTTTGTTGCGTTTGCTCGTGTAACAAGGAGATTGCTACTCTATCAGCAATGGCAAAAAATCCTTTCATGTATGTATGTTTTCAGTGTGTCTAATTCCTTCATCAATCTAAATATTTTCGAATGAAAATACACTTTGTGTCGTAATCCAATATCACCAAAGGCAAAAGGCAAATTGTTTTTTGAAAATACTGGTATCATACTTAAAAAAATTTATAATTCTTAAAAACAACTTGGATGAACTTCTCTCAAGAACATTTTTTTTTTTTACAACCCAAAAACTTGTTTGATATCTAACCTGGAAACTATTTTAAATCTTCAAGGATTTAGGCTATATAACCCAAAAACTTGTCTTACAAAACCACTAGGTGGCAGTGACTGAGGGAGGATATTAAGGTCGGGTTGGGATCCGAGAAGCGAACCGGAAAATACTCACCAAGACCCAATATTTTGACGATTTGATTTGGCACTCTCGATTTCACACTTCATACTAAGAAGTCATGTTGTCTTCAGATGGGTTTTGTTCACATATATGATGGTGGGTTGCTAATTTCAAATGTTGCCATTGAAATTGACCAAATTGAGTTTGAAGTAAAGCTTTGGTAATGGCGGAGAGGTGAGGTTGGGGCTTGCGGGTGATTAGAGTGAGGGACGGTGGGTCAGGGATGGTGGGAAGAAAATATCTCAGTCACCGGAAAGATCCATGTCATGGTCACCTGAACATCTGTCAATCGCCGGAAACATATCTCTTATCATCGTCAGTTACTCTCAGTTGGTGTTTGGTGTTTGGTGTCGCTGGCCTCGACGCCAAGGTCCTGCAAATGTCGCGAAGAAGAAAAAAAAAAAATACTAAAGACTTTTGTTGTTCTCAAAATTTAGGCTAGTTTTTGAGTTCAAGTTTTGCAAAACAGGCTTACCAAACAAATTTTTGAATTGTGAATTGAGAAACTGTTTTTGGATTAAAAACCTTGAACTCAAATAGAATACCAAATAATGTCTAAATTACTTTTCCTCTCTTATCCAAAAAAATAGTGAACCCTCGAGGAAGTTGTTTTTCATGTGCCCCGAAACCCCTCAACGAAGAGTTCATGAGCAAAAGCAAAAGCAAAAGCCCTCTACTTTTCTTGAAAAGCAGCTACTCAACCAAACAGTCTTCTGCTACGTAGCTCAAGCCACTGTACTGGTACCTTGCCTCGGAAGGCTTGCGAAAATACCCTTTTGCCCCTCTGCTTTTGCATATTCCATCCACCACTGGGACCCTGCTCTGTTTTCTTTCGTCTGATCAATAATTGAGCTCGCTGTATACCTATGGTCGCACTTGAAGATTTAGTCACAGCGCAGAGAGTTTAGACCAACAGAAAATCCAACGGTTTTGACTGACCAGAGAGAAAACTGAGAGAGAGAGAGAGTCAGAGAGAGAGAGAGAGAGAGAGAGAGAGAGAGAGCAATGTCCGTCGATTACTACAAGCTTCTTCAAGTTCAACGAAACGCCAGAGACGTGAGGAAAGCGGTCGAGGCCAAGCTCAATCTAATCAACGATGCCTACGAGGTATGTGATCATTCGGATTTCAGTTTTCTTTTTCCTAGTAAGCGACATTCTAGATTACACTAATTTGTTGGCGGCGTAGACCGGCATGGCCCGGCTTACGTCTCAGGTTATGGAGTCCGTGAATCCGGAAGTGATATTCTCGACGTTTTTAGTCGGAGGGACGATAGGGGAAAATGGATTCCAGTGGTTTGAATGCACGGACTCAGGACCTGGAAATGGGCCGAGGAAAGCCGCGGCGATTGAGAGGACATCATTGCCTTGTACTTTGGAGGAACTGTATAAGGGCGCCACCAAGAAGCTGAAGATTTATAGGGATGTTCTTTGTGCTAGTGGGTAAGTCCCTTCTTCCTTTTTTCATGAATGTATATTTTTTGTTTAATTTTGTGCTCTGGGAAGTACTTTTTGGGTGCAGAAGAAAAATCACAGTGGAGGAAGTTCTAACAATTGAGATCAAGCCAGGGTGGAAAAAGGGCACGAAAATCACTTTCCCAGAGAAAGGGCACGACACACGGCGAGGTGTGATACCAGCAGACATTGTCTTCATCGTCGATGAGAAGCCTCACGGTGTTTACAAGAGGGACGGGGACGATCTGATTGTCACTCAGAAGATCTCTCTAGCGGAGGCTCTGACGGGTCACACCGCGCTGCTGACAGCCCTGGACGGGAGAAAATTGAGCGTCTCCATTGGTTCCATTATCAGCCAGACCCATGAAGAAGTGGTTATAGGGGAAGGGATGCCTATCCAGAAGGAACAATCCAAGAAGGGGAACTTGATTGTTAAGTTTAGCGTCAAGTTCCCCAAGCTCACCCCGGAGCAGAAAACCGGCATCAGAATGTTGCTTTTTATTTTTATTTTATTATTTTTTTATTTGGAAAACCTCGACGGTACGAGAGAAAAGCATCATAATGTTGCTGACATCTTTGTAAACGCCGGTTGTTGACTCGTAGCAGTTCGTATTATCGTTCTAAGTAATGTAAGCTTTCCTAGATGTTCTACGTAGGTGTCTGGTGTGTTTGCTTGTGTAACAAGTAGATTGCTGCTCTATCAGCAATTGCAAAAAATCCTTTCATGTATGTATGTTTTCAGTGTGTCTAATTTCTTCATCAATCTAAATATTTTCGGATGAAACCTTGTGTGGTTGAACGAGAAATAGATGCAGTTGAACCAACGCCGAAACACGACGCAGATGCAATTGATGCAATTTCCTCTTCTACCTAGAAAACAAACGCGCACGGATGGAGAGAAAATTATGACACTGAAACAATGTACATATCCCAAATCAACAAAAAACCTAGTCAAAAGTGACAATGACAGTCTTAACCGGAGCTCAAACCAATTGCTGGAGTTGCTGCCCTGCCAGTTTTCTTTCCGGTTAGCCCTAACTTGTTCATCATCTCAGCTTGGTTCTCCAGTATTGCACTCATCACGTTCGACATTTCCATCTCCTGCATGTGAAACTGTCTTAACATTTCTATGAGAAGGTTCCTCATATCCTTGTCTACGGACATGCGAAAAGAATGGAGTGTTTCTTGCAGAGAACGTCGAGGAATCTGAAATGCAAAGGAATTTCGCTGCTGTGCATCTTGTTGATGCACATTTTGGAGATGCCAAGTTCCTCCATCCATTGCTGGAAGACCCCCTCACATCTAATCGTTAAAGGAGTATTTCTGATATCGGCAGTCAACAGTGCAAAATGTAAATGTTGATATCCATTCATATTCATAAAACATATAGACGGATAACAAAAAACGTTGATTAGTTTAACAAGTATGGATGATTAAACGATCTTGAAATTGAATAATTTGTCCAAATATGATCTTTAGATGGTGATAAAGCGAATGAATAGTGTCAATTATGATGTTTAGACGGTAAAATTTCGTTAATTGTAAGTGAGGGACAAGTAAAATTTTCATAAAAAAACACAAGCATTATCCTTGTTTATTTTTCCTAATAAAGTCCCCTTTTGATACATGTGACTATAAAGGAACATAACCGACCAAATCGGTCACCACCAAATTGGTTTAGCTTGTTTGTACTACCTAATTTGAGGTCTAAACCGAACCAAACCGGTTGACAACTACACCTACTCACCCATACAAAAAAACCCAAGAAAATTGGGGCCAAATTGCAAATTAGAACTAGTATAGAGGCATCTATGTGAAATTGATACAATATATGTCCTTTCTAAATTACAATTTCATAGTATTTTAGATTCTCCATAGAAGTCGATGGGGGAGTGGAATTATCAAGTATCCGCGACCTAAACACACCCTACTCTCTCTGTCTCTCTCTCTCCCCTCGCACGTTTACATGCATCTCTCTCCTCCTCCGATCTGTCTTCATGCTTTTCCCCTTCCCTCTCTCTAATTCGAACTCTTTCCCTGCACTGAAACCCTAACACTAGATTCCCAATTTCTTCCCCAAAACGCTCCCTTTTAGATCCCATGGAGATGGCCTCGAGTCCGCGAACGGTTGAGGAGATCTTCAAGGATTACAGTGCACGGAGAAACGCCGTTGTCCGCGCTTTAGCTGACGGTACTCCAATTCTCTCTCTCTCTCTCTCTCTCTCTCTCTCTCTCTCTCTCTCTCTTCTCTGTTTCTCTCTCTTAATTTTCTTTCGGGTTTTGGAAATCTCTGACCTTTTCGGTGGTTTTGGTTTCTCGCAGATGTCGATCAATTTTACGGACTCTGTGATCCAGGTAAATGCCTAATTGTAGATCAGACTTCTAATTATATTTTGCTTGCTTTTGTGAAATTTTAATTGTAATTTTACCCTAAAGTCTCTGGCTTTTGTAATTTTGTATGAAAATATGAATGTATTTCTGTAATTAAATGCTTAATGAATTTTGTAAAAATAATTTGTATATGTTTCCTAGAGACTGAGAATTTGGAAGAAGCTAGGAAAGGGATACATTTGTCCGTTATTTTTTATTCTGCTAAATCTTAATTTTTACTGTAATTGTGTGCTAATTAATTGGATTAATTGTTAAAACTGGAACCTTCTGACCTTAGCTTCATTTCAGTTCACTTTAGTAAGCTGAAACCAATTTCTAATTTTTTTGTTGACCCAATTCATGGTTTTCTTTGGTTATAAATCTTCGGTTTGGTTTAGAGAAGGAGAATTTGTGTCTGTATGGGCACCCGAATGAAACCTGGGAGGTGACACTTCCGGCGGAAGAAGTCCCACCGGAGCTTCCTGAGCCAGCACTTGGGATCAACTTTGCAAGAGATGGCATGAACCGCAAGGACTGGCTCTCTCTGGTTGCTGTTCACAGTGATTCTTGGCTGCTCTCTGTCGCGTTCTATTTTGGAGCACGTCTTAACCGCAGCGAGAGGTATGAGATATTTTTTTTGGTGTTGCTGCACGTAGGTATAAATAGCTGCTAGTGTTCGTTGTCTTATGTTGTCGATGCATGATTTAAGATGTCTAGATCCTGATTTAAAATTTCTTTTCATATAATACCTGATGCAGAATAGCTACATGAGTGGAGCAATTGGTTTAAGCGCTAGCTATCTCCACTAAATTTTGAAATCAGATATTATCTGACAGAAATCCTTTGTAGTTTAGTTTAATAGTCACTTTTCCAGTGTCCTGCTTTGACTATATACCAAACTTGAAACGAACCTAAAAAAGTCCATTATGGCCGTTGAAGAATTTTGAGCACTTGACCCCTTTTTTCTGCAACTTGCACCCAGGCTCCAAGTATTAAATGACTGTATGTTTCAGCTTTTAAATGTCTGTCATTGTTTGGGATTGAGGAACTTTATTGCAGCAGGTTCTTATGCATCTTTGCTTGAGTTCTCGATAGTTTTATTCATCAGGATTTGCTCTGTATATTTACAGGAAACGCCTATTTAGCTTGATCAATGATCTTCCTACTGTCTTTGAAGTTGTGACGGAACGGAAGCCCGTCAAAGAAAAGCCCAGCGTGGATAGTGGAAGCAAATCTCGAGGCAGCACAAAGGTCAGATGAATCTTTTCTTGTTTTTTTTTTTTTTTCCTTTCATCCTAGAATTTTAGGCCCTGTTTGGTATCCTATTTGAAAATTTTAATCATTTCTCAAAACATTTGTGAAGAACATTTTTTGAAAAGAATTTTCTTTAAGACTCAAAAACTTGATTGGTTTGCGATTTAAATTTTTTAAATCTTATGACTTAAACTAGACAAATAGATCTAAAAAGAGGGGTCACAGGAGAGGGAGAGAGAGGAGAGAGGATAAAGTAAGAGATGATTGAAGGAAAGAGAAAGAAGAGAGAGGATGGGATGAGATAGAGGGGAAGAAGAGAGAGAATGAAGAGAGTGGATTGGAGGAGAGACGAAAAAGGTATAAAAAAAGGAGAGAAAAAGAAGAAAAGAGAGAGAGAGATTTGGAGTGAGAGGGGAGGAGGGAGAGAAAAGAAATGATTGAGTTTAAGTTTAAAAGCTCACTTTTTATGTTTTTAGAGAATAAACTATATTTTTTAGTTAGTTTTGAGTTCAATTTTTGAAAATAATCCTACCAAACAAGTTTTTAAGGCCTAAAACTTGAAAATTGTTTTTGAGTTTAAAAAGTTAGATTCAAGGAGAGTGTCAAACAGGCCTTTATATTACCTGTTCTTGTGTAAGGTTCTTACTTGTTGAGAATCTTTTGCTTTGATGTACAGTAAATTTCTTTTTCCATCTCAAGAAAAGAAAAGAACAAAAACAGATAAACCACGGATGTCGATGTACTCAAAGATGTCATGTCTTATAATTGCTAGCTTTTCAGTACCGCTGATGTAGGAATTTGGAATATGTGTTTGTTATATAGTAGCCATTAACTTATTCGTCTTCTCTATAGAGATCCGGTGATGGACTAGTGAAAAGCACTCCTAAGCTACCACCTGATGAGAGCTTCGAGGAGGATGATGATGAACATAGCGAAACTCTCTGCGGGAGCTGTGGCGGAAATTATAATGCAGATGAATTTTGGATCGGCTGTGACATCTGTGAGAAATGGTTCCACGGAAAATGTGTTAAGATAACACCTGCTAAGGCCGAGAACATCAAGCAATACAAATGCCCGTCTTGCAGCTTGAAAAGGGGCAGGCAGTAGCGGACACTCAACCCAAACCATCGGACGAGAACAAGGCAGATAGCGTCGTCTCAGTGGCTGACAAAGTAGTATAGGAAATGTCACTACTTAATGTACTGCATTTGTTGTTGTGATGCTTGTTCATAATAGATGCTCTGTTCAAAGGGTTTGGAGCCTTTCTTCTTCCCCACCAAACGTTTGCTTCGGCTTTTATATTATTTATCTTGCAGTTATTAATCATGACAAATTGTATGAATTATATTTGAATCTTTCAACCTTATGAAATTAAGATGAGTGTAAACCAGGTTTGGCAAATCTGAAATGACTCATTTTCAAATGTACATGTGGCATTCTTGGTGCAGGGTGTAAGTTTATATTGAAAGTTGGAAGAAGAGAAAGTCATGAATTGAGAAAGTTAGGAGTTAGATATAATCTTGGAGGTATTTTATGTGTAATAAATATGTATCACGTGTAAAGTGCACTGAGGGAGGGAGGGGTTTAGTTTTACAATAGACTAGTAATAATGTGGTTCAAATTTGTCTTTGACAAGAATCGAATATAAATCTTGTCCTCACAAATGTTAGACCGTAATACTAAGTGGCGTTCCAATAACATTTTTAATTAGTATAGAGTTTCTCCTCGTCCCCTGGCCCTCTTGATTTGATTAATTAGTTGGGGTTGACTTACTCGGATGTCTACATGTTTGTTCACAATTTTACTTTTATTAGTCATGACACAATTTTATTTTTGGTTAATTCTATTGAGATCAACTATTTAGATCAAATTTTATAAATTATATGACGTAGTTGTTGATAATTAGATTATTATTTTAGTGTTAATGAACATGCTTATTTTTCATTAGTGACATCAATCTATGCTATATTAATTTTTATTTAAAACATATATTAAAGAAAATTACAAATATAACAGCTGGGCATCTACAATTTCTAGCAGTCTGCATTTTCCTAGTGAATAAGGTTTGAACTTTGACCAAGATAAATTTAACTTCGTACATAACACTGCAAACAAAGAATTTAAGTCGAAATATTTGACTTAGAAAGTTTTAAGACAAAAAACAATAAAGTTTCAAATGTTGTGGACTCTGCTGCGTTTTCGTAGTTTCATCCGACCGTGAGAGACAGCTTAAGGTATGTATCCAAACGCAGTACTCTCCACTAGTTCACATCGTCGTTTGGTTTTGTCTACAACTGTTGGTGCTTCTTGTACATGTTATTCTTTTTGTTGTAATCGTGTTCCTCCTCTCCGCAAAGCTCTGGAGCAGCTTCTGATCTTTGACGAATTTGAGATGGGTTCAAGCCGATCAGCGAGCTCTGCGGCGAATAAGGAACGCCTGCGATGGATGCAAGAGCTGCATGATAGGTTTGTGGAGGCAGTTACTAAGCTTGGTGGCCCTGATCGTAAGTCTAATTAATCTAGGTTTAGTTCATGCAGTTTATTAACTTAATGTGACATGAATATTGTCCCAGTTACTTGAGAAATACTTCGAGTAATTGAGGATTTAGCTCCTCTGATCTCTCTGTATCATGTGATTCGAGAGTGGTTATGTAACGCGAGAGATAGAGAGAGGGGATGAATTCTCGGTGATACGCTCGAATCCCCCAGTTATTAATATGGTGTGCATGGCTTGTTCTATATAGCCGTTGTGTATTTATTTAGGTTTATAATCGCATTGGTTTTATATGGGCAACACCAAAGGGTATCTTGAAGGCCATGAGCGTCTCTGGACTGACCATCTACCACATCAAAAGCCATTTGCAGGTTCGTTCTCTTTCCCTTTGTCACGCCCCGGTTTTGAGATATGATCAGTTAAGACCAAGGGAAAACAACGGGAAAAAGTAAAACTTTGGACTGCACTGCATATTGTATCTGATTTTCGATAATTTTCCAGGAAAAAGTA